>NC_064923.1:565920977-566547902 GCF_023897955.1 Schistocerca gregaria
ACTGATGATCTTAGCAGTTAAGTCCCATAAGATTTCACACACATTTGAAAATTTTTTGAACAATGAAAAGAAACATAGAGAGCCGCCAGCTCTTTGACCGAACACGCTGAGCTACCGTGCCAGCTATCACTTGACCGCGATGAACTCTAACGTCCAGCATTTACGCACAAATACATCAGTTACATAACAGACGCTTAAAACTTCTGTCATTTCTCGGAATCGCCAGTGTAGTGCACATTATGCTGTTTAAATGGCCTACTAAATGTGTACAAAATTTGAAGTAAATCTGTTATCCTTAAAGTCGTGACCTCCCCTCGTTAACAAGACTAACACTTCTGGAAGAAAGATAATGCGGAGACATGGCTTAGCCACAGACCTGGGGGATGGTTCCAGAAAGAAATCTTCATCTGCAGTGGAGTGTGCGCTGATATGGAACTTTCTGCCATCGGTCCGGTTCATAGTTTTAATCTGCCAGGAAGTTTCATATCACAGCACACTCCGCTGCAGAGTGAAAATTTCATTCTGGAATACAAGTGTTCTCCATAGACGCACAGCCGTTAGTTTTGGCCCAGGCGCAACCTAACTGCTTTGAATCCCTAAATGCAACAGAGTTCATTGAACTATTGTGATGGACGCGAGTCAGGTTGCTGTCTGGTAAATTCGGCTGGTGGGACGTCTCACTGGTAACAAGTTGGACTGCCTCAACTTGCCATAGGACATTGTACATACTGGAGGATGCCTACTATGTCCAAGCCAGTTATTTACAAAGGTACCGTTTATTCTGTCACTATGTACCTTCATTACGAAGACACTCTAAAATAATTGACAAATCTCAATAAAGCCACTACAGCCGACACTGGATGGTCATTACTTTTTCATGTCAAATAAATCGTTTCTTATATTCATGCCATCAGTGAGCAAAATGCATCCATGTCATAAAAATGTGAGAGAACGGCGCACAGGGATGTGACAGAATGACTCAGCGTGTAGCATGGCGTTTTGGAATGTGAGAAGCAAAGGCCGACGGGAGGAACATTCCGCAGCAGACAGTCGGCGCCACATTCGTTTTATGGCGCGCCGTCTATCCAGAGACCCCTAGTGCTTTACGAGGACACTAACCTACGAATGGACCGTAAAGAGTGCGGGCACCGAGTCCTGGTTTCGAACCGCGGTAAATACTTCTTTGTTTGCGAACTATCTTCTTTGCGGGGGTGATGTCCTCCTGTTGCGTTCCTCGAACGACAAAGCGTAAAAATGCATAGTTACAAAATCACAGTTTTCCTTTTAAGATCCAAAGGAGGTTTCATCGTAAAAAATTTATTTTGTATATTTTTCTACAGCAGGGGCTCGTAGGGCAGTCCTTTCTCAACTAAAAACTTTTCTATTTTTTTCAAGTTTGCGGTTCTCTTGTTTCAGGAAAAATACTAAATTACTACTTAAGGAAATTACCAAAAATTACGACATCTCTTTCTGAGACTGATCCATAGAGCGGTTTACTTTATATCTTGCGGACTGTATATGGTATAAAAACTTTTGCAAGTGATCAAAGTAACTATGACGTCTGGCTGTTTGTAAGGTCGTTCCTTTATCCTGTAAATCCACGTAACGAATGAGATCTTCGAGATAAACATTCAACTTACATCTCTAGCAACAAGACTTCTACTCTTTATAAAGTTAACCAGAATTTAGTATACAAGCTTCCCTACACGTAACGGATGCAGTATATTTTTCAGGACAAAATTCAGTCACCAGTTGACAGTTACTTTTATTTTGATTTACCGGTTTATCTGTCATTTTCAGAAGCTTAATATTGATTTAGCAGACGTCAATATCTTCTTCGCAGAAGCATAACGCCATGACATGTCCAAAAGTGTTCAGGTGGTTCAGATGGCTCTGAGAACTATGGGACTTAACATCTGAGGTCAGCAGTCCCCTAGAACTTAGAAATACTTAAACCTAACTAACCTAAGGACTCATACACATCCATGCCCGAGGCAGGATTCGAACCTGCAACCGTAGCTGTCGCGCAGATCCAGACTGAAGCGCCTAGAACCGCTCGCCCACAACGGCCGGCTCCAAAATTGTATATATTGTATGTGATGATTATAACCACGTACTGAAAACATTCCATCTTCATGTACGTAATCGAGTTATTCTGCTAGCAGCAAAAAACATACCAGGTGATTCCATTGCCTCTACCCGATGTCGTTTTAAGCAACCCGCAGTATATGTGGCCTTCAAAAAGTACATGTGATATTTTCGTTTTTTTTTTTTCGCTTACTAAGTGCTAACTATCTGTCCTACAGGAAGAATGAACAGGACATTTTGTACAAACTTTAATGTAGTTAAATTTTGTACTAGGATACGTTTTCACTGGAGACCATGATTTTCGAATTATTGAAGAAAAACGTACAAGAGTGACCGTCAAACGCACTTCCACCCCCACATTTGTTTCCCACCAGTCACAATTGATAGTACGTTATTCATGGCTCCCCTTCCTATCACTGTACAAAAATGCCCAATTACATGCATTATTCCCGATATATGAATTTTTTGTTCTCTATCAGTTGGGCTATTATGCCACCATCATAACCCCTATTACTAACTTAAACGTATCCGTGAGTCTAATTAGGTAAAACGACTTTTGTAACCGTTACTGTAAAATTAATTACGTCGAACCACAGTGGTTTCGAAGTTAGAAGGCCTGACGAATACAACGATGTAATTTATTTTACGCTTTCACAAATCTGTTAGGTCAAATTTACAAAAGCGTCAATTTTAGAGTTTGTAGGTGCTCGGCTAAGCCGGTGGAGTAATAAGGCCACTCTGCGAAGACCAAAAAATGTGGGAAATGGGAATTATTCGTAAGGTCGCAAATTTTCTACAGTCGTAGAGATGGAGTGCCATGAACAGTATACTTGACTGGCGGAGGCTGAGTGTTGGAACAGGAGTGCGTTTTAAGGCCACTTTCTCATGTTTTTATCAGATAACTCTAAAAATACGGCCTCTAGTGACAACGTACTGCTGGACGAAATTTAACTTACATAACCTACGAAAGGCTCCTTTCATTTCTTCTGTAGATTTAACAATTAGTGCGTGACGAGCGAGGGATCACGAAAATCTCACTCGTGGTGTTTGAAGGCCAGATATAACACTGCAGGTTGCATAAAACGACATCGATAGTGGGAGCTGAATCACTCGGCTTGTGAAGGAATTAAACAGTTTGTCTGCCTGGTTCAGCGGTTGATAGAGGGGGTGCCTACAAGAAAAATACGGTGTAGAATTGTTCTGGATTAAGAAGGCTGCATCAAAGCTGACATTGGAAAGACAGAGCCCTAACCAAAGATACTAAACTGAGAGTGCAAAAATCTCTTATGTTTCCTAATTTCCCTTTATGTGGCTGAAACGTGGACAATAACTGATTGGGACAGCAGAAGACTTGATGCTTTTGAGATATGGATATATAGGAAGTTACTGAGAATATCATGGTGGGACACACAAATCAGTTCTTCAAGAACCCACAGTGGATAAGAGGTTGTCCAGTATTTTTTTTTCCACAGAAAATCCTGCAGTTCTTTGGACACACAGTTTAACGACATGAGGGTAACTTGGAAAAGACGATCATCCAACGGAAAGTCGAAGGGAAAAGATCGCAAGGGAACCACCTAGACGTTGGATGCACCAGATGAAAGACAAGACAAATCAAACAAACATGAGGCCACCTACTCCGAGTTGCAGAATACCGGGAAAAATGGGGGCAGACTGTTAAGAAGATCGGGTGAGGGTCACCAACTTTCAGATATGGAATGGTAAGTATTAATGATAAACTGGATAATCAATAAAATATACTGTATTACTATTTATAATGTAGACTAACTTGAGATTCGATGTCCACACTCAGTTTTAATACTTATTATACTTTTGTACTGTAGACAGCGTTTGTCATCGAATGGCTGGGTTCATTATTGATTCTGTTTAATGTAGAAACTTTACGACATATCTCTTACGTTATAACTGGTTAACCAACGTAAAATACATCGTAATACTATTTAAAAATAGAAGAAACAGCAATCAGTCGTGAATAATCGGAATTTATTGCAGATAGATTTCGGCTATAGAGTAGTCCTCAGTGCATATATCACCCAACTTTGTCGCATCAAACTTACGCTGAAAGAAATGTATCTTTGAAATTTGAACTCATTAGCCACACCTATAAACATACTGAGAAAAAGAAGCAGCACATCTGACACAATACGAAAATGAACGTGTATTCGTATTGGCTCGAATGTGTCTATATCTGTCTCTACAATACACTCCGCAAGACGCATTACGGTGTGAAGGTCACGATACATCACCTTCTCTGTTCCATTCGCGAATGGTGAATGGAAAACAACGACGGTCGGATAGCCTCCGTGTGGGATCCAGGTTCTCTGATTTTCTCATCGAAGTCATTTTGCGAGAGGTATTTGGAAGAGGTAACATGTTGTCGAACTCTTTCCAAAGCGCATCCTCTGGAAATTTCATCAGTAATCCTCTCCCTTATGCACAACGCCTGTGTTGTTTCGTCTGTTACTTGAGCTTTTTGAGAATCTCTGTAACGCTTTCGCACTTATTGCAGTGTCCCATGACAAAATGTGCCACTCTTCTTTATATCATCTCTGTCTCTTGTTACAATCCAACCTGGTGCGGGCCCGAGACTCATATGCGATGATCAATAATTGTCCGAATATTTTTGTAAGCCACTTCTTTCTTCAATGGCTTACATTTCTTTATGATTCTTCCACTGAATGTAAGCCTAGCGTCTCCTTTTCTAGTTTGACTCTTAGGTCTGTGTGGACGGTTACTCCTAAGTATTTTACTGTAGTTACCGTCTCCAGTGATTTGTCGGTAATAGTGTAATCCTACATATATGGATCTCTTTTGCCATTTTGTGTTCAACATGTTACCTTATTTACGTCCAGTCCATGCACATACTGCATGTCCTCTGCAGATATTCCGTCATTTCGCTACAGCCACTGATGTGGCAACCTTCGTATAATCAACAGCATCGTCTGCGAAAAGTTAGCGAGGCTTCCGATACTATCCACTAGAACCTAGATTATGTTTTTGGGTATTGTTAACAGCAACAGGCATATGACATTCCCTTGGGATACGGCCTTTAAATCTGCCGAATTCGTTCCGTTAAGAGCGCCATGTTGACTTCCATCTGCAAGGAAGTTCTACACTAAGTTATAACTCTCATCCAGTGTCCAGTAAGCTCATACTTTTGTTCACTAAGCGACGGCGTGAAACTATATCAAACGTCTTTCGGAAGTCAAGGAACACGGCATCAACCTGGTCACTATGGCTATGGCAGCCTGGATTTTGTAAACAATCAGAGCAAATGTGTGTTGCTGAGCACAAAGGTGGCTTTGTCAGAATTTCGCAAGATATATGGTTACAAAACCCATATTGAATTTTATGGTGGAGATTGTTGTGCGCTAAAAAGTCATTTTTTTAAAAAAATAAGAGCCTTGAAGTAATCATATAAGTTACGCACGACTAACGACCTTGTGGGGGTACACAGGTCATGTGTCGTCTTGTCACAGGTGTGCTTATATTCTTCTTAAAATGGTATATTATTGTAGTTATGTTTTCTTGTGTGTATGTGAGTTTGTGTGTGTGTGTGTGTGTGTGTGTGTGTGTTCCACAGCCCCTCCTAGATCACTGACTCGATGTCAACCAAATTTGGTAGCTGCACCATTTAGCCAGCCGCAGTGGCCTTGTGGTTCTAGGCACTTCAGTCTGGAACCGCATGACTGCTACAGTCGCAGTTTCGAATCCTGCCTCGTGCATGGATGTGTGTGATGTCCTTAGGTTAGTTAGGTTTAAGTAGTTCTAACCTCTAGGGGACTGATGACCTCAGATGTTGAGTCCCATAGTGCTCAGAGCCATTTGAACCATTTTTGCACCATTTATTATCTAGGAAGAAGTACTGTGACGATAAGAACTGCCTAGATCCTATAGGAGAGGGGGTTGGGGTGAGAAGCATTGATAACTCCTGACATCTAGACTGCCCTGCACTACAGGCACATTGTATGGGTAGTGAAGGAATGCTTTCCAGTGGGTATGTAAGTGGATAGGCACTGCTGAACAGAGGGAGCGAGGAGGATAAGATGGAGAGAAAAGGGGGAGGAAGATAACAAGGGCAAAGAAAAGCAGGTGAGGAAATGTACTGTAATAGGTGGGAGGAGAGGAAGGACAAAAAGTGGGCGCAATACGAGACAGATTAACCCATAATTCACCAAGATTTAAGGCAAAACTCATTTGAAATTTTCAATTTATGCTACATAACATTTATTTTTAGAATTATTTAAGTGTTGTTTAAATGCCTCTATTTTATTTTATTGCACTAAACAAAGCCTGCAGCATTTTACCATTAATCACACCAAAGCAGATCATTTTGTGTGGTTCTTTTAAATATTACACATATATAGACTGTCACAGTAGAGAATTTTACAGTCTGAAAAATTATACAATTCTGCAGCAAATGAACTTCAAAATGATGCTAAATTCCAGGGCTGAAATTTTCACATAAAAATCTCACCCGATATGTAAAAAAGGACGTCTGTAAAATTGACTTTTAGTGCTGGAAACTACATATTTTTTATCACGACTCGGAACACACTCGATTTTAATAGACACTTTAGGTATTTCACTGAAAAAAAAAAACAGACAAATCCCCATAACACTTTCTTGAGGTTCTTCCTCTTGTTCGATAGCAGAACTTTGATCACTGGCTAATGTAGAATCGTTGTCTTTTTCGTTTATTTCTTGATTTATATCACTGACACCTTCCTCCATAGACCAACTAACAATTTCATCAAATTATGAAAATATAAAACTGACACATTCGTGCCAACACATTTTGAGCTATACGGTACCGTACTCAAGAAAACAGGAACGTAGTTCAGGAGGCCCGGTCTAGAAGACTCCAACACCCATCAATAAGACGTGTCAACAATAAACACAGAAGGCGATAACGCAACCGACAACAGAACATGGAAGGCTTGTCAATTTAAGAAGGGTAGGGGGAGTACAGAAGCAGTCCACCAAAACTGGCCTTGGAGAGCGAGTTCGGAAATTTTCGCGCGGTCTTAGAGACCACACGTCGTGAGTTAAGGGTTAATATGAGACTGGAATAAATTAATACCCAAGCAACGGTAGTGCTCAGCTATTAAACAATGTAAGAAAGGTAATACCTGTAAGTGGCACTACTTTTTGAACTGTCGACAGAGAGATCTAATATACAAAAGAGAACAGAGCAGAGTGTAAACAGGTTTCCGCTCACCAGCGTGCTTTCCCCGCTTATCCCGAAAGCTCTGCGTCGTCTTCCGAGTTGCTGTTCTCGCGTCCAGCGCGGTAATTGATTCGCTGTTGTTCCCAGTTACGCCTTCGCTTCGTCAACTCCAGGAGTCCTTCCAGGTGCCATTGTCTCGCGGCGGCAGTAGAAATGTTGTGTGAACTTCGAAGCACTTAGGTGGATTCGTCTGCAGCGAAGCCATTTCTTCTACGATCAGGTGCAAACGGAGACAGCATTGTAAAACATTCGCCTTTGTTGGTGTCAAAGATTTAAATTCTGTACTTGGATCCAGGTATAAACGTGACACTATGTCCACGCTTTTCTGACACGTCTCCAAATCGTTATATGATATGTTCAACCTACAGCGGTCGTAAGGCAGGCCTCAAACTAATTCGCGACTACTTTTAAATTCCTATCATATTGTGAAGAAGCGTAGCTGATCTGTCGACTTGTAACTGCGTGTCTGCGTGCGCATGTTAGCCAAGTTACACCTGCTCTGACCAACAGAACACACTCCTTCGCTGACAGTCATGACACTCTTTCGCTGACAGTCATGTTCGCCGACATGTAACTGCTTGCATTTCCAAGTACTCGATATAAATAAACCGATACTATTCACATGAATGCTGTGTAAAACCAACACGCACTATTTTGGTGACACATATGGAAAGGTTCAAATAGTTCAAATGGCTCTAAGCACTATGGGACTTAACATCTGAGGTCGTCAGTCATGTAGACTTTGAACTACTTAAACCTAACTAACCTAAGGACATCACACACATCCATGCCCGAGGCAGGATTTGAACCTGCGACCGTAGCGATCGCGCCGTTCCAGACTGTAGCGCTTAGAACCGCTCGATCACTCCGGCCTGCTTTTTCATCATGTCAATCCCACATAATAAACAGTGTGTTCCTGCGGATATGAACCAGTCAGGTGAAGCGCAGAAGTCTACAAATTGTTAGTAAGTTGAAATTACCTTCTGTGCGGAACACGTACAGTTCTGCGTTAAAAAGTATCTTCCAACAGTTTCTGTAATTGTAAATATGTGTAGTAACCATCAATCGACTTTACCGGTACCTTGAATGAATACATCATCTTAGATGTAGAACAATCTAAGAGTTTGTTGTAATTTTTGCAGTTGGCTTGGACATGACAAACATGGAGTTTTCATTAAGGCGGAATTACAGTTTCCATATTCCTGAACTGTAATTATAGGGCACTCAAAAACTGCGTTTCCTCACTGGAGAAATTTGATATTTTAGTAACAGAGTAGGCAAGGTATTAATTATCTTGCTATCAGCCGTATAATCCTGATATGCTAGTAAAAGCCTTTTTTGTTTCGCAGAGAAGAAAATTGATGGCTGTGAGGCTGTTACCGTAATGACTTAGTCGAAGCCGAAATCGATGATTTGGGTCGCTTTTCTACACAATATTCGTCAGCAGTGCTCGGCAAAAAGAAATGTTAGTTTTTAAAATTCCTTCTTAATTGAAAATTCATAAATTAACTCGATTGTTTTCGGTATTGTCTTCCGAATCTAAATGCAAATTGCCTTGGTTACGAGCACTATATGGCAAAATGATGGCCGATTTTCAGAGTAAATCACATAAATTCGTAGAATGGTGAATGCTTGCATTAAATAAACACTTGTGGTATCGCAATGAAATTTGGTTACTGGCACATTACGTACACACTGTGCGTTCTGCTGCCGATTCAGCGCAGAGATAAACAAACAAGGGCGGGATTTATTACAACAGATCCTCTTGCCGACAAAGGAATTAATCTGAAACAATAAATCAGTAGTGCCGAAGCACTGTTTAGGAAAACGTAGTCTGCAGTCTGTGGCGCTGTTATAACAAAAGTGCGTGATGTCTGTTACAGCGCTAATTACACGCCCTAATTTACAGAAGCCAAACTAAATAAGTATGTAATGCAGTATTTATTACCATCGTTCTCATTTATGTTTCCATTGTTTATCTACAGGCTCCTTCAGTTAAGCTTCTGAAATACAGGTATCGGCAATAAAAGTTAATAAACGAGTATTCTCTCTCTCCCTCTCTCTCTCTCTCTCTCTCTCTCTCTCTCTCTCTCTCTCTCTCACACACACACACACACACACACACACACACACACACACACACACACACGAATATATGGTTTATTCAAGATAATCGGTGTTGTTAAAGCAAGAGGGTTACATCACACATGGCGCATTAGAGAAGATACGTGGCAACAGTTAGATTTATTAAGTGTATAGTTTGTAGTCGTACGACACCAAAATGAAACATTATTAACAGTCAGAGATGCAGTGATAATGGCTGCAAAAAGTTTTTGCAGTCCATGATAAGCCCCGATTTTCAATGAGTACATGATTTGTTTTTGGGGAATCATAAGTCTTCTCTCAGGTTTTAAGTGGCTCGTCACTTGGAACCTTGCTAGGCTTTCTTGCCACAGAAGGTACGGAATCCAATTAATTTTGGCCCGTTGCATACGATTATGTTCATTGCATATGAAAACTGTTGTGGATGGCACGTTAAGTTCGGGGCCTGAAGATGACACCATGAGGTGTCGAAACTGTGCTTAAAAGAACAAACGACTTTACATCCAAATACAGCCGCCGTTTTGTTATCATTAGTCGAGTACTTCGTGTCCCGCTGCAATCTCACTTGCCTTGACGGATTACCATTAACCGATTTTCAATTTTGTCATTATTATTTCCTGTAAGAAAGGTAGACATAGAACAAAGATTGAAAAATTCTAAAACTCCTTGACTTGTGCATTACAAGTTCCAAGATACATAGATTAAAAATATTAAACAAAATAGCCTAATAAAAGAAATTTACTCCATGCTGCGTTTGCTGCTTTTCTCTAAACTAGATAAGGGACTATAAAGTACAAATAATCCTCAGTGGTCTCCTACTGATTCTAAATTTTTGAAACTGTGTGTTTGTTGCACTTAACTGTTGTTGTTGTTATCTTCAGTCCTGAGACTGGTTTCATGCAGCTCTCCATGCTACTCTATCCTGTGCAAGCTGCTTCATCTCCCAGTACCTACTGCAACCTACATCCTTCTGAATCTGCTTAGTGTACTCATCTCTTGGTCTCCCTCTACGATTTTTACCCTCCACGCTGCCCTCCAACGCTAAATTTGTGATCCCTTGATGCCTCAAAACATGTCCTACCAACCGATCCCTTCTTCTAGTCAAGTTGTGCCACAAACTTCTCTTCTCCCCAATCCTATTCAATACCTCCTCAATAGTTACGTGATCTATCCACCTTATCTTCAGTATTCTTCTGTAGCACCACATTTCGAAAGCTTCTATTCTCTTCTTGTCCAAACTAGTTATCGTCCATGTTTCACTTCCATACATGGCTACACTCCAAACAAATACTTTCAGAAACGACTTCCTGATACATAAATCTATATTCGATGTTAACAAATTTCTCTTCTTCAGAAACGCTTTCCTTGCCATTGCCAGTCTACAATTTATATCCTCTCTACTTCGACCATCATCAGTAATTTTGCTCCCCAAATAGCAAAACTCCTTTACTACTTGAAGTGTCTCATTTCCTAATCTAATTCCCTCAGCATCACCCGATTTAATTTGACTACATTCCATTATCCTCGTTTTTCTTTTGTTGATGTTCATCTTATATCCTCCTTTCAAGACACTATCCATTCCGTTCAACTGCTCTTCCAAGTCCTTTGCCGTCTCTGACAGAATTACAATGTCATCGGCGAACCTCAAAGTTTTTACTTCGTCTCCATGAATTTTAATACCTACTCCAAATTTTTCTTTTGTTTCCTTTACTGCTTGCTCAATATACAGATTGAATAACATCGGGGAGAGGCTACAACCCTGTCTCACTCCTTTCCCAACCACTGCTTCCCTTTCATGCCCCCCGACTTTTATGACTGCCATCTGGTTTCTGTACAAATTGTAAATAGCCTTTCGCTCCCTGTATTTTACCCCTGCCACCTTTAGAATTTGAAAAAGAGTATTCCAGTCAACATTGTCAAAAGCTTTCTCTAAGTCTACAAAGGCTAGAAACGTAGGTTTGCCTTTTCTTAATCTTTCTTCTAAGATAAGTCGTAAGGTCAGTATTGCCTCACGTGTTCCAACATTTCGACGGAATCCAAACTGATCCTCCCCGAGGTCCGCATCTACCAGTTTTTCCATTCGTCTGTAAAGAATTCGCGTTAGTATTTTGCAGCTGTGACTTATTAAACTGATAGTTCGGTAATTTTCACATCTGTCAGCACCTGCTTTCTTTGGGATTGGAATTATTATATTCTTCTTGAAGTCTGAGGGTATTTCACCTGTCTCATACATCTTGCTCACCAGCTGGTAGAGTTTTGTCATGACTGGCTCTCCCAAGGCCGTCAGTAGTTCTAATGGAATGTTGTCTACTCCGGGAGCCTTGTTTCGACTCAGGTCTTTCAGTGCTCTGTCAAACTCTTCACGCAGTATCGCATCTCCCATTTCGTCTTCATCTACATCCTCTTCCATTTCCATAATATTGTCCTCAAGTACATCACTCTTGTATAAACCTTCTATATACTCCTTCCACCTTTCTGCCTTCCCTTCTTTGCTTAGAACTGGGTTGCCATCTGAGCTCTTGATATTCATACACGAGGTTCTCTTCTCTCCAAAGGTCTCTTTAATTTTCCTGTAGGTAGTATCTATCTTACCCCTAGTGAGATAAGCTTCTACATCCTTACATTTGTCCTCTAGCCACCCCTGTTTAGCCATTTTGCACTTCCTGTCGATCTCATTTTTGAGACGTCTGTATTCCTTTTTGCCTGCTTCATTTACTGCATTTTTATATTTTCTCCTTTCATCAATTAAATTCAATATTTCTTCTGTTACCCAAGGATTTCTAGCAGCCCTCGTCTTTTTACCTACTTTATCCTCTGTTGCCTTCACTACTTCATCCCTCAGAGCTATCCATTCTTCTTCTACTGTATTTCTTTCCCCTATTCCTGTCAATTGTCCCCTTATGCTCTCCCTGAAACTCTGTACATCCTCTGGTTCTTTCAGTTTATCCAGGTCCCATCTCCTTAATTTCCCACATTTTTGCAGTTTCTTCAGTTTTAATCTACAGGTCATAACCAATAGATTGTGGTCCGAGTCCACATCTGCCCCTGGAAATGTCTTACAACTTAAAAACCTGGTTCCTAAATCTCTGTCTTACCATTATATAATCTATTTGATACCTTTTAGTATCTCCAGGGTTCTTCCACTTATACAACCTCCTTTCATGATTCTTAAACCAAGTGTTAGCTATGATTAAGTTGTGCTCTGTGCAAAATTCTACTAGGCGGCTTCCTCTTTCATTTCTTAACCCCAATCCATATTCACCTACTATGTTTCCCTTTTCCTACACTCGAATTCCAGTAACCCATTACTATTAAATTTTCGTCTCCCTTCACTATCTGAACAATTTCTTTTATTTCATCGTACATTTCTTCAATTTCTTCATCATCTGCAGAGCTAGTTGGCATATAAACTTGTACTACTGTAGTAGGTGTGGGCTTCGTATCTATCTTGGCCACAATAATGAGTTCACTATGCTGTTTGTAGTAGCTTACCCGCATCCCTATTTTCCTATTCATTATTAAACCTACTCCTGCATTACCCCTATTTGATTTTGTGTTTATAACCCTGTAGTCACCTGACCAGAAGTCTTGTTCCTCCTGCCACCGAACTTCACTAATTCCCACTATATCTAACTTTAACCTATCCATTTCCCTTTTTAAATTTTCTAACCTACCTGCCCGATTAAGGGATCTGACATTCCACGCTTCGATCCGTAGAACGACAGTTTTCTTTCTCCTGATAACGACATCCTCCTGAGTAGTCCCCGACCGGAGATCCGAATGGGGGACTATTTTACCTCCGGAATATTTTACCCAAGAGGATGCCATCATCATTTAATCATACAGTAAAGCTGCATGTCCTCGGGAAAAATTACGGCTGTAGTTTCCCCTTGCTTTCAGCCGTTCTCAGTACCAGCACAGCAAGGCCGTTTTGCACCTACGGTACGGCCATCTGTATCGCTGAGGCACGCAAGCCTCCCCACCAACGGCAAGGTCCATGGTTCATGGGGGGGGGGGGGGTGCACTTAACTATCGGAGTTGTTTTTAAAATAGCACTCGCTGACTGGTTTTCCCACTTCTTATAATAACCCAATATTTCTAACCAAAGACATTTTATGAATAAACTTTAGTCGTTATTTTTAAAGTGTTTTATATAAAAGCCGGCCGAGGTGGCCGAGAGGTTCTAGACGCTTCAGTCTGGAACCGTGCAACCGCTACGGTCGCAGGTTCGAATCCTGCCTCGGGCATGGAAGTGTGTGATGTCCTAAGGTTAGTTAGGTTTAAGTAGTTCTAAGTTCTAGGGTACTGATGACCTCAGCTGTTAAGTCCCATAGTACTCAGAGCCATTTGAACCATTTTTATATATAAAAAGCAGAACTGGTGTAACAAATTGATAAATCGGTTTTTATCTGGTTACTAGTAAAAAATAAAAAAACGTTTTACAGCTGACAGAAAAATTCCAAAATAACCGGTTATTGAGAACTAAAATACCAGTATCGGTTTTTCCCATCCCTAGTGTAGGCATAGATGTTTCGGGGCAAACCATACACCGCACACTGTTGAACATGGATCCCTAAAGCAGACGACCCCTACCTTTACCCAACGATATCGTCAACCCGATAAGGGACCGAAATAAGGGTGGGTGGTAGGGATGGCGGTTATCGCTGAAAAAACCGGTTTGCGGTTAAACTGTTTTTGTTTTTCTTCAATGCCAGTTTAACATTAATGTTAAAACAACTCACAATAAACGGTTTCTGAAATAACTAATTTTTGGCTTTTTATCCCTGATAGCTCCTCAAACAAACGTAGAAATCGATCAAAGATTGCAAAGTTTTGACTCTCTCAGTTTCAAGACATATAGAATGAAACAGACAAATAAATCAAAGCTTAGTCAGGTCACTATTCTCTACTTTTTTAAATGTGATAAGTGGTTGAATGCTACAGAAAAAATAATAAAATCATAAGTATTCTCCCATTGATTCTAATTTTTTGAGACTGTACTCAAAAATCATGTTGTAATGGGGGATCACACCGCTATTTGGGAATTACGACTTCTCATTGCCAAAGGGTGAAACTGAGGCTGAAGATCTCTGTTTTTCGTTTTAATTTGTCAGTTTGCGAAGGTTACAAGCAGATAAAGGTTTATTATGTAGACACAGGCAGCAGATCAACTAATTTCCGTTTGTAATGTGTACTGTGAATAAACTGTTGTTAAGTTTTTAGTTTATAACTGTTACGGTAATTTCCTTCTTCATTTAGTGTGTCACAGAAATGGCAGACAAATCTTTAATTTGCTGCGTCGCTTCGTAAAAAATACAAGGGATGACCAGCGACGACAGCGAGGAACTACCATATGGACCAGCTGTCTTGCACACGGCGCGTGAACGCGTACCTTATGCTACGACACAGTTCCGCACTGTCGCCTGATAAACAAAGTAAGAGCCTACGGAATATCAGACCAGCTGTGTGGCTGGATTGAAGAGTTTTTAGCAAACAGAACACAGCATGTTGTTCTCAATGGAGAGACGTCTACAGAAGTTAAAGTAACCTCTGGCGTGCCACAGGGGAGTGTTATGGGACCATTGCTTTTCACAATATACACTCCTGGAAATTGAAATAAGAACACCGTGAATTCATTGTCCCAGGAAGGGAAAACTTTATTGACACGTTCCTGGGGTCAGATACATCACATGATCACACTGACAGAACCACACGCACATAGACACAGGCAACAGAGCATGCACAATGTCGGCACTAGTACAGTGTATATCCACCTTTCGCAGCAATGCAGGCTGCTATTCTCCCATGGAGACGATCGTAGAGATGCTGTATGTAGTCCTGTGGAACGGCTTGCCATGCCATTTCCACCTGGCGCCTCAGTTGGACCAGCGTTCGTGCTGGACGTGCAGACCGCGTGAGACGACGCTTCATCCAGTCCCAAACATGCTCAATGGGGGACAGATCCGGAGATCTTGCTGGCCAGGGTAGTTGACTTACACCTTCTAGAGCACGTTAGGTGACACGGGATACATGCGGACGTGCATTGTCCTGTTGGAACAGCAAGTTCCCTTGCCGGTCTAGGAATGGTAGAACGATGGGTTCGATGACGGTTTGGATGTACCGTGCACTATTCAGTGTCCCCTCGACGATCACCAGAGGTGTACGGCCAGTGTAGGAGATCGCTCCCCACACCATGATGCCGGGTGTTGGCCCTGTGTGCCTCGGTCGTATGCAGTCCTGATTGTGGCGCTCACCTGCATGGCGCCAAACACGCATACGACCATCATTGGCACCAAGGCAGAAGCGACTCTCATCGCTGAAGACAACACGTCTCCATTCGTCCCTCCATTCACGCCTGTCGTGACACCACTGGAGGCGGGCTGCACGATGTTGGGGCGTGAGTGGAAGACGGCCTAACGGTGTGCGGGACCGTAGCCCAGCTTCATGGAGACGGTTGCGAATGGTCCTCGCCGATACCCCAGGAGCAACAGTGTCCCTAATTTGCTGGGAATTGGCGGTGCGGTCCCCTACGGCACTGCGTAGGATCCTACGGTCTTGGCGTGCAGCCGTGCGTCTCTGCGGTCCGGTCCCAGGTCGACGGGCACGTGCACCTTCCGCCGACCACTGGCGACAACATCGATGTACTGTGGAGACCTCACGCCCCAGGTGTTGAGCAATTCGGCGGTACGTCCACCCGTCCTCCCGCATGCCCACTATACGCCCTCGCTCAAAGTCCGTCAACTGCACATACGGTTCACGTCCACGCTGTCGCGGCATGCTACCAGTGTTAAAGACTGCGATGGAGCTCCGTATGCCACGGCAAACTGGCTGACACTGACGGCGGCGGTGCACAAATGCTGCGCAGCTAGCGCCATTCGACGGCCAACACCGCGGTTCCTGGTGTGTCCGCTGTGCCGTGCGTGTGATCATTGCTTGTACAGCCCTCTCGCAGTGTCCGGAGCAAGTATGGTGGGTCTGACACACCGGTGTCAATGTGTTCTTTTTCCCATTTCCAGGAGTGTATATAAATGACGTAGCAGATGGTGTCGGAAGTTCCATGCTACTTTTCGCGGATGATGCTGTAGTATACAGAGAAGTTGCAGCATTAGAAAATTGCAGCGAAATGCAGGAAGATCTGCAGCGGATAGGCACTTGGTGCAAGGAGTGGCAACTGACCCTCACCATAGACGAATGTAATGTATTGCGAATACATAGAAAGAAGGATCCTTCATTGTGTGATTATATGATAGCGGAACAAACACTGATAGCAGTTACTTCCGTAAAATATCTGAGAGTATGCGTACGGAACGATTTGAAGTAGAATGATCATACAAAATTAATTGTTGGTAAGACGGGTGCCAGGTTGAGATTCATTGGGAGAGTCCTTAGAAAATGTAGTCCATCAACAAAGGAGGTGGCTTACAAAACACTCGTTCGACCTATACTTGAGTATTGCTCATCAGTGTGGGATCCGTAGCAGGTCGGGTTGACGGAGGAGATACAGAAGATCCAAAGAAGAGCGACGCGTTTCGTCACAGGGTTAAATGGTAAGCGTGATAGCGTTACGGAGATGTTTAGCAAACTCAAGTGGCGGACTCTGCAAGAGAGGCGCTCTGCATCGCGGTGTAGCTTGCTGTCCAGGTTTCGAGAGGGAGAGTGTCTGGATGAGGTATCGAATATATTGCTTCGCCCTACTTATACCTCCCGAGGAGATCACGAATGTAAAATTAGAGATTCGAGCGCGCACGGAGGCTTTCCTGCAGTCGTTCTTCCCGCGAACCATACGCGACTGGAACAGGAAAGGGAGGTAATGACAGTGGCACGTAAAGTGCCCTCCGCCACACACCGTTGGGTGGCTTTCGGAATATAAATGTAGATGTAGACACAGGCAACAGGGACATTATTGTCTCAGCAACGCTCTACCAATTCTCATGCCATGTGTTTGTTGTTCGTTGATGTCGGAATTGTTTTTAAAATAGCACTGATTGCTATTCTCTTTCTCTACAATATTTCAAATCATGTAAATTTTACAAAAAAAATTATTCCTATTTTTAGAAAGAAGTTTGTTTAAAAATGAAAAATGTTTGCATTTGATATTTCCGTTGTTTAGACCTCTAATTATCGAGACTAAGCAGATACCGAAAAATAGTAGTTATTCAAAACTAAAATAGCAGTATCGGTTTTAACCAATCGGACTTTCCCAACCCCAGTTTTGGGTGGGTGGGGAATATACTACACTCCCGGAAATGGAAAAAAGAACACATTGACACCGGTGTGTCAGACCCACCATACTTGCTCCGGACACTGCGGGAGGGCTGTACAAGCAATGATCACACACACGGCACAGCGGACACACCAGGAACCGCGGTGTTGGCCGTCGAATGGCGCTAGCTGCGCAGCATTTGTGCACCGCCGCCGTCAGTGTCAGCCAGTTTGCTGTGGCATACGGAGCTCCATCGCAGTCTTTAACACTGGTAGCATGCCGCGACAGCGTGGACGTGAACCGTATGTGCAGTTGACGGACTTTGAGGGAGGGCGTATACTGGGCATGCGGGAGGCCGGGTGGACGTACCGCCGAATTGCTCAACACGTGGGGCGTGAGGTCTCCACAGTACATCGATGTTGTCGCCAGTGGTCGGCGGAAGGTGCACGTGCCCGTAGACCTGGGACCGGACCGCAGCGAGGCACGGATGCACGCCAAGACCGTAGGATCCAACGCAGTGCCGTAGGGGACCGCACCGCCACTTCCCAGCAAATTAGGGACACTGTTGCTCTTGGGGTATCGGCGAGGACCATTCGCAACCGTCTCCATGAAGCTGGGCTACGGCCCCTCACACCGTTAGGCCGTCTTCCGCTCACGCCCCAACATCGTGCAGCCCGCCTCCAGTGGTGTCGCGACAGGCGTGAATGGAGGGACGAATGGAGACGTGTCGTCTTCAGCGATGAGAGTCGCTTCTGCCTTGGTGCCAATGATGGTCGTATGCGTGTTTGGCGCCGTGCAGGTGAGCGCCACAATCAGGACTGCATACGACCGAGGCACACAGGGCCAACACCCGGCATCATGCTGTGGGGAGCGATCTCCTACACTGGCCGTACACCTCTGGTGATCGTCGAGGGGACACTGAATAGTGCACGGTACATCCAAACCGTCATCGAACCCATCGTTCTACCATTCCTAGACCGGCAAGGGAACTTGCTGTTCCAACAGGACAATGCACGTCCGCATGTATCCCGTGCCACCCAACGTGCTCTAGAAGGTGTAAGTCAACTACACTGGCCAGCAAGATCTCCGGATCTGTCCCACATTGTGCATGTTTGGGACTGGATGAAGCGTCGTCTCACGCGGTCTGCACGTCCAGCATGAACGCTGGTCCAACTGAGGCGCCAGGTGGAAATGGCATGGCAAGCCGTTCCACAGGACTACATCCAGCATCTCTACGATCGTCTCCATGGGAGAATAGCAGCCTGCATTGCTGCGAAAGGTGGATATACACTATACTAGTGCCGACATTGTGCATGCTCTGTTGCCTGTGTCTATGTGCCTGTGGTTCTGTCAGTGTGATCATGTGATGTATCTGACCCCAGGAATGTGTCAATAAAGTTTCCTCTTCCTGGGACAATGAATTCACGGTGTTCTTATTTCAATTTCCAGGAGTGTATTATAAACGACATTAGACAAAAGTAGGTTACTAGACGGTGACACGGTATATGGAAATCTAAGATCTCGGCTAGTGTCTGTACCAACTGTCTGTATGCTTCGTGCACAATGGACGTCGGGGCGTTGTAAGCCGCGGAGAGGTCGGTTGCCGACTCAGCGCTCGGCTATTCAGCGGCGGACCCGCCTCCGCAATCCCCGCGGAATGAGGGCGGCCGCTGCCACAAGCATTAGGCCTGGAGGAGGGTGGGCGAGGGTTAGGCCTCGAGGTGTAATTGCCGGCGTGGCTGGCAGCTGCCCGCTTTGAAGTGTGCGTCGTTCCGCCGCGGCCCGCCTCGCCTGGCGTTTGTGGATAGCTCGGCCTCCGCGAGAGCTCTGCTCTGCCCTGCGACGGTCTGTCGTAAAAGACGGGGGCTGCTGGTTCTCGGGGTTGCCCTCTCTTATGGCTGCGCCCTGCAGAAGCCTGTGCGCTCTCTATTTCGACTCGCCGTGCAGCCGACACATCGCCGCACAGTAGGTCATCGCAGACGCCTCACGTTGCGACCTTCTGAGCGGTGCAACAGGTACCTGGCGTGCATCAAGAGATCTGCATATGCAGGGTGTAAATTTTAAGTCGAGAAACCAGAATAACTCGAAAAATAAGCTTCACACGAAGAAATGTATATAAACCAAAGTTGATTATTTAGGAGGGGGACATCTGCTGGTGCTAAAATTAACCTGCCACGGGGGTGGGGCGGGAGGCAACTTTAAAATTTCGAATGGGAACCCCCATTTTTTATTGCAGAATCAGATTCTGCATAAAAAACACGTACATTTTGTCTTAAACAGGCGGTCGGTGTGGCCGAGCGGTTCTAGGCGCTACAGTCTGGAACCGCGAGACCGCTACGGTCGCACGTTCGAATCCTGCCTCGCGCATGGATGTGTGTGATGTCCATAGGTTAGTTACGTTTAAGTAGTTCTAAATTCTAGGGGACTGATGACCTCAGAAGTTAAGTCCCATAGTGCTCAGAGCCATTTGAGCTATTTCTCTTAAACATTTGTTTTGATTCTTTGTAGTTGGCGCTGTAATTCAACAAAACCCATGTTCTAATTTTTGCATGGAAAATGGTTAGTTTTTTATTTAATGAGTTCACTCGTTAGTAAGTACGATTTTTTGTTAGTTAGTTAGCTTGTTAGATGATTTGTTTGATAATTAATAGTTGTGTGGCCTCATGATAACGAAACAAACAACACTTATCGGAATATGTGGAAAAAATTAATATTTGGGTCAACATTTGTAAAACTCTAATTCCTCTCTCTCAAATCTCACCCTACGAGGAGAGAGGGAGAGTTTTAGTTTTAGCAAATCAAAATTTACGAAGTAAATAAGTAGTTTTTATTCATCTGTAACCATTTTCCACGCAAAAATGAGAACATCGATTTTCTTGGATTACAGCGCCTACTACCTAGATTCAAAACAAATGTTTAAGACAAACTGTACGTAGTTTTTTTATGTAGATTCTGATTCTGCAATAAAAAATGGGGGTTCCCATTTGAAATTTTAAAGTTGCCTCCCGTTCCACCCCGAGGGGGCTGTGGTGGCGGTCTAATTTTAGCACCAGCAGATGTCCCCCTCGAAAATAATCAACTTTGGATTCTACACATTTTTGAGTGTGAAGCTTATTTTGCGAGTTTTCTGGTTTGTAAACTTAAAATTTACACCCAGTACACTGAGGTAAAAAGTCATGGGACAGCGATATGCACACATGCAGATGGCGGTAGTATTGCGTACAATACGTACAAAGGGGCAGTGCATTGGCGGAGCTTTCACTTGTATTCAGGTGATTCATGTGGAAAGGTTTCCGTCGTGATTATGGCCACAGGACAGGAATAACAGATTCTGAACGTGGAATGTTAGTTGGCGCATGGGACATTCCATTTCGTAAAGCGTTAAGGAATTCAATATTCCGAGAAGCACACTGTCAAGAGTGTGCCGAGAATACGAAATTTCAAGAACTACCTCTCGCCACGAACAACATAGAGGCCGACAGTCTTCACTTAACGACCGAGATCAGCCGCGTTTGTGTAGAGTTGTCAGTGCTAACAGACAAGCAACACTGCGGCTAAATAATTGCAGAAATCATTGTGCGACGTACGACGTAAGTATCTGTTAGGAGAATACAGAAAAATTTGGCGTTAACAAGCTATGGCAGCGCCACCTCGGACTAGTGCCATATTCGTTGGACTCTAGAGGGACTAGCATGTGAGGACTGTGTTAGGGAAACCGATTGGTCGACGTTGGTTTAATGGCAGAATTTTAGGAAACTGTGGTTCATTCATAAAGGACTCCCCATACATAACACTGGTCCGACTGGTCTTGAGTACTGCTCGAGTGTTTGGGGTCATTATCAGATCGGATTAGAGGAAGACATCGAAACTAATTCAGAGGTGGACCGTTAGATTTATTACTGGTAGATTCGAACAAAACGTGTGTTATAGAGATGCTTCGGGAACTAAAACGGAAATCACTGGAGAAAAGACGATGTTCTTTTCGAGGAACACTATGGAAATATTTAGAAAACGGCCATTTGACGCTGACTGCCGAACGATTGTACTATCATGAATGATCATATAAAGTTGATCGTCTCGTAAAGCAGATGCCATACTAAGATTCATTGGAAGAATCCTAAGGAAATGCAATCCGACAACAAAGGAAGTAGGTTACAGTACGCTTGTTCGCCCACTGCTTGAATACTGCTCAGCAGTGTGGGATCCGCACCAGATAGGGTTGATAGAAGAGATAGAGAAGATCCAACGGAGAGCAGCGCGCTTCGTTACAGGATCATTTAGTAATCGCGAAAGCGTTAGGGAGATGACAGATAAACTCCAGTGGAAGACTCTGCAGGAGAGACGCTCAGTAGCTCGGTACGGGCTTTTGTTAAAGTTTCGAGAACATACCTTCACCGAAGAGTCAAGCAGTATATTGCTCCCTTCTACGTATATCTCGCGAAGAGACCATGAGGATAAATCAGAGAGATTAAAGCCCACACAGAAGCATACTGACAATCCTTCTTTCCACGTACAATACGAGACTGGAATAGAAGGGAGAACCGATAGAGGTACTCAGGGTACCCTCCGCCACACACCGTCAGGTGGCTTGCGGAGTATGGATATACACTTCTGGAAATTAAAATAAGAACACCGTGAATTCATTGTCCCAGGAAGGGGAAACTTTATTGACACGTTCCTGGGGTCAGATACATCACATGATCACACTGACAGAACCACAGGCACATAGACACAGGCAACAGAGCATGCACAATGTCGGCACTAGTACAGTGTATATCCACCTTTCGCAGCAATGCAGGCTGCTATTCTCCCATGGAGACGATCGTAGAGATGCTGGATGTAGTCCTGTGGAACGGCTTGCCATGCCATTTCCACCTGGCGCCTCAGTTGGACCAGCGTTCGTGCTGGACGTGCAGACCGCGTGAGACGACGCTTCATCCAGTCCCAAACACGCTCAATGGGGGACAGATCCGGAGATCTTTCTGGCCAGGGTAGTTGACTTACACCTTCTAGAGCACGTTAGGTGGCACGGGATACATGAGGAGGTGCATTGTCCTGTTGGAACAGCAAGTTCCCTTGCCGGTCTAGAAATGGTAGAACGATGGGTTCGATGACGGTTTGGATGTACCGTGCACTATTCAGTGTCCCCTCGACGATCACCAGAGGTGTACGGCCAGTGTAGGAGATCGCTCCCCACACCATGATGCCGGGTGTTGGCCCTGTGTGCCTCGGTCGTATGCAATCCTGATTGTGGCGCTCACCTGCACGGCGCCAAACACGCATACGACCATCATTGGCACCAAGGCAGAAGCGACTCTCATCGCTGAAGACGACACGTCTCCATTCGTCCCTCCATTCACGCCTGTCGCGACACCACTGAAGGCGGGCTGCACGATGTTGGGGCGTGAGCGGAAGACGGCCTAACGGTGTGCGGGACCGTAGCTAGCTTAATGGAGACGGTTGCGAATGGTCCTCGCCGATATCCCAGGAGCAACAGTGTCCCTAATTTGCTGGGAAGTGGCTGTGCGGTCCCCTACGGCACTGCGTAGGATCCTACGGTCTTGGCGTGCAGCCGTGCGTCGCTGCGGTCCGGTCCCAGGTCGACGGGCACGTGCACCTTCCGCCGACCACTAGCGACAACATCGATGTACTGTGGAGACCTCACGCCCCACGTGTTGAGCAATTCGGCGGTACGTCCACCCGGCCTCCCGCATGCCCACTATACGCCCTCGCTCAAAGTCCGTCAACTGCACATACGGTTCACGTCCACGCTGTCGCGACATGCTACCAGTGTTGAAGACTGCGATGGAGCTCCGTATGCCACGGCAAACTGACTCACTGACGGCGGCGGTGCACAAATGCTGCGCAGCTAGCGCCATTCGACGGCCAACATCGCGGTTCCTGGTGTGTCCGCTGTGCCGTGCGTGTGATCATTGGTTGTACAGCCCTCTCGCAGTGTCCGGAGCAAGTATGGTGGGTCTGACACACCGGTGCCAATGTGTTCTTTTTTCCATTTCCAGGAGTGTAGATGTAGATGTAGATCGCCAGCATACATAGCGCCTGAGCATCACGAAGATACCTGAAATTAGGGCTGATACGAAAGCATACTCTATTTGTGAGTGGAGCAGGAAAGGAAACTACTAGTAATGGTACACTGTACGCTCCGCGACGTGCCGTGCGGTGGCTTGCGTATTATCTGTGTAGATGTGTATGTAGATGTAGTCGACTTCATAACCGTGGCCCTATCAGATGATTCTCGAAGTCTTTTGGTAACAGCTGTTGTAGGGTGCGATTGCGGAGCAGACTCCACAAAGCTGTCGACTCAACTCGTCAAATAATCACTGTGCAAGCTGGCTGGGGGTGACTGCCTAATGGTGTGGGCTGTTTGCATGGAATGGACTGGGTCCACTATTCCAACTGAATCAACCATTCACTGGAAACAGTTATGTTTCACTACTTTGAGACCATTTGCAGCTATCCGTGGACTTCATGTTACAAAACAGCAATGGAATTCTCGTGGATGCCAATGCGCCATGTCAAAACATTCTGGACATTCGAGCGAATGATTTGACAACCCAGATCGCCTGTCGTGTATCCCACAGAACATTTATGGGACATAATCGAGAGGTCAGCTAATGCACAAACTCCTGCTCCGGCAACACTTTTGCAGTTATGGTGCGGCTATAAAGGTAGCATGGCTCAGTAATTCTGCAGAGGACTTTCAAAGGCTTGTTGAGTCTGTGCCATGTCAAGTTGCCTGGCAAAAGGAGGTCCGACACGATATTATGAGGTATCCGACGATTTTTGTCACCTCAGTGTAATTCTTCCTACTTGATGCTGTACAGCTTATAGTAAAAACGTTACGATTTTTGAACCTAACTGCCTTTCATCTTTAATTTTCATGCATACGATACTAAAGAGGGCAATAAAATTCTCTTTTTACTATACTTCCATATCCATTCTTGCTTTATCTTACCGAAATGTCACTACAGCACCAGTCTACACGTCGAAATTGACTTCAGTGCGAAATACTCACTCCTTCCAAGATATTGATTTTGGTTTTCCCTCCACTTTATTGTCGTTTACCTGAAACAGAAAAATAAAACATGATTTTATCAATACCATTGCAGAAAATGCTAAAAGTTCATTTAATATGTGTTCATCAGCTTCGCAAAGCATTGGTAAAAGGACAATAGGAATCGTTCTTAGGTAACATGTCATGTCCATCTACACTTGAACACAGCAAGTCACTGTCCCGTGTGTTCTGAAAGAGAACACTGTGTATCAGTAGACTACGTACTATATACTCAACTCCTGATCAATTCGCGGATGATTCAAAGAGTGACGTTTTCCAATATGGGCTAGTGCAAGACTTACACAACATATTCAGTTCCGCACTTCTAGTCTAGGGGTACTACACTAATGATAAGTGTAAGACAATAATGACTACATTTTCACTCTGACTCGTTTGCAATCTTAATGAGAGACAAACCAATGAGTTAATATATTTTTACTTACTGTCATTCTGCATTGAAATCCATGTGTTAGCCAGCCATGGATGTTTGACAGGATAGAGTAGGGTGAACGGCGGACTGAAGACCATAACAACAACAATACCGTAGGAATAATATTCTGGGGTGACATATCTCTACGAAAGAAAGTTCTCATTGCCCAAAAATGTGCTGTAAGAATAACATATAGTGCTCAGTCACAATCATCTTGTAGATAGCTGTTTAAGGATTTAGGTATTTTATCTGCTCTTATTGAGCAGTCTGCACCATTTATGTTGCAGGACAGACTCCCGTGTGTAAAATGCAGCATAATCCTTGGAACAAAGTTCACACTCAGTTGATATTACGCCTCGAGGATGGTTTTCAGATTTAACCCGGCCTGAAAAATAAGTCTCAGTCTTTCTTAAAAAAAAAAAGTTATTGAGAGACGACTATGACGCATCTCTGTAGAACTTACTGAAACGCTAGCGAGGAATATTTGCAATTTTGTCTGGGCCACTTAAGGGAAAGGTACTGGTTCGATTCCTGGATTGCAATCGGTGCAGAGCGCTCTGCAGTAGGTTTGATGAACCTTCAGAATACTTAAGCTAAGCAGAGTTATAAGACTGGGACAAGAAAAGAAAGAGAAACGAAGCGTTTGAGATATGGTGTCACAAAAAAAAAGTAGAAAATTAGGCGGATTGTGAACATAACAAATGAAGTTCTCTGTGAACTACGCGAGAGAAGGAAGTTGTGGTAAACACTAGCTAGAAGAAGGGACAGAATAACAGCGCACGTGTTAATACTGCAGGAAGTAAAGTCCATGGTACCAGAGCACAGAAGCTGTGGGGTGATACAGATTGAAATACAGACAAGAGATAATTGAGCCGATAATGAGACGAAGAAACTGGCACATGAGAAGAAATCTTGGCGGCTCGCATCAAACTAGTTACAAGAATGAGTCTTCCAATGAGCTAAAATATATCAACATTTAAACTTTCCGTGTCAGCTCGAATTTCTCTAATTTTTAAAACTTTTTCCCTATAAAATTTGTTGTGAATAAAATATTTTCGCACTGAGAAGAGAGTTTCGGTGATTGAAACATCGTGAAAAGGTCTTGCCGCAACGAAAAACAACTTTGTTTTAATGAGTGGCACATCAACTCGCATATTTAATCAGTGACACTCTCTCCCCTATTTCGCGAACATACAAAACGAGCTGCCCTTCTCTGAACCTTATCGATGTCCTCAGTAAGTCCCATCCCATAAGGATCCCTGCCGTGCAATGATACTTTAGAAGAGAACGAACAAGCGTAGTGTATGCAGTCTCTTTAACAGACCTGCTACATCCTCTAAGTGTTCTTACAATAAAACGCAATATTTGGTTCGTCTTCACCACATCATTATCCTTGTGATAGTTGCAGTTTAGTTGTTCGTGTTTGTAGTCCCTAGATATTTAGTTGAATCTGCGGCCTCTATATTTTTGCGATTTAGCGTGAAACCGGAATTTAATGGAAATTCATGTAGACGACATTACATTATACACTATTTAGAGTCGTTTGCCACTTTTCTACCATACAAATATTTTGCTTAAAACTTTTCGAATTAGCTTTGATCTTTTTCATAGCTTTATTAGACCGGTAAATGATAGAATCTTCAGCAAAAAATCTAAGAAATCTGCTTACATTATCTCCCACATCGTTTATGTAGATTAGGAACAGCAAGAGGTCTGTAACAATTTCGTCGAGAACGCCAGATGTTACTTCTGTTTTACTCGATGGCTTTCCGTCAGTTACTACGAACTCTTAGAGAGGAAATCACGAGTCCAGTCGCGCAACTAAGACAATACTCCATAAGCAGGCTTTTAAAATAGAGTCTGGCCCCAAACAGCGCAGAAATGCCAGGCACAACGGCTTCTGAGCCTGAATTTAGGCGGTTTGAGAGTCTTATTAGTTGCTGTATTACTCGTGAAGCAACTTCATGACCGTCTGTTAACTACAATGTGTCTGGGATTTACTGTCACATCTTTACTGGTAACATATTTATTACCATACTACACGGACATATGGATCCAATTAACAATGTACGCATTGTTTCTCACAACTAAGTTTCCCATACGGTTCCGTAAGGAAACAAATAAATAAAAAAAAGAATAACAGATAATGAGCCAGTCTCAACTTTCAAATATTAAATCAGTTGTTAACGCATGCTAGACGTAAAAGCAGACTTAAAATGTTCTCTTAAGATTATTTACTGCTTCAAGCACCTTCAACGTATCTTTTTCCAACAAAAAAGGATGCACAATATTTCTAAATTATTATCTTTTCCTATTAACGAACGTGGGAGGCAAAGGCATGTCACCTTCAATCGAACTGTACCTGTTTAAGCACCATTGTCTTGAAACTAACTTACGCGTTGATGACAGATTTACCTCATTTCGTGATTGTGCATTATCTAAACCGCTGTCGACAGATATTGTCAATGGGCAAAACGTCATCCCTATTCAGACATCAGAGAACTGCATCACCTTTCTGCTCATTGTTTCATGCTAGACCTGCCTCTTGAATTTTGTCATCGTTTGCGGTCTTTCTACACGAATATTTATTCAACTCTGAAAAAGAGTGAAAGTCTTTTCTTGAAAAATTTGGCGAGTACAGTTGTACACGGAGACTTTCTGCTCGAAAGACAGACACATTTCCTTATGTATAACCACATTTATTAAATTTGTGTCCTTAACTGCGTTTTAGACTGGTATACATTTTACAGCGTTTGTTTTGAATACCCCGACACGGGACAGTGTTTGAATGACGAGAAGTAGTCGCTTTCAGTCCTGTAACCAGCTGCATTGATTCTCTGATTTTTACTTTTGTAGTACGTACAGCGTCATTCCATTGTTAGTCAATTAATCATGGGTGCGTGGAGACAAGCTTCAGTTTCACGGCTCATTACGATAAGGTCCATAAAAAGTTGTATTGTTCCATTATAGCATCATCTTTCAGCTCGGCGGAATTAGGATTTGACATTATGATTTGACTCGCCCATCATATATCAGGTTTTTCGAGCTTAAGAGTGACTGACGATGTATTGCTCGAGGAAAAATGTGACACACCATCTTGACAATTAAAGAAATTTTATTGTTTTCAATTGTGAAAAATAATATGTTTTCCTCCATCTTTATCTGATTCTTATATTTATTTTTCTGGTCAACATTCAGTCATGTCGAGGAGTTTATGTATAATAACACCGTCTAGAATTAGATGTGCGAAATTCAGACTAAGGATTAGCAATCATTAAATTTTGTAGTTATGAAATGGCACGTATTTACAGACTTTATATGGCTGTTTCATATTACAAACGTCGTAAGAAACTGCACGAAGTGTAGCAAGTTTCATTATCTCTTCAGATTGTATATGATAATGAGCACAAATTAATCATTTAGCTTACCCGAGTAAACAGATTTCCAAAATTGTTTTCTTGCTCCTATAAAGTTGATATCTAGGGCAGTTACAATTATTACCATGTAGATCGGTCATAAAAAAAAAATGTGGTTCGCATGGAGTGTAACAAACGTACATTTAAAACGAAAATACTGTAATAAATTCTCTTGTTCAGTAAGAAAAAGGAAGACGAACGCCTCAAAATACAGAAGGTAATGTCTGAAAAGTATTAGAGAACAGGCGACTGTGAAGAAAAAAAGGAAAATATTTTAAATTTTAACACGCTTTTACCGTCTGAAGTATCTTGAATCGAGTAATATGTTAATAAATAATCTATTTTCCTGATCATAAATAACTGGCGCTTCTTTAATAACCCAGTTGCATGGAGACAACGAAGATCTTCAATTTGGAGAGAACCTTGGAGTGGTGGAAGGGCAATACGCTTTACTGGAAAATAGACTGCGTGAGGTTAACACTGAAATTCGACAGAAGTGACGAAGAGGAAAAAGGGGTAACATAAAAGTCATAACGCCAAGTATATCACGAATAGTTTAAAGAATGAGGCAAATGCCTACAAATACGTAATTTATCGACCTGAAAGGGGAATCATTTCCCGAAACACGTAGGTGATATTCCCGAAAATAACCAAGAGAACAAATATAAACCCCAGAATAACAATTTCCACGTTGAGAATAAGAATATATATATAAAGTATAAACCGCTCTAAAAAAAGATAAAAAAATATCAAAGCAAAAAATCTAAAAGAAGACCAATACATAATTATATTTAATAATCTAAGTTCACCTACCAAATTCAATGATGGAGGAGCAGCCACATTTGATGATCTTAAAAGGAATCACCACAAAGCCATTCTAGGTATCAAATTAATTATACCCTTGTTAATTAATAATCTTCCTCTACCTAAACGCTCATAAATAATATTAGATAAACAAAACAATCCACGAGAACATAAACCATGACCAACTATCAAAGAAAGCGAACCTATACAACCCCATCAATTTATAGTTATCAATTCACCAATAGCCATTCTAATGTGAGCGACATAAGAATAAGCAATTAAAGACTTTAAATCAACCTGACGAAAATAAACAAATCTAACAATAACCCCACCAGATCTACCTGAAGACAACCAGAAATAATTAAACTTTAAACCCAAATAAGAAATAATCGTGACCGGTAGCAGAAAATTTATTTCTTATTAAACCCATTGCATTCGCAGTCGCAGGCTTTCACAAATCATTTCTAATGGGTCATATCGCCTTATGACCTATCGCGGTATGTCTAATGACTGACTAATAGATATATGGAGAAACTAAACACCGAGAGACCACTTAGAAGAGGAATGTCCACAAGGCAAAACAAAAAGGTCAACGAATAAATGATGATTAACTGACAACCTCAGCTGCCGACAGGTGTTGTTGTTATGCCTCGATGCTGAAAATGTGTGTCCTGACCGGGACTCGAGCCCGGGATCTCCTGCTTACATGGCAGACGCTCTATCCATCTGAGCCACCGAGGACACAGATGAATAGCGCGACTGCAGGGACTTATCTCTTGCACGCTTCCCGTGAGACTCATATTCCCAACTGTCCACAATTCTGCATATGTATTGTACCTTATTGACATTTGCCCATCCACTCATTACCCGCGCACGCTTTGGCGATTCCCGTAAGAGTTTGGGCAACCTGTGCGCATTCGCACAGACTAAGGTCAATGGCTGGGTAGCCTTTAACTGTATATAGGAAGACAATAACTTGTTCTTGAAAGAACAGTTACTGTTGATGACCGTGCAGCTTTTCCCTGGAATAAATGATGATTAACTGACAACCTCAGCTGCCGACAGGTGTTGCTGTTATACGTCGATGTGGACAGCTGAAAATGTGTGCCCCGACCGGGACTCGAACCCAGGATCTCCTGCTTACATGGCAGACGCTCTATCCATCTGGGCCACCGAGGACACAGATGAATAGCGCGACTGCAGGGACTCATCCGTTGCACGCTTCCCGTGAGACTCATATTCCCAACTGTCCACAATTCTACATATGTATTGTGCCTTATAGATATTTGCCCACCCACTCATTACTCGCGCACGCTTTGGCGATTCCCGTAAGAGTTTGGGCACCCTGTGCGCATTCGCACAGACTAAGGTCAATGGCTGGGTGGCCTTCAACTGTATATATGAAGACAATAACTTGTTCTCGAAAGAACAGTTACTGCTGATGACCGTGCAGCTTTTCCCTGGAATTAATCATCATTTATTTCAGGGAAAAGCTGCACGGTCATGAACAGTAACTGTTCTTTCGAGAAAAAGTTACTGTCTTCATATAAAAAGGTCAACATTTGGACTGTATGGACGCATGAGTGAAATGGAAGGAGTGAAGATACCAATGAAGATGTTCGACATAGAATTGCAAAGAAATAAACTCGGAGGAAGACCGAGGGGCAGATGGTTCTAGGGAGTACAGGAAACTACAGAGAGAACGGGAAAGAATTGAAGTGAGGTGGAGAATGAGAAAAATGGGAAGAAAGATTGCTCCCGTGATGAAGCGTAACCATCGTTACTCGGGATACCGAAGACGCTGCGAACAGACTGATTAAGTGGCCGCCCGAGCTTTTCCTCCGCCAGCTCCAGACCTCGCGACCTTCAGGGAGTGTGCTTAATGGGGTCTGTCGCCCTTTCGTGCAGCCGTCCTCCGCTTGCTCACAAAGGTCGGATGACGACAGATCCCGAAGACACTGGAACCCCCGCCCTTCTACAGGACGACACTACGACCTCATTATAATTTTTCGAAAATATACCAACTCTTCCATAGTACACTGCCTGACAAAAAAGTGGACTATCGTCGAGGAGAGGGTGAAACTAAATTCACGGGTTCAGAGGGGATGTGATTATATTTCAGTGATTACGAAACAGAATCCAACTGACAAATAACTTGGCAGTATGGGCCGACTTAATCAGTATGACGACGATGCAACTGCCATCCCAAATGTAGTTCCACCCTGTGGCGACCTCCGTACCTGGTATACCTGTGCCCCTCTCGTATATCGTCCACCCCTCGACTGCCCCAGCCAAGAAACTCCCTACCTACTCATCCTTCACCCTACTTTTATACCTTAGGACTTTAGCTCCTTCTCTTGTTCAGAACAGACGAAAGTTAAGTAGCTGTTTTCATTGCCTAAAATTAAGTACTACAATCTCAATTAGTTATAAATATAGTGGTATAAGAGTTTATACAGGGTAAATCACGAAAAATTAAAAACTTGGACCACAAATTTTACGGACATGGAAAGTGCTACTAATGTGCACTTTTCATACAATGGATTGGTAGTAAGGGGCTCGTATTGCTAACTAGGCAACAGACTGCGGGTTCCTCCTTGTCTACAGAGGAATGTTTTCTGGCCTCCTTGAAAGATGGTTTGTTAAGAGGCTGTGATACGTGTTCACTTTCAGCGTTCACTCTATGAAAAACGGGCCTTCGAGTTTCCAGATCATTATAGCTCGAATAAGCGCTAGGGGGGACCTACCATGAAAAGACAGGCATGCGATAACAGGCGCATCCAAGTTCGTTCAGTTACAGACCGTGACAATCACTCACAATGAGCAAGTGACATTAGAGAGAGTGCGCCAATCATTTCTTCGAGAACGTAAATTGTGTAGCGATGTTTAAGCAAGAATTTCAATCATTTACTGTAAAATACATGATGAGAGAAAAAAACGATTATGGTTCTGAAACTATTTTTTCTCAGAAAACACATACTGAATTGAATCCTGAGCCAGCCACATAATTCAAGAGAAAATTAAAGAAAATACTAAACCAATGTAATGTCTTCCAGTCGAGTAAACAACTAAAAAGTTTCACATTAATGAACCCCATCGCCGACAAATTCATAACACAGCCAAAGATCCACAAACCTAATTCTCCAGTTAGACCGATTGTTAATTCCAAAAATACACCAGCATACAAACTTTTCTAGCTAAATGTTCATATTATTAGTGTGATTACATTTAAAAAGTTTATACACTGCAGAGTAAAGCCGGCCGGGGCGGCCGAGCGGTTCTACGTGCTACAGTCTGGAACCGCGCGGCCGCTACGGTTGCAGGATCGAATGCTGCCTCGGGCATGAATGTTTATGACATCCTTAGGTTAGTTAGGTTTAAGTAGTTCTAAGTTGTAGGGGCTGATGACCTCAGAAGTTAACTCCGATAGTGCTCAGAGCCATTTGAACCTTTCTTTTTTTTTTCTTTTTCTATTTTTTTTTTTTTTTTTTTTTTTTTTTTTTTTTTTGCAGAGGAAGTATTTCAGTATTAAAAACGTAGTTCACACAAATGCAGATCGAATTACATGAATTAAGGACGAAGTACCTAGGTATTAGTAATGTTCATATTGTATGACTTCTTAGAGTGGTTATAAAAAGAGCAAATCTGACTCACTGAATAAATAAACCAACATTTGGAAGCCTTTCAGCAGAACATTGTCCATCTCGCAATGTCGTCTGCTTCCGGACATTGCTCTGCAGCTGATCTGCATTTATAGGGGACGTGGAAACTCATCTGCATACGATAAACCCGCTCTGCATAAACTTCACGTAGATTTATGTATATGAGTTCATTGCATTTCTAATGTCCTGTATAAAACGTCACAGTTATTTCCTGTTCGCTATTTCAGTTTATGGGAAGTTCCCGTATGATCTTAACTGTAACGGTATTTATGATTACGGTACACGTGATGGGAGTTTTATCGACACAGAACATATTTCGTAGAAAATTAAACTTGTCGCCGAAATCCACAAACTTTTCGTTGTGCGGTCTATGTAAGCACTGAGGATATCGGGGCCACTTGTGGTCTGCAAGCTTCTGTTGTGGCTATTAGGGCTACGGCTGATTGATGAAGTGGCGTTTCGCCAGCACGAGCGGCCGGCATTCTCAGAGAATTCTCCTCCCATTGCTCTTGCAGGGCTGGAGTCGAGTGCGCTTGCGGAGGCTGTACAAGGCGAGAGAAGAAGAAGAAGAGAGAAAACAGACTGTCGCAAATTGAGGAGGACGCCAGCACTGGCATGTGCACGGTGCAATAGCACACTAAAAAGAATGGATGTCAGAGTGTTACGTATCGTCAAAAGGTCAGTGGGCAAGTGCGGCAGTATTTCGGTTTTCGGGTGCTTCTACATTCAAACACCGCAGAGATGAAAGTGATCAGACTGGATTGTGTAGATGCACTTAAATTCTTTAGTCCAAATCGGAGCATCCACTGGCTGAGAACTGCAACAATATGAAGTAGAGGTTTGGGATCATGTTAGCAGTTACATAACAATCCAGTCCTGTTCACAATTCACTGTATTAACAACACTGAAACGCTTAATGTGCTTCATATGACAGACGTTTCCAGAATGGAGAGGAAGGGAGAGGAGAAGTAGTTCTCTAGTCTCACCAGTACGTACTATTTGAGAAACTTCCCAACGAGAATCCAAAACCAGCTACAAGGATAAATTTCAGTCAGTCGACCTGTACATATTCATCTTACGAAAAGTTGTAAAAATAAGTTATCGATATGAAAAATGTTCAGGATTTACAATATTTTCATACCAGGTTTCAAAAATCATAATGGGAGCTGCTGTGGATCGTAGAACCTTGTGATGTTTGTTATTTTGCACCATATCTGTCAAACGCGTACCGATGCTAACCCTAGCCGCAACAAAATACACTCCAGGAAATTGAAATACGAACACCGTGAATTCATTGTTCCAGGAAGGGGAAACTTTATTGACACATTCCTGGGGTCAGATACATCACATGATCACACTGACAGAACCACAGGCACATAGACACAGGCAACAGAGCATGCACAATGTCGGCACTAGTACGGTGTATATCCACCTTTCGCAGCAATGCAGGCTGCTATTCTCCCATGGAGACGATCGTAGAGATGCTGGATGTAGTCCTGTGGAACGGCTTGCCATGCCATTTCCACCTGGCGCCTCAGTTGGACCAGCGTTCGTGCTGGACGTGCAGACCGCGTGAGACGACGCTTCATCCAGTCCCAAACATGCTCAATGGGGGACAGATCCGGAGATCTTGCTGGCCAGGGATTTGACTTACACCTTCTAGAGCACGTTGGGTGGCACGGGATACATGCGGACGTGCATTGTCCTGTTGGAACAGCAAGTTCCCTTGCCGGTCTAGGAATGGTAGAACGATGGGTTCGATGACGGTTTGGATGTACCGTGCACTACTCAGTGTCCCCTCGACGATCACCAGAGGTGTACGGCCAGTGTAGGAGATCGCTCCCCACACCATGATGCCGGGTGTTGGCCCTGTGTGCCTCGGTCGTATGCAGTCCTGATTGTGGCGCTCACCTGCACGGCGCCAAACACGCATACGACCATCGTTGGCACCAAGGCAGAAGCGACTCTCATCGCTGAAGACGACACGTCTCCATTCGTCCCTCCATTCACGCCTGTCGCGACACCACTGGAGGCGGGCTGCACGATGTTGGGGCGTGAGCGGAAGACGGCCTAACGGTGTGCGGGACCGTAGCCCAGCTTCATGGAGACGGTTGCGAATGGTCCTCGCCGATACCCCAGGAGCAACAGTGTCCCTAATTTGCTGGGAAGTGGCGCTGCGGTGCGGTCCCCTACGGCACTGCGTAGGATCCTACGGTCTTGGAATGCATCCGTGCGTCGCTGCGGTTCGGTCCCAGGTCGACGGGCACGTGCACCCTCCGCCGACCACTGGCGACAACATCGATGTACTGTGGAGACCTCACGCCCCACGTGTTGAGCAATTCGGCGGTACGTCCACCCGGCCTCCCGCATGCCCACTATACGCCCTCGCTCAAAGTCCGTCAACTGCACATACGGTTCACGTCCATGCTGTCGCGGCATGCTACCAGTGTTAAAGACTGCGATGGAGCTCCGTATGCCACGGCAAACTGGCTGACACTGAGGGCGGCGGTGCACAAATGCTGCGCAGCTAGCGCCATTCGACGTCCAACACCGCGGTTCCTGGTGTGTCCGCTGTGCCGTGCGAGTGATCATTGCTTGTACAGCCCCCTCGCAGTGTCCGGAGCAAGTATGGTGGGTCTGACACACCGGTGTCAATGTCTTCTTTTTTCCATTTCCAGGAGTGTAGTTGTATTAACTGATGTCTGTTTATACAAGAAGTCCAGTGACAATCGTCCCTTTTTGTTAATTTACTACTGCATTCTAACATACATACTTCTTAACCGTGAGGAATTAAAATAATTGCCAAATACAGTAAGATACCACTTGTTCTTCATCATCCATACATTTTAGAGTATACTTTCGTAAATTTCTGTTCAGACTGAAAAATGTTATAGGTATTCACTTAAACTACTACATGCAGTTAACAGCTGACTATTCGTTCGTATTAAAGCAGTTATTCAGTTCGCGAAATGATTACGATGGCCACTGGTCATATTATATTTTAATGTCTTCTTCTACTATAAACCTGTCTATGACATCATATGCACTCCTGGTTGTATCTGCAAGAACTGGGATAGAGCGAAGTGGGTGGCAGTGACTAAGCCTCTAGAGGTGCTTTCTCATACTGCTTGCGTTGAAATAGGATATGATTTATTTCAGCAGTTGTTATTTGATGGCGGCCGGTGTGGTCGAGCGGTTTTAGGCGCGTCAGTCTAGAACCACGCGACTGCTACGGTCGCAGGTTCGAATCCTGCCTCGGGCATGGATGTGTGTGATTTCCTTAGGTTAGTTAGGTTTAATTAGTTCCAAGTTCTAGGGGACTGATGACCTAGACGTTAAGTCCTACAGTGCTCAGAGCCATTTGAACCATTTGTTATTTGATCATCTTGAGTGTAAAGTGTCTCCCATAAGTCAATTCTACTTAAGTGTGCGAGGAAAGATCCGTGATTCAGACGCACAATGGAAGCTATTATTTGCCTCGAACGTATAGGCTTTATAAACCATTGCAGTGTTGGCATGAATGTCTGTATGCTTGCATAGCCTTTAGGCCTTATTTTCTGATATTTGTTCTATTCTTCCTGCCACGAAAGACTCGTTCTTTTTTATTTTTTTTTATTTTATTTTTTTTCAGAATGTGATTTTCGTAAAGGAGTTTTATGTCCATATGACTTTGACTGCTAATTGCATCCCTCGCTAGTCGATCTACTTTGTCATTGTATTTAACATCGGAATGAGATTTAATCCGTAAAAATTCTACACTGTGACTAATCTTCTTTGATTGATGACAGAGTTTTAGTATGTCGAGGGTCTATTTCCTAGTTCCATCATAACATTATACCTTAATGATAATCTGTTATCGTCAATCTCTTAACAGCAGGGAGAAATTTTATGCCACCTTTGTTTCCTAGTTTTTATTTAGGTGTTTTTCTGGCAGCAACATGGATTATACATGTGAATGGCAAAATACAAATCGCCACGGTCTGCTACAAATGTTAGGAAGTGGAAAGGTAAAATAAATCCCTATTCGCTATCGATCTTAAATCTCTAACCTCTCACGAAGATTAAACAGCGACAAACAGATTGGGGCTTGAATAAAACTTCAATGTTCGGGCTTCCCCTGTAGATCCCTGACTCAAATGCCCGCAGCAAACAACACAGGCAATACTCTTTCGCCTTTTTTGTGCTAGCTGGGCACAAAATTGAAATACAGTGCCCTTAGAGACAGCACAAGTCTTCATAAAAGGGACGATTCGAGTCTGGTGGAATGAGAACAACACGGTTCACGTACGTCGACGTAAATGATTTGTCTGTGAAGTTAGTTGCGTAGAAGCACAGCGCGACTGGCGTGGAGATAGAGGCTTGCGGAAAACTCAGACGCGCCTGTGATTTATTGGAACTGCTGGAACTGTCATCCGCCGATAAATAGTTTGCGGAAGCTCCCTGGTTTAGGAAGCCGTGACAGGGACCGCAGCTAGAGGGGGAGGGGAGGACGGAGCGGGTGGGCGGAGAATGACCAAGTGTTCCACAAACTGATGCTGTCCAAATATGATAGGATACGGACGCACGCAAGAACGCACATCCGCCTGTATAGGTAGATAGACAAATATGCATAATTTTCGAAACGAATGATTTGGCACAATAGTTGTATGTGACTTCCTTGACGTTAAACAACAGACAATCCTGAGGCATCAGAAACGACATTCATTGCTGATCATAAATCGAAACATGTCACTCTTGATGGTGTAACGTCAACGCCAATATTTTGTGTCACCAGTGTATGCGACAGTACTCCAGACTTATGAAGTGATGAATATTTTTCCAGGAATGACTTTTAAGCCTATACGTGAAAGCTGATAAAGAAAAGACTTTTAATATATTGTGAAACGTAAATAATTTTCAACAACAATATGTTTTATTATTTTTATAAACAGCTTTCTACAAAGAATAACCATGTAACAAAATATAATGCCACTAAAAGAATGTATTGGCATCGTATTGTCTGTGATTTTTTTTTCTTCTGTTGTTCTCTATGATGTATGAAGCGGCTGGGATCAAAGATTAAGCTGAGGTCTGTTCTTCTGAATATTATAAAAAATAATCGTGTTGCATGAGGTACAAGTAATCTAAAATATAACTTACAATTTACTAAATTGAATTCTAGTGTATAGACTTTTATATGTAACTAGATAACCTACTATGAAAGTTTTAAGTTTTGTGTCCGCAGCAAACAGGAAAGCGGTCCTTAGAGCCTGGTACGGTGATACTGAATTATTGGTAACTGGTGAATAATATTGATATTGCGGACAGTCAGAATGGTGTAGGCGATTGACGTTTAATGCATCAGAAAGGGAAAGGTTGATGTTATTGATTTTCTACGAAAAATATGTTGTTAAAAGTACCCAGTCCAGACTGTGTTTTGTTTGCCGCCATCTACGTGAGCGTATTGACCAGCAATTTCAAACAGAAATGTTACAATATTTGAACTTCGAGTACAAGAACCCACAGGAATTTATTATTTTTCTATTCTAACAGGGAAAATAACATTCAGTAGAACAGTCTTAGACTTTACGTGAATGAAATAATTTTTGTGGCTGTGCTTAAGATTAGTTTTTCTCAGAGTAATTTATCAATGACTTTGAAAAAAAAAATGTTTACAACTACAGTGTTGTTATGGGAAGAGGTTGTGGTATGATATATTAATTACTTGGTGTATACATTTTAAAGTCACTTACTCAATTAATAAAACAGGATTTCAATATTTATTTATAGATATAAGGTATAACAAAATAATTCATTATAGCAAATAAATAAGAATTATCAGAGATTATTTATATCTTTTCAATAATACTGTTATTCGTGCTGTTACATTTTCATACGTTTTACAATAACACATACACACCACCACCGAAACTTCAAACAAACAGAACAAAACGCATCACAATAGCTGAGGATGTTTTCTTGTCTCACCGAAGCTAGCAGTATTTTAAAAAAGAAGTCACTTACCTCTACTGTGCCACGTCATTACTTTCTTAAAATATACAGATTATACCATGTAGGGTCTCATGGATAGTATTTACATTATTGGTGATTCGAGAGCATTAGGCCATTCTCCAAAGCGTGTTCATGTGCCTAAAATTTCGATTTTATAATTGTGGAGACAGCATAAGAGGTTATACAGAATTCGGAAGTTGCTATTCGAACGCAAACTCAGCAACTTACGAATCCCTGATGATGTTTCCAGTATTAGAAGACGAAACGTTAGGCACAGAAACAGGCTTTAGACCAAGATCTATTGCTTATAAAACTAATAAACATATCACTCTCAACACACACAGTCTCTCTCTGTCTCTCTCTTTCTGTGTGTGTGTGTGTGTGTGTGTGTGTGTGTGTGTGTGTGTGTGTGTGTGTATTTGTGAGACTCAATATTAGTCACGTCCACCACAATACTCCGAAAACTATCGTTCATCATGACTTGAAAAGATGATTTCATATAAGTTATTCTGGGGATTGCGTATCTTATCGGCCCAGGAGTCAATTTTATGATGTTAGCACTAGAAGCTCTTCCAGTTAGCAGAAAAGATTCTAAACTCCATGTGATTGCACATTTTCTTTTGAGGTACCAATATCTGAAATGTCTTCTGAATCAGATGAAGGATGAATGTTGAAAATCACTTGGTGATTTTCTTCTACAGAAATATTCTCTTCGCCGTCAGATGCATTTACTAACGCTTATAACAATTGCTCAATGGAAAAAACTCGTTTTGTCTTGATAGCCACGCAGAAATTACTGCGATCGATACATGAACTGCGTCTGCACACAACAGTTGATAAAATGTAACGGTCAGCGATAATGTGATGTAATAATCTGAACGCATTCAGTGACTTTCATTGTTGAGTAACCTTCGCACATTTTAACAGTAAGGAATCAGATATTTCCTTTGTCATAAAAAAACCGCTAGCATATATCTCAAGCTTGCAGAAATAACACTTGAATATAATATTTGTACGTACTGTGACCTTTCAACCCCGTGGGTGGTACTGACCCAAGGATATAGTGTAAAATATTAAATTTTAGCAAGGTGGAGAAAAGTAATTCTTTTAACTTTAGTTTTGAAGTATTTAGAATGTTAATTTTACCAAAAAGTAGTGGAAGAACAAATTTCTTTTCGGGTCATACTGACCCGAAGATAACAGCAGGGCTAAATACTGTTCATGGTAGAGCGTTTATTGCCATCAGAAGTAGTTTACCTTGTGGTGAAATTGAAATAGATAGCTCCTGTGAGTTAGAATGGGTAGAGGTTATACTTGACAGCCGGAACAAATTAATAATTGGTTCGTTTTACAGACTCCCTGACTCAGATGGTAAGGTTGCTCAACAGTTCAAAGAAAACTTGAGTATTATTTCAGGTAGCTACTCTACTCATACAAGTATGGTTGGTGGTGACTTCAATCAGCCCTCGATATGTTGCCAAAAATGCATATTTAAAGCCGGCGGTAGGCCGAAATTGTTCTGAACACTTCGTCTGAAAATTACTGTATTCCGAACAATTAGTTCAGTATCTCACTCGAAGTGTAAATGGTTGCGAAAACATACTTGACCTTTTAGTAAGAAGCACCTACTCCTTCCGCAATGGCTATGTAAATTTAGATCAGATGTAGTTTAAACTCAAAGAAATAGTGTGGGCGGCAGTTGAGAGCTATATATCACATAAATTAATAACAGATGGAACTGATACCCCATGATACGAAAAACGGGTCAGAAAACTGTTGCAGAAGCAATGAAAAAAAAGCATGCCAAATTTAAAAGAAAGAAAAATCCATAAAATTGCCGAAATTTTGCAGAAGCTCGAAAATTAGCACGAACTTTAATGCGACATGCGTTTAAAAGTTTCCACGACGAAACTCTGTCTCGATATATGGCATAACAAAAGAAAGAGATTCTGGTCATATGTAAAGTTTACCAGTGGCAAGACGCGAACAATACCTTCACTGCGCGATAACGATGGTGATGTCACTGATCACAGTGCCGCCAACGCAGAGTTACTAAACACGGTTTTTCGAAACTCCTTCGCTAAAGGAGACGAGGTAAACATTCCAGAATGCGAATCTAGAACAACTGCCACCATGAGTAACACAGCAGCAGATATCCTCGATGTATCGAAACAGCTTAAATCCCTTAATGAAGGCAAGGCCTCCAGTCCAGACTCTATACCAAAGTGGTTCCTTTCAGAGTATGCTGATACACTATCTTCATAATTAACAATCACATACAAACGTTCATTCAACGAAAAATCCCCACGTAAAGTCTGGAAAGCTGCCCGAGTCACACTGACGCCCAAAAAAGGAAATAGGAGTAATGCGCTGAATTACAGACTCATATTAGTAACATTGATTTGCAGTAGGATTTTGGAAAACGTACTGTGCTCGAACGTGTGGGAGGAAGTAATGTGTTGTTCGACTCTCCCTGGCAAATAGTCTCTCGAAATTTCTAGAGCAAACCTCTCCGTGATGCACAAGATCTCTGTTGCAGCGTCTACCACTGGAGTTTTTTGGGCATCACTGTAACGCTCTCGCGCCGACTAAACGACTCCGTACCGAAACGCGCCGCTCTTCTTTGGATCTGCTCTATCACTTCTGTCAGTCCTACCTCGTAAAGGGTCCCACATTCAAGACCAGTGTTCAAGAATCGGTCGAACAAGTACCTTCTAAACCAGTTCTTTCGGGAATTCTTCCTGTGAATCTCAGTCTGGCACGTGTTTTTCTGCTATATGTTTTAGGTTGTCACTCCACTTAATGCGCTCTGGATAGTTTAGATGTTTTACAGTAATACTGTAACCAGTAATTTATCATCAATATTGTAGTTTACTGTGATGGATTTCTTTTCTTATGTATGCGCAGTATGTTGCGCTTATTTACTTTCAGGGTCAACTGCTATTCACAAATACTCTGCAGATCACTTTGCAAATCGATACTGTTTATGTGGGCTTGCTACTTTATTATAGATAATCGTATCATTTGCATACATATATACATGTTACTTCGAGCTACAAAAACTATGAGTTAACCAAGCAATTAGTTATTGAGTATAAGGTGACATTAAAATGCACAGAGATTGCGTTTTATATCTACAGAAATTATTCACTAATGGTTCACAGTGTTAAACATTGCCGCCCGGAGTGGCCGAGCGGTTCTAGGCGCTACCGTCTGGAACTGCGCGATCGCTACGGTCGCAGCTTCGAATCCTGCCTCGAGCATGGATGTGTGTGATGTCTTTAAGTTAGTTAGGTTTAAGTAGTTCTAAGTTCTAGGGGACTGATGACTGCAGCAGTTAAGTCCCATAGTGCTCAGAACCATTTGAACCATTAATTGAACATTTGCCGTGCGTACACGGCATCTTGGTGTCCCCCGAACTTCGTGCAAAAGGGTATGTTGCTGCGTAAAGTCAAGCGCCATCACGCCAGTCGGGAAACAGAGAGCAGAGAGGGCTGTGAAGAAGATGTCAGCCAATTGCAGGCTGAGAGAGCCCTCTCCAGTATGACAACACTACAGCAGCAGTCTCTATGCAAAGAGAACACAAGTGCTGTGCCGGAGTGCCCGCGGCCTGTTCTACGAGAAGCTTCAAGACCTATGATTATAACAGAAGCGTCGAAGCTCGTTACTTTGCTCGTATATTCTATGTAGTGCAGTCTTGGAACTGTTATACTGAAGAGAATTCTTATTTTGTCCGTCGCTCTTTGCTTGCGACACATCTGTTTAACACACATTCAGGTACACAACTGCACAACTGGACATTAAAATTGCTACACCAAGAAGAAATGCAGATGATAAACAGGTATTCATTGGACAAATATATTATAGTAGAACTGAAATGTGATTAAATTTTGCCGCAATTTGGGTGCATAGATCCTGAGAAATGAGTAACCAGAACAACCACCTCTGGCCATAATAAAGGCCTTGATACACCTGGGCATTGAGTCAAACAGAGCTTGGATGGCTGCCCATGCAGCTTCAACACGATACGACAGTTCATCAAGAGTAGTGACTAGCGTATTGTGACGAGCAGTTGCTTGGCGACTATTGACCAGACGTTTTCAGTTGGTAAGAGATCTGGAGAATGTGCTGTCCAGGGCAGCAGTCGAACATTTTTTGAATCCACAAAGGCCCATACAGGACCTGCAACATGCGGTCGTGCATTATCCTGCCTAAATATAGGGCTTCTCAGGGATGGAATAAAGGGTAAAGCGACGGGTCGTAACACATCTCAAATGTAACATCCACTGTTCAAAGTGCCGTCAATGCGAACAAGATGTGATAGAGACGAGTAGCTAATGGCACCCCATACCATCACGCCAGGTGATACGCCAGTATGGCGATGATGAATAGACGCTTCCAATGTGCGTTCACCGCGATGTCGCCCAACATGGATGCGACCATCATGATGCTGGAAATAGAACCTGGATTCATCCGAAAAAAATGACCTTTTGCCATTCGTGCACCCGGGTTCGTCGTTGAGTACACCATCGCAGGCGCTCCTGTTTGCGACGCAGCGTCAGGGGTAACCGCAGCCATGGTCTCCGAGCTGATAGTCCGAGCTGCTGCAAATGTCGAATTGTTAGTGCAGATGGTTTTTGTCTTACAAACGTCCCCATCTGTTGACTCAGGGATCTAGATGTGGCTGCACGATCAGTTACAGCCATGTGGATAAGATGCATGTCATCTCGACTGCTAGTGATACGAGGCCGTTGGGACCCAGTACGGCGTTCCGTATTACCCCCCTGAAAGCACCGATTCCATATTCTGCTAACAGTCGTTGGATATCGACCAACGCGAGCAGCAATGTCGCGATACGATAAACCGCAATCGCGATAGGCAACAATCCGACCTTTATCAAAGTCGGAAACGTGACGGATCGCATTTCTCCTCCTTACACGAGGCATCACAACATTGTTTCACCAGGCAACGCCGGTCAACTGCTGTTTGTGTATGAGAAACCGGCTCGAAACTTTCCTCTTGGCAGCACGTTGTAGGTGTCGCCACCGCCGCCAACCTTGTGTGAATACTCTGAAGAGCTAATCATTTGCATATCACAACATTTTCTTCCTGTCGGTTAAATTTCGCGTCTGTAGCACGTCATCTTCGTGGTGTAGCAATTTTAATGGCCAGTAGTGTATTACCTTTTTGTAATAAAACTCATTTATTACGATTTGCTTGAATTGTTGTCTAGCGGTACGAGACAGCAGGTTTCCTAGACGCCCCATTTTCGACGACTAGGCAGGATTCAAGAGGTTAGAAAGTGATTTACGCCTCCAGCAAAGTATAGTGCTGCGGAACTAGCAAGACAACATTCGTACAGGCGAGGTGATTGGGTGGTGGCGCCGTGGTGTGGCGGGGCTGGCTGCAGCACTCAACCCACGGCTCGCTGCTGGCTCCTGAGCGGCCACATTCCTGCCTCGCAGTCGGCTCCAGCTCCAGCTCCGCTACGCGTCCTTGGAGGAGCGCGCGGTGTGGTTACTGGCCGGCCGGCTGGCCTCCTGTGCTGGCCTGGATATCTGGCGCTGCAATACGCGCAGTCGCTTTGTCCCGCGCGTCGCGCTGCGAGCGGATATCCGCAGTTGCAAAACGAGCGTACGATGAAAGTGTACAGGGACTTCAGCAGCATCCTTACGCAGTAAGAGCCCGTTCACACGCTCCTTTATGCGAGCGCCGAAGCGAAGGACCAATATCCTGCGTCCAGAATGAGATTTTCACTCTGGAGCGGAGTATGCGCTGATATGAAACTTCCTGGCAGATTAAAACTGTGTGCCGGACTGAGGCTCGAATTCGGGACCTTTGCCTTTCGACGGCAAGTGCTTTACCATCTGAGCTACCCGAGCACAACTCACGCCCCCCGTCCTCAGCGCTTCATTTCTGCCAGTACCTCGTCTCCTACCTTCCAAATTTTACAGAAGCTCTCCTGCGAACCTTGCAGAACTAGCACTCCTGAATGAAAGGATATTGCGGAGACTTGGCTTAGCCACAGCCTAGGGGACGTTTCTGCAAGGTTCGCAGGACAGCTTCTATAAAGTTTGGAAGGTAGGAGACGAGGTACTGGCAGAAGTAAAACTGTGAGGGCGGGGCGTGAGTCGTGCTTGGGAAGCTCAGATGGTAGAGCACTTGCCCGCGCACGGTGGTCCCGAGTTCGAGTCTCGGTCCGGCACACAGTTTTAATCTGCCAGGAATTTTAATATCCTGCGTGTTTGGATGCGTCAAAGATCGCACATCAATCAGTACAGCACCCGGGAAAGTTATTATGGTGTCTAGTAGTGATTCTCCAGCAAAAAGAGGTTCCTACTCAATGGTCTGAAGATGACCACAGTAGTGGTTGAAACCGGTCACCTTAATAAATAGATCGTGATCAAGACTTTTTATAGTAAATGATTATTTTATGTTTGCTGGCAAGTTATTGAAGATCAGTGTTCCTGAGTAGTGGACCCCTTTTTTAACTAAAGTAAGTGCTTTTAAGCACATGTGAAGATCATTTTTGTTCCTGGTATTGTATGTATGAGCTGAGCAGTTTGTTGGGAAAAGAGATATATTATTTAGGACAAATTTCATTAAGGAGTAAATATGCTGAGAGGCAGCAGTCAGTATACCCTGTTCTTTGAAGAGGTTTCTACAGGATGTCCGTGAATTTATTCCACAAATAATATGTATTACACGCTTTTGGACTCTGAAAACTTTTGTTTGACTGGAAGAGTTAGCCCATAATATTATGCCATATGACATTATGGAATGAAAGTAGGCAAAGTATGCTAGCTTTTTCATTTTTATGTCGCCTGTGTCTGCTAACAATCGAATAACAAATACAGGTTTGATTCAAATGGCTCTGAGCACTATGGGACGTAACATCTGAGGTGATCAGTCCCCTAGAACTTAGAAGTACTTAAACCTAACTAAGGACATCACACACATCCATGCCGGAGGCAGGATTCGAACCTGCGACCGTAGCGGTCCCGCGATTCCAGACTGTAGTGCCTAGAACCGCACGGCCACCTCGGCCGGCAAATACAGATTTGTTAAGGCGTTTCTGCAGTTCTGTGGTGTGCTCCTCCCAATTGGTCTGAAAGACGACGTTCTTCTCGCGTAACACTATTAGAGTACAGCCATTTGAAGAAGACTGCAGAACGATTCTACTGCCTCCAACGTACACGTCGCTAAGGACCATACAATCTCTCCCCTTCTTCCTAATTCCAGTTATTTTCCGCAATAAACAAAGTCTTATATCAAATATTTGAGAGGAGCGAATGTTGCAATACTCTTTCTAGCTTCCTTAGCTTTTCGTGTAGATTTGGCTCCAGTTCTTCATGTCTAGAGTTCTGATTCTTGAAGCTGAAATTCTTACATTTTAGGTCTTCATGGTTGAATTGCTCGAAATAAACTTCAAGTTTGTTGTCACAGAATTTTTGTTGCTAAGTCAATATATTTTGTTACATTTTAGCATATCATATAGTCTTTTGAATTTTCGCATTAACAAAGCCGAAATTACATTGTTCGCCCAAAATACGAAAATACGTACGATCACATCAGAGGCATCCTCACCCGACCTGCGTGAGAAACAAAGAGTTGGACGTCCTGTGACAGCAACCACCGAGTTTCACAAGCAAAATGTTGACAGCCGGCCGGGGTGGCCGAGCGGTTCTAGGCGCTACAGTCTGGAATTGCGCGACCGCTACGGTCCCAGGTTCGAATCCTGCCTCGGGCATGGATGTGTGTGATGTCCTTAGGTTAGTTGGGTTTAAGTAGTTCTGAGTTCTAGGGGACTGATGACCACAGCAGTTAAGTCCCATAGTGCTCAGAGCCATTTGAACCAAAATGTTGACAGATTGATTCAGTACGATCGTCGTATCACTCAGAGAGGAACGGCGAGAACAGACGGAATTTCACAAGAACTTGTGGGTCAGATTATTGCTTTGCTTGGCTATCGGAATATCTGTACACGATGGGTACACCGGATGCTGACTCACCACCGTAAGGCATCCTCAGTACAGTGCAGATTTAGCAACGTATGACTTCCATCTGTTCCCGGTAATGAAAGACGATCTACGTGGTCATCATTATGCTTTTGATGATAGAACTGTGAGACTGTGGTTGCGGAAACAAAGTGTCGACTTCTTCTGTGACGGCTTCAGAAAATTCGTTTATCGTTGGAAGAAATGTACACTCCTGGAAATTGAAATAAGAACACCGTGAATTCATTGTCCCAGGAAGGGGAAACTTTATTGACACATTCCTGGGGTCAGATACATCACATGATCACACTGACAGAACCACAGGCACATAGACACATCCAACAGAGCATGCACAATCTCGGCACTAGTACAGTGTATATCCACCTTTCGCAGCAATGCAGGCTGCTTTTCTTCCATGGAGACGATCGTAGAGATGCTGGATGTAGTCCTGTGGAACGGCTTGCCATGTCATTTCCACCTGGCGCATCAGTTGGACCAGCGTTCGTGCTGGACGTGCAGACCGCGTGAGACGACGCTTCATCCAGTCCCAAACATGCTCAATGGGGGACAGATCCGGAGATCTTGCTGGCCAGGGTAGTTGACTTACACCTTCTAGAGCACGTTGGGTGGCACGGGATACATGCGGACGTGCATTGTCCTGTTGGAACAGCAAGTTCCCTTGCCGGTCTAGGAATGGTAGAACGATGGGTTCGACGACGGTTTGGATGTACCGTGCACTATTCAGTGCCCCTCAACGATCACCAGAGGTGTACGGCCAGTGTAGGAGATCGCTCCCCACACCATGATGCCGGGTGTTGGCCCTGTGTGCCTCGGTCGTATGCAGTCCTGATTGTGGCACTCACCTGCACGGCGCCAAACACGAATACGACCATCATTGGCACCAAGGCAGAAGCGGCTCTCATCGCTGAAGACGACACGTCTCCATTCGTCCTTCCATTCACGCCTGTCGCGACACCACTGGAGGCGGGCTGCACGATGTTGGGGCGTGAGCGGAAGACGGCCTAACGGTGTGCGGGACCGTAGCCCAGCTTCATGGAGACGGTTGCGAATGGTCCTCGCCGATACCCCAGGAGCAACAGTGTCTCTAATTTGCTGGGAAGTGGCGGTGCGGTCCCCTACGGCAGTGCGTAGGATCCTACGGTCTTGGCGTGCATCCGTGCGTCGCTGCGGTCCGGTCCCAGGTCGACGGGCACGTGCACCTTCCGCCGACCACGGGCGACAACATCGATGTACTGTGGAGACCTCACGCCTCACGTGTTGAGCAATTCGGCGGTACGTCCACCCGGCCTCCCGCATGCCCAGTATACGCCCTCGCTCAAAGTCCGTCAACTGCACATACGGTTCACGTCCACGCTGTCGCGGCATGCTACCAGTGTTAAAGACTGCGATGGAGCTCCGTATGCTACGGCAAACTGGATGACACTGACGTCGGTGGTGCACAAATGCTGCGCAGCTAGCGCCATTCGACGGCCAACACCGCGGTTCCTGGTGTGTCCGCTGTGCCGTGCGTGTGATCATTGCTTGTACAGCCATCTCGCAGTGTCCGGAGCAAGTATGGTGGGTCTGACACACCGGTGTCAATGTGTTCTTTTTTCCATTTCCAGGAGTGTATGTAATTGGCTGGTGATTATGCGGAAAAGTGAATATTGGTTATTAAAGATCGCATTCTAAGGGTCATTTCTGCATTTGATTTATTAAAATATTCCCATCCAAACCCAATTAACGAAGGTAGAGGCATTGCTTTTCATTCAACCCTCGCATTTGCATTTCTTTTACCAAGAGGCTACATTAACCACGGAAAGTGGTCACTGTGTAGACATCAAATTATTGTTATTTACATAAATACGTTTAAGTTCGTAAAACTGGTAAACAATTATTTGAATGTATATACAACAATAGTTCCAATGGTGAAGTTTAGACAATAAGTCTGAACGAAGTGTCAGTTGCAGTCCTTTACTTCTTAAGGTGAGCGCGTTGTCCTGGTCTCCCGTCTCACAGCAGTTAAGTCCCATAGTGCTCAGAGACATTTGAACCAAAATGTTGACAGATTGATTCAGTACGATCATCGTATCACTCAGAGAGGAACTGCAAGAACAGTCGGAATTTCACAAGAACTTGTGGGTCAGATTATTGCTTTGCTTGGCTATCGGAATATCTGTACACGATGGGTTTTCTTGGTCTCGTCCACATTAGCGTCTCTCATAACATGGAATGTGAGGAGCTTGCAGTATAAGAGAATTGATTCACAGGACGGAATACTTTTAAGGTGTACATTTTAGAGCCAGTGTTTAGTAAATTTTTGGCTTCGAATGATCGTTCCTATTATATTCCTATATTCTTTATGGGATACCCTGTAGGTAGTTGCATTAGCTGAAAAGAATCTGATAGCAGTGTTAATACTGTCTGTCAGATCATTTATATGCAAGATTAACACTTCTGTGGTGCGCTCTTGAAACTGTTGCTACTTCTGTCGATGTCTCTCTGTCCAGCATAAAATGCTGCGGTCTCACCACCTAAACAGCGGCAGATCAGTTACAAATTTCCTTTGACGCCATACATTATCGTACTTTCGTTAATAAGCGTTGGTGTGGTACTGAGTCAAATGCTTGGACACAGTGAATCCACTGGATTCACTAGATCCACGGTGAGGGAGAAAATTCTGTTCGAGTTACCTCATTACGCTGGAATACTAGCCACGGAGAACACATAAGCAAGGGAATTGCCAAAAGTGTGACCCAAGCCTTGCGTCTCCAAAATTTTGCAAGGAAGGGTGACATTTTAAATAGGTCGACGAACCGTGGGAAGCTCCTCTATTTAGCCTACATAAGATGACTGTGATCTGGTGTGGGATTGGAGAGTAATAAGGAAATTAATACCAGCCTCCTGAGAAAATAGGCTTTCGACAATAGCAAATAGAAAAGAGGACAATAAGCTTAAATTCACTTCCAGCGTCAATAATCTTAGTGAGATCATGATACTGTGTTCACTGGATCCAGAATCTGTACAATGGCATCGTGATCAAAGTGAGTGTGTTTCAATGCTCATCTTCCGTAATAGTTGTTATATAACTGGTATTATTTTTATTTTGCAGTCTTAAGCGATCTGCAAATCAACAAATTTTTCCACTAAACGAGTTTCGCTTTATTCACAAATGTCAAGAGTGGTGAGTCTATAAATTTTTACGTGCATAAGATTTGTTTAATTACTGCAGAGTTTTACTTTAGTACATGTTCCTCAAGGCGTTAATCGCTTCTTTTCAGATGTGTCAATGACGAATGTGTTTTCGTTTCGTTGGTAGCAGAGGCTTGAGTGGAAGCTTGTTATTTAGGTAATGTACTTAATTTTAATTTACGAACAATTTGTGTTGTTATGGAATTCACACAAATTCTGTTGTGACATTATTTATTTAGCACTCAGTGCTGTTTCGCTGTTTGCCCGTTTGTATATTTTGTAGATATTGCCTACATCTCGAATGCAGTGTTTACAAGTTCACACATCACTGAGTTCGAAACAAATACAGCTACAGTAAAGTTTGTTTGAGATGAACTAGAACTCATAGACATACGAAACTAAAGTGAAGTGCATAAATATAGCAAAAAATTCATTGTCAATCTCGAAAACTAGACCAGTTACACAGTCCTGATTGAATGCAGATCCCCCTCTCTTTTCTACAGGTCAGCCTATACTTCTCGCCTCTTACATTCATTGCGAAAATTCTAACTCCTACTCGTTTAAAAAAATCTCCTCAATTTAGACTATTAAAATTTCTCTATATATCGCAGAAATTTCATTTCACATTAATGAGTTTGTGTCAGCTGGTTTGAAATATATAATCCAAATTTTGGGAGATGCTGTCAGTTTTTTCGACCATCGTAGTTGAAACTGTCATTATTTGCTATCCATATTCCCTCGCTGCTAATCAAATCCATCAGAATCATGCTAATGGTTGTAAAAGAAATTAATTGACATGATAGGTGTGACTGATTACTATTCTCATCCCAAAATGAAACTAGCTTTTTATTATTGTGTTCCGTGAAAAGGGAGAACTTTGTGACACTCATTGAAACGTCGCGGTATTTTACCACTGGCATCCGGCTGGAAATCCGAGAGCTTTTGCCACCTCAGTTCCATGCTTGTGTTGGTTAGCTCCCTTTCGCATTCTCACACACAACTGTGACGTGTCTGAACGAACTTGTTTGCAAGCCACTTCAGACGAATGGTGGGGAGCTTTCTATCAATCCGCCTTTGCCCCTTCTATCCCATTCCTCGTCCATAATGAAATATTGTTCCTGCCCTAACTATCTTGGCGTCGGGGGAATTCTGAACTTAGTACTTAATATTTATTTCGTCCAATAATCAGAGTGATCCCTGTGTAGTCAGGAAGCTACAACCAACAGGTACTTGGCGGCCGCACCACAACGGACTGGCTACCATGCTGGATATGAGATGCAAAGAATTCCATAGTCATCGTCGACGCAGAAAACGACACGGCATAGAGGGTGGAGGAAAACGCACCCAGGAAGGTGTCGTCGCCCAAGAGATGGAGGATGAGCGGGACTGCAATTCCTCGACGAGAAAGTGGGCTACAGATCTCAAAGCACAATGGATACGAGGCACCATGTAAGGTGCCCTCCCCCATTTGGCTCGCTCTTCTGGAAAATTTTGAGAAATGGAAGTCAAACCGTACGGGGGACCATCACATAAAGGCCGAAAGGTGTGAGACTCATTTTAGTCGCCTCTTGCGACGGGTAGGAATATCTCGGACCTATTCTAACCCCCGGACCTGCAGGGGGAGAGTCTAGGGAAATATTAAATCGTAATATCGACTTTTATAGTACAGGGTCCTTCGAAATGACCAGGCTGAGAGTTAAATATCTTTGTGATAAAAATAGCTATTTGTTAATCCTTCCACATAACATTTCACAGATAACAGATTAAACATATTGCTCTAAACTCATCGACAATTCCAAAGACAGTTTCTCGATGTGGTTCTCTACAGGTCTGAACAAATCAACTCTGAATACAATCTGATGCTCTTGGTGCCAAGAAACAGTATATTGTAGAACTTACAGATGTTCCAGAATCTTCGAGAATATCCCACAAGTCAAATTAAAATAAAGATCTGGGTAGTAGCTAAATTCGTCAAACTTTACACAAAGTATAGCTCCCGTTATTCTGTTTTTCACTTCTTCTGTGTCACGATGTAAAGGGGAGATGAACGTACTTTCCTTCAAAGAGTCGTATGGTGTCATGTCTGGCCATCTTGGAGGCTAAGAATTCAGTGCAGTGTCTCGGGACCCCGTGCGCTCTATCCAGCGTTGAGACAGAGTGCCGTTGACGTACAGTGTTGTGCCAGTATGATGGAGCTCCATTGTATTGGAACATGAAGCCATCGAAGTCCATCTGAAGTTGTGGAAAAAGCCAATTTTACAGCATTTGGAGATAGCTCATCCAGTAACTGTGGCTTACTCGCAAAAGATGGGATACTACAGTTTTTCACGAGAACTGGCACAAGAAACGTTGGTTTTAGGTTAGCCTATTTCGTGCTCAATAATATCATGAGGCTTCTGGATTCCTCATATTCGCACGATATGCCGGTTTATTTTACCACTAGCATGAAATGTTCCTACATCACTGGACATTAATCATGGTAAAAATGTATCGTTTTCCATGTCCTCTAGCAGAGCATTACTAAAGTCAACCCATTTCCTGCATTGACTGTAATCTGTATGGTTTGTAGACCAAACGACGTCTTATCACTCGCCACACAGTCTATGAGGCATTGAGAGTTCTCTGCTTGTGCGGCATGTAGACTTTCGTGAGCTCTGCTCAGACGTTGCCGAATTCCTTGCATCATGTTATCAGAAGTGCGAAGCATCCTATATCTACAGGTTGGCAATATCAATGACGAATGTTTTAGAGAGAATGTTTTTTGAGAGCCCGCGGTCCACCGAACGTTGGCTGGATTGAGGAAGCACGCTTCTGACGTTTGAGCTATGTACAGCTATTGACATGGTACACATGTACCGTTTATTTTACATTTTATGCAAGTCTTTTGCACTTTTGGGCGTTCTGTATTAATGTTGGACCATACCTCTTTAGGCAGTCTGTAGTTTTAGTGTGTCCCGAAGAATGCGTAGTTATGCTCTCCCAAACCAAGGTCAACATCCGGTTTCTAGTTGCAATAGAGGCGGATTCTTTATAATCATGAAATTATTCACGACTGCTGATGCGCTCTAACGTTAAAAGTTGTTAACTCCAAAACACTGACGAAAAGCACATTGGACCGAAATCACTGACTAACTCTTTGCAAACTACAGCACACAAAACACCTTCTGTTGAGTGGATGACGTCTTACTTCTGACTGGCTGCAATCTGAGAAAATGCATTGACTGACATCTATAGACAATTTTCTGAAACTCTAGGCGACGCTCATTGAAACAACACACATTTCCTTGCCGTAATTATTTTCGTAATTATTTCTGTCCAAAATCGGTGCATTCTTTTTAAAACACCCTATATACTTTGCGTAAGAAAATCAGCCCAATTTCGCCAGAATTTAGTTGGGATCTTACGGTTCATTGTAGAAGTTCCGAAAGGGCTAGGTTCATTCCAGCATCGAGAGGAACCTCTTGGGATACCGCAAGGCATTCTGTACTACACAGCGGATGGCAGGGATGCTGTTATATACTGTGTGGAACGGCATAACTGCGTGTCTACAGGGGACAGGGCTATGGCAGTGATGAAGAGTTACCGGCGCCTGCGTGCAGGCAACCCCTGGGCCAGTCGTCACTTGCCTGCCCAACGCCTTACGGCAGCGGCCTGGCCGCCTGGCCAGCTTTCTGGTCGTGTGGCGGTTCGCCGGCGGCCTTCGATCGCAGATGCCGGCGGTGGCGGTGGCTGCCGGATGCCGTCTGCTCTTTGTGCCGCAAGGGCCCTGAGCCGCCGCAGCCGCAGGTACGCCAGGCCGACAGCTAAGGTAGCCGGCCTCGCCTCGCCGAACCAGGTGTGTGGGGTTGACGGCGCGTAGCTGTCGGCAGGCTCGAGTCTAGTCCGATACGTGGCGCTGTGTATCCATCCAACAAACACAATACACTAAAGATGTCGGAACCATAGAGAATAAATACCTGTGGAGCCAGCATTCTGGTACGCAGAACTAGAATTCTGTCTATTACCTCTCCTGCAGCTCATGTTTCATGATTTTGGGACGGCGCATTTTAGCCCGTACAGTGCTCAGCGTATTTTACGTGTTATTTCTTTGCTGCTACACTTAGATCGCCTACAGAAGTACCGTGAAACTCTGTATATGCGTTTTACAGACAGCATAACAATCTGATACCAGGAGGTTAAATTGGCTTACAGATGTCAAGACCAAAGCAGCTGTTCTTTTCCAGTACAGTATCGGAGCTCAGGTTAAGCTTTATTTCCGTTTTTAAGGTAGCGGGCTGAAACCTGACAGCCAACAATATTTTTTTACGCCTTCTATTCAACTGATTCACATTCTAGAATCTCTGTTGTAATTAATTACGTTACAATAAGGCTGGGGACGGCGCCAAAGTGTCACGAAAAAACAATGCATTTAGAACTATGAAACTGTAACAGTAAATTTAATAAGGGATTTTCGCCACTTGCTTGTTCACTGTTATTTCAATTTTTGTTTATTTGCCCATCTGCTTTTTATAGACTGATAAAATATCTATAACATTTTTCCACCAGTTCATCAGAAAAGTAAAACCATACATAGGTATAAAACAATAAAAAATGCAAGCCCTGCATAGCTAACTACATCTGCACCTATAGTCTAAAATTGCCATGAAATGTATGACAGAATTACTTTACATACTGTACAGCGTGTATAAAAAAGAATCATGCGATTTAAAAAAATTATAACTATTATGTTATTTGAGATATGTGTGTGAACAACGCACTTTTGGAAAGACCAAACTCTCGAATTTTACATGGTTCCTGCTAGACAGCAGCAGTGGGCGCCCACTTCAGTTGTTGTAAAAATGGTATCGGGTCAACAGGAAGCGTTTTGTGTTGTACGTTCTGTGCAGTGCTGGTCGGTAAGAATTGTTCAGCGTGACTTTCGTACTACGTATGGTGTGGATCCTCCTACAGCATAAAGCATTAGACAATGGCATGAAAAATTCCGAGAAACAGTTTGTTTGTGTAAAGGCAAATCGCCGGGCCTTCCCCGAGTGTCTGACAGAGACGTCAAACGCATCCGCCACAAGAAATCCGCAGAAATGCGTTCGCCGTGCAGCGGTGATATTTACACATGAAACCATACAAAATTCAGCAACAGCAGACTTTCCGTGAAGGTTACAAACAACAGCGTGTGAAGTACTGCAGTTACTTTCTTGTCAAGACGGAGGGTGGCAGTTTTCTTCCACACTTGGTGTTTAGTGATGAGGGAACATTCTATTTAAATGGAACGGTGAACCGCTACACAGTGTGAATATGGAGTACAGAACAAGCACATGAAGTTGTAGGACATGAGTGGGACTCTCCAGAATTTAATGCGTGTTGTGAAGTTTCACGGGAAAAGGTGTATGATCCTTTTGTCTTTCCCGAGAACACTGTGACGGGGAGCACTATCTTTTCCCACAGCTGGAGACTGATTCGAACGACTTCATTTATCAACAGCATGCGGGGCTGTCACACTGTCATCTGGAGGTGGGCGAATTTTTAAATCAAAGGATTTACTGAACGATAGATTGGTCGCACTGGACCAAATGATTCAGCCTTACGTTATTGACCTCCAGTGTCACCGGATCTCACTGTATGTGATTATTTGTTGTGGGGGTTTACAAAAGATTCCGATGGCTGGGTGTTGTGTGATGTCCTTAGGTTAGTTAGGTTTAAGTAGTTCTAAGTTCTAGGGGACTGATGACCATAGATGTTAAGTCCCATAGTGCTCAGAGCCATTTGAACAAAAGATTCCGTCAATGTACCTCCGTTACCAACAACAATGAATAGTCTGAGATATCGCGTAACAGCAGCTGTGGAAGCTGTAACTCAAGGCATGTTATTTCAAGGGGGGGATAATGAACAGCTATGAAAAGGTATGGAAAATATAATTTTGAGTCTCCCCTTCATCAAAAAATTTCATTATATATGTTTATTAGTTTCAGAAATATAGATTTGCCAAATCGGATGATTCTTTCTGATACCCCGTGTTTGTTGGAATTGAAGAATACTTGTGTACCTTAGTACGGGTTTTTGTTTGCTAAATTTTGCTGTTTCTACCAAGGATAGTTCCTGCTCTTAAGAAGTACAGTGGACAAAGGTAGCTTTCACACGATGTGTCACAGCCAAGCTCGAGGAAACTTGGACCATATACAGAAAAAACTGCTGCAGCATAGTGCAAAAGACAACTGAAATAAATACGCAATGAGACCGACAGAAATGGCACTTTTATTCAATGGAAATGTTTCCCTGAAGTTGTCACGATTCATAATGGCCCTTTGCACATTACAAACGGCGCGAAATGGCTCTTAATAATGTGTGTAATAAACACGGCCGGCAAAGCTTGCTCTGTAGCGTTCCCCCAACGCTGGCTAAAAGGTTGGCAAGGAGTTCGCGTGGTACGGCGTTCCATTCCTCCACCAGTGGAGTCTACAGCTGCTGGATGCTGGTCAGTGCGAGTGAATGCCCTGCAGTATACCTCCACAACGCGTCCCACACGTCATTGATGAGATTTATGTGGGGGAAATGGTAGGCCGGTCCATTCGCTGAATAGCCTCTCGTCCCAAGAGTTCCACAACTGGCGATTTTCGTTGCGGTCGCGCATTATCATCCTTAAAAATGGGCCGAATGAACATCTGAACTGACCCATATGAGAAGGAGTATGACATTGACTTTGTCCAATAAGCGTTCCCTATTCAAAGACTTAGACGACAGTATGGCTATGCAACATAGTGCCTCCCCACTGGATAACACCTGGACTACAAAAACGATCATGTTCAACAGTGTTCATGGATGCATTGCGTAGCGTCATATGAGGAGAGGTGGGAATGCTCTCATGAATAGTTTCGTACATGATCGTTATAGTGGTCCAGGTTTTCTAGTGTGGGGAGGCATAAGGTTGTATGGGCGTACTGGACAAATTATTGAACGCGGTACACTCAATAGTGGATGTTATTGAGACACTGTGTTCCCTCCCTAGTTGAGTCTTTTCAGGGGTTCATTCAGGCCTGGCTTCATTTTTATGGGCCACAATGCGCGCCCGCAAAAAACTGCGGGGGTGGAGGAGCTCTCGGAATGAGAAGATATTCGACGAATTGACTGGCTTGCTGTTTCCTCGACTTAAATCACGTGTTGTGGGATGCTTTGGGGTTGGGAGACCTATTGCAGTGGAAAGAGTTGTAATCCCAAACTTGTGGAAAGGGTTGTGATTCCCAACTCGGGAAAGATCAGTTTCTGGTTAAAGAGAAATGTAGAGACATGCGGAGCAATATTGACCACACGATTTATCTTATAACAATGGTTAAAAAAAAGCTGCATCCACATTTGCAGATTTAAACAAATCTTTTGTCAGTGTTCTCTGGAACACACTTTTACAAATTCTGGAAGTAGCATGGATAAAAAACATGGAGCGGAAGGTTACATACAACCTGTAGAGAAACCAGACTAGAGTTATAAGAACTGAAGGATGTGGAAGAGAAGGAATAGTTGAGAAGAGAGTGAAACAGGGCTGTGGTTTATCCCCAGTGTGATTCAGTCAGTACACCGAGAAAGCTATGGAGGTAACCAATGAGGGCTTTAGAAAGGAAATTAAAATCCAGAGAGAAGAAATGAAATCCTTGAGCTTTGCTGATGGCACTGTAATACTATCAGACGGCTAAGGAGGTGGAACAGTAATTGAACGGAATGGATAGTGTCGTGAAAAGTGGCTATGAAATCAACAGTAATAGAAGTAAACCGAGGATAATCGAGTGCAGTAAAGTTAAATCAAGCGATGCAAAGGGAAATAGATTAGAAACTAAGACGCCAAAAGTATTATGAAATATATTCGCAAATTGTGAATATGATAATACATCGGTTCTATGGGTTACTGCACACACACGATAATTTGTGGCCGACCGGGACTCTAACCTGAATTTCTCGCTTATTCCGAGCGGTCGTCTTAATCATTTCAGTTATCCGTTCATTAAGTGATGAATTCAGAGGACTACGATACTAGGATGAAGACATTGTGACATAAAGATGTTTGGGTTGCTCCGGAAAGGCAGGCTTAGACGGTTAGCCAAAGTGGTTAAGGTGATCTTTCGCTCTAAGCGGGAAGTATGGGTTCGAGTTCTCGTTCGGCACAAATTCTCATTTTTCTTGTGTCTGTGGTAAACCATATAGCTGATATGATATTTACGAATGCGTTTCGCAACTTAATACGATTGTGGATCGTCAGCAGTATCTATTCCTTCAAGCATGCATGCATGCAGAAGTAGGCCGTTGACGATAAAGAGTGCAGATAAGAATAGATTAGATGACTCTGAGATATTGTACTACAGAAGAATGCTGATGATTAGATAGGTAGATGTACAACTAATCAGGAAGTACGGAAGTGAACTGGGGAAGAAGGAAACCTTATTAAAAGTAGGGCGCAACCCGAGGCATGAATTAATCGACAGTTAGGTAATGGAGGGAAGGTGACCAAGGTTTGACTACGGTCAGCAGGTTCAAATGGACGTAGCTTGCAAGCATCTGCGCAGAGATGATGAATCTTCCAAAGGATAGACAAGCCAAGACAGCTGCACCAAACCAGTCCCCGGGCAACAATAATATCGCCACTCTAGTTATTACTAAGCCAAGAATTGGAGACTTTTTCGCTTTTATATTCCGTGAAGTGCAACACTTTCATTTGTTCACATTAAGTGCTGCTTGCCAGTGAATGAATGAAAACAAGATTCAGCTAAGTCTTGGACGGTATTAACATGTATCTAAGTTGTTTGTAAATAAACGTTGTAGATTCTAATACTCCAAAATGTATCTTGGCTTTTCTGGATGGGCTAGAATTAAGCTATGAATACGGAGTAAAGTATAGTTTTGACACTGAGATACATCTAGGTTATTCCTAAGACGGCGGTGCACTTAAGCACTGTCCGTCATTCTGCGCCATGGCGACGTTCCTCCCGGCCAGACGTGGTAAAAGTTATCAGATTCGGAGGGATGCTAGTAATGTAAAGTGCTGTTACGATTTTAGAATGAAAATGTCAAAATTTCAACTGCGGAAGGTATGTCAGTGTTTGATGAAAACGTGGTCGAGTCTTGGCTTTCCGAAAACTTCTTTGTTGTGTGGGCAGTTATCGATTCCAGACCGTTGTGCTCGAGGATTTTGGCGCTGACCGGACTACAGTATGTAAAACGGTGAACGGTGTAATGGAGCAGATACTTTTAAAACATCACGACTGGATTAGATTCAAGTTTAAAATGTAGGAAATTCATAGGGCTATGCTAGAATGGCAACAAATATTTCGACTGCCAAATATTATAGAGCCTATGGATTGCACCCAAATAGAAATTAGAAAACCAGCATTACCTTGCGATGAATTCACCAGTCACAAAGATTATGCCTTTATCAATATGCAGCCACCGTAGGTGTTGGTGAGAAATTTACTGGCGTAAATGCAGAATGACCAGATAGCGTGCGTGATGCTAGAATATGGAGATGCAGCCCAGTCAGAAACAATTTCGGGGTAGAATGGGGATGCTTGCTTTTTGGTAATTCTTTTTAATCCATTTAAGCGGGCATGAAAAGGTAATCATCTACATGCCAGAGAAAGTGCGGTACTGGAGAGCCTTTGGTTACTTGAAGCAACGTTTTCCTATCCTCGGTAACTATGAAGACTTTCTTAACAGAGAGTCGCCAAACCAGTGGTAACGAGTGCTGTACTGAGCAACATCTCTAAGCAAATGAAAAGCATCTTGAGCCTTCGACTGTACACGTGCAACTTTATTTCTCAACCGCTTTAGTTTGTTACAGGCGTCATCACTGGTGGTAAGGCTGTACAGCGAAAAATCGGAAAGACGTTAACATCAAATAGAGGGTGACTGCATGTTCCCTATAAGTAAAAGTCATGACGAAGTTAATACAAACAATGAAACTGACTTCATGACTTCAGTGCGATTCCTGTAGGTAGTGTCTGTATAGTACAGGGATGGGAAAGGAGGGGGGGGGGGGGGCGGCATACACAGCATAGCTGCGATTTTTCGTGAACAGGCAAACGCTGACTCGCAGTGAAAAACAAGCTGTATCTTGCCCTTGCATTGTATCTATCCCTGTAGAATAACAGGGTACATCTACCTAGACTTAGCTTTTAATTATTCACTTCACAAAAGGTTGGCGCTAAATCTAGGCCATAGAGGCTACATCATTCAGTTTTTGAATCAGATTGATTTTAAGACGTTGGCCACGCTATGTGTATTTTATTACAATACATTATCTGACCGATAATAATACGCCTTGTGTATCGGATACAGTGGTTAAACCTGCATTTGGGTAGAACTGTTTTCACTGTAAATATGGAATCTGACACTTGTGACTACACGATATTGCGGTGTCCGAGGGATATTTGGACGCTGCCACACTGTTGTGTGGATCATATCATGTGGACAAGTGACAACATACAACGTCGCGTTTGTGTGATGCTGCTTGACAACGCTCGAAGAGTATAAATTAGCTAATAGCCAATGGTATAAAATGTTTACAGGGTCCCGTACTTCAATCGGTAAAAGCGGAACCCTTTTAGGATCACATCTGCCTGTCTGTCCGACTGTTAAAAACTTTTTTAATCAAGAACGGGTAGACGTATCAAGTTGCAATTTATGTCACATACTTAAGTCTCCAATCCCTTGGTGGTGTAGTAAATGTAAGACTAAGTTAACGCAATCAAAAGGTACGCCATTTATGTCACCTATTTTGATACTCGCAAACTCACTCACCAAAACCTGTAGGGTCCTTTCACTTGACGTAGAATAGTGTAATTCGGCAAGAAGCAAGTTTTCACAGTACAAGTAAAGGAAGAAACCCGAAAATCGTTAATTTGAAATTATATCAAACTAAAAATATTTATTTTGTCATTTATTATCCGACTTCCAACTTTAAACATTCTCAAAAGTCTTGCAATTTCCGGGAATAATACACTGAAGCGCCAAAGAAACTGGTATAGGCATGCGTATTCAAGCACAGATATATGAAAATAGGCAGAATACGGCACTGCGGTCGGCAATGCCTATATAAACAACAAGTGTCTGGCGAAGTTGTTAGATCGGTTACTGCTGCTACAATGGCAGGTTATTAAAATTTAAATGAGCTTGAACGTGGTGTTATCTGCAGTCATCGACTGTGCGGCTGGTCCCGGCGGAGGTTCGAGTCCTCCCTCGGGTATGGGTGTGTGTGTTTGTCCTTAGGATAATTTAGGTTAAGTAGTGTGTAAGCTTAGTGACTGATGACCTTAGCAGTTAAGGCCCATAAGATTTCACACACATTCGAATATTTTGAACGTGGTGTTATAGTCGGCGCATAAACGATGGGACACAGCATCTCCGAGGTAGCGATGAAGTGGGAATTTTCCCGTACGATCATTTCACGAGTGTACCGTGAATATCAGAGTTCCGTGAATGTCAGAAACCCGGTAAAATATGAAGTGTCCGACATCGCTGCGGCCGGAAAAAGATCTTGCAACAACGAGACCAACGACGATTGAAGACAATCGTTCTACCTGACAGAAGTGCAACACTTCAGCAAATTGCTGCAGATTTTAATGCTGGCCCATCAACAGGTCTACCAAAGAGACTGGTTACATTACGCTTGTCCGCCCTATTCTGGAGTATTGCTGAGCGGTGTGGAATCCGCATCAGGTGGGACTGACGGATGACATTGAAAAAGTACAAAGTAGGGCAGCTCGTTTTGTATTATCGCGAAACAGGGGAGATAGTGTCACGGGCATGAGACATGAATTGGAGTGGCGTTTTTCGTTGCGACGGGATCTTCTCATGAAATTTCAACCACCAGTTTTCTCCTCCGATTGCGAAAACATTTTGTTGGCACCCACCTACATAGGAAGAAATGATCATCACGATAAAATAAATCAGGGCTCGCACAGAAAAATTTAAGTGCTCGTTTTTCGCGTGTGCCGTTCGAGAGTGGAACGGTAGAGAGACAGCATTAAGGTTGCTCACTGAACCCTCTGCCAAGCACTTTATTGTGAATAGCAGAGTAATTACGTAAATGTAGATGTAAATTCAACGAAACATTATAGATATGGGGTTTCAGAGCCGAAGGCTCACTTGTGCACGCTTCATGACTGCACGACAGAAATTTTTTCACCTCGCATTGGTCTGTCAACACCGACATTTGACTGTTGTTGACAGGAAACTTACTGCCTGGATGGATGAGTCTCGTTTCAAATTGTATGCAACGGATGGACTTGTACGGCTTTGAAGACAGCCTCATGAATTCATACAACCTGCGTGTCAGCAGGGGACTGTTCAAGCTGGAGACCCTTTAATGGTGTTGGGCGTGGGCAGTTGGAGTGATATGGGACCCCTGATACGACTGTGATAGGTGACACGTACGTAAGCATCCTGTCTGATCACCTGCATCCATTCATGTCCATTGTGATTTCCAACGGACTTGGGCAATTCCAGCAGAACAATGCAACAGCCCACACGACCAGAATTGCTACAGAGTGGCTCCAGGAATAGTATTCTGAGTTTGAACACTTCCTGTGGCCACCAGACACACCAGACATGAACACTGTTTGCTACGGTCGCAGGTTCGAATCCTGCCTCGGGCATGGATGTGTGTGATGTCCTTAGGTTAGTTAGGTTTAAGTAGTTCTAAGTTCTAGGGGACTAATGACCACAGCAGTTGAGTCCCATAGTGCTCAGAGCCATTTGAACCATTTTTTTGAACACTGTTGAGCATATTTGGCTTTCCTTGCAACGTACCGTTCAGAACAGATTTCCAACCCCTTGCACTCTTACGGATTTATAGCCAGCCTGCGGGATTCATGGTGTCAGTTCCCTATACCATTACGGCAAACATCTGTCGAGTCCATTCCACGTCGTGTTGCTCTTCACGATATAAGGCAGGTGTAGCAGTTTCTTTGGCTCTTAAATGTGCCTCGCCAGTATCATTGTCGCTAACAGGCCAAATTTGTTGTGGTACTAAATTTGCGGTACGAATGAATCGTCAATGTATATACACTACTGGCCATTAAAATTGCTTCACCAAGAAGAAATGCAGATGATAAACGGGTATTCATTGGACAAATGTATTTACTAGAACTGACATGTGATTACATTTTCACCCAATTTGGGTGCATAGATCCTGAGAAATCAGTAACAAAAACAACTACCTCTGGCCGTAATAACGGTGTTGATATGCCTGGGCATTGAGTAAAATAGAGCTTGGATGGCTGCCCATGCAGCTTCAACACGATACCACAGTTCATCAACAGTAGTGACTGGCGTATTGAGACGAGCAGTTGCTCGGCCACCATTGACCAGACGTTTTCAGCTGGTAAGAGATCTGGAGAATGTGCTGGCCAGGGCAGCAGTCGAACGTTTTCTGTATCCAGAAAGTCCCGTACAGGACCTGCAACATGCGGTCGTGTATTATCCTACTGAAATGTAAGGCTTCGCATGGATCGAATGAAGGGTAGAGCCACGGGTCGTAACACATCTGAAATGTAACGTCCACTGTTCAAAGTGCAGTCAATGCGAACAAGAGGTGACCGAGACGTGTACCCAATGGCACCCCATACCATCACGCCGGGTGATACGCCAGTATGACGATGACGAATACCCGCTTCCAATGTGCGTTCACCTCGATGTCACCAAACACGGATGCGACCATCGTGATGCTGTAAACAGAATCTGGATTCGTCTGAAAAAATTACGTTTTGCCATTCGTGCACCGAGGTTCGACGCTGAGCACACCATCGCATGCTCCCCTGTCTGTGATGCAGCGTCAAGGGTAGCCGTTGCTATGGTCTCCGAGCTAATAGTCCATGCTGCTGCAAACGTCGTCGAACTGTTCGTGCAGATAGTTGTTGTCTTGCAAACGTCCCATCTGTTGACTCAGGGATCAAGACGTGGCTGCACGATCCATTACAGCCATGCGGATAAGATGCCTTTTACCTCGATTGCTAGTGATACGAGGCCGTTGGGATCCAGCACGGCATTCCGTATTACCCCCCTGAACTCACCGATTCCATGTTCTGCTAACAGTCATTGGATCTCGACCAAAGCAATCGTGACAGGCTACAATCCGACCTTTATTAAAGTCGGAAACGTGATGGTACGCATTTCTCCTCCTTACACGAGGCATCACAACAACGTTTCACCAGGCAATGCCGGTCAACTGCTATTTGTGTATGAGAAATCGGTTGGAAACTTTCCTCATGTCAGCTTGTTGTAAGAGTCGCCACCAGCGCCAACCTTGCGTGAATGCTCTGAAAGGTAATCACTAGCATATCGCAGCGTCTTCTTCCTGTGGGTTAATTTTCGCGTCTGTAGCACGTCATGATCGTGGTGTAGCAATGTTAATGGCCAGTAGTGTAATTAAGTTTGTATGGAACCCTCAGCGGACACCTTACTCGCACCTGGCCTTTTTTTCTGAATTGTAGAGGGCGCTTCACCATAAGAAAATTACTTTAAAAAATTACGTCTAGTGCCACCGAATAACATGCTAATCCATAAAAATATCGCGCAGTCACCTAAACACAGACGACATTTACACGATTGTCACTATGAAACTGCTGACTAACCGTGACAGTGAATTATTTGCATAGCAAAGCTGAATGCAGAGCATTGTTCCACATATTTTGCACCTGAAAACAGAGCACCCACCCACGGGACAGTCACTAAATAGAGCTAAAAAGGTTGCCCAGCTGTACGCGCCTGTTAGCGCACGAGTAATGCAGCCATTGCGCGAAGTTTGAAATGCGCCCAACGCTCCGGAAATTTAATAGAAGCCACGCTTGTCCGTGATTCCCTCAATTTCGCACTCGCAACGGCGCGCACAGCATTGCAATGGCCACAAGCGGAGCCTGCGGGCATTCCGGCACGGACGGCTGCTCGCCACGGCCAGAATAAATCTGCCACGGCTGTCGCGTTCACGTTTCCGTCTCGTTTGGTCGGGACACTGTGCGGTAATGAGTTCGACTCTGGCTGGCGGACATGGACGAAATTATAATGATGTTGAAGAGTAGTAACATTCCATTTATCTACAGTATAATCACATTGTCTGACGCCTACTGGTTTACCCAAAACTCTAAACTCACAGAAAATCGATGGTCAGATGTTCGTTTGTTCCACCTCGCGAAGCAGACGGTCGGCGCACGTTAATTTCTGCCCACTTTGCTACTTCAGACTGCAGAGATACTACTCTGAGGTGGCAAAAATCATGAAGTCATGGGATACCTCCTAATATAGTGTCGGACCTCCTTTTCCCCGGCATAGTGCACCAAATCGACGTGAAACGGATTCAACAATCCGCTAGAAGTCCCATGCACAAAAAGATTGAGCCATGCAGCCTCCGTAGACGTCTACATCTACATATACAGGGTGTTACAAAAAGGTACGGCCAAACTTTCAGGAAACATTCCTCACACACAAAGAAAGAAAATATGTTATGTGGACATGTGTCCGGAAACGCTTACTTTCCATTTTAGAGCTCATTTCATTACTCCTCTTCAAACCACATTAATCATGGAATGGAAACACACAGCAACAGAACGTACCAGCGTGACTTCAAACACTTTGTTACAGGAAATGTTCAAAGTGTCCTCCGTTAGCGAGGATACATGCGTACACCCTCCGTCGCATGAAATTCCTGATGCGCTGATGCAGCCCTGGAGAATGGCGTATTTTATCACAACCTTTCACAATACGAGCACGAAGAGTCTGTACATTTGGTACCGGGGTTGCGTAGACAAGAGCTTTCAAATGCCCCCATAAATGAAAGTCAAGAGGGTTGAGGTCAGGAGAGCGTCGAGGCCATGTAATTGGTCCGCCTCTACCAATCCATCGGTCACCGAATCTGTTGTTGAGAAGCGTACGACCACTTCGACTGAAATGTGCAGGAGCTCCATCGTGCATCAACCACACGTTGTGTCGTACTTGTAAAGGCACATGTTCTAGCAGCACAGGTAGAGTATCCCGTATGAAATCATGATAACATGCTTCATTGAGCGTACATACTGATGAAACTAAAAAGAGCTCTAACATGGAAATTAAACGTTTCCGGACGCATGTCCACAGAGCATCTTTTCTTTATTTGTGTGTGAGGAATCTTTCCGGGAAGTTTGGCCGTACCTTTTTGTAACACCTTGTATACTCCGCTAGCCACCAAGCGGTGTGGCGGAGGGCACAATTCGCGCCAAAGTCATAATTCCCCCCCCTCTGTTCCACTCGCGGATCGCGCGAGGGAAAAACGATTGTCTGAACGCCTCAGTACGAGCTATTATTTCCCTTATCTTTGAATGATCTTCATTACGCGATTTGACAGTTGGTGGGAATAATATATGCTCTACATCCTCGGTGAAGATTGGATTTCGGAATTTAGTGAGCAGTCCCTTCTGTTCAGCGCGTCGTCTATCTCCAAGTGTGTCCCACTTCAAACTTTCTATGAGATTTGTAACGCTCTCACGATGGCTAAATGTACCAGTCACGAATCTTGCCGCTCTTCTTTCGACCTTCTCAATCTCTTCAATCAGACTCAACTGGTAAGAGTCCCATACAGACGAACAGTACTCCAAGACTGGATGAACTAACGTATTGTAAGCTATTTCCTTTGTTGAAGGACTACATGCTTCAGGATTCTACCAACAAACCGCAATCTAGAGTTCATAAAATTCTTTTCCGGGCTATTATGCCGTGGTCTGATGGATTTCGCATTGTAAACCAACGTTTCGTCCCCATCTGCGGAGGACATCTTCAAGGGGGTTCGTGGCTTCTGTTAACTTCCGAAACACACACTGTCTCACTACTGACTGCAGCAAATTTTTGTTTTCGCGTGCTCCCGCGCATAGGCGTGACGTCACATGTTTTGAATACGCGAGCGCAATTGGCCGTTGTCGGTTGCCGCCGTCCGCTGTTGCTATCATCCCATGGGGGAAGACTGGTACACATCTTCTTCAGCACCGGCATCCAGATGTAATTCAATTTCACGCCCTCCTCCTTCCTATTAAAATTCCTGGGGTGTTTCATAATCTCTATAGCCTCTCTGTAAAGCCTTTCATGATATCCGCTTGTGGCTGCCAGTACTTGAGTTTTATCAAAATAAATGTGGTGGTCTCCTGACTGCAAAGCGTGTTCCGCAACAGCTGATCTATCAATCTCTCCCCTTCTACAATTGCCCTTGTGCTCTTCTAGTCGTTTTTTGACCGTTCTTTTTGTGGTACCCACATATACCTCCCCACAATTACACGGGATCCTGTAAATTCCTGCTTTTTCCAGCGGTTTACGAGCATCCTTAGCCAATCTCAGGTGTTCTTGTATCTTCCGGGTAGGTTTGTAAATCACCGCGATATTCCGTTTTTTCAATATTTTCCCTATGCGGTCAGTGACGTCCTTAATAACGTTGGTTTACAATGCGAAATCCATCAGACCACGGCATAATAGCCCGGAAAAGAATTTTATTAATCATGACAGTTCCGGCCGTGAAAGTTTACATTTTACAATCTAGAGTTCGCCTTACCCGTTACTTGTGTAATCTGAAAAAAAGGTTCAAATGGCTCTGAGCACTATGGGACTTAACATCTGTGGTCATCAGTCCCCTAGAACTTAGAACTACTTAAACCTAACTAACCTAAGGACATCACACACATACATGCCCGAGGCAGGACTCGAACCTGCGACCGTAGCGGTCACGCGGTTCCAGACTGTAGCACCCAGAACCGCATGTCCACTCCGGCCGGCTGATCATTCCATTTGACATCTTTTCGAATAGTCAAACACAGGTATTAGAGTGATGTTACCGCTTCCAAAGACTGATCGTTTATTTTGTACTCATACATTAATGGGGATTTTCCCCTTGTTATACGCAGTAGGTAACACTTACTACTATTGAGAAATAACTGCCAGTCATTACAACACGCATTTATTTTCTGCAAATTCTCATTTATTTGTTCACAACTTTCGTGTGATACCACTTTCCTGTAGACTACAGCATCATCGGCAAACAGTCTAAGGCCGCTGTCAATACCATCAACCAGATCGTTTATGTAAATCGTAAAAAGCTATCCTGGGGCACACCTGAAGTTACTATTGTTTCTGTTGAAGTTATTCCGTTCAGGACGACATACTGCTCCCTGTCTGTTACAAAACTTTCTATCCAACCGCATATGTCATTGGACAGACCGTAAGCGCGCACTTTTTGTAGCAAGGACAGCGCGGAACTTGCCTTTTGAAAGTCGAGAAATATGGCATCAACCTGGGAGCCGGTATCTAGAGTCTGTTGTATATCATGCACAAAGAGGGCCAGCTGTGGCTCACATGACCGGTGACTTGCCGTCAATAATTGCAAATGTGTTGCCGGTGCAGAGTCTTGGCCGCCCGGAGTGGCCGAGCGGTTCTAGGCGCTACAGTCTGGAACCGCGCGACCGCTACGATCGCAGGTTCGAATCCTGCCTCGGGCATGGATGTGTGTGATGTCCTTAGGTTAGTTAGGTTTAAGTAGTTCTAAATTCTAGGGGACTGATGACCTCAGAAGTTAAGTCCCATAGTGCTCAGAGCCATTTGAAACATTTTTGCAGAGTTTTGTGCATGGACTGACCTATCGATTATGTAACATAAATGTTCGAAGGGTTTCATGACAGATGATCTGCATGGCCAAATCTTACGCTAGCATTGTTCTTCTTCAAACCAATCGCGAACTAATGTGGCCAAGTGATGTGCTGCATTGTCACCCACGAAAATTCTATCGTTGTTTTGGAACATGAAGTCCGTGGATGGCTACAAACGGTCTTCCAGCAGCCGAACCATTTCCAGTCAGTGTTAAGTTCAGTTGGACTAAAGAACCCAGCCCAGCCCATGTAAACAGGCTCGTACCATTATGGAGCCACCACCAGCTTGCAGAGTGCATTGTCGTCAACTTGGTTTCAGGCGATCTGCGCCACAATCTTACCCTATTCAGCTCTTTCCAAGTGAGTCTGCGATTTATCTGACCAGTTTCCAGGGTCCAACCGATATGATCACGAGCCCTGTTAGTAAAGGCACTCACGTCGCTCGTATGCTGCTATAACCCATTATCGATCAAATTCGCCGCAGTGTCCTAACGGATGTGTTCGTCGTATGTCCCACATTGATTTCTGCGGTTATTTCACGCAGTGTAACTTGTCCGTTAGCTCTGACGACTCTATGCAATCCTCGCTGCTCTCGGTCGTTTAATGAAAGTCGTCGGCCAATGCGCTGTCCGTGGTGAGAGGTAATGCGAAAAATTTGGTATTCTCAGCACACACTTGACACTGTGGATCTCGGAATATTGAATTACCTAACGATTTTCGAAATGGAATGTCCCATGCGTGTAGCTCCAACTACCATCCCGCTTTCAGAGTTTGTTAATTTCTGTGGTTCGGCTATAATCACGTCTGAAACCTTTTTATCGTATCATCGGAGTACAAAGGATGGCACCGAGAATGCACTGCGCTTTTATACCTTGTGTACACGAGACTAGCTTCATCTGTATATGTGGATCTTGTTTTTGAAAAGTACCAAATCCAAAAAATTCAATAAATGACTTAGAGATGTCAGCTCCTACCTAGTAGCTTCCTGGATCCAACAAGTAAATATTTTCTTGGAAAAAGAACTAAATTTCTTATAAAGAGGTAGTCAAACCAGCGTTTTGCACCAAAACATACTTTCATAGCAAGAAGTACCAAATCCTCTTGCACTGATCTGGCTGAGTGCCGTGACGTCACAAACGCAGTCGGCCAACTTCAGTTTGTTATTGTGTTATTTAATGTAATATTCTTGTGTTTTCCCTTGCGTTTGCTTATGGTGAACACTTAAAATGACTTCTGATATGTCCGACCTATATGCTGATGTGCGTCTTCTTACAGAAAAGTCAAAGGAACTTAAACCTGTACGAATCGGTTCAGAGTTTGCACGAAGGTAGACAAATGGAGAAAGGCAAAACGAAACATTTTTATTCAGTAATATTTATCCGTTAAGTCGAGATAAATTTACTAGGTAAAATTCGTTCTTATGTGAGTAGAACGCGAGGAAACGGTTTAAAGTGAATCAAATAAACAAGGAATGCTTGTAAGAAGTAGACATATAGATGTAATTCATCTTTGTACTGTTGCCTTGAGAAAGCTTTTCAACATGGTTCGGAAGACAATAAAGAAACATATCGGTTCAGTTGTCGGCTTGTATATACAATCTACATCAGTGATTAAGCTGTGCCCTCATAATGTCAGAATTATGGTGGAGAGAAAGTTGCAAACCGGAATGAAAAATGCTCCTATCATAGCACAAAAAAGGCGAATATGTCCTGGGCAGAGTTACGGGTGTAAAAGATGGGAAGTAGCTTTTCGACTTATCTACCAGCTTCAAAGACATTTAAATTACATATTGGAATAATCGCATCTTTCTACGATTTACAGCTACATCCCCATGGCGAAAAATGGTTCAAATGGCTCTGAGCACTATGGGACTTAACTTCTGAGGTCATCAGTTCCCTAGAACTTAGAACTACTTAAACTTAACCAACCTAAGGACATCACACACATCCATGCCCGAGGCAGGATTCGAACTCGCGACCGTAGTGGTCGCGCGGTTCCAGACTGTAGTGCCTAGAACCGTCTGCCACTCATCCCTGCTCCCCATGGCAGTAAAGTCTCTTAGCCACAAGGTGTTGGCACAGCTGCTTCTTGCAATTTTTAAGCTTAAGTCCCTTGTCCTGTGCTCAAAATCCAGAAGATTCGCCAACCATAGTAAATAATAGCATATAACAACGCATAACTGAAGAGCATACATCCAATAGCTAAAAAAGTTTTTCTGGGGAGATAAATTTTCTGGGGGTAGATTCGTCCCTGACGAACACTTTTTTTATTTCTAATTAGAGGGGTGGTTGATTTTTTCCCAGAATTGACCTTTTCTCCTGCAAAAGCACCCTCTGTTCCATGCATGAAGAGTGGTGTAATAACAAATAGGCACAAATTTTTGTGCTTCTAGAGAGTGGGATGCATCTACAACAGGGAGTATCCGAGAGTGGGAGTACATGCGTCCTAAGATTTAATAACACGTTGTATCATAGTGCACAACATGACAAATGCCTTGTTGGATGACATGATGGCACGTGTCTTGTTATACGACATGACATCATGTACCAAGTTACTTTACTTGAGACGATGCTCTATATTAAAGAACACGGGTGAAAATATCAAGAAATTTTTATTTAAATTTCGGTGGAGCTTCCAGGTGCATCGAAAAGCTTCTTTTACATCCCTAGCACTGCCCATGTCACATTCGCCTTTTTATGCTTTGATAGGAGCTTTTTCATTCTGGTATCTGCTGTTTGTTCTGCAGACGCGTAGATAGGAGGTCGTCCAGGATATCGCAATGTCCGCTCTCTACGGTATCCGCAGCCATCGACTTGACGTCGATTCACACACACACACACACACACACACACACACACACACACACACACACACACAAGCACGCTCTACCACTGCTATCTAGCCGGGATTGGCTGGTAAGCACAAAGTTCCGTAACAGCCTTCACTGCCCAGGGGAGCAGAGATGTGATGGTGGCAAAATCGAACCTCGTTCGAAGCCACGCCAGATTACTGAGCAAAAACCGTCACGAAACTCGTCTGCGGCAGAGTATATTCGAAAACGGTGAGATTCTGATTCCTCCTACAGTCTGCCGGTGAGAATGTTTTGATGTACGACGAGTACCTATGAATACGACTCGCCCAGCGTAGGGCACCGCTATAGTAGCGGAAGATCGCCTGTAAGCGGCTGTGGGCCAAGGCTGCGTTCGGTTCAAGGCTGAGACACCGTAGCTGGCAATCTCCGGTAACAGGCACAGTCATAACTCCACAGTCGCTGGAAGTGGGACTGCAGTAATAGTGGCAGTTCATTCACAAACCTGTTGTTGCTGTGATCTACGAGGCGTGGCTGTAAAATAACGCCGGCCGCGGTGGCCGAGCGGTTCCAGGCGCTCAGTCCGGAACCGCGAGACTGCTACGGTCGCACGTTCGAATCCTGCCTCGAGCATAGATGTGTATGATGTGTTTAGGGTAGTTAGGTTAAATAGCTCTGAGTTCTAGGGGACTGATGACCACAGATGTTAAGTCCCATAGTGCTCAGAGCCATTTGAACCATTTTTTTTGTAAAATAACGATACTACTGCTGTAAAACATTTTATTTCAGAAACATTCGTGTTCAGTTATTGTCACACTCTATACACACCCCTCCTCTATCACTACAACCCTCCACACGAATTTTCCATTGCTGGAAATCGTGCTGCAATTCTACCTCCGCGAGCCCCTTGATGGCTCGTGTCGCTTTTTCTTTTACTGCTTCAACTTTCTGAAATCTGGTTCCTTTTAATGCAGATTTGACTTTCGGGAATAGATAAAAGTCACATGGTGCTGGGTCAGGCGAATAAGATGGGTAGTCTAACACCGAAATGCTGTATCTCGCTAGAAACCACTTAGCAGAGAATGTGGTGTAAGTGGGTGCGTTGTTGTAAAGTAAAACCCATGACTTGTTCTTTCACACGGAGTTGAGTAAGGACATGAAGTTAGTAGCGGTGATTAATAGCTTGACGTTCAGGAACCCAGTGAAGTTACACAATCCCGTGAATATGGAAAAAAAGCAATCATTATCGCTTCGAATCTTAATTTGGTCGTTCGAGTTTTTTCACTCTTCGTGAAGTTGGGATCTTCTACTGCATGGGTTGGCGCTTAGTTTCTCAATTATAAGTGAAAAGCCAATATCCGTCACAAGCTGGGGCTCTTTCCAAGAAACTAGGATCAGATGCAATGGTATTCAAAGTTTCATCACAAACGTTTTCACGAGATTCTTTTTGTTCGATCGTGAGAATTTTTTGGTACTAGTCTCGTACACACTTTTCGCATTTTAAACCGGTTGACCAATCCAACAGTTTCAGTAAACGGTCGAATACTCAACCGAATCTCTGATAAAATCAGATTACCTACTTTTTCGACATTTCCATTCGTTTCTTGTGTTAAAGGCCGTCCCAGGTGTGAATTATCTTCAGCGTCTTCTCGGCCATCTTGGAAACGCTTAAGCCTCTCAGAAACTTGTGTACGTGATAAGCAGTCTTCGCTATACCACTTACTTTAGTAAAAGATACGTTTCAATGAATAAAAACCTCGAGGTTTTCCGATGATATTATAATTCCTCAGAGACAGCAAAGGAATTAGACGAGCAGTTGAACGAAATGTACAGTGGCTGGAAACAAAGGTATGAGATGAAAATCAACGAAAGCAAATCAAGTGTTAATGGAATGTAGTCTAAGTGATGCTGAGGAAATCAGATTAGGAAACGAGGCTCTCAACATAGTATCTCAGTTTTGCTTCTTAGGCAGACAAATTATCGATGATGACGGAAGTAGAGAGGATATAAAATGTAGACAGGAAATGGCAACGAAACCGTTTCTGTTGAAGACGAATATGCTAACATCGAATATTGATTTAAGTGTCAGGAAGTATTTTCTGAAAGTATTTGTTTGGGGTGTTGCCATGTATGGAAGTGAATCATGGTCGTTGAACGCTTAAGAAAAGAAGAGAATATAAGCGTTTGAAACATGGTGCTACGGAAGAATGCTGAAGGTTAGGTGGGCACGTACTGAATTGAACTGGGTAGAAAAGAAATTTGGGGCACAACCTGACCAGAAGAAGGGATAATTTGGCAGTGCACATTCTGAGACAGCATTTGAGGGAAGTAGGGTAAAAACCGTAGAGGGAGATCAAGAGATGAACGCTTCACGTCTTTGGCGCATTAGTATTTTCTTCGTGACAGCATCAGCACCTTTATTTTTAGAGCTATACCTCGTGCAATCTGGAGACTGATCTAATGAAGCTCTTTACGCTAATTTACCCTGTAGAGCCCTGTTCTTCTCTGCATAATTATTGTATCCTTCGACCATTTGAACCGGCTGATTAAATTCATCCCTTGGACTTCCTTTACAGTTTTATCCTCCGCGTCCCCCACCACACACGCACATTTCACCTATTACCAAACTGGCTGTTCTTTTACACCGCAAGATGTGTCGTATCAAACGATCCATTCTTTTACTCAAGTTGTGCCATGTATTTCTTTTTTTTTTCCAATTCAGTACATCCTCATTCTAAAGTTACATAATGAAGTTCTTCTTCCTCCAATTCTATTCCGTACCTTCACACTAGTTATTAGACTTATCTATCTCATCTTCAGCATTCTCCTGTCGGGCCACCTTTCAATATCTTATATTCTCATCTTGTCTGAGATTATCATCGTAAACGTTTCACTTCTGTTGAAGGCCATGCACAGTACATATACTTCAAAAAGAGTTCCAAGAAAAAAGAAAAAGAAAGTTCAAATGGCTCTGAGCACTATGGGACTGAACATCTACGGTCATCACTCCCCTAGAACGGAGAACTACTTAAACCTAACTAACGTAAGGACATCACACAACACCCAGTCATCACGAGGTAGAGAAACAATAAGGGTTCCTAACACTTAAATTTATCTTTGATACTTTTCAGAAATGCTTTTCTTGCTATCGCTAATCCCCTCCCCGCTCCCCCTGCCCACCTCCCCTTAACAACTATAATTTAATTTGACAATTATTGCTAGAATTTAGCACCGGATTTGAATATAGCTATCTCTATAATGTGCTTTTACGAACTTGTGCCAGCTGGTGTGGCCGAGTGGTTTTAGGCGCTTCAGTCTGAAACCGCGCTACCACTACGCTCGCAGGTTCGAATCCTGCCTCGGGCGTGGTTGTGTGTGATGTCCTTAGGTTCGTTAGGTTTAAGTAGCTCTAAGTTCTACGGGACTGCTGACCTCAGATGTTAAGTCCCATAGTGCTAAGAGCCATTTGAACCTTTTTTTTTTGCACTTGAAATTCCTGACCAGAACCATTTGAACCGAACTCTATTACTTCAGTGTTCGATACAAACTTGGATTTCCCGACATTTAGCAAAACATACGCTTTTTTTTCACGGAGGAGTTCAGATATGTCAACAATTCAAGCACGTTTTGTACCTTCAGACTTTTACCGTCGGGGTTGGAAAACACAGGTAGGAGGTAGGATTTTGTGCGCTTAGCGCAGGTAAAAGAATAACTAACTCACACAGCTACAATGATTAATTTACGTCAATTCTAAAGACACGAGCTTGTTGGAGCACCAGTCATCAGAAGTCGGAAATCGTCTCCTGGATGAGAGGGTGAGTGCTGCTGTGGACCCCGCTTATGGTGCTACAGGTACCGGAGAGCATCGTTTGCTAAAGAAAAGTCTGAGCCAGATTTCTGGATGTGAAGTCAATGCGTGTCTGTGACAGAGAGAGGGAGAGGGAGGGAAGGAGGGAGGTTCAAATTGTTCAAACGCCTCTGAGTACTGTGGGACTTAACAGCTGAGGTCATCAGTCCCCAAGAACTACTTAAACCTAACTAACCTAAGGACACCACACATATGTATGCCCGAGGCAGGATTCGAACCTGCGACCGTAGCAGTCGCGCGGTTTCAGACTGAAGCACCTAGAAGCGCTCGGCTACAACAGCCGGCAGGGAGGGAGGGAGGGAGAGGGAGAGGGAGAGGGAGAGGGAGAGGGAGAGGGAGAGGGAGAGGGAGAGGGAGAGGGAGAGGGAGAGGGAGAGGGAGAGGGAGAGGGAGAGGGAGAGGGAGAGGGAGGGAGAGGGAGAGAGAGAGAGAAAGGGAAATAGAAGTTGTCTGTTCTCTCTGTTCAATAGAAGAAGGCCCCACATGGGAGTGTTTGTAACATTTTTAAATGACTGCACTAATATACACTCCTGGAAATTGAAATAAGAACACCGTGAATTCATTGTCCCAGGAAGGGGAAACTTTATTGACACATTCCTGGGGTCAGATACATCACATGATCACACTGCCAGAACCACAGGCACATAGACACAGGCAACAGAGCATGCACAATGTCGGCACTAGTACAGTGTATATCCACCTTTCGCAGCAATGCAGGCTGCTATTCTCCCATGGAGACGATCGTAGAGATGCTGGATGTAGTCCTGTGGAACCGCTTGCCATGCCATTTCCACCTGGCGCCTCAGTTGGACCAGCGTTCGTGCTGGACGTGCAGACCGCGTGAGACGACGCTTCATCCAGTGGGGACAGATCCGGAGATCTTGCTGGCCGGGGAGTTGACTTACACCTTCTAGAGCACGTTGGGTGGCACGGGATACATGCGGACGTGCATTGTCCTGTAGGAACAGCAAGTTCCCTTGCCGGTCTAGGAATGGTAGAACGATGGGTTCGATGACGGTTTGCATGTACCGTGCACAATTCAGTGTCCCCTCGTCGATCACCAGAGGTGTACGGCCAGTGTAGGAGATCGCTCCCCACACCATGATGCCGGGTGTTGGCCCTGTGTGCCTCGGTCGTATGCAGTCCTGATTGTGGCGCTCACCTGCACGGCGCCAAACACGCATACGACCATCATTGGCACCAAGGCAGAAGCGACTCTCATCGCTGAAGACGACACGTCTCCATTCGTCCCTCCATTCACGCCTGTCGCGACACCACTGGAGGCGGGCTGCACGATGTTGGGTCATGAGCAGAAGACGGCCTAACGGTGTGCGGGACCGTAGCCCAGCTTCATGGAGACGGTTGCGAATGGTCCTCGCCAATACTCCAGGAGCAACAGTGTCCCTAATTTACTGGGAAGTGGCGGTGCGGTCCCCTACGGCACTGCGTAGGATCCTACGGTCTTGGCGTGCATCCGTGCGTCGCTGCGGTCCGGTCCCAGGTCGACGGGCACGTGCACCTTCCGCCGACCACTGGCGACAACATCGATGTACTGTGGAGTCCTCACGCCCCACGTGTTGAGCAATTCGGCGGTACGTCCACCCGGCCTCCCGCATGCCCACTATATGCCCTCGCTCAAAGTCCGTCAACTGCATATACGGTTCACGTCCACGCTGTCGCGGCATGCTACCAGTGTTAAAGACTGCGATGGAGCTCCGAATGCCACGGCAAACTGGCTGACACTGACGGCGGCGGTGCACAAATGCTGCGCAGCTAGCGCCATTCGACGGCCAACACCGCGGTTCCTGGTGTGTCCGCTGTGCCGTGCGTGTGATCATTGCTTGTACAGCCCTCTCGCAGTGTCCGGAGCAAGTATGGTGGGTCTGAGACTCCGGTGTCAATGTGTTCTTTTTTCCATTTCCAGGAGCGTATATAAACAACATCCGTTAAAGCACAGGAATCTTACATACCACTGTATCTGTTTCTTTCATCCTGACATTGATTTGCCTTTAACAAGCTTCATGCCACGCGGGTTCAGCCAAGCAGTCTGAGGCGTTGCAGTCATGGACACTGCTGCTGATCCCGGCGGAGGTTCGAGTCCTCCCTCGGGCATGGGTGTGTGTGTTTGTCAGGATACTTTAGGTTAAGTAGTGTGTAAGCTTAGGGACCGATGGCATTAGCAGCTAGGTCCCATAAGATTTCACACACATTTGAACATTTTTTGAACACGGTTCATGGATGAAAAGCGTCTCAAACATATGTACATTTACAAACTGTTCGCAAATGTTCTTAGCTTTAGGACATTTTCACCGTGTAATGAATGCCAGAAATTAATTACGGCAGGGTCATTTTGGTATGAAAAAAGCTTATCAGCTTTAATTTTTAACAATGAAATTATTTTTAAACGAATCAGTTCTCTGCCACCGGTGATCCGCATAATGTTTTCTTCATTAACTAGAAGTGGAATCAGAACTTACGCAAACGACTTTCAGGTGACCTGTGCAATATTTATGTTTTTCGGTATATTTGGTTAAATTGACAGTCGGGCGCGGTGGTCTCGAGGTTAAGGCGCTCAGTCCGGAACCGCGTGACTGCTACGGTCGCAGGTTCGAATCGTGCCTCGGGCATGGATGTGTGTGATGTCCTTAGGTTAGTTAGGTTTAAGTAGTTCTAAGTTCTAGGGGACTGATGACCACAGATGTTAAGTCCCATAGTGATCAGAGCCATTTTTTGTTAAATTGACAATCAGCAGCGCCATAGTACTCTTCTCAGCAGAACCAAGACTGCGAGAATCCACCGCTCGCGTCTGTGGCGAGACAGTTGTGGCTGAGGCAGGGGTGGGGACTGCCAGCTACAGCGGAGCTGCAGCGAGGCCGCAGCAGTGAAAGTGTGGGCGGGGCGTCTGAACTTTGGCGGCGGCGGCGGCGGCTAAAGGCGTACAGCAGGCGTCACCAGCGAGCAGCGGCCAGGAGCGGAGAGGCGGGGAGGCGGCGTTTCATGGCTGCAGAATATCGCTAAGGGATACAGGGTGGCTACCCCTGTGCAAACGGCCAGCACACGAGTACCTGTCCGTCTGTCGACGAGCACGACACTTGGTTTTATTGGAGTCTGTGTTACGGCCGTTGAGGCTTTCTCGACAAAGATCGTGGTTTACACGCTTCCCTGTTCACAAACTACTAATTCTGTCATATTATTCCACAATCCTATCGACAACTTCCCTAGTCATCCGTAGAAAATAGGTTCCTTCTCATCCCCACCTAACCCCATGTGGAGCAATTTGAATCTTGAAAATGTTTTCGTGCAGTGTAGAGGCTACGGAAGAAGTGGGTTGGTATTTTGCAAACCTTCCACAACTCAGCACCTTCGAACGTAGACATACACTGCTGGCCATTAAAATTACTACACCAAGAAGAAATGCAGATGATAAACGGGTATTCATTGGACAAATATATTACACTAGAACTGACATGTGATTACATTTTCACGCAATTTGGGTGCATACGTCCTGAGAAATCAGTACCCAGAACAACCACCTCTGGCCGTAATAACGGCCTTGATACGCCTGGGCATTAAGTCAAACATAGCTTGGATGGCGTGTACAGGTACAGCTGCCCATGAAGCTACAACACGATACCACAGTTCATCAAGAGTAATGACTGCTGAAATGTAGGGTTTCGCAGGGATCGAATGAAGGGGAGAGCCACGGGTCGTAACACATCTGAAATGTAACGTCCACTGTTCAATGTGCCATCAATGCGAACAAGAGGTGACCAAGACGTGAAACCCCATACGCCAGTATGACGATGACGAATACCCGCTTCCAATGTGCGTTCACCTCGATGTCACCAAACACGGATGCGACCATCGTGATGCTGTAAACAGAATCTGGATTCGTCTGAAAAAATTACGTTTTGCCATTCGTGCACCGAGGTTCGACGCTGAGCACACCATCGCATGCTCCCCTGTCTGTGATGCAGCGTCAAGGGTAACAGCAGCCACGGTCTCCGGGCTGATAGTCCATGCTGGTGCAAACGTCGTCGAACTGTTCGTGCAGATAGTTGTTGTCTTGCAAACGTCCCCATTTGTTAACTCAGAGATGTAGACGTAGCTGCACGATCCGTTAGAGCCGTGCGGATAAGATGCCTGTCATGTCGACTACTAGTGATACGATGCCGTTGGGATCCAGCACGACGTTCTGTATTACCCTCCTGAACCCACTGATTCATATTCTGCTAACAGTCACTGGATCTCGACAATGCGAGCAGCAATGCGATACGATAAACCGCAATCGCGATAGGCTACAATCCGACCTTTACCAAAGTCAGAAACGTAATGGTAAGCATTTCTCCTACTTACACGAGGCATCACAACTACGTTTCACCAGGCAACGCTTGTCAACTGCTATTTGTGTGTGAGAAATCGTTTGGAAACTTTCCTCATGTCAGCAAGTTGTAGGTGTCGCCACCGGCGCCAGCCTTGTGTGAATGCTCTGAAAAGCTAATCATTTGCATATCTCAGCATCATCTTCTTCCTATCGGTTAAATTTCGCGTCTGTAGCTCGTCAACTTCGTGTTGTAACAATTTTAATGGCCAGTAGTGTAATGTCCTGACGAAATAGACACCTTTTCTCTAGGAATAGGGGCCTTTTCTCTCATTTGGTCATCTAGTTGATCCAGAATATTTACATAGTATCTGATAGATATTGCTTTACAGTCTGCAAAATAAACAACAAGTGAAATACTTCTTCCATGCCAGAAAAGACTTAGCTTAACCTTACCCGTGGGTGAAATCTACTTTACCGTAACTTTTTTCCCAACAAATACCACACTCTTTTTACTCTGCTTGAGTTGGTAACGCGCTACGTTCGCACAATCCCATCCAGTGAACCTACTCGTTATTTTGTTATTTTCAACTGTGGTTGCAGTTTTTTGAGGCGTTATTCGAGAGGATCATCTTCAGAATAAGTACAGTCAACTCATTTCTTAACAATAGAAAATACACGAGCAGATTCCTTCATCTTTGGATGAATTCCCATTGGCAATATACCGTCATAAAAATGGTTTCGGGGTACTCCACTTGATCTGTTTCAACAAGATTCATACAAATCAACCACCTTAAAAAGTCATATAAAGAAAGCTACTCCCTGAAAGAGTTTTCACTTGATTGATCATATTGCACAACTTGCAGCAACGTAGTTAAAGACAAAACTTCACTGACAACATTATCATCTCTGTGAGACGCCGAGTTCTTTACGTCGTTCTCACAGAACGTAAAAAAAGTAAAAGGGGCTTATGTACTCGATCTTGAACGGGAAAAGAAAACTACGCATTGTGAGCTGGGTTGTACTACCGCATCTTGCAGGACCCTGGTTCGCTGGAATCGTTATTCAGTTTAGGCACAAGAAATTTCGTTATCACTTGGCAGTGTCGCCAAGTATAATGTATTCAAAAAGATTCAGGTGAACTTCCGTGAAGTTTGGAAGGTGACGATGAGGTGTCGGTATGCTCAGTGGGTAGCGTCGGTGGTTCGGTTTCTGGTCCGGCACACAGTTTCAGTCCACCAAGAAGTTTCAAATCAGCGCAGCGCACACTCCGCCTGTTTAATGTGTACGACTACAGAATTCTATCGAATTTTTATTTATTTTGCTAATATTTTGCTAAGTTTTATTCCAGATGTACTTCTGGAAGCGGTTATAATGGCTATTTCTGGCTCCACCAGCTACATGCCTAAAGTCAGAAAGCCAGCTTGGTCGATTTTCGGGTCACCGACAAGTAGAAAAAATACTGGAACGAATATCCATCCCAGAACGCCCTCCTAATTCAAAGTCCAATGATGATGATTGTGGGGTATCAGATTTCTCGTCGCATTCGGTCGAGACTCAACCACATCCGAACCGGACAAGGATATGTGGCCATATCTTGAAGAAACGGGTTTAGTGTAAAATTTCTGCATGTGAATGTGGTGATGAGGAACGGGCATTAAGGCACACTGTGCAGAACTGCCCACTGCATGCTTTTAGAGGTGGTCTGAAAGAGTTGCATGAAGTGACACCGAGTGCTGGGATTTGCTTGTCAAAATTAAACGTGACCTCCAAACTCATTGTGTATGTATTCGTTCTGCCACACCATACGATAACAACAACAATAATAATAATAATAATAATAATTGTACATTAGAACCATGATTCTTAGGCATACAGAATAGGCAACCTGACAGTGGCTACCGTTTTTATTATGGATTAGTGAACCGTACAGAAATTTATTTATTGCGTTGTAGCCTGTAACCTACAATTTAAAGATAGGATGCATTATTTCTATTAACAACAATTTTTCCCATACAGTGGCAACTAATGATACAGTACGTATTATTACATCCTACACAATAGCCATTACCATAACTAGTTCTGCTACTAATTAAAACAACACCAACTAAATTATCTCACTCCGTCTACTACCTTTATCGCCCTAAAATCTGTTTCTGTCTGTCACTAGAATACACGACAGCTAATTGAATCAGACTGTAAACATTAACAATGCGCGTTCTTGTCTGACAACACAATCCATTGCTCTTCGGTCCTGACCGTTCTTTGCGCATTTCTGTGGGTCTGGTGGCCTCATCTGCCTCTTCCGTTGTTTGTCGGCTCACAGGTTGAAAGAGACGACTCCCCTGTTCCGACGGAGCACCGTTTTGGCCGGCGAGGAATGCAGACACGGCCCACGTCACACTAGTTCTACCCTGTCCAGTGACATTAATGTGACTACCTGTCAAAAACATGAATAACTCGCTTTTGCAGGGCGGACTGCTTGCGAGACGTGCAGGAAGGGTGCTGGTGAGGTTGTCGAACCATGACGGTTTTCTAAGGCGTTTGATACAGTCGACCACAAGAATCTATTAAATAAATTAGAAGCATTAGGAATAAGAGGGTGCACCGCGGCACGTTACTTTTTCCCGCCTTGCCAGTGTCCAGCAATGCTCATTTGTCCAGCTAAAAGCTTTAGTAGAAAATACTTGACCACTACTGTCTATTCAGGTCGCAACATACATGGAATTATCCGGTAAACGGGATGTGGCTAGTACTGAAATAAAAGTTCTAACTTGGCAATGTAAATTTTCAGGTGCATCTTTATGATAAAGACCACAGTTAATACTGCCAAGTCCGTACTAAGTGTCTACACAATGTAAAGCTCCCACGCACACCACAATCAGACACGTAGCCAGTTTATGGTATTTACACCCGTTACCGAAGTTAATAGAGTTCACTGGATCGTTTAGTTATGAAAATGCTCGCTCAAATGTTGTGTACTCTGCTCTACACGTAATACCTGTTCCAGTCTTTGATCGCTCAACACGCCACGCAGCTTTAACTAAGAGTCAAAAGCAATAATTTTGATATTCCGTCCGAAATTCCACTTCTCGAACTCGTAATTAGCATTTTTCCGCGATTTTACAGTACTTTCGTCGGAGATGCATTCAATAAGATGTTACTAGTTCGAACCCTCAACCCTGACTTACTTAGATCACACCAAAGGCTGTGTTCCCATCATAGATTGGCGCGATCCTGCATTTTTCTGATTGTCTGATATCACAAACAGCAAGTCAGGTTGCAGTATTATCCCGCGCTAACCCGCGCTTTACTTCATTGACCAATCACAGTAAAACATTTATTTCTATGGCAATTACTAAATAAATAAATTTAGAAAAGTATCAAGTATAAAATTACTCCTACCGAAATTACCGATTAATTTGTGTTCTACTCCCGATTTATTAGTACCATAAACTGACTGCACATTTAATTATAGTAAATCCCCTGTATAGTTTAATTGGTACTTAGTGAATAAACAAAAAAAATTTCGGTTACTTCCGTTCTTCTTCACTCAACACTCACACTGCTAACTACTACACATACAAAACAATTATAATTATGCAAATACATTAAATATTAGTCAAACATAACTTTACAACATTGTTTTGACTACGACTGCTACCACTGTCCGTCAGCTGCAGACCTCTGCCGCCTACTAGTACAACTACGTGCAGCTCTGTAACTCAGGTCCATGTCAGCTGGTGAAATCTGTCGATGACTCATGCCTATACTGATATCGCCCTAACAAGTGACAGGAGCGATGCGAAGGCGCTACGCCTCAAAGGGTGGCTAACGACTGCTTTCGATCATATCTAACAGATAGGGTACAAAGAGTAGAGATAACACATAATTCAAATAGATCTAATCATTTAGTAAAACACTTATCAGAACCAAAATACATTAATATAAGGGTTCCGCAAGCTAGCATATTAGGTCCAATACTGTTTCTGATATACATCAATGACTTTCCCTGTAGTGTTACTCATGGTGAAAAAATCCTCTTCGGTGATGACAGCAATATTATAGTCACTGAGAAAACAAGAGAACTCCTTGCCGAGAAAGCAAATGAAACTCACAAAGAAGTTTACGATTGGTCAATAAGTAATACAGTGACATTGAACACAAAGAAAACTAATGCCATGAATTTAAGTTTGAAGAGGAAAAATGACAGTGTAACAAATGCAGAATTTCTAGGAATGAATATTGATTCTCAATTGAAGTGGTGTTAACACACAAGGGTACTTGCAAACAGATAGTTATCAGCATGTTATGCCCTTAGAATCCTATCATCAATGTTTAACTTTTAGTGTCTTTTAGTTACATATTATTCATATGTACAGTCAATTCCTAGCTACGGAATTCTTTTTTGGAGATCAAATGCACAAAATATGAGCACAATTTTCAAACTCCAGAAAAGAGCCATACGAATAATAACCAAAAATACTAGTCGAGCTCATTGTAAAGATCTGTTCAGAACACTGGGGATTTTAACTGCTCCATGTGAATACATTTACCAGTGAGTTGTGCATATTAAAAATAACATTGGTAATTACAGCACAAACAGCTCTGTCCATGACCTTGCAAAAAGAGATAGACTCAATTTACATTTACCAAGAAAAAATAAACATAAAACTCAAAACAGCATTTTCTACCAAGGAATAAAACTGTACAATAAATTACCAAAAGAGATTAAAGAAATTGCCCAAATACACTTATTTAAAAAGGCAGCTAAAAAGTACCTGTTATGCAATACATTTTGTACATTGAAAGATTACTTGCCGCGCGGGATTAGCCGAGCGGTCTTAGATGCTGCAGTCATGGACTGTGCGACTGGTCCCGGCGGAGGTTCGAGTCCTCCCTCGAGCATGGGTGTGTGTGTGTTTGTCCTTAGGGTAATTTAGGTAAGTAATGTGTAAGCTCAGGGACTGATGACCTTAGCAGTTAAGTCCCATAAGATTTCACACACATTTTAACATTTTTTGAAGGATTACTTAGCTAAAACAGAGTAGTGGTTTCATAAAAAACGTTTAAAAAATAAATAATAATAATAATAATAATAATAATGATTATAGAATATCCAACATTGCACGTAACACCTTCACTTTAATTTTTTACTTTTTTTTTTACTTTCTACAAATATTTACCCCCAAGCTATGCATAGTACAATACTAACACCTCTTCCTCTTTGTGAGCTCAACATCTCACTGATTATGGAGGGATGCTGACTCAGTTTTCCAGCATAGCAAATGGAAAGTTGCGGTACAGAAAATGGCCCAGAGATCACCAGTGTGTGTGTGTGTGTGTTTGTGTGTGTGTGTGTGTGTGTGTGTGTGTGTGTGTAGTGAAGTGAAATGTTATGAAACAATGTGTGTATAGTGTATGCAGTGACTGATAGTGAGATATGAATGAACAATGTGGCATTACATTATTTAATAAGTTATTTGTAAAAAAGTATTGTGTGCCAGGAGTAAATCTAATAATTGTCTCTAACTAGAAGTCTGCAAATATATGTGTATACTAATTAGCTTGTTTTAAATTGATCTAAAGTAGCAAATACTTTGACGTGTCCCATATCCTTGTAAAAAGAGATCTACGGATGAATAAAATTACTACTACTACTATTAGGATTCTCGGTTGAGGATCCATCGCGCGAACAGCTCGATCGGGATGGTCACACAGATTTTCGACTTGGTTTAAAACCCCGTAGTTTGGTGGCCATAGGAGCTCGGTAAACTCATCCTAAAGCTCTTCGAACCATGCATGTGCACTGCGAGGTGTGTGATACGTTGGAGTGTCCCGCTGGTAGACGTAATTGTACCGAGGAAAAGCAAACTGCTTGTAGGGTTGGGCACGACGCCACGATAGACGCATACTGGTGTTGATCGAATGTGCTTTCCATAATCACGATATCACCCTGGGAATGACATTAAAACATTCTGCAGATCATAACTGTTGAGGCTGTTTCACGCCATACCCGCCAACGGTCATCTGCAGCATAAAAGGTGACTCATCTGAAAAGGTCACCAGCCACCACTCAGTCCATATCCAGCTGCGGTATTGGGTACATATTCCAGCACACATTGTCAATGAACAGCAGCCAGCGTAGGTGTGTGGACCAGGTACCTGCTGCAACTTTCACAGAACAGTCGTTCAGGAGAACTGTTGGTAGCCCCTTGGTTCATCTGGGCGGTCAGCTGCTCTACAGTTGCACATCTGTTCACTTGTACCCATCTCCACAGGCTTCTTTCAGACCTGCCATCTATGACTAGTGGTGCACCACCATTGCTTCCCTGCTGGTATGGGGTAGTGTCATTTTGCCTTCGAGTATGCGCTGTTGGCTGTTCGTCTACGGCAGCTGTTGACCTCAGCTGTTTCGCTTCGTTGCTTCTCGATCACCTGTCGCAACCTCGTGTTCTGTAGTAGACGGAAGTTACATTATACCCAAGCCTTTGTTGAAATTTGCTTCGCAGCCTAAATTAACGATATACGGAATTAAGAGCATCCGCCTTTGTAGTACACTACTGCCCATTAAAATGGCTACATCGAGAAGAAATGCAGATGGTAAACGAGTATTCATTGGACAAATATGTTATACTAGTACCGACATGTGATTACATTTTCAAGCAATTTGGGTGCATAGATCCTGAGAAATCAGTACCCAGAACAACCACCTCTGCCGGCCGATGTGGTCGAACGGTTCTAGGCGCTTGAGTCTTGAACCGCGCTGCTGCTACGGTCGAAGATTCGAATCCTGCCTCGGGCATGGATGTGTGTGATGTCCTTAGGTTAGTTAGGTTTAAGTAGTTTTAAGTCTAGGGGGCTGACGACCTGAGATGTTAAGTCCCATAGTGCTCAGAGCCATTTGAAGCCGACCACCTCTGGCCGTAATGACGGCCTTGATACGCCTGGGCATTAATTCAAAAAGAGCTTGGATGGCGTGTTCACGTACAGCTCCTGATACAGATTCAACGCAATACCACAGTTCATCAAGAGCAGTGACTGGCGTATTGTGACAAGCCAGTTGCTAGGCAACCATTGACTGGACGTTTTCAATTGATGAGAGATCTGGAAAATATGCTGGCCACGGCAGCAGTCGAATACTTTCTGTATCGAGAAATGACCGTACAGGACCTGCAACATGCGGTCGTGCATTATCCTGCTGAAATGTATGGTTTCGCAAAGATAAAATTAAGGGTAGAGCTACGGGTCGTAACACATCTGAAATGTAACGTTCACTGTTCAAAGTGCCGCCAATGCTAACAAGAGGCACAAATGGCATCCCATACTATCACGCCGTGTGATACTCCAGTATGGCGATGACGGATACACGCTTCCAATGTGCGTTCACCGCGATGACTTCAAACACAGATGCGACCATTATGATGCTGTAACTAGAATCTGGATTCATCCGAAAAAATGACGTTTTGCCATTCGTGCACCCAGCTTCGTCGTTGAGAACACCATCGCAGGCGCTCCTATCTGTGATGCAGCGTCAAGTGTAACCGCAGCCATGGTCTCCGAGCTGATAGTCCATGGTGCTTCAAAAGTCGTCAAACTGTACGTGCAGATGGTTGTTGTCTTGCAAACGTCCCCATCTGTTGACTCAGGGATCGAGACGTGGCTGCACGATCCGTTACAGCCATGCGGATAAGATGCCTGTCATCTCGACTGCTAGTGATACAGCGTTCCGTATTACTCTCCTGAACCCAGCGATTCCATATTCTGATAACAGTCATAGGATCTCGACCGACGCGAGCAGCAATGTCGCGATACGATAAACCGCAATCGCGATATTCTGCAATCCGACCTTTATCAAAGTCGGAAACGTGATGGTAGGCATTTCTCCTCCTTACACGAGGCATCACAACAAAGTTTCACCAGGTAACGCCGGTCAACTGCTGTTTGTGTATGAAAAATCGGTTGGATACTTTCCTGATGGCAGCACGTTCTAGGTGTCGGCACCGGCACCAACCTTGTGTGAATGCTCTGAAGAGCTAATCATTTGCATATCAGAGCAGTTTCTTCCTGTCGGTTAAATCTCGCGTCTGCAGTACGTCATTTTCGTGGTGTAGTATTTTTAATGGCCAGTAGTGTAGATATTACACTCCTGGAAATTGAAATAAGAACACCGTGAATTCATTGTCCCAGGAAGGGGAAACTTTATTGACACATTCCTGGGGTCAGATACATCACATGATCACACTGACAGAACCACAGGCACATAGACACAGGCAACAGAGCATGCACAATGTCGGCATTCGCAGCAATGCAGGCTGCTATTCTCCCATGGAGACGATCGTAGAAATGTTGGATGTAGTCCTGTGGAACGGCTTGCCATGCCATTTCCACCTAGCGCCTCAGTTGGACCAGCGTTCGTGCTGGACGTGCAGACCGCGTGAGACGACGCTTCATCCAGTCCAAAACATGCTCAATGGGCGACATATCCGGAGATCTTGCTGACCAGGGTAGTTGACTTACACCTTCTAGAGCACGTTGGGTGGCACGGGATACATGCGGACGTGCATTGTCCTGTTCGAACAGCAAGTCCCCTTGCCGGTCTAGGAATGGTAGAACGATGGGTTCGATGACGGTTTGCATGTACCGTGCACTATTCAGTGTCCCCTCGACGATCACCAGAGGTGTACGGCCAGTGTAGGAGATCGCTCCCCACACCATGATGCCGGGTGTTGGCCGTGTGTGCCTCGGTCGTCTGCAGTCCTGATTGTGGTGCTCACCTGCACGGCGCCAAACACGCATACGACCATCATTGGCACCAAGGCAGAAGCGACTCTCATCGCTTAAGAAGACACGTCTCCATTCGTCCCTCCATTCACGCCAGTCGCGACACCACTGGAGGCGGGCTGCACGGTGTTGGGGCGCGAGCGGAAGACGGCCTAACGGTGTGCGGGACCGTAGCCCAGCTTCATGGAGACGGTTGCGAATGGTCCTCGCCGATACCCCAGGAGCAACAGTGTCCCTAATTTGCTGGGAAGTGGCGGTGCGGTCCCCTACGGCACTGCGTAGGATCCTACGGTCTTGGCGTGCATCCGTGCGTCGCTGCGGTCCGGTCCCAGGTCGACGGGCACGTGCACCTTCCGCCGACCACTGGCGACAACATCGATGTACTGTGGAGACCTCACGCCCCACGTGTTGAGCAATTCGGCGGTACGTCCACCCGGCCTCCCGCATGCCCACTATACGCCCTCGCTCAAAGTCCGTCAACTGCGCATACGGTTCACGTCCACGCTGTCGCGGCATGCTACCAGTGTTAAAGACTGCCATGGAGCTCCGAATGCCACGGCAAACTGGCTGACACTGACGGCGGCGGTGCACAAATGCTGCGCAGCTAGCGCCATTCGACGGCCAACACCGCGGTTCCTGGTGTGTCCGTTGTGCCGTGCGTGTGATCATTGCTTGAACAGCCCTCTCGCAGTGTCCGGAGCAGGTATGGTGGGTCTGACACACAGGTGTTAATGTGTTCTTTTTCCCATTTCCAGGAGTGTATTAACGCTCTCCGACTCCATGACGCTCGGCTCGGAGTTAGCTGGTTGCAATCCCGGTGGTGAGTGAAGCTTACCGGCAGTATTTGACTAGGAAGGAAAGGAGAAGTAACGGCACAAAACTTCTAATCGCCATAAAAAATGGTTCAAATGGCTCTGAGGACTATGGGACTTAACATCTATGGTCATCAGTCCCCTAGAACTTAGAACTACTTAAACCTAACTAACCTAAGTACATCACACACATCCATGCCCGAGGCAGGATTCGAACCTGCGACCGTGGCAGTCGCGCGGTTCCGGACTGAGCGCCTTAACCGCGAGACCACGGCGGTCGGTCTAATCGCCATACTTTATGCCAATATACATACCTCTCGGCAGAGTCTTATGGAGTGAGGGCATCGTATACTGTTGATAGCGATCCGTCTGTCGGGGGAGAGTTAAGTGCGGCTGCCCCCTTTGTGCTATTCGAGAGCAGTAGGCCAAGTGGCCGGCAGCGGGTTTCACGCTCTCCCTTGTCTCGTCATCTTAAAACAATACAGGACGCCACCGACGAATAGCTGTCGCTTACTCTCAATTATGCGACGCGAGGAAAGGGGCACTGTACACGAAGGAAGCTAAACCTTCTAAGATTGAACGGGCGAATCAATCACTTGCGGTCTCCCGGAAAACAATGCCATATGCCTCCTGCTTTCTTTCTGAGGCAGCAATCACACCGCCGTTATGACGCATGTCTCGCTTTGGGCTCTAACAGTGACGTACCGAAGTGCTCGCTAGAAACGACTGCTGTGGCGGAAAGTGGAGACTCCTTGTGTGCCACAGGTGTTACCAGTTGGCAACAGTGACATCAGTCTGGTACTGGGCCAGTGATGTACTCCATTTACACTGAGGTAACAGATATCATGAGAGAGCGATATGTACATATACAGATGGCGATAGTATCGCATACACAAGGCATGAAAGGCAGTGCACTGGCAGAGCTGTTATTTGCACTCAGGTGATTAATATGAAAGCGTGTATGATGTGATTATAGCCGCATCACGGGAATTAACAGACTTTGAATGCGCAATGATAGTTGGAGCTAGAGGCATGGGACATTCCATTTCGGAAATCGTTAGGGTATTCAATATTTCTAGATTCACAGCGTGAAGAGTGTGCCGAGAACACCAAATTTCAGGCATTGCCTCTCACCACAGACAACGCAGCAGCCGACGAGATTCACTTAATCAACGAAGCAGAAATAACCGTAAAAACCAATGTGGGACCTACGACGAGCGTATTAATTAAGACATGCAGCGAAATTTGACGTTAATGGGCTATTACAGCAGATGACTGACGCGAGTGCCTTTTTTTATCAGCATGACATCGCCTACAGAGGCTCTTCTGGCCTCGTGACCTTATCGGTTCGACCCTAGACAACTGGAAAACTTTGGCCCGGTCAGGTGAATTGCAATTTCATTTGGTAAAAGCTGATGATAAGATTCGGGTGTGGAGCAGACACCACGAAGCTATGGACCCAATTTGTCAACAGGGCACCGTGCAAGCTGGTGGTGGCTCCATATTTGTATGGGCTGTGTTTACATGGAATGTGCTGTATCCTCTGGATGCTCGTCTACTTGAAGACCACTTCCAGCCATTACAGTACTTTTTATGAATGACAGTACGCCATGTCACTGGCCCACAATTGTTCGTGACAGGTGTGAAGAATATTCTGGACACTTCTAGCAAATGGTATGGCCACCTAGACAGCCCAGGATGACACCCATCGAGCAGTTATGGAACATAACTGAGAGGTCAGTTCGTGCACAGAAACCTGCACTGGCAAGACTTTCGCAACTATGGACGGCTATAGAGGCAGTATGGCTCAATATTTCTGCAGGTGACTTCCAATGGCTTGTTGAAATTAAAGATAAATATGATATCCACAAAAGTCGTGAATCAGTCTATCCATGTGTTTGCATGACAGGAGGGTCGAAATTCTGGCAGGTGAACGTTTGGTAGGTCCCGGACGCTCGCACGTGTTTATTCTGCAGTGTCGTATACCTCACTTCCAATGGAGCGGGTCTCCTCGACTGGTTTCATGCGGCTCTGCCATAGGGAACCGACCTCGGAGTTATGCCTTCGCCCAGCTGGCGTCACACAGTGGGACAGCCAACACAAAACACAAAACACGGCACACAACAGCTGCGGCCCGCCTCGACTCGCAACAGGATACGACTTTTTTAATGCAAAAACTTTCCGCCGCTAACATAACCCCCGCACGCACTAGTTTTTCACAACAGCGGACCGCTGCTCTCTTTATAATGCATTCCGAGAGGTGCGTGGGCGAAACGCACGGATGAAAACCGGAGAACGACGCAGTGGCCTTCGCTATACCACTCGCGTATTACCAGGTCTCCGTAAGCTCCCCCCCCCCCCACCCCCACCTCTCAGTATTCTTTTCTACTTGGCGTGTTGTCAGAGGGACCCTCGCGCAATGGGTTTACTCGTAATTCGTCCAGACTCGAAGGATGAACTCATCAGGACATAACAGCTTAACATGCATGATTTCATTTTTGAGTTCCAATAACTTGTAGCAATCGCAGGCAAAATTTAATGTCTGCCTCAGATTGTAGAAACGAACGACTGGTACTGTCTCCTCTGCTGAAAGTGGCAAGCAGCCTTATATTTTCTTGTGCTGACTGTGTTATAACAAGCAATACATTAACGAGGGGTGTGTGGAAAAGGAATGCCTCCGAATTATTTTAAAGTGAAAACTCTGAAAGCTTTTTAAACAAAACTAACCTTATTAACATTCTATTCTTCATGTCTATATACTGGGTGATCGAAAGTCAGTATAAATTTGAAAACTTAATAAACCACGGAATAATGTAGATAGAGAGGTAAAAATTGACACACTTGCTGGGAATGACATGGGGTTTTATTAGAACAAAAAAAGGTTCACAAAATGTCCGACAGATGGCGCTGGACATCAAAACGTCAGTGACTGCGCATGACAATCGTGTGTAAAAGGAGCTGTAATCTTACAGAATCGCATCATCCCCAGCCTGGCTGATAAACACCTGCTGGAACGTACGATGTTTACGCAGGATGGCGCTGCGACCCATATTGCTAGACACGTGAAAGATCTCTTGCGCACGTCGTTTGATGATGATCGTGTGCTCAGCCGCCACTTTCGTCATGCTTGGCCTCCCAGGTCCCCAGACCTCAGTCCGTGCGATTATTGGCTTTGGGGTTACCTGATGTCGCAAGTGTATCGTGATCGACCGACATCTCTAGGGATGCTGAAAGCCAACACCCGAAGCCAATGCCTCATCATAACTCCGGACATGGTTTACAGTGCTGTTCACAACATTATTCCTCGACTACAGCTACTGTTGAGGAATGATGGTGGACATGTTGAACATTTCCTGTAAATAACATCACCTTAGCTTTCTCTATCTTTGTTATGCTAATTATTGCTATTCTGATCAGATGAACCGCCATCTGTCGGACACCTTTGGAACTTTTGTATTTTTTTGGTTCTAATAAAACCCCATGTCATTCCAAGCATGTGTGTCAATTTTTACCTCTCTATGTGCATTATTCCGTGATTTATTCAGTTTTCTAATTTATACTGACTTTTTGATCACCCGGTATTTATTTCTCAACATAGTCACCCTGGCGGCAACTACATATCTCCCAGCGAGAGGCCCGTTTGTTGTTACCATCACTGTAAAATGTTTAACTTTGATGAAGGGGCCTGTTCGCACCGCTTCGTCACTATAAAAGTGAAGTCCTCGGTAGTGTTCTCTAAGTTATGGAAACAGATGAAAAGCCGATGGGGCCAAGTCGGGACGATATGGAGGGTGATCGATGACAGCGAACCAAACCGACGGGCTGTTGCAGATGTCGCAGCACTCGTGTGTGATTTCACATTGTCATGCTGAAGGGTAGAGTGCTCAATCTATGGACGAACTCTTCTGCGGTTAGAAACTCTGTTACAGGACTCAGTTTCTCACCCACTGACATAGTTACGTTACACACCACCATGTTACACGCTTCACTTCGGAGCTCTCTAGCGGCAGTGGGCTACAAATATGTAGACATGAAGAATATGTATGTAGAATGTTAATAACGCTTGTTTCATTGTGAAAGCTTTCAAAGTTTTCACATAAAAAGTCAGGAGGCATTACTTTTCACCATGCTCTCGTAATTTTCTACTATTAGTTTGAAATTAAGCCCAGTAACAGCTCTCTTAACAAAAGCTACACACAGAATTATACAGAATTAGCAAAACAAAAGTGGCTCAGAAAGTATTTCCTGAATCTTACAGTAGGCTACCCAACTTCCATCATCTGGCTCGCGCACAGGTGATGTAAGCTGAGTTGCCTATTCTAAGGTGCATGAAATACCTTCTGGGCCTTTATTCATTTACCCACCCTGTACGGCACTAAGAGAGCCTTGCAACACTACTCAGGTGAGGCAAGGATAAAACAGACGTATTGTGGTCTTCCAAAGCATAAACCAATTAAAGCACACCAAATGAATATAAATAGCACTGAAATACTTATAAAACGTGCTTAATATCGCTCAAACCGAATACGAGAACAAATTTGGCAGATGTTGTTTGGTCAGATGGGAACGTAAATACAGGTAATAAAAAAAGCGTTAGGTAATGAGGCGAGCAAGAGTGAGATACATCAAGTAATAATATAACGGCTGTAAATATCACAATTGTTATTATATTTGGGGCATCATGACGTGGTCAGACGAATTTCCTGTTGGAACATTCTCTGCATCGGATCTTCGAAAAAGCTATAAACCCCGTTGAACATGTCTTCTGCAGATAGAAACGAAACCTTGGGCCTCAACGAGAACTTCATCTGGCAGCAGAATAATAGTTAAAACTATTTTAATACGTGTGGGTGTCATAACGGCAGTAGTAACATAGGAATTACATAACGGCAGCAGTATAATTGATCTACAAGGGTCAACAAAAAATGTGCCTCTGTTTTTAATTTGTCAGGAATTTCAAGTGCAAAAAAAAAAGGGTTCAAATGGCTCTTAGCACTATGGGACTTAACTTCTGAGGTCATCTGTCCCCTAGAACTTAGAACTACTTAAACCTAACTAACCTAAGGACATCACACACATCCATGCCCGGGGCAGGATTCGAACCTGCAAACGTAGGGGTCGCGCGGTTCCAGATTGAAGCGCCTAGAACCGCTCGGTCACTCGGGCCGGCTCAAGTGCTACTACATGGGTTGAAAACCAAAACACTGACGATTAATTTATGACTTTTCAATAAAATCTCCGTCCATTTCCACAGTTTCGGTTCATCTTTTAACAAGAGCATGCATTCCAATGTAGTAAAATGTACGGTCCTGCTTCTGGAGCCATTGGCGCACGGACGTTTCCTCGGCCTCCTCATCTTGGAAGTGAATCCCGCGATGAACCTCTTCTAGCGGCCCAAACGGATGGTAATCTGACGGTGCCAGATCAGGGCTGTATATTGTTTGAGACAATATTTCCCATCCAGTTTTCATTTTCTCTTCAGTGGTGTGACGACTGGTGTGTGATCTTGCATTGTCACGCTAAAGAAGAACATCTGCCTTAACTTTTGTTGGGTGAACCCGCTGAAGGCGTACTTCTGCTGTTTGAGGGTTCTGGCGTACTGGATAGAATTTATTGTTCATCCCAGCTATAAAACCCCGACCATAATCACACCCTCTGCACTGGCCTGCACCTCTGCGTTTTTTCGCCAGCGTTTTTGCCCTTGGGCTTCGTTACAGCGACGAGCCCACCGTCTAACTTTCTCTGTGATGTGAGCTACACCTGTGGCCAGCAAGATCTCCAGATCTGTTCCCGATAGAACATGTGTGGTATTAATTCAGATCTCAGCTCCGTCGCAGTACCAGTATTCAGGATATTATGGACCAGCTGCAACAGCTGTGCTCCGACTAGCTCCAGGAGAGAGACCTTTTCCAAGCGAGACAGTGAATGAATGCATCCAGCCCAGAGAGGAACAACGTCATACTGGTAAGTGGGTTCATACTGCTTCGACTGTACTGCACTGTCCACTACTTTCTACGTGCGCTTCTTAACTTGAAAATGTTAACGTAAAATTGAACAACTGAACTGAACAAATATCACTTCAAAGTCAATGTCCAGTAAATCACTGAAACAGTTCTGCACTACTGCGAAAATTATTTGTATAGTAAAGTTCTAGTTAGTAGCACATCATCACGAGCCAAAGGGAAAGGATGGATTTTTTCTAAAGTCAGGATGCTTTATCCTCTAGCGACCAACCATTCACTCGTTGCATTTGCCCAAATTTTTCGACAGAATGCAGATAAGGAGTTGCGTAATAAAGTTAACTAATCACAAGGTTTGAATTTCACGAAATTGTTAAGTTTATTTTCTTTATGACCCGCAGCAATAAGTTAAATCAACTTCCAAGGATGAATGTTCATCCTATGCGATAACATGAATAACCAGGCAGTATTTCAGGTAGGTCCCCACTTACTGCAAGCCTCGAAAAATACTATGTCCAGCTTGCTTCAGATTCAAGTTAAAGTTTTCAGATGCTAACTCTGGATTCAGAATCATCCACTGACGAAAAAAGAGAAAAATAATATTCTAAGTCAACAGCACTAAAATATTACTAAATATTTACTGGCAACATCCGCGTCTATTTTTTTTTTTAAGTCCACAACTCGGTACTTAGAAAAACCTCAGTACTTTCCTGAGAGAACCGACTAGCTTCCCATCCAATTCACAGAGACACTGCGAGCAAATACTTCCCAAAACAGCTTGCCCGAGCCAAGATAGCGGTACGTGAGTCAAATCATGAAATCACTTCCAAATTTTATTTTATTTTCAATGCTGAAATCAGATTTTTAGTACACACACTCGCTTTAGCATAAATTACATTTTTAACACGAAAAACGTTAATTTGGTGACATTACTGTTAATAAATATTAACAATTAAATATTAGCCTAATTTTACTTTCCTGAACTATTGTAATTCTTTAATGCTGCCACTATTTTTAAGATAGAAATTAGTGATGTGGCTAAGCTTGCGTAGTTTTCGGCATGGAATACACATTCCGGTCCATAGTGCAAAAGCGTTAATGTTTATCACAATTTTCGTTTAATTCTCTCATAGGTCTCTACGAGACCTATCCATTGACACTTACATTATGAACATGGTGGTGCTGTCACCGAGTTACGATTTTTCTGAAGTTTATACAATTTGTAAGTTATAGAATAACTTAAAAACTATTCATGACACCGAGAGCGCAATTATACCGTAGTTTTCGCTATAATTTTTCCTTTGTATCTGTGGTACTGGTTTTCCATTGTCTTACTCGGTTCCAATTTTATTAAAACATATCTGATTTTCAGTCTGTAACAAGCTCCTTTACTCTGTCATAGCGCCTCTTTCAAGCATTTTTCTCCCCAAGTGCTTTCGAACACTGGAAATACTGCCCACGTGCTTTCAGAGACATTTAGTCGTCTGCTGGCATCAGAAGTTCTCACACATGGTGTCCACTCCAGTAGCAGAGCTCAAAGAGCGCAGACATCTGGCGGACGAACTACAAAGGTGTTGCAACTGAGGGCGGCCACTCCCAGCCAATACGTGGCTAGCTATCACACCTTTTATATGTCAAACGTGAGCTCATGCGCCGACAAGTGTCACACGAAACCTAACAAACTCAAAGATCGCGACCGCATCCGCTGCCAATGTTTGTAAGGTGCCTCCTGGGGGCTGTAAAGTCGCACGGCCAAATGCTTTGTAAAGTTGACTCGATGTTGTAATCACTGAAGTAGCGCCACATATCCTCTCATTCCGGGATTCGTATTAAGAGGGTGGAAATATCCCTTCGTATATCCTACCTGTAATTCCATTCTACTTCACTTTTCATCAGCAAACCCCGCAGATACTATGCCAGTAATCTAAGGAATTGGTTCGCACAACGAATAAGATGTTTAGTTTCAGCGAAAAACAGGTCTGAGTTTATATAAGCGGAGCAGTCTTAACAAATAACCCGGTATTCCGATCATTGAGGAGAAAGGTAACTGGAGAAGTAGCGGAATTTAACTAAAGGGCCTTCACTCAGCTTACGAAGGCCGACTGCTTTGAAAAACTCTCGAACGAGTGTCCGTCTACTGTGCGCAGTGTATAACGATTGCTAGGAGTAGCGGCGGCTTATTTTTGTCGTGGTGGAGGATAACGGGAGCAGAGCAGAGGCAGGGATCACACCACACAAGGACAGCAGGTCCGCTTCGCGGCAAAACAGCACTCGCGCCGCGCCGGAGAGCAACAAAAACACGCGCTGGTCAAGGCGAGCGGAGCTGGCCAAGCCGCGGAAGGTGGTCTGGGCTGGCCGCCTGCCTCACTGCTACTCTACGCGCAGCCAATACTCACGCTCCTATCAGGTCTCTCGGATTTACTACTATCGTAGTACAGGAGAAAGTTGCGAGTAAAACTGTGAGAGCCAGCGGAGGTCAGGCGGACAGCTTTGCGTGTAAACTAAACGCCAGCGCACGGGGCGTAGCGGAGAGGGCTTCGTACAAATATTAGCGACTTCCTGTCAGATTTCCTTCAAGTATTGTCGAAGGGATAAATGACCGTCTACAGGCCACTGGAAGCGACCTAAGATCCCTCTCCTGATTCTCACGATCCCTACGGTGCAGAAAAGTTTTCCTCGACTACATGTTTTCTGAGTTTTCCCAACAGAGAAGTACGTCATCTTTCTTCCACAAATTACTGCTGATGTCCACTTAGAGTCTCCGATACACCTTTATATCGCCTGTACCTACCTGTCAGAATGCTAGCTACTCGTAGTAATGTTACTAATGACACTGTCGCTAAAGCGGGTACATCGAACACAGTTTTCCGCAAATCCTCTACCAAATAAGACGAAGTAAATATTCCAGAACTCGAATCAACCACAGCCGCCAACACGAGTAACTTAAAAGGAGACATTCTCGGTGTAGCGAAGCAGTTTAAGTCACTTAATAAAGGAAAAGCCTCAGGTTCGGTTTCTATACCACAGAGTATGTCGATACAATAGCTCCATACTTAGTAATCACGCAAATCCGTTCGCTTGCCGAAAGATCCGTACTTAAAGCCCGAAAGTTACAATATAACACTAATCTCTAGGAAAGAAAATGATCTACAGATAACAGTTAACGAACTTATTAAAGCATCTCATTATTTTAATTTTATCATTTTTGAGCAGAAAATTATAACCAAAGGGATGAGGCTTCTGAAGAGAGTACGAGGATGAGAAAGGACAGATAGATCAAAAATATTGGTACCAGAAATGAACGAAACACATACAATGAGGTGACAGAAATCATGGCATATCTCCTAATATCGTTCGCAACTCGTCGTCTAGTGGCTAGCGTTGCTGCCTCTGGATCATGGGGTCCCGGGTTCGATTCCCGGCCGGTTTGGGGATATTCTCTGCCCGGGGACTGGCTGTTTGTGTTGTCGTCATAATTTCCTCATCATCACTCGTCACAGTGGCTAGATTGGACTGTGTAAAACTTGGAACTTTGTTTGGGCGCTGATGACGCGCAGTTGAGCGCCACACAAACCAGACATCATCGACCCCTCCTAATATCGTGTCGGACCACCTTTAGTCCGTCGTAGTGCAGGAACAGATCGTGCCATGGACTCAACAAGTCGTTGGAAGTCCCTTGCAGTAAAATATTGAGCCGTGCTGACCCTACAGCCGTCCATAATTGCCAAAGTGATACCGGGCAGGATTTTGTGCATGAACTGGATTCTCTATTTTGCCCCATGTCGGATGATATAGGTGGCCAAATTATACGCTCGAACTATCAAGAACCTTCTTCAAACCAATCACGAACAATTGTTGCCCTGTAACGCGGCGCGTTGTTATCCATAAAAATGTCATCGTTGTTTGGCATTTTAAACTCATGAACGGGAGCAAATGTTCTCCAAAAAGCCGTCAGAGATCCCAGTCCATTCCATGTAAACAAAGCCCACACCGTTGTGGAGCCAACACCAGCTTACACAGTGCCTTGTCGACAAACTGGTTCCAGCGTTTCGTAGGGCCCGCGCCACACTCGAACCTTACATATCAGCTCTTACCAATTGAAATCGAGACCCGTCTGGCCAGACCACGGTCTTCCTGTCGTCTAGGATCCAACCGATACGGTCACGGGCCCAGGAGGGGCGCTGCAGGCGATGTCGTGCTCTTAGCAAAGGCACTCGCGTCGGTCGTCTGCTGCCGTATCATATTAACGGCAGATGTCACCGCACTGTCCTAACAGATAGGTTCGTCGTACGTCCATATTAATTTCTGTGGTTACTTCACGCGTTGTTACTTGTCTGCTAGCACTGGCAACAATTCGCAAACGCCACTGCTCTCGGTAGTTAAGTGGAAAAATGTTCAAATGTGTGTGAAATCTTATGGGACTTAACTGCTAAGGTCATCAGTCCCTAAGCTTACACACTTCGTAACCTAAATTATCCTAAGGACAAACACACACATCCATGCCCGAGGGAAGGACTCGAACCTCCGCCGGGATCAGCCGCACAGTCCATGACTGCAGCGCTTCAGACCGCTCGGCTACGTTAAGCGGAGGCTGTCGGCCACTGAGTTGCTCGTGATGAGGGCAATGCCCGAAATGTGGTATTCTCGGCATACTCTCGACACCGTGGATCTCGGAATAGCGAATTCCCTAACGATTTACCAAGTGAAATGTCCCACTCGTCTAGCTCCAACTAGCATTCCGCGTTCAAAGTCTGTTAATTGCCGTCATGCTGCTGTAATAGCGTCGTAAACGTTTTCACTTACTGCTCTGCCAATCAACTGCCCTTTTATTGCCCTTTTATATCTTGTCTACGGAATACTACCGTCATATGTATATGTGCATAACGCTGTCCCAACACATTTGTCGCCCTCAGTATATACTGTTATAAATGGTAAAAAGAAAACGAGAGAAGCTGACATGAAGACTTGCAAATAATGTAACATGAAAAATTAGTAGTGAAAATAAAAACCAAAAGGAAAACGCAGAGTAGAACACTGAGGGGAAGGTCAGACACATAAAAGGCAGTAAATACTGTAGAATGGGAAGTAAAGAAGGACAACAAGTGGACGTTCATAGTCTTAAGGACAGTAAAATCGCTCCACCTAAAGAACGAACGAGAGCTGCGGGCTTCTTGCTGCAGTGGTAGTTGGACGGAACATAAATCGCGTCCTTTCTCAGATAACACAACACCTTTTTCTACGGTGCCCTAAGCCACACGCAGATGGAGAGCCAGAGATCTGAAGTAAATGGCTGGGTATTTGTTCACAAATAAGGAGGGCGAGGTTAGAACTCGCGGAACGCTTTGGCACGTGGTGGGAGCTCAAGTTTCCAGCCATTTGAGAGGCTGTAATTTGACCGCCGGTACATCTACAGAAGGGGAGAGAGAGAGAGAAAGGGGGGGGGGGGAGAGGGAGAGGGAAAGAGAGAGAGAGAGAGAGAGAGAGATCGGCGCTTTTATCTCGGAGTCTGTTAGAGCCTGGAAGCATTCTCAGACGATGTCAAGCTGTGCGGACGCCTCATCCGTCTGCAGACGGAGACACGCACGTCGTGCCTTCCTCCTTGGCAGAAACGCGGCAGTCTCTCTTAGGTCTAAGTTCGGGATACCCTGAGTGCGATTAACGGGACCGCAAATAAACACGCAGTGCAACTGTGAAACTCAGGGGCGTACTTTGTCAGTGCAAAAGTTGCAGTACGTCACTGTAAAGACGTTCCGACCGACCGACGCGACATGTGCAACGCGTACAGTATTATTAAGTTTGATGATTGTGTCTTAAATTCACCGTAAAACATCACAACTGTGCGAGGTGATTTTTCTCTAATTTAAAATTATTCTGGATGTACTTCCGCGTCATCTTATTAAGTATTTAAAGCGTTAAAAGAAACAGACGTTTCAGACGAGTTGCATTGGCCTTGTTCAAGGAAAAGACACTTTTATCTTAGTCATTTAAGTATTTCACTGGAAGACGCGGCAGCACATGGAGAAGGATTTTAATGAGATTTACACTGGTCGCTGAAGTCTACCTTTTTATATCAAGGTTTCTTAGTATCGTTAGGAACGAAACACCGAACTCATTTATTCATTTGAAAAATGGAAATTTCAATAACATGTGTAAATTTCTGAGTAAGTTACAATGAGATTTTACTTAGAAAGGAAGGTATTTCATCCACGAAAGAAATGGCTCTCAAATCCCTTGTTCGGCCGACTCTTGAGTATTCTCGTCAGCCTGGGGATTTTATCAAACGTGATTAACAGAAGAGATAAGCAAGATACAACGGAGAGCAGTGAGTTTCATCATGGAGTGGTTAAGCAGGCTCGACAGGTGCATGAAGAGGCTCAGAAAACTCTAGCGGCAGGTGCTGCAAAAGAGGAGTTCTTTATCTCGGAGAGGTTTGTTATTGAATTTCCTTGAGCGTACGTTCCGTGAAGAGGACGGCGTCATATTACTTCTCCATCATGCGTCTCGCGAAGTGACCACAACGATGAAATCATAGCAGTCAGAGTTAATACGAAGGCTGGCCGACAATAATTATTTCCACGCGCCATTCGCGAATGGAAAAAGGAAAAGAGATTGTGGGCAGGGAAGAGGGGGAGGGGTCAGTAGCTGAGGATCGTGGTACCAGAAGTACCCACCGCCACACACCGTAAGGTGGCTTGTCTTGTGTACACGTGTATGTAGGCGTAATAGAACATCTAACCATGCTCTGTTTCCCCAGTATTCCTTCATGTAAACGTTTCGGGGCGCCCTATTGGAGAAAGAAGTACCATGACTTGCCAATAGCTCTAACCTCTACAGCCAACGGTATATCGGCACCAGATGTTCCTAGCAGCAGACAATAATGATATACCTCACAAGATACAAAAAATGTGCTAATGACAGCAAATAAGATAGAATTCATCGTAGTTGAGGTATTGTTGGATGACTCGCAGACATGTAAAGAAATTACAATATCTGCTAAGTTGTGAAAATACAGCAGTGTAAATAACTAAAGTAGGGAGCGCAGCAGAAGTTCTGGACGAAGTTGGTCAAGGTAAGGTTGGAAAACAACAGCTAAATATCGTACTGCTGAGGAAAAATATAACTAATAAACGGCATATAAAACAGCAATTCAAAATAGAAATACACATTAAACATGAGTACTGAAAACTAACCCAAAATAATAATAAGAAAATAAAAGAATAGCGTAAATATTATTTTCTTGGGTAGGAGTGCTTCTGTTAACTCAATATTTTGCAGGAAAACATAATATACCGCAACTTGAACATATCGCTAACGATTTTTCAGTTGTGCTCTGTTTATAACTGGAAAAACACCACACTGTCTATTATTGAGCTGATCGACCTGATGAAACCACCTACTACTTCAGTCTACCTCGTGGTAGGAGCTGGAGAACTTTAATTTTTGCAATGAACTGGAAATTGATTTTGCATTCCGTAAGGTCCTACCTCGTTGTCCAGCATCCCCCCTGCAATCCGCGCTGCCGCATAGACAGGAAACATACCTGAAACACAAATGCGTTTTCCCATTCAAAAGTTATACAGAATTATATAAAATAAAACATCGTAACAAAGCATACTGAGCATCGTACCTCATAGTTTTGAAAATTACATTATCAATGTCACAAATTACTGACGACACTTGATTAATCGCCAGGTCGGTTTATTTTTCTCTTTCGTTGTACAACGTTCAGCTAGAAGCGTTATATCTACGATTTATTTTTTCAACAGGGCACACTTACATACATCAGGCTATCATCTGACAAGTGCAGAAGATGCATAGCAGGAAGCCACAATGCTTACCTCAAAACACAAAGTCTGTGCTTCAGCCTCTAAATTTATTTTGGCGGTGATTTGCTTTGAGATCCTTGTCATTCCAATCGTAACTAGTAACAGAAATTTACTTGAAACACAATATTGTACTCTGCTTCTTTCTCAATGATACGTCCTTGTATGGACTATGGGAATAATTACTTTCATGGTTCGTATCTTCTTGTCCTCCGAAGGTCTCATCTTCCATTCTGTGAGATTTTGCTCCCTTTACTATTTACGGCTGTTGTTGACATTTTCACTCTGCGTTTCCTGGAACCGCATGAAGTTACCGACCTTAGTTCTAAATCGCTACTTTTTTCAAATATTCTTTGGATCGATTTGATTGTCATCTATATCGTGTTTTACTGCTTCAACTCATTGTCTGATCGGTTTTAACTTGAGGATGTAGATGAAAATGTACTTTGTTTTAATCTACTTCCGTTCATTGTGGTTCAAATGGCTCTGAGCACTATGGGACTTAACAGCTATGGTCATCAGTCCCCTAGAACGTAGAACTACTTAAACCTAACTAACCTAAGGACATCACACAACACCCAGTCATCACGAGGCAGAGAAAATCCCTGACCCCGCCGGGAATCGAACCCGGGACCGGTCATTGTGGTCAAAGTGTTCCACACACATTCAGTCTTCTCTTGCTATATATCACGCGTGTCATTTTCTCTGCACGAAACTATAGGTAATCATTTTTCCTCTAACTATATGAAATAATTTTTCGCTTTTCTGGCCCTACGGCGTACCTAAAGGCCTCTTCTCCTCTAGTCTCTCTGTTCCCCTTTCTCGAAATTTCTAAATTACATTAGGATCTAACAAGGCATAGCGAGAAAGCTGGTAATACCAAACAGAATAATGTAGTCCAGCTGAAGGTGCGAGTTGGTAGGTAGAAGGTGGATGGTGTAGACAAAGTACTGCTGGTTGGAGATGGCAAGATGAGTATCCGAGAATGAAGGAAAAGGCGAAGAACAAGTATGTGTGTAGGACGAATGTTGAAGAACTGAAGGCTCGTTAACAGTAGGTGCACTGCAAGAAGAAGGAAAAGAAGACTAAGATCGTGAGCATCAGAAAATATGGTTTCTAACAGCAACTATGCAGCCTGATTTAACATGGTTTCGGAATGTTTACACAAATAGACGATGCAATATCCACGCATTATGAAAAAATTCAGAAGTTCGTGCAGTGGTTGTTCATTCCCAATACATTACCGTTGAATACCACCGGCTATGGTGTACGCTAATAGCGCTACTCTGCCGGGACGTTTTCTAGCCATAATTTTCGAACGAAAAACCGTTGACTATGAGAAAATTATTCGAGACCATTTGCAGGAATAAACATACTACACAGTAATATCTTCAAGCGTCACTACATGTATTGGAGAACTACACAGCCCTCGCTGAACTGAACATGAGAAAGGTTTATACTCGTGTTAAGCCCCAAAAGTTGACACGGACGTAAAAACAACAAAGGAAGTTCCTCTGAAGGTTTTTCAACTTCAGCTTTTTGATTACATGAGCAGCTGGTCACTAAAGTCAATGACGGGGGCAGCTCTCTGCTGGAGAATGGAAATAACGGACAAAATAGTGTACACCGAATATTCCACAAGAGCTACAAATGTATTCTTCTTATGTCATATCATTATTCTGCAATTAGTTTCGATCACGGTCCATTATAAGCGCCACATGTATAAAATCAGAATATAAATATACATTTTTTGGATGAATGAACACTATTTACGTACAATGACGAGCTCTTTAATGTTATGTACGACTATGACATTATTTTGCTTCATCGAAGTTATGATGTAACTGCAAAACTCTAATATTATTAATGTATTGTTATGTCTAAAATTTAATCTTTGATTACATTTTTTAATCTTTGATGAAAACAATCTTGAATGTAAATCAAATTTTGTGCTGTCTTTTGTTCTAATTTATCTATGTACTGGGAATAATTTCGTAGATATTCTTAACCTTTTTCAAAGTCTGATTTGTTCATTTGAAATATTTCTAGGATTTTTTCTCGAATGTGTACTGATTTATATCTCCTCTAGAATGTTCACATAGCTCTGTTTGATCTATAATGTCTGTCTTCTCTAAGATGTGTAGTAAATATGGAGAAACTGTTTTCGTTTGTCTTTGTATGTTCTTTGTATCTCGTATTAAAATTTCGTCCAGTTTGTCTCAGATACAGAACATGCCACACATTAAAAGAGCGAACAGAAGTTTAAAATAAAAAAAAAAAAAACATATTGAGAACAGTAACAAAATTATTCTTTGGTGTTACCAACTTGGTCACGTTTGACACTTGTTACGTCATTGAATCTTTCTTCGAAGTTCCTTTCCAATGTCACAGAAAAAATATATAGTTCAATTTTGTAAAAGAAAGATTGTGTCATAATTCGATAACAAAAAGCGTTATCAATTACTTGCCTACGCCAGAAATTGCGCGACATTGTTCGCTATAGTTTAGCGAAAATCGCATCTCAATAAATTTAGTCCTCCTGGATGAACAACATGTTCCAAAATTACACAGACAAAATTCGAGGGTATGTAGAATGTGTGTTGAGGAACAAACTGGGGATTAGGAACTCGTGCCCGGAAACGTCATCCAGCGACGCTATAGAAATAACTTACAGGCTCCGACGGCTGTTTATGTGTATTCAGGGTGTTTCCGTATTGACGTTACAAACTGTCAAGCATGATGGAGGAGGATAAATGTATGAATCTGACCTAGAGAACGCTGATCCGAAAACGAACGGGTCGAAAGTTATATGCGAAAATCGTGCTGATACTTCTGACTGTGAAATACACGTACCGCTACTGTACTTGCGAACATTGTAGAGTAAGCATCTTCCAGAAGTGGTGGTATGAACTAAAACAAGAAAAAAGTGTTCAGTTAACATGGCATCTGAAATGCACACTTTAAGAGCTACGAGCATTTCTTCAATAGAGGAGATGTGTTTCACAGTAGCGAAGACGAACAAGTGTTAGTAGGTCTTAAGGTATGCATTTTAGAACGCATATTTACTAGACTTTTTCCTCTTGTTTCGGTCCCTACTACCACCTCTGAAAGTTTCCTAACCTAAAATCGTAGCAACAAACGACACCTGTACACGTATTCCACTGTCAGAGGTATCAGCACGATTTTAGCTTATAACTTTCCACTCGTTCGTTTCTGGATCAGGGTCCCTTAGCTCAAATTAATACATTCATCCCTCTCCATCATCCTTAAAAGTCAGTAACATTATCGCGAAACAACCCTGTAGATGCATATATACAGGCAACTTGTAAGTGCGAGGCAGTGTAGCATCGTTGGATGACGTTTTCGGAACGGGTTCCTGTCGGCGTTTTGTTTCTCATGAGACGTTCTACATCCTCTCGAAGAGTTTTAAAATACCCTGTGCTTTAGGTGCTTCAGCCCTTACATGGAATTAAGTCGGGCTGATCTCTCTCCTAAAGGCGTCACGGGGTCACGTGGTATCTTCTGCTCAGTTGGAAACATGAAGTGATAAGCGAAAGTTCCTTCCCGCAGACTGCGTGGTTGTCGGTCTTTACCGTAGGTAATAAAAATGTTTCGTCATAACGAGTAACGGGGCTCCAGTTAGCGAGGAAGTAAAGGTAAACGGGGAGACTTTCACCAGCCGTGGGCCGCGGGACTTGCTTTGGCCATAGTATGACGGCGGATGCTTTCACCGGCGCTTGTCTGTCGCTGACACAGTCCGTCGGGTCCCTTAATATAATGCGAGTACCTAGCGGGCAGCTAGTGCCGTCGCTCTCGCATTCATCGCATCCTGCACCATGCGGCCTCACTAAATAGGGTTACCAACAGAGCACGAAAACTGTGTGTGCAGCTAAACAGTTATTAACTACTTAGTGTCCGTAACAATAAGAGTAGAAGACCAAGAACGAAGTGCACGATTTAAAAAAGAGTGTAAGACAAGGATGTAGCCTTTCACCACAGCGTTCAACCTATACATCGAAGAAGCAATGACGGAAATAAAAGCAAAGTTCAAAAGTGGTATTAAAGTTTAAGGTGAAAGTATACCAAGATTAATATTCGTTGAGGTCATTGCCATCCTCAATGAAAATGAAGAAGAATTACGAGATCTGTTGAATGGAATGAACAGACTAAAGAGTAAAGAATATGGATTGAGAGTAAATCGAAGAAAGATGAAAGTAAGGTGAAGTAGCAGAAATGAGAACAGCCAGAAACTTGACATCGTAATTAGTGAGTACGAAGTAGATGTAGTTAAGGAATTCTGCTACGGAGGCAGCATAATATCCCATGACGGACGGAGCCAGGAGGACACAAGAAGCAGAATAGCACTGACAAAATTGGGATTCCTTGCCAAAGAAGCCTACTAACATCAAACATAGGTCTTGAGGTAGAAATTTCTGAGAATGTACGTTTGGGGGAAAACATTCTACAGCGCTGAGACATGCAATTTTAAAGCTGGAAGAGATGTAAATCGAAGCATTTGAGATGTGGGGCTGCAAGAAAATGTTGAAAAATTAGGGGGACTGATAAGGTAACGAATCAAGAAGCTCTCCGGAGAATCGACGACGAAAGGAATAAGTGAAAAACACTGACAGTAAGAAGGGACAGGATCGTGGGAGAGCTATTAAGGCATCAGGGAATGACTTCAAAAATGGTTCAAATGGCTCTGAGCACTATGGGACTTAACTTCTGAGGTCATAAGTCCCCTAGAACTTAGAACTACGTAAACCTAACTAACCTAAGGACATCACACACATCCATGTCCGAGGCAGGATTCGAACCTGCGACCGTAGCGGCCGCACGGTTCCAGATTGTAGCGCCTAGAACCGCTCGGTCACTCCGGCAGGCTGTTTGATCAACCAATGCCCCAAAAATGTAAACCCTTATCCCTGACTATGACTATAGTGAACAAACAAAATTATAAATTACAGTCATGGTATAGTTCACAACGGTCACACAGATGTAGGTCTACCACTGACATTCTGTCACTGTTTTTATTTTACATTTAATATGCTCAAAGTTTTGCTAGCCTCAACTAACACCAAACGTGTCCCAAAGCAGTATGAAATCGACTTTTCCCTTAAAAATAAACAGTAAAAATTATTACTATCTATATTTTCATATCAGAGATTGTATTATTGGGCAGAATCAGGGCTACTGCAGGTTACGTCTAGCGTCCTCAGGAGAAAACTTGGTGATTTCTTTGATTTTACTACACTTTACACAAGATCTGTGCGGTTCCGAACGTTACTGTAACACTGCCTTTACTATGTCACGAGATTCTGTGATGAACGGTTCTCAACCCGGGGATAATTACCCCTGAAGGTAAAACGAAATTTGCTGAGGGATAGAAACCATAAATGAATGATGTGTTTTAGACATTAAACTAAATTATTTTTAAGAGGTCATTACCATTGCCCGTCTAATATTGAGTAGATAAATTATCCATAGTTAGTTTTTTCTCATAGTACTAACATTAACGACACTATGTTGTAGAGATAACAGATTCCTCACATATTCCGCCCACTACACACATACTTTGTATTTTGTTCCGTGCATCGATGGTAAAAGTGTGAGATATATATGTAACAAACGGAAAATACCTCATGAAAATGTACTCTCTAGGTTGTAGACAGTTTCTGCAACAGACCAGAAACTACTTCGCTACACACTCCGAAACGGCTGAATGAAGTGATTGCACGACACGACTACTTAAAGCCTAATACGGTGCTGTACATATTATTTTTATTATTAGAGTGGTCAGACACACAATACTGACAGCCGGCAGCAAAAATAAGGAGTCCAGCAATCAAGTGATTTACAGACAGTAAGTAGAGCCCACAAATTTTAACTTTGCTGGTTCTGAATGGGGGAGCAGGATGTAGGCGAAGCAAGTGACGCTAGGGACAGTAGTAGTGCAAAGGAAGTATGTTTTGTAACAATTGCTTGCTCACTGTGGACAGATCCACACACACACACACACACACACACACACACACACACACACACACACACACACACACACGCCCTAGCCGAATACAACAAATGTAAAATAAATGTGTCTCTAAAGATGTGGAAGTAGATTTTTCACTATTATAGCAGCGCGAATAAAAAGACGGAAGTGACATGCAAATAAAAAAGAAACTGCATGAATTTTTAGAATGATTTTTGATATGCACGAATTGAGAACCACTTCAATATAAAAAAGGTGGTGAGGCATAAGGAATAGCAATTGTCACCAGGGAAGACGAACGGAATATTCCAGTATTTGAAACACGAACATCTGCTAGCATGAGTTTCTTAGAAGTAGATACCTTAGGGGTTGCGAAGCAACTCAAATCGCTTGATACGGGCAAGTCTTCAGGTCCAGATTGTATACCGAATAGGTTCCTTTCAGATTACGCTGATACTATAGCTCCCTACTTAGCACTCATATACAACCGCTCGCTCACCGGTAGATCTGTACCTACAGATTGGAAAATTGCGCAGGTCGCACCAGTGTTCAAGAAGGGTAGTAGGAGTAATCCATTTAACTACAGACCTATATCATTGACGTCGGTTTGCAGTAGGGTTTTGGAGCGTATACTGTATTCAAACATTATGAATCACCTCGAAGGGAACGATCTATTGACACGTAATCAGCATGGCTTCAGAAAACATCGCTCTTGTGCAACGCAGCTAGCTCTATATTCGCACGAAGTAATGGCCGCTATCGACAGGGGATCTCAAGTTGATTCCGTATTTCTAGATTTCCGGAAAGCTTTTGACACCGTTCCTCACAAGAGACTTCTAATCAAGCTGCGGAGCTATGGGGTATCGTCTCAGTTGTGCGACTGGATTCGTGATTTCCTGTCAGGAAGGTCGCAGTTCGTAGTAATAGACGGCAAATCATCGAGTAAAACTGAAGTGATATCAGGTGTTCCCCAGGGAAGCGTTCTGGGACCGCTACTGTTCCTGATCTATATAAATGATCTGGGTGACAATCTGAGCAGTTCTCTTAGACTGTTCACAGATGATGCTGTAATTTACCGTCTAGTAAGGTCATCCGAAGACCAGTATCAGTTGCAAAGCGATTTAGAAGAGATTGCTGTATGGTGTGTCAGGTGGCAGTTGACGGTAAATAACGAAAAGTGTGAGATGATCCACATGAGTTCCAAAAGAAATCCGTTGGAATTCGATTACTCGATAAATAGTACAATTCTCAAAGCTGTCAATTCAACTAAGTACCTGGGTGTTAAAATTACGAACAACTTCAGTTGGAAGGACCACATAGATAATATTGTCGGGAAGGCGAGCCAAAGGTTGCGTTTCATTGGCAGGACACTTAGAAGATGCAACAAGTCCACTAAAGAGACAGCTTACACTACACTCGTTCGTCCTCTGTTAGAATATTGCTGCGCGGTGTGGGATCCTTACCAGGTGGGATTGACGGAGGACATCGAGAGGGTGCAAAGAAGGGCAGCTCGTTTTGTATTATCGCGTTATAGGGGAGAGAGTGTGGCAGATATGATACACGAGTTGGGATGGAAGTCATTACAGCATAGACGTTTTTCGTCGCGGCGAGACCTTTTTACGAAATTTCAGTCACCAACTTTCTCTTCCGAATGCGAAAATATTTTGTTGAGCCCAACCTACATAGGTAGGAATGATCATCAAAATAAAATAAGAGAAATCAGAGCTCGAACAGAAAGGTTTAGGTGCTCGTTTTTCCCGCTCGCTGTTCGGGAGTGGAATAGTAGAGAGATAGTATGATTGTGGTTCGATGAACCCTCTGCCAAGCACTTAAATGTGAATTGCAGAGTAGTCATGTAGATGTAGATGTAGATGTAGATGTAGATGTAGATGTCTGATTGACTCACTAGCTTGCGTTTGTAATGAAACATCCACCAGAGCTAAATATCATTAATCTTTCATCATATTCAACTGTGTTCAAAGAAAATATTTTTTCATTGTGAAATTTATTTAGGCTGAATATTTGTGCAGGGGACTTGTTGAGTCCATGTTACGTTGAATTGCTGCACTATGATCCGGGGTAAATGAGGGCCGTCACGCTATTAGGTGGTTGCCCATGACTTCTGTTACCCCAATGTGTATCACAGCTTGAGTCCAAACACAATTTTAACAACGATCGTAGGTCCTACTTTGTTACTAAGGCGACGGGTGACATTTTCTCTTGAAAGTAATTGACATGAGAAGCCATTCACGGCAGGGATGTGCAGGGAATACTAAACACCCTGTCCTCACTGACGTTTGGCACTGTCGTATTTAGCACTAGTTTGTTCTTTTTCGCAGAGTTCTAAATTTCTTACAATTTTTCATTGTATTGTATTCATATAAAAAATTAGAATAAAGGACGGGAAAATTCCTGTATAAAAAATTCTTTGGAGGAGCTGGCGTATGGACTCAGAACTTTATGGATGGGAACAAATATTCTACTACGTTTTCGTCTGCATTACGTTGGTCTTTAGTACAGGTAACACCTAGATATGACACTTCCTTGCAAATGCAAACTGCATACCGTGGTGAGACTCTAATTCGCGATTTCTGCTTCTCGCGAGTAAGTGCTCTACCGCCTGGACTACCCAAGCACGATTCAGAATCCGACCTCACAGCTTTACTTCGCTAATACCTCCCCTACTACCTTTCCAAACTTCACAGAAGTGGCAGGGCTAGCACTCCTGGAAGAAAGGATATTTCGGAGACATGGCTTAGCCACAGTCGGGGGGGGGGGGGGGGGGGGGGGATGTTTCCAGAGTGAAGTTTTTGCTCTCCAACACAGTGTGCAGTTTTAATCTGGGAAAAAGTTTAATAAAAGCTTGTACTCCACTGCAGAGTGAACATTTCATTCTGAACGTCTAGATGGTTTTTTAATTTTTTTCTTTTCTTGTTTAGGCATTGTAATAATTTTTAAATCTCCTCTTCGATTAAGTTGTTGTGTTGCTCTTAGTCTTTCTGACCGTGAAATGAACTATACTTGATGTTAAACACTCTATTGTTATCTTTTCTGTTAGGATGGAGTGCTTCAAACTTTTTTTAACACTACCTTTATCTGTATGATCAGGAGAACCTGACATAAGAGGTGTGATTAGAATACATGGAAAATGGTGTAGTAGGAAAGCAGTGACGATTCGTTTCACGTATTCCACCATTCATCAGATACGACTGACAAAAGAATGGGGAACTTCAGTGGTGATTCCCCAGCGGGCGTTAACCTCCGCTCGTCGAAAATGGGGACTGATGACCTCAGCAGTTAATTCCCATAGTGCTCAGAGCCATTTGAGCCATTTTCGTCGAGAATAACAATCCTGCCCCTCCACCGCTGTGTCTCTCCGCCCGGTCTCCACGACAGGGACTCGAACCGAGTACCGCTGCTGTGAGAGTCAGAACGGTACCACGGCGTGGCTGCCGCGCCCGCGGTGGCAGGTGGCAGGTACACATACACGCTGACGAATGGGTCGGAAGCGCCCGGTACCCACCGCGGAATGCAGCAGCGAGGCTAGAAAGCGCGGGCAGCAGAACGCCGGGCCAGCCCGCGTGCCGTGCTGCTACAGTTGCTGCTACTTTCTCCCGCAGCACGCGGCCGGCAGGATTCTAAACGTGCACGTGCATCCGGAAGCTCCACTTCGCTCGCAAAGTGTGTCTGCGCCCGTTGGCACTACGGACGTTCCAGTATCAGATCGATTAGGATATTTGATATCGATACCAATATTAAATCGGTACCTCGGTGGTATCTACAGCTACGTCTATACTCTGCAAATCAGCTTACGGTGTGCGGTGAAGGGTACTTCCGGTACCACTACCTATTCCCCCTTTTCCCATTTCACTCGCGAATGGTGATAAGAACGACTGTTGATACAACTCCGGATCAACTCCAATATCTCTAATTTCCTTGTCGTGAACATTTATCGAGATGCGCGAAAGGAAAGGAAAAATTTTGTCCGACTCGTCCTGGAATATACCATCTGATCACAAGTAACTGGATATTACACTGAAGCGCCAAAGAAACTGGCATAGACATGTTACAATGGCAGGTTATGAAGATTTAAAGCCGCGCAGGATTAGCCGTGAATATCAGGAATCCGATAAAACATCAAATCTCAGACATCGCTTCTGCCGAAAAAACCCTGCAAGAACGGGACTAATGAGGACTGAAGAGAGTCGTTCGACATGATAGAAGTGCAGCCCTTCCGAAAAATTGCTGCAGTTTTCAATGCTGGGCCATTGACAAGTGTCAGGGTGCGAGCTGTTCGACGAACCATCATCGATATGGGCTTTCGGACTGACTGTGCGACTCAAAGCTTTACGCGTCGCCTGGGAGCGCCAACACCGAAGTTGGACTGTTGATGACTGGAATTGTGTTGCCTGGCCGGACGGGTCTCGTTTCAAATAGTATGGAGTGGATGGACGGTACCGGTGTGGAGACAACGTCATGAAGCTATGGACCGTGCATGTCAGCAAGGGGCTGTTCAAGTTGGTGGAGGTCTATAATGGTGTGGGGCGTGAGGAGTAGGAGTAATATGGGACCACTGATATGTCTAGGTACGTCTCTGACAAGTGACACGTATGTAAGCATCCTGTCTGATCAGCTGCATCCATTCATGTCCATGGTGCAATCCGACGGACTTGAGTAATTCCAACAGGACAACGCGTCACCCCTCACGTCCAGAATTCCTACCGAGTGGCTCCAGGAAACACTCTACTGAGTTTAAACACTTCTGCTGGCCATCAAACTCCCCAGATATGAACATTATTGACCGTATCTGAGATGCGTTGCAATGTGCTACTCGGAAGAGATCTCCACCTCCTCGTACTCTTGCGGATTTATGGAGAGCGCTACAAGATTCATGGTGTCAGTTCCCTCCAGCACTGCTTCAGACATTGGTCGAGCCCATGTCACGTCGTGTTGAGGTACGTCTGCGTGCCGGCGGGGGCCCTACACAATATTAGGCAGGTGGGTGAGTTTCTTTGGCTCTTCAGTATAATATGGGGTGTGACCCCCTTTTGCCTTTATGACGCCTTGAACTCTGCTGGGGACACTTTCAGTATTGTCTGAATGTCACTGGTGCAATGGCAGCCCATTCATCCTCAAGAGCCGAAGCTAGAGTAGGTAGCGATGTTGAGCCCTGGCGACTCGAGCGATGTCGACGATCTGGTTTCAGGTCGGCACTCGGACCATGTCAGTCCATTACATGAAAGTTGCGCAAAAACCATTGCCTCACAGATGTTGCTCTATGTCGGCGTGCATTCTTATGCTGGTGCAACCTACCATCGTTCCCGATATTTTCCTCTACTATACTCAGTACATAATTATTAAATTTTGTTCATGTCAGTACGAATTTAGCGTTTTGTTGAGTGTGTAAAGAGACCACATCCTAACCAATAGAAGCACCCTCAGACCGTAACACCGCCTACTCCGCATTTCACTGTATACACTAAACATGATGGTAGCGTTCTCCATGCATTCACCAAACCAAATTCTGTCTGTGGGATTTCTCCAGGGTGTCTAAATCAATAGTTTCCAGACATCTAATGTCGACTGTTGTCGCTCTTTACACCACCTTGAGAAATGTGTGGCTCATGGGGAGGTGCTCAACCACTGTAACTAATTCCTTTTAAATTCATACGCACAGGCATTGTGCTAGTTGGACTCCTGCTAGCACGTTGGATTCATTAGTGATTCCTTTCGTTGAAATCATGCGGCTTTGTACAACCTCCCTCCGCAAGCATCGACGGTCCCTGTCCGTCAATACGTGGCGTCTGTCTAGTCTGGGTTCAGCAACGGTTTTCCTTCGCGTTTCTGCTTCACAATAACGCCAGCAACAGTCGACTTTTGCATCTTTTGAATGGTTGAAATGGTCTTTATGGGTTTTTTATGCAGTTGAAGTCAAGTGACTAATTTACGATTACGTTCGAAGTCATCTTATCTGTTCTGGCCGATCCAGTCTGGTGTTATTGCTTCGCTTCTCACCAAAAAGTCCTTCTCATCTCCTTTTATACTGTTTGGTTCGCCTTTCATGACGTCTAGTGGGCAATTCTGCATTATATAGCCGTGCCCGGATGCTTTTAATCAGACAGTTCACTCGGAATTTCAAAAATAAACCTCTTAATTACATACAAAGCCTCTCTTTAAGAGTTTGTTGAGGATCTCCACAACGCCCTGGCTTGAGACACTGCGCCACTCTTCGTTCGACTTCCTCTATTAATATTATTTGCTAAAACGCCCCATTAAACGAGCAATAATCGAGAAGCGTTCGTACGAGTGTTTTGTTAGCTGAGTCTTTCGTGTACTGTTGGTATCACGTTGGACTCATCAGTGAGTCCTCCCGCCGAAGCCATGCGGCTTTGTATAACCGCCCTCCGCAAGGATCGATCGTCCCTTTCGGTCAGTTCGTGGGATGGTCCGCCCCCGGTAGCTGAGTGGTCAGCGCGACAGACTGTCAATCCAAAGGGCCCGGGGTCGATTCCCGGGTGGGTCGGAGATTTTCTCCGCTCAGGGACTGGGTGTTCTGTTGTCCTAATCATCATCATTTCACCCCCATCGACGCGCAAGTCGCCGAAGTGGCGTCAAATCGAAAGACTTGCACCAGGCGAACGGTCTACTCGACGGGAGGCCCTCGTCACACGACATTTCATTTTCAGTCCGTGGGAGGACTACATGTCATGAGACCGTGGCCTTCACGCACAGGTGGCACAACTGTCAAAACTTGGGACGTGTGATTGTGTCCAAAGGCACTGAATCTATGATGAAGAGGCAAACGAAGAAGTAAAAATTTCACTAAACAGTGTGCTTGAGGGCGTTGCAGAGACTAGTAGATACTCCATTCACACAACAAAGACGATAATGAGGGAGAGGTAGAAAGTATCTACAAATACTTCTCAGTGCTCCACTAGTCCTGGAAAGACGTGACAGGAGGAGAAGAAGATTTTATATTGGGTTAATATTGACGAAGAAGTTCTCAGAAGAATGGCGCATAATTTCGAGGTGACATGATGTTTGTTTTAGATTGTCATTATCGTAGTAGGCAATGTTGTCTACTGCGATTAATTTTCGTTTCGTGAGATATCCTTCTGTTATGGCGTGATCGGACTTATTTACATTCGGCTGATTCTTTGTTTATGCGACGATTTCCTTTTCGGCACTCTGGTGACAAAGTATTGAATTTGAACGTTTTTATTTGTCGAGTTATTGCATTTACTGGCTTAATCTTTTAATACGATCGTTTCCAGACTCGCTAGTATTAGCGTACATGTTTCGTGAGAAATGAGTTCATGTGTAGGCTTCAACTGTCGAACTAATTATACCTCATCTACAGTTCACAACGGAACCCGTTATTATCGTTCTTTCCTCGTCACCGAGCCATCTGCATATCTATCATGAGACGGATTTCTTGTTCGCAAATGTAGAAATACATTATTATATAAATGAGACAAACATTTTAATGGGCAATTAGTTGTTCCAATATATTTATGTGTCTTAAGATGGAATAATTGGTGACAGACCACAAACAAATAACATTAAAAAACAGGGGAGGATAATCTATGGGAAAAGTTTATGAGTGCGATGCGAAAACGGAAATTTAATGAGACAGAAATCTCAATACCTATATGAAGATGCAGAATAGTTCTCAGATGAGATTCGAAAACAACGGCTGCTGCTTTAAAGTAAAGTATAGGCCATTCGGTTTGAGTCATTTTTGCAGCTTGCTTGTTGATGACAACAATACTCAGCTATTGAAACAGATTCGCATTTGGCGTTACAAGGCTGTGCAGGGCTGCCTTTCCAGCTCTCTGACCTGACGAAAAAAAAATCCAAAGGAGTCTACCGCGAGTTGAATCCAGTGCCTTCACTTCATTAGCTAGTGTGGGGCTGTCAGTTTTACGGTCATAAACCGTCATAAAAAATAGTGTACCTGGTACGACGACGTCGATTTTGAGCCGATGACGGCGTATACCAATCGGAGGATAGCAGATGTACTGCAGATTTCAGCCTCGTCCACCAAGAATACTGTAGTGGCTTAGATACCAGTGCGCCATCTGTGTCTACTCTTCAATAAGGGATGCTCACGGCAAGAAGGCTGCTCAGTCTGTTGCAAACGTGTGAAGCAAGCAGGCAGCAATGCCACAGAGACGCAGTCGTCCTTCCTACAGCATTCCGAGTGACTGGATCGTCCTTTAGGAGAACTGCCACCCAAGTTTGGAAGTGCCGCTTCGGTTACCCAACAGGTCTGGTAACAGTGGTCACTGAACACTCCCAAACCCGAAGACGAGGTTCTGGACATCTGCGCAGCACACACACACCCGCCAGGATCGTCGTATTGTAAGGGCAGCTGTGGCAGATCGTACAACTACCACAGCCCAGACATGAGCTGTTGTGAGCTCAGACGTGTCACCACGACCTGTTGCGAACTCGTTATCAGGACTGGGACTACGGGTACCCACACCGCTAGCCCGTCTTACACTCTCGCCACAGCATCGACGTGTATTCCCCGACTGGTGCCGTCAGAGGATCACTTGGCAGATGGAATGGCGTACCGTGGTCTTCAGCAATGACAGAAGATTCTACATGCCCAGAACTGATAGTCGTTTGCGTGTACGACGGTATAATAAACGCTGGCTTCTAAATCAGAGCAGTCACAAAGTACGGCCATTTATGTGACATATTTTGATACTCGCAAACTGACTCATGAAAACCCGTAAGATACTTCCCGATAATGTAGAATCATGAAATTTGCCAAGAAGCAAGGTGTCACAGTAGAAGAAAAGGAAAAAAAAATTCGAGAATTGTTAATTTTTAATTACATCACACAAGAAAATAGACTACTGGCCATTAAAACTGCTACACCACGATGATGACGTGCTACAGACGCGAAATTTAATCGGCGGCAAGAAGATGCTGTGATATGCAAATGATTAGCTTTTCAGAGCATTCACACAAGGTTGACGCCGGTGGCGACACCTACAACGTGCTGACATGAGGAAAGTTACCACCCGATTTCTCATACACAAACTGCAGTTGACCGGCGCTGCATGGTGAAACGTTGTTGTGATGCCTCGTGTAAGGAGGAGAAATGCATACCATGACGCTTCGGACTTTGATAAAGGTCGGATTCTAGCCTATCGCGATTGGGGTTTATCGTATTGCGACATTGCTGCTCGCGTTGATCGAGATGCAATGACTGTTAGCAGAATATGGGATCGGTGGGTTCAGGAGGGTAATACGGAACGCCGTGCTGGATCACAACGGCCTCGTATCACTAGCAGTCGAGAATACAGATATCTTATCCGCATGGCTGTAACGGATCGTGCAGCCACGTCTCGATCCCTGAACAACAGATGATGACGTTTTCAAGACAACAACCATCTGCGCGAACAGTTCGACGACTTTTGCAGCAGCATGGACTGTCAGCTCGTAGACCATGGCTGCGGTTATCCTTGACGCTGCACCACAGACAGGAGCGCCTGCGATGGTGTTCTCAACGACGAACCTGTGTGCACGAATGGCGAAACGTCATTTTTCCGCATGAATCCAGGTTCCGTTTACAGCATTATGAAGGTCGCATCCATGTTTGGCGACATCGCGGTAACGCACATTGGAAGCGTGTATTCGTCATCACCATAATGGCGTATTACCCGGCGTGATGGTATGGTGTGCCATTGGTTACTTATCCCGGTCACCTCTTGTTCGCCTTGTCGGCACTTTGAACCGTGGACGTTACATTTCAGATGTATTACGACCCGTGGCTCTACCCTTCATTCGATCTCTGCGAAACCCTACATTTCAGCAGGATAATGCACGATCGCATGATGCAGGTCCTGTATGGGCCTTTCTGGATACAGGAAATGTTCGACTGCTGCCGTGGCCAGCACATTCTCCAGATCTCTCACCAACTGAAAACGTCTGGTCAATGGTGGCCGAGCAACTGACTTTTTACTACTCTTGCTCAACTGTAGCATTGTGTTGAAGCTGCATGTTCAGCTGTACCTATACAAGCGATCCAAGCTCTGTTTGACTCAATGCCCAAGCGTATCAAGGCCGTTATTACGGCCAGAGGTGGTTTCTGTGGGTATTGATTTCTCAGGATCTATGCACCAAAATTGGGTGAAAATGTAATCACATGTCAGTTTTAGTATAATGTATTTGTCCAGTGAATACCCGTTTATCATCTGCATTTCTTCTTGGTGTAGCAATTTTAATGGCCAGTAGTATACGATGAGCCTCATTCTGCCAACGGCCTTTTCTAAGGGGCGGAGGAGCGGATAGAGGTTCAGGGCACTCTCTTGTCCTAGGGGTGGGAAATTGCCCCTAAAGGCGGAAGAATCAGCAATGATCAACGCATGAGAATGCAGAAGGCAATAGAAACGACTGCATTAAAGACACGTAATGTGTATCCACAGGACATGTGGCCTTTAGTTGAAGAAGTGTCATGATGATCTCTCCATTGACAAAAGATTCCGGAATAGTCCCCCATTTGGATCTCCGGGAGGGGACTGCCAAGGGGGAGGTTACCATGAGAAAAAGACTGAATAATCAACGAAAATGTAATGTTCTACGAGTCGGGGCGTGGAATGTCAGAAGCTTGAACGTGGCAAGGAAACTAGATAATCTGAAAAGGGAAATGCAAAGGCTCAATCTAGATATAGTAGGGGCCAATGAAGTGAAGTGGAAGGAAGACAAGGATTTCTGGTCAGATGAGTATCGGGTAATATCAACAGCAGCAGAAAATGGTATAACAGGTGAAGGATTCGTTTTGAATAAGAAGGTAGGGCAGAGGGTGTGTTACTGTGAACAGTTCAGTGACCGGGTTATTCTAATCAGAATCGACAGCAGACCAACGCCGACAACGATAGTTCAGGTATACATGGCGACGTCGCAAGCTGAAGATGAACAGATAGAGAAAGTGTATGAGGATATTGAAAGGGTAATGCAGTATGTAAAGGGGGACGAAAATCTAATAGTCATGGGCGACTGGAATGCAGTTGTAGGGGAAGGAGTAGAAGAAAAGGTTACAGGAGAATATGGGCTTGGGACAAGGAATGAAAGAGGAGAAAGACTAACTGAGTTCTGTAACAAGTTTCAGCTAGCAATAGCGAATACCCTGTTCAAGAATCACAAGAGGAGAAGGTATACTTGGAAAAGGCCGGGAGATACGGGAAGATTTCAATTAGATTACATCATGGTCAGACTGAGATTCCGAAATCAGATACTGGATTGTAAGGCGTACCCAGGAACAGATATAGACTCAGATCACAATATAGTAGTGATGAAGAGTAGGCTGAAGTTCAAGACATTAGTCAGGAAGAATCAATACGCTAAGAAGTGGGATACGGAAGTTCTAAGGAATGACGAGATACGTTTGAAGTTCTCTAACGCTATAGATACAGCAATAAGGAAGAGCGCAGTAGGCAGCACAGTTGAAGAGGAATGGAAATCTCTAAAAAGGGCCATCACAGAAGTTGGGATGGAAAACGTAGGTACAAAGAAGGTAGCTGCGAAGAAACCATGGGTAACAGAAGAAATACTTCAGTTGATTGATGAAAGGAGGAAGTACAAACATGTTCCGGGAAAATCAGGAATACAGAAATACAAGTCGCTGAGGAATGAAATAAATAGGAAGTGCAGGGAAGCTAAGACGAAATGGCTGCAGGATACATGTGAAGACATCGAAGAAGATATGATTGTCGGAAGGACAGACTCAGCATACAGGAAAGTCAAAACAACCTTTGGTGACATTAAAAGCAACGGTGGTCACATTAAGAGTGCAACGGGAATTCCACTGTTAAATGCAGAGGAGAGAGCAGATAGGTGGAAAGAATACATTCAAAGCCTCTATGAGGGTGAAGATTTGTCTGGTGTGATAGAAGAAGAAACAGGAGTCGATTTAGAAGAGATAGGAGATCCAGTATTAGAATCGGAATTTAAAAGAGCTTTGGAGGACTTACGGTCAAATAAGGCAGAAGGGATAGATAACATTACATCAGAATTTCTAAAATCATTAGGGGAAGTGGCAACAAAACGACTATTCACGTTGGTGTGTAGAATATATGAGTCAGGCAACATACCATCTGACTTTCTGAAAAGCATCATCCACACAATTCCGAAGACGGCAAGAGCTGACAAGTGCGAGAATTATCAGCACAATAAGCTTAACAGCTCATGCATCGAAGCTGCTTACAAGAATAATATACAGAAGAATGGAAAAGAAAATTGAGAATGCGCTAGGTGACGATCAGTTTGGCTTTAGGAAAAGTAAAGACACGAGAGAGGCAAAACTGACGTTACGGCTGATAATGGAAGCAAGGCTGAAGAAAAATCAAGACACGTTCATAGGATTTGTCGACTTGGAAAAAGCGTTTGACTATATAAAATGGTGCAAGCTGTTCGAGATTCTGAAAAAAGTAGAGGTAAGCTATAGGGAGAGACGGGTCATATACAATACGTACAACAACCAAGAGGGAATAATAAGAGTGGACGATTAAGAACGAAGTGCTCGTATTAAGAAGGGAGTAAGACAAGGCTGTAGCCTTTCGTCCCTACTCTTCAATCTGTACATCGAGGAAGCAATGATGGAAATAAAAGAAAGGTTCAGGAGTGGAATTAAAATACAAGGTGAAAGGATATCAATGATACGATTCGCTGATGACATTGCTGTCCTCAGTGAAAGTGAAGAAGAATTAAATGATCTGCTGAACGGAATGAACAATCTAATGAGTACACAGTATGGTTTGAGAGTAAATCGGAGAAAGACGAAGGTAATGAGAACTAGTAGAAATGAGAACAGCGAGAAACTTAACATCAGGATTGATGGTCACGAAGTCAATGATGTAAAGGAATTCTGCTACCTAGGCAGTAAAATAACCAATTACGGACAGAGCAAGGAGGACATCAAAAGCAGACTCGATAAGGCAAAAAAGGCATTTCTGGCCAATAGTTGTCTACTAATATCAAATACCGGCCTTAATTTGAGGAAGAAATTTCTGAGGATGTACGTCTGGAGTACGGCATTGTATGGTAGTGAAACATGGACTGTGGGAAAACCGGATCAGAAGAGAATCGAAACATTTGAGAAGTGGTGCTATAGACGAATGTTGAAAATTAGGTGGACTGATAAGGTAAGGAATGAGGAGATTCTACACAGAATCGAAGAGGAAAGGAATATGTGGAAAACACTGATAAGGAGAAGGGACAGGATGATAGGACATGTGCTAAGACATGAGGGAATGACTTCCATGGTACTAGAGGGAGCTGTAGAGGGCAAAAACTGTAGAGGAAGACAGAGATTAGAATACGTCAAGCAAATAATTGAGGACGTAGGTTGCAAGTGCTACTCTGAGATGAAGAGGTTAGCACAGGTAAGGAATTCGTGGCGGGCGGCATCAAACCAGTTAGTAGACTGATGATAATAAAAAAAAGGAAAGTGTACGATGACGAATACTATCGTATCTGAAGTAACATCGTATCTTATCGGGTACGTGGAGGGATGTTCTTATCCTAAAAACCCACATGTGAACTCCACACGTACTGCAGGGTGGTGCAGGGAAACGGGAAATTTCGAAATAACGTCATTTATATGGATAAATTCATAAAATTAGTAATTTATTAACGAAAGTGAATGTATTCAGTATGCCATTATTCAGTATGTCTTTACAATCAAAATGTCCAAAAGTGTGTCTTTACTTTTGAAAGATGACATCGGAAAGATGTGCTTCCATTCGGCGTTCACACTTTAACAGCCTGTTATGAAAACTCTGGAATGCGCGGTGTAGCAAATCTTGGGGAATGGCAGTGATTTCGTTTTAAATGTTCTCCTTCAGTTCATGGATTGTTGCAGGACGTGTACGGTACACCTTGCCTTTAAGATATCCCCACAGGGAGAAGTCGCACACACAAGCCATGCGATGTCACCGTTACGTGAAATAATGCGTCTTCCAAACAATTGACGAACTGCTGTCATCGATTGTCGAGCAGTGTGTGACGTGGCGCCGTCCTGCTGAAACCACACGTTTTCGACGTTAAGATTAAGCTTGTACAGTCTCGGTGTAAAGAATGTTTGAAGCATTTCAACATATCGAGCGAATGTTACTGTCACTGCACTACCATCCTCACGTTCAAAAAAATAAGGGCCGATAACACCATGACATGATGCAGCACACCATACTGTGACCTTGGCGCTATGTAGTGGTCGTTGGTGAAACTCACAAGGATATTCCTGTGCCCAATAAAGAAAATTCTGTTTGTTCACGAATCCGTTCAGGTGGAAATGGGCTTCGTCTGATATCCATAAGTTACCATGGAAATTCGCGTCCTCGTTGATTTTAGCCAATATCTGGCTACAAAACTCCATACGTGACGATGGGTCTCGTGCATGTAAATTTTGCACAATCTGTAACTTATAGGGATGGAAATCTAATTCGTGCAGTATTCTTTGTAAGCTTCCTCGCTTAATCCCTAGCGAAGATGCGTGCTGTCGAACGGAGCGGCGATGACTTCTCTCGGTTGCAGCTCTAGCAGCTGCAATGTTCTCTGGGGTACGTACCGTTGGAATGCAGTACCTGGAGGTTTCTTTTTCAAGGCAGATCCTGTCTCTTCAAAATTACGCACCCACGTTGTAATCGCATGCGCAGATGGGACACGTCCATGACGTCCAAGCTGGTAATGCTGTCGAAAAGTTCTCTGTGCGGCAGTCGCACTATCACAATTTTTGTAAAAAGCTCTCACAGCTACTGCACGTCCCGCACCAGTCCAATTCTCCATGATTACTAAATGGCAATGCGTTCACATCAATTGTGCAAAGTTACGAACATCTGCCGGCGCTACAGTGCTGCCAACTGTAACGTTCAAAATTTCCCTTTCCCCTGCGCCATCCTGTACATTGTTGTAGTAGCCGTTTCCTGTGTGTAGTGCACGCTTGACCTACTGAAGGGAGTGCTATATTACTGCACCCGATAATGGATGCACCCAGCCTGCGGCTGGTTGGGGCTTAGTCTGAGACCCAGTAAGAGGTGCGGATCACGGGCACGTAAGCTTGAGGAGATGAGAGGCTGCTCCGCGAGTAAGCAGCGATCAGCATGTGGGTGGGCCGGCGGACCCACCGCCGCGGTCTGCGACGTACCGGCGGGATCGGGGAGAGATGCGCAGCTGGCGCGTTCCCACGGCCTCGTGCATAAATCAGTCGCCGATCCCTACGCGGAGCTGTGGCAGGCCGTGCGGAAGCGGAAGCAGCAGCGCCGCCGGTTGAGCGAGTGTCTTGAGGATGCGCTCTGACTCGAAGCGTGACCTCTGGCTGAGCTCCAACTCCACATCCAGCGTGCTGAGTAAATGGTCCCAACCTTGGTTTTTGAAGCAGTTTAAGACTGCAGATGTACAGAATACGAAGAAAACGCTCGACGATGAAAAATTTTACGTAGGTCATTGTAATCGAGGACAGTAAAAACGTGAAACAGGCCTCGTACCTCAACGCATTTGAAACGTCAGCTGGGAGTGTCGATGGGGCAATCAAAAGGTTTTGTTTGAGGACGTTGCTACAAGTAGTTCGACTCCGATGCTGATACACCGCGGTATGGTACATTCCTTAACCGGACACGGGCCTAATCCCACGCATTTAAACGGCGTGAGTCTGAGACAGACGCCTACATGCACATGCGGGGAAGAAGGTTCCACAGAACACACTGTCTTTTTCTGCGGGCAGTACGCGAACAACAGACATACACTACACTTACAAGGAGACGGCAGGACCGTGGGGTCTGGGATTTGTCCGAAATTTTGTGTGGTGAAAGAGGACCCATAACACCTCACGTGGTTAAAATATTAGGACGCACTACCCGGAAAATTGAGAGAAAAATCGATCCAAAGTTTCTTAGGTGCAGTATGAGTATAAAATGTTGGTCCATTTCCGAGTCGCCGTTTGGCCTATATGGTTAGCTCTCGGAGCCTTACGCCAGAGGTCTCGGGTTCGATTCCTCCTCCCGCACTTTTTTTTTCTTCTGTTGCTTGCAAAATTGCAGCGCATTGTTACAGGAGAATCGTAAAATTAATTCCCGGGAAGATTGTATAAAAATTCATTCTATAATTCATCATCAATTACCGTCACCAATATTCCGAGACATGATTCAATGTTCCTGGTTTGCCTCAAAATTATCAGAAACTCAAAACATTTTCGTAAATATTAATGGAGCATGTTTCTGTTCAGATTTATTGCAAACGCCCTATGATTGTAAAAAGTCCCTTTTTACATGTTGAACAAGATGTCGCAAAAATTTTTGCTTTGCTTGTTTTTACCATAATTACCACTGCGGTTCTTGTTTATAATTATAATTATTATATGTATCAAAATTGAATGTTTCCCAATCGACTTTGTCTACCAACGTTTTTTCCTCATATACTTTACAATGAAAAATGGAAAACCCACCGCCATGAATTGTGTTGTTGGACATAAATAAAATAATTTTTATTCAATAATGTAACTAATTTGTTAAAGATAATGCAGGTTTGGGAAAGTTTCTGAATAATTGGTGGAATAACAACAGAAAATAAAACAAAAGAAAAAAAAGTGCCAGAGAAGGAATCGAACCCGAGACCTCTGGCGTAATAGTCCGAGCCCTAAACATCTAGGACAGACGGCGGCTCGGCAATTCACTAACATTTTATACTCATATGGCACCTAAGAAACTTTGGATCTATTTTTCCCGGGATTTTCCGAGTAGTGCGTCCTAATATTTTAACCACGTGAGGTGTTAGAGGTCCTCTTTCACCACACAACATTTCGGACAAATCCCCGACCCCACGGTCGCGCCGCCTCCTTGTTAGACTACACAGATACACACACAGATGCATACACTGCAATAAGAGACCAAGAACAACGGGGTATAATTAAACGCATTGACAAACAGTATTTCGAAAACAACACATGAAGAGTACATGCGGACGCGACATAACAGGCATGCCTATGTGCAACATACAACCATCTCCAGAGGGTGGACAGCGATACCTACAGTGACAATGAGGAAGAACAGGAGGAGGAAGCTGAGATCTGACAATAAATAAGCATAAGGTGCTGGCAATCTAGCCAAGAAATTACCAAACGCTGTACATCATGGATGGGCACCTAAAGTAGTTAATACATAGGATTAGTGATAAATAGGATAAGTAATATTATTTCTCCACTACTAACCATTTGTGTGTGTGTGTGTGTGTGTGTGTGTGTGTGTGTGTGTTTCTGTGTGTGTGCGATTGGTGGTCAACGGCTCGAAGAAACCATTCCGAGGTATTCACCGTCAGTCACATTCGGTGATGTTACTAACAAATCTCTCCTCTATCCTATCATCTTTTTATATTTCTTCTTAAAAACAACAAAATTTTATTTTTTATACCAGCGCGCCTTCTCGCCCGGAAATCAGTGCGTTAGACAGCAAGGCGAACCGGGCGGGCTTCTTAACTCACTGTTCAGTCACGTTATGGCTTGTCAAATGACAGCGTGGTTATGATACCGTCATAAAAACAGTGTCTGGCCCCAGATTTTCACCTACTGGACGCAATTTTTAACTAACTTTTTCCCGCTCAAATCGGATTCGCATTAACGTATTAGCATATCTAGCAAGTTCCGCTTCCATATGATAGTTACAGCCCGCAATGTACCTCCGAGAGTAACTGCACTCTAATTATAGCCATCCAGAGCTTACAAATAACCATGTACTTGATAAACGACACAAAAAATGCTAAGTTGTCTACCGATTTTTTGTTAATCGACTGGTGTCCCTGAGTAGCCCGTCATCGGGGATCCGATACTAGCACTAATCACAGCCTACTTGGCGTCATGTATACATCCTAACAACTGCCAGCGTTACTTTTTCTCAGGGAAAACTTGCATGCAACTTGTTTCAATCGTGCTGTAGAGCCCGTACATCATGATAGTGGAAGCCGAGTTGTATGCTACTGAATCCACACATTCTGGTGCAGTGGGCGTCGTTGAATCTTCCGCGACCAACTGGTAAACACATGCTTAAATGTTGGACAGATAGGAAGAAGACACAGAAAAACTGTGTAAGAGGAAAAAGACAATACACGTATTGATGGTGAACGACTAGTGAATGAAGGTGAATAAGATGAGGGGATAAATTCTCTTAATAAAATGAGAAATCTGAAGTCAATCGGAACGACCTAAACGAATATTTAAAGCGTCTAGTAAGTAAGAGAATAAATGTGGAGAGTGGCCAAAAGACTTCTGTACGACGACTTAGACGAAAAACAAAAAAAAAAACAAAAAAACAAAAAAAGAACCATGGCATGCGAAGACTTCAGGATCAGCAGCCGAATACCACTTGCAGCGAAATTGTGACTGGCCGTACTGAAGAGAAGAGGTATATAGAGATGTACAGAGAAGTTTATGCTCTCTATCCTGACTTCAAATAGTAATTGACAGAGCAAAATTCAATAACGGTCACAAATTTAAATAGAAAAGAGAGTGGAATAAAGAGAGAGAGAGATGTGAGAACCTATACATGGAACAGGAAGTCAAGAGGACATAACACACCAAAATCTAGAAAACAGAGCGGTCGGACGCTGTTATAGTCTGCCTCTTCGCTGTTTTCTAAGAACCTGGAGAAAAGTTTAAAGGAGTTTTCTGAAGGAAACGACAGATTACCTATAAGTAGGAAAATCATGGAATTTATGAAATTCGCTGGTAACATGGCGCCTTTGGCCTGAAGATGAACTGACAATGTACAAAATGATAGAAGATCAGAGTGGAAAATGCGAAGCGGGTGGGATGCGAATTAGTGAGAAACCGAAGACTAGATTCAGAGAGAAAGAAAACAGCCGTGAATTAGGATTGGCTCTGCGCACTATGGGACTTAATATCTGAGGTCATCAGTCCCCTAGAACTTAGAACTACTTAAATCTAACTAACCTAAAGACATCACACACATCCATGCCCGAGGCAGGATTCGAACCTGCGACCGCAGCAGTTGCGCGGTTCCGGACTGAAGCGCTTAGAACGGCTCGGCCACCGCGGCCGGCGGTCAATTAGGATAGGAAACAATTGAAAAAGGAAACAGTTACAATTAGGATATGATATTCACCAAAGAAATTAAAGCTAGAATTTCAATGGCTAAGCAAGCATTAAACAGGAAGAAGAAGCTGCTAGGTTGTGTAACACTGAACAGCTGGGCGCGGAAAAAGACTGGTTCAGTGTTCTGGGTGGAGTGTGCTTTTGTATGCTGCAGGAACGAGGACATTTAGGAAGGAAGATGAACAAAGATTGGAGACCTCTGACATGTGGACACGGAGGAGGATGGAGAATAGTGCAGAAACAATTAAGACTGAAGAAATATTAAGAGCGGTTGGTGGAATAAGACAAATGTAAGAGGAGAGTTCAAAAGAAAAAAAGGATTATGAGACTGACAGATGCTTTAGAGCGGATGGTGAAAGAAAATACGGAAAGAGGAGGGAATAGATACTATTTGGTAGATAAGGTGGGGGTGCAAAACAGCTGTGTAATAACAAAGAGAAAGTAGAGGAAGTTGGAGAGCCAATATGAAGCAGGAACCAGACTAATGGGCGCCACACTGAGATAAAATCAGTATCGTCAGTGGGTAATTCTGCGTCAAGAGGAGCAGCTCTCATAAAACTCTTGCTACTCAGCCATCACATGTGTTGCAAAGTTCCCGAGCGTCAATCCCCCCCCCCTCCAGCAGGATACCGAACACGAGCGCCGGCCCCTCTGCCGGGCTATATTGACTCACGTCACACGGCTTGCCTGTCCTTCCAGAGACGCCTTGTCCGGCTGGCTCGTCGTCCCGGGCCAATGCTTCCCCACCCCCCACCCCCTTCTGCCCCACAACCGCTTGTCACTGCCCTCCCCTCTCCCCACCACCAGCGCCGCTGTGAGCGTCATGACCGCCCCGTCCGTTGCCGTGGAAACGGCATGCGCTCGTTGCCAGCGTTCACTGCCCCGAGGAAAGCGACTCGGTTATCTCCCACCCCGCTCGCTCCGTGTTTACGGCAGTTCAGTATGAGACCAGGAACGGGAGGCATTCCCGCTCAGCAGGAGGATCTGACAACGGAAAATTACAGCGGCGTGGTTCTTTAATAGCTCAGGGGACTCCACGCAAGCAGCATCTGAATTGGTGGTTGCGCCGCAGGGGTTGACGTGTACGCTGAATCCGCCAAAATAGCAGCGTGTTTCAGGGGCAGACGCTTTTTCTCATTTTATAGGCCATCGTACGCCCACTACCACACTTTAACTACGGATTAACCAGTTTTCGGTTACATTTTTTTCCTCTCCAAAATCATTGGTTTCTAAATGATACGATTTTCGGTTTTTTATTCCTGTAATAAACGTAGAAAAATGTTGTAATCGCGTAATGTTTGGGCATTACAAGTAGTCACTACTACATGGTGAAAACTGAAGTTGAAGAACTCTGTTTTTCGTATTTATTTGCCGGCTTTCAAGGGCTACAAGCAGATAAGGGCTTATTATGTAAACATAGGCAGCAGATCAGCTACTTTCTGTTTCTATTGTATACCATGGCCGGCCGCTGTGACCGAACGGTTCTAGGCGCTTCAGTCCAGAACCGCTCTGCTGCTATGGACACAGGTTCGAATCCTGCCTCGGGCGTGGATGTGAGTGAAGTCCTTAGGTTAGTTAGGTTTAAGTAGTTCTGAGTCTGGACTGATGACCTTAGATGTTAAGTCCCATAGTACTTAGAGCCATTTGAACCATTTTTATTGTATACCGTGAATGTATTGCTGGTGAGTTTTTAACTTATTACTGTTACCATAGTTTCGTTTTCCTTTCATTATTTCACAGAAATGGCAGACAAATCTTTAATCTTTTAAAGCAAATGGAGCATTGTTCTTCATCTCGACTTCGTAAACATTTTTCCAGACTAGTGTTGGTGCCATTCTGCAATACAACTGATGATCAGCGACGACAGCGAGAAACTGGCGTACAGACCAGGTGGTGGCAAGTCTTGGACACTGCACGTGTCTGTACACGCGTACCTTAATGCACGACAGACATAAAATGGTCATTATTGTCTTATCAGTGCTGTACCAGCTCTTACGCCACGCGTTTGTTGCTCGTTTCTGCCGGCATTGTTATTCAAATAACAGTCATTCAGATGAATACAAATTTTACGTATAAAAATTACTCCTTTTTAAAAAGATTTATTTAAAAACGAAAAATTTTGGCAATGATGCGGTTTTTCTTACTCAGTTACTAGTAAAAAATAAAAAAAACACCTGTTATAATCGAGACCAATGAAATACCGAAAAATACCGGTTACTCAGAACTGAGATATCGTCGTCGGTTTTAACCGGTCGGTTTTTCTCGTCCCTAACTTTAAGACAGTCTCTTGCTTTTATTGAAATATGCGATCTAAATAGAACTTTATTAATTGAAGTTGCGGAAACTAAATAATCTTTTAATGTGGTTGGGTGCTATGACGAAAAAGGCCAATGGATTATCTTCGGGCCAGAGCACCAAAACTCACAGTCTTAATTATTTATTTATTATTACTAAAGCACAATTCAGATTTCGATTATAATTATAACTGAAAACTTCTCAGTAATAAGTTATCATCATACAATAAAAAACTCGGTTTTTATATCAGGTTTTGGAGAGTATTTGAATAACGAGACAGAGCCGAGTCACTTCGTGTGTCATCGGTCAGACACCGAATTACCGCACAGTGGAGTGATTCGTGCTACCAAGTCTGCTGCTAGTTGCACTACAAAACAAGTCATTTACTAGTAGAGGGGCCGAACACTACAGTCGAATAATTTTCAGTGCACGTACTACATTGGGACTCTGCAAAAATATCAGAGTGTAACTGAGGTTAGGATTTGTGAAACATGTTGAAGACTTTCTTCAATGCTTATTAGCGTACAAGAATTATATTTGCGAATAATATACATGATTATTTACGTCACGAGTAATTCTTGTAGGCGTACATTTGTTACCACGCTACTGTAGTGGTCAGTTTTCAGTTTTACCTGATGAACGTGAAATTAAAACTCGATAGCATCCCAACAAAAGTCTGTATTTTAATTTTAGCTGCAGTGAGCCTTAACCAGTTTATTAGCACACTAATATCCAGAAAAAACCGAACACCTTGAATGACTTGGGATAGGACGTTCGTATTCACAGGACATGCACATTAGTACGTTATGCAGAAATGATTAGTATTTGAACCACGCCGGCCAGCGGGTTCAAGGTCAACATCGAAATCACAGCGCAATACCATCTACCAGTAAAATGTGCCTGCGGCTCTCGTTGTCGCTGAAAACCAAAGGTAATCGATCAGTGACGTGCAGGAGACCTCGCAGATGTATGTGCGAACACTACCGTCAAATCAGTGAGTTTCAAAGAGGGCTCATTATTGGCATGAGAGAATGTGATGCTTGTGTGAGAATCAATTGCATTTCCGGACAGGTCTGCGTCTTCCTCTCCTCTCATGGAACCGTGGAACACATCGTACACTGTCAGGGATGACAGTCCGTCGTCGTTTATTACGGCATGGATCACGTGCGTGCGTCCACTTCTCCAATTACCTTTGCCGAATGTGCAAAAATATGCTAGAAAGGAATGGTGTATGGAATGGCGTCACTGGGGACAAGAATGGAATCAGATAGTGTTTTTGGACGAATCGAGGTCCTACTTGTTTGAAAATGATGGCCGCATTTTGCGTCTCTGCAAACAGGAGGAGCGGTGTCACAGTGACTGCATTCACGCAATACATACAGCGCCAACTCAAGGCCTTATGGTGTAGGATGTTATTGGGTAAAACCATAAACTACAGTCGACGTGTGTCCAGTGCACTGTGACCAGTGTGATCTACGTGAATAACACACACCCCAGATGACAATTTTCAGCAAGACAATACACGACCACATGTTGCCACACGAACATATGCTTTCTTTGTGTCACAGGATGTCAGCCTTTTGTAGTGGCCCGCCAGTTCACCAGGTTTGCCGCCAATTCATAATGTGTAGGATACAGTGAAATGACGGGTGTAGCGCTTTGACACAATGCCAAAAACCACAGATGAATTTTGGAACTTGGTGAATGCAGCATGTGTGGCTAGATCACAAGAAGCCATTCGCGCCTTATAAGCGTCGATGCCATCACGCATTGAAACGTATCAGGGCCCTTGGCGAACCTTGTGCCCACTAGGCAACAGGACACATGTTGAGCCGCCCAGGGTGGCCGAGCGGTTCTAGGCGCTACAGTCTGGAATCGCGCGACCGTTACGGTCGCAGGTTCGAATCCTGCCTCGGGCATGGATGTGTGTGACGTCCTTAGGTTAGTTAGGTTTAAGTAGTTCTAAGTTCTATGGACTGATGACCTCAGCAGTTAAGTCCCATAGTGCTCAGAGCCATTTTTTGAACTCACGTTGAACCGAGGTGACTGAAATGCTAACCATTTCTGCAGAACATACCAATATACGTGTCCTGTGAATATGAACGTCCTATCTCTATTTTTTCAAGATGTTCTGCTTCTTCTTTTTTTTTTTTTTCGAGCCTCAGAGTTGTTCTTTTACAACCTCATAGCACAAGCAGCAGGTAATCATTTGAAGGCGCCAGGTTGGTGGTCATTTTCAGAATATGAGTTTTTTGCTTTGATGTGGCAAGACACAACTAGGCTTCTTAGACTGCCTGACTTTATTAGTGCTTAAGTTGAGTTTAACGTTGGTGAGCAGTAGCAACATTCATGTAATGTTCAAATACGTTAATGGCGCCATTCTGCTTGACTCAGTCACATCGACTAAATATCTGGGCGTAGCACTGTGAAACAACGTGAAACTGTACGAGCAGATAAAGCCAGTCACAGGGAAGGCGAGTGCCCGTCTACAGTCTACTGACAGTGTCATAGGAAACTGGTGGCACTTGTAAAGGAGCCCGTCTATAGAACGCTTGTGCGAACCATTCTCTAGTAATGCTTAAATGTTTTGGATTCAACATAACTTCGCATTACAGGAAGACATCGAAGCAATTTTTATAGCAGTTCTCTATAAGATTTGATGAGATCTTTTAGCGAAACGTTAGTGAGAAAATTAAAAAAGCCAGCATTTGCAAGAAACTGTAACATTCACATCACCTAAGGGCTGCATGTATAAGTAACGGAGTACAGGGTTCATACAATGGCATGCCACGCACACAGGAGTGCTAAGGCGTATAGGGCTCGTAAACAGCCATAATGGGCATCTGAGCTCGTACATGGGCGTTCGGGCGGTATAAGGCTCGTACACAGACAGACAAGATCTACAAGGCTTATACACAGACATATATTGAGTACAAGGCTCATATACAGGCATACGTTGAGTACAGAGCTCGTACACAGATGTACAAAGAGTAAAAGGCTCGTACACAAGCATAAGAGAGCATACGGTTCATACACAGGTATACTGGGAGCGTTGTGTTCGTACACAGGCGTACAAGGAGTACAGGGATGGTGCATACTGGAAGTGTAGGGCTCACACAAGGCATACAGGGAATACATAGCTCGTACATAGGCCACCTGGGAGAAAAGGGCTCGTACACAGGCACAGAGTGGGTGCAGGCATCGTCATAATGGGGGTTCAGGGCTCACACACAAGTATACTTGGAATACTGGCCTTTTACACAGGGATGAAGGGAGTACAGGGCTCATACATTGGTATACGCTGAGTATGGGCTCGCACACATGCATACACTGATTGTAGAGCTCATACAAAGGTGTACAAGGAGTACAGAGTTCGTACACAGGTATACAGGGAGTACAGGGCCCGTACACAGTCATGCCGGAAGTATATAGATCAAACACAGGTAGACAGGGAGTACGGGCTCATACACAGGCATTCTGGAAGTACACAGGCATACAAGCAGTCGTTTCTCCATCGCTGCGTTTGCGAGTGAAGCAGGAAAGTGAATGAGTAACAGTGGTACAAAGAGTTCTATTCCGTGCAGTTACAGTAGCTTGCGGGGTATGAATGTAGATAGTGATACTTCCCTGTTTACATTATTAGTCGTGTAATCACTTGTACTCAGACTAACGTAATTCCTAGTTGAAATTAGCTTAAACATTTCAATCTAAGGAACTTGAATTACAATTTTTTTCACTATCTGCAACAAATTTATTTACATGGTAATCGTGAGAACAACATTTTTGACATACAGGTCGCCTTATAAAAACTGAGTATGCTCTGCAAAAATAATTAATAATGAAACAATAAAACCGAAGTTTTCCAGAGAGTTTCGACTAATAGAGAGTTTAGTTATAATTTTCACTAAAACTGCAGCTTGTGTGCTTGTGTTTGACGCGTATATAGCAGCTATTTTATTGAAGATAAATACTCTCAGATAAATTACTATACAATAATTGCTTGATTTTTAGGACATTCTGTGCATCTGAGAGTAATTTGGGCGTATGAAGTATGAGCTACCTTAGCAGAGTTCTTTTGTTTTCACTATCTGCAAGCTGTAACTTACGACGCATTTCTCATTCTGCAAAATTTATGGGAGACCACTGAAAGTGAAATGAAATTTATCTCAAACTCAATCTCGCTAAGAAACTTTAATTAGATGAAAAATAACAGAACATTACAGTTCAGTTTCATGACTGTTTAACACGCAAACCCAGTTTGTTTACATAATTAATAGCGTCAGCGTAAAAAGCGATCTATGGCTACCAAAACAAATATCCGAAGTCAAAATAACTGTATATTGATGCACTCGAACACAGGGACTCAGGTTCCAAAAACTCATCCAACAGAAACCCTTTCGTCAGTATTCCATTTGTATTTTGACAGCACCGTTTCCCTAAGTGCCCTCTGTGTGCAAACTAATCGGCCCACATCCGAGCTGCCAACGCCTTAACACTAACAGGTGATCCTCGTGAAGCCGCTCCCCCTGTTGACAAGAAGAATCGTCCGCTAGCCCGTGCTTCCGTTGGTGCGCCATTCAGAACGCCAGTTGGTGGCACCCTCTGCTTTCGGCGGCTGCTCTGGCCGTAGAAGGCCGCCCTCAGCTGTCGCCATGGTAACGACATGCGCGGCCCAGCGCAAACACTCCGCCCCTGGGCTTTCTCTCTCACTGGACCCCGGATGGACGTGACGTAACGCAGCTTCGTCCGTGCGGTGCAATTGTTTGTTACAGAATGCGTAGCCGTGCGCCTGTTTGTGATAGTGTATTTCTTTTATTACGCAACTAGCTGTGACCGGCACGCACTGCGACGTCTCTTTTTCGTTCGTAAGTAAGGTACATATAAGCAGACACATCTACATGTACAAAATACGATTTTTTATGGATTAAATTAAATTTGAAAACTTTATTCAAATACTTCGGGATCACAAAACATTCTGCAAAACCAAATAAATTTTTCGGCTCTCTCCTCGTGAGCATGCAACATATAGCCTCGCGAAAAGCATGTATTTTCCAGATGTAATTCAGCACCTGAAGCAGTTGGCCTTGTGCCATGGTGGCCACTGAGAATGCAAAGCGATCGGAGGACTGCAGACTGCATACGTTAAATAGCACGGCGGTGGGACTGATGGGAATACGTACTATCAGCATATTTTCTCTTTGTGGCTTACCATTCAGAAATTTCGCTTCGAAGACGGCAGTTTTTTGACATCGAGGTCGGTTCCACAGCACATGTCTCATTCTCCTCTATTTTACACAATGCGACTCTAGGGAAGAAATTAAATGCATCTATGGCGATAAGCTGTAGAGCGTGATCTTTGCCCCCGAAACAATCTTACAAAATTATTGGCTCACAGCATTCGTCATATTCACGATCTGGTTTACGCAATGAACAACGCAAGTAAGAGACGGTTTGAGCATATACGAAGGCGTGGTTAAAAGTAAGGCCTCCAAATTTTTTATGTGACAGCTCTTAAAGCTTTTTAAATAAAACAAACTTAACATTCTACATCTTTATTCTTCACTTCTACATATTTATTTCTCAACTTAGTCATCCTGGCGCAGATCACATCTCTCCCAACGAGAGACCAATTTGCTGATAGCGTCGCAGTAGAATGATTGACTTTGTTGACGGACCCACAACTTCCCCTCTGCTTGCACCGCTTCACCACTATCAAAGTGAAGTTCTCCAAGGTATTCATTATGGGTAGTAGGAATCTTTTTCCCACATGAAAACCTTTGTGGGCGTGCGCACAACCACTAACCTAAGTTTCATCGTAATGGGATGAATGGTACAGGAACGCATAGGACACAAACAAACATTCATCCTAATAAAAAAAAAAAAGAAAAGGCGCTACGAAGGAATTATCAGAACGCGATAGGAATGAGCAGTTGTGATGTTCTTATATATAAAAACAAACGATTGCGATTTCATAAAAATTGGATGGTTTATTAAAGGTAAAGAGCTTCACAAATTGAGCAACTACGTAATGCGTTGGTCCACCTCTGGCCCTAATGTAAGCATTTATTGAGCTTGGCGTTGATTCACGTAGTTATTGGATGTTATCCTGAAGGGTATCCGACCATTGGTGCGTTACGGCGTGGATGGAGTGCTTTGCCGATAACGCTAGAAAAAGTTCTCAATTGAAGAGAGAGCCACCGAACTTGCTGGACAGGATAGGGTTTGGTAAGCACAAAGACGAGCAGCAGCAATTCTAGCCGTTTGCTGGCGAGTATTATCTTTTTGAAATGTACATCCAGAATGGCTTTCCATGAAAAGCATTAAATATCGTGGAGGTATCAAATGGTTCAGGTGGCTCTGAGCACTGTGGGACTTTACATCTGAGGCCATCAGTCCCCTAGAACTACTTAAATCTAACTAACCTAAGGACATCACACACATTCATGCCCGAGGCAGGATTCGAACTTGCGACCGTAGCGGTCGCGCGGTTCCAGACTGAAGCGCCTAGAACCGCTCGGTCACAACGGCCGGCCGTGGCGGCATCGCTGCGCTGTAAGGATGACAACCAAAGGGCTGTATGACGGATGACAATCAAGTTGGCATCCCACCGCTATTCGGGGGGCGTCCAGACACGTGTTCGGACTGGAATCTCATAGACAGAAATAGAATTGTCTTACTGATGAGTGTTACTTCGAATTGGGTCCCGATGATCAGTGAAGACGAGTTGGGAAATGCTCCGGACATCGTTGGGATGTATATATGTCTATATGTATGTGTTTATTGAACTAGGAACCGAGAAACGACGGAGAGGCGTCGTGTAGCCCTCAGTGGTACAGAGCCCCACAACAGGCTACAGCAGTCCACTCACCCCACCGCCGCCCCACACCGAACCCAGGGTACTTGTGCGTTTCAGCTCCCAGTGAACCTCCCCGGGAACGTCTCATTCGAGACCAGTATAAGCCCAATGTTTGCGTGGTAGAGTAATTATGATGTACGCGTACGTGAAGACAGTGTTTGCACAGCAATCGACGAGCGGAATAAGGGGAACCAGCCCGCATTCGCAGAGGCAGATGGAAAACCGCCTTAAAAACCATCCACAGATTGGCCGGCACACCGGACCTCGACACTAATCCGTCGGGCGGATATTATATACTACGTCCCCTTTTAGTTGCTCTTCAAGGCAAGCCATGCTAGGTTTACATTTCAGCAAGATAAAGCCCGCACGTACACGGCTAGAGTTCCTACTGATTGTCTTTGTGATAGCCAATCCCTATCTTGCCAGAAACGTCGTCGGATCTCTCCCCAGTTGAGAACGTTTGAAGAATTGAGGGCGGGGACATGCTATGGCACAACTGGTCACAGTTTGTCACGATATCCCTCAGGAGGACATCCAACAACTCTATAAGTCAGGTCGGAGATGGACCGATGCGTTATTAATTTGCTCAATTTGTGAAGCACCTTCTCTTGAATACATCATCTATTTATTCTGAGATTGTAATAATTTATTTATACCTATTCGGATAATTCATTCGTATTGCGTCTTTCTCTTGGCTTAGAGCGTATTTAAGCCATGAAATAAAAATAAAAAACTGTGCCTTGGTTTTTTTTCTTTGTCCCCGAGACGAGAGTGAGAGAGAAAATACTTAATATTATTCTCTCTGTACATGAATAAATTGAGCCAAGTTAACTTCAAGGCAACGGCTTTGAGACTGTAATTACTGGTGGCCATCAAGATAACGGTGACCAGTAGAGAAGCTCTTGGGTTTGCAGAAGGAAGCCCGGCGCACGGGGATACATTCCTGGAGAGTAGTTAGCAGTAACGACCAGCCCAGTAAAGGCAACCTAAGGCATCTGTAGAGTTCTCTGACAAATAGTTGGTACGATAGACATAGCTTTTTGAGGGAACGGCTTTTTACGGTGCCAACAGAAAATGTTTCGTACCCTGACAGTCTGTTGTTTTCTCGCTGAGAATGAATTGTAAACTTCGACCTAGGAGGGTCACACAGCTCACTTCTATCGGTATCCTGGAGCTGTCAACACGTGGCGTCCCGTGGCTACCAAAGAGGGCATCGTCGACGACCGCCAACCGCCATCGGTACAATTCGTCGAGGAGTTCGACCTGTACTCTACGTACCGCGCCATAAGCTCCACTGTTGCTCCGCATTACTGGCATTTCTGTAACTTTATTTTAACTGATGCCTGATAACGTGTGAGCAGACTAGTGCACTCTTTCCTCCCGATTTCAGTGCTTAGTAATCATTGCCTGCTGCTTTGGGAATCTCTCATGCAGAATATATAGCAATTAAAGGAGCCGAATTTCTGTGACATTGCCGTTCTTGTTCACTACAGCTTCACGATTAGTTTCGATTGTTCAGTGTTGGAAGTGAGTGTTTGATTCACACCAGGTTCAAATGGTTCAAATGGCTCTGAGCACTATGGGACTTAACATCTGAGGTCATCAGTCCCCTAGACTTAGAACTACTTAAACCTAACTAACCTAAGTACATGACACACATTCATGCCCGAGGCAGGATTCGAACCTGCGACCGTAGCAGCAGCGCGGTTCCGGACTGAAGTGCCTAGAACCGCTCTGCCACTTCACACCAGGAAGTTGGATCGAGTCAGGTGCTTCGAAGGCCACACGGTCTGGCGTTGCCTTCACATTGCGTTCCTGTTTCTTTGCGCAACCGGTGAGCAGGCGAGGTGAAAGGCCACAATTTTACAGCAGCTTCATTAAATAAGATTTATTTCGATTTTGAAGCTTATGTTCCACTGACATTCATCGATTACATAGTCGGTCACTTAATGTTTTTATGGTTTCGATAATTTCATAGCCGGCCGATGTCGCCGTGCGGTTCTAGGCGCTTCAATCTGGAACCGCGTGACCGCTACGGTCGCAGGTTCGAATCCTGCCTCGGGTATGGATTTGTGTGACGTCCTTACGTTAGTTAGGTTTAAGTAGTTCTAAGTTCTAGGGGACTGATGACCACAAATGCTAAGTCCCATAGTGCTCAGAGCCATTTGAACCATTTTTTGATAATTTCATACGGAGATATTTTATCCAACACAGAAAATATGTGTCTTTACAAACCATCCAAAGCAGAAGTTTCGAGTCGAAGCCTGACTAAAACCTGGCTCCTTATCGCTGCGAAACCTGTAGCGTGTGAAGCCGACGATCAAGAGAGCAGTAGAGACCGTACCTTACAGCTGCAAGCATCGTGAGCTCATATCACTACCGACGAGCAAAACCGGAATCGTTTTAAACAGCAACACACAATCACACAGAGTTCAAAGGCAAATTCCAGGTAAAACAAAAGCGAAGTAACATCTGCTAAATTCGAGAACCGGTGTAAGAAGGCTTCAGACATGAGATATGAACAGCTGGTACTGCCGCTAGGCTAAGTAAGCTCACCGGACAAAAAACTTGGCACCCCTAGAGTAATCAATACAAGCATCATTTAATACCGTGTATTTCCGACCCTGGACTTGATATAAGGTTAGGAGGTGAGTCCACAACCTTGTGCAGATATGTCAGGTCAAGGTTGAGCCACTCGCTGAAGATTTCACCGCGTAGTTCAACGAAGCAGCGAGGATGCGGATGTCGGCGTTTTACCTGCTGCTCCAAAAGCTTGGCGCCCTATGACGTCATCCTCGGCTTCGGCGACGCTTCAAACAGGAATGTGTCGACACAGGAGATGAAAAGGCCACAGCTCAGAAGTGCATGTAGGGTGGTATGCCACAGTGGCTCAGAATTACACCACGATTTTGCCCAGTGCCACCGTGGACGTGTAACACGATGAGATGATCGTCACATTCTTTGTTGTAAATATTTCCCCTTTCCGTTTGTCTCCTCCTTGATATAGGTCAGAATCACGTGTGGCTAGCAAGCGCTAGTTCGGTGACGTAGCTGCTCTCAGCTCAGGTGTGTTAACAATGATTTCCTGTCACATCAGCACTTAGGAGTCAATGTCTGGCTCTCTCTCTGTACAGATACATTTTTAAAGCAGTCAAAATAAAAGGAGCGCTGATGGCACCGATGTGTTTGCCGAACTGGAGGGTCTTAGAGGGACCACAGGCGGTTTAATCCCATCCCACCGTAATCACGCAAAAGAAGGCCCAAAACAGGAGGACAGAAAAAACGTAAACACCCTTTACTGCTTCGCGTTAAGGTCAAGTTTGTCAAATTGTTTTGAACGGTCGCTAGTGGGTAAAGCCTGTAAACAAGAGCAAAAAGTGCAGTATTGGAGCCACTGTACACTCCAAAGGAGTGCGACCGCGTTCTGTGGAGTTGCAGGCCAACGGTGCCCTTGGAGAAGAGTCGAGGGAGCGTTAGCAGTGTCAAAGATAGTCGTACTGTTGCTAATTTCACTGTGGACTAACGTTTCAGAGAGCGATATGTGTGGGAATCAACGCCCCAAGGAAAGGAGTGGTATCATTGATACACTTTCTGCTACTGACTGATACCTTGTCGTGTAGATAGTATGCGGCTGTGTGATTGAAGCACTTTCGTCGGCAACCCGAAAACCGCTTGATTTCAACGCAAGGCGTCGTGGTTCTGACCTCCATTGCAGAGGCGTCAAAAAAAAAAAGTGTTTAAATGTTGGTGAGAAGGGGTGTGGCGACCTTCCCGTCGTGTCACACATTCACGGTGGCGTCGGGCAGAACCGTAGTGAAATTTGGTGCCAATATGACATCATTAACCTACTTGACTTTAGACGTCACATAAAATTCTGAGCTATGGCCTTTTTTCCGCTTGTGTTGATACATTGCTATTAGAAACATTGCCGAACCAGCGGGTGACATCGCAGGGTGCCATGCTTTTGCACCATTGTAGAGGAAGGTAGTAGGCACTTTGGAGCCAAATTTCAAATTCCTGCGTCCAAAAGGAAAAATTACGGGGTTACGAGAAGTGGCCCTTTTAATTATGTTTCGCAGTGTATGTTGTGGGAACGCTCACAGATTCCCGGTTCTGACCAGACGCAGATAATGATTACAGCGTATTGACTGAACCGGGTTAACAAGGCGCTAAAATAATACAAAATCTACAATCGCTACAAACCAGCCGAAATAAAAGCTGGGGAGAATGTGGTTAACACGAACATCAAACGTGCAATCGAACTTTGTTGAATCAAAATATCCTGAAAGTCATCGATGAATTTGTATCCATATTTCAGTTAAGTAATGAAGATTAAAACACCGTTTTTCGGATGAAAAGAGTCACCTGTACCTCAATTGCTTGAACATGTTTTTTCAGTAAATTATCCAAAAAATAAGTTGAGGGTGGTCTCTATCAAGCTTAATGCTTCTAAATTTCTTAATTTGTTAGTAATGTTGCACCTAATTCTTCACTCACTCAGACTTAATGACACGGAGAAATACTCGAGACTGTAGATGCACATGAGCGGAGATGAAACACCAACCGATTGGTGCAGTGACATTGCGGTTTCCAGCATTCTCTGTGATGAGCAGTTCTCCTCTTCATCATTATGGGTCACTTCCGTATCAGTGCCATAAATATTTTTCGAGCCTGTTTCATGTTACCCATCCTGTAATTTTAATTTTATGTGGTAGTTGAAAGTGTCTGTTGTATTGTCTAAGATGAAACTTTTATTACGAGAATATTAACTTCTCGATAAACAACGAAGCTTCCATCTGAATCTATCGATTAGAAGAATATAGAGTGTTTGCAGTAAATCCTTTTCGACGTATTGTTGTTGTTGTTGTTGTTGTTGTTGTTGTTGTGGTGGTGGTGGTGGTGAGCTCTTCACTCTGGAGACTGGTTTCATGTAGCTCTCACGCTAATCCAGCTTGTGCAAGCCTCTTCATACTTGCATAACTATTGCAGTCTACATACATTTGAACGTGCTGACTGTATTCAAGCCTTGGTTAGCCCCGCACTTCTCTTCGGTTACCGAACTGACAAATTTCTTCGCCTTTCGGAATGTGTCCTATCAACCGATCCCTTCTTGTAGGCAAGTTGTGCCATAAACGTATTTTCTATCTAATTCGAGTTGGTGTCTTCTCAATAGTTATTAGATCCGCCCATCCCTTATTTAGCACTTTTTCCGTAACACTGCATTTAAAAAGCGTCTCTTCTCCTCTTGTCTGAAACGTACATAATCCATGTTTAATTACCGTACAAGGCAACATTCTGGACAAACTCCCTCAGAAACTGCTTCATAAAATTTAAATTTATATACAGGGCAGTGAAATGAAAATGAGACAGATGGGAAAAGTACGTAAATTGCTTATTATTTCAAAAATAATCGCCATAGCTGTTTACACATCCCACTGTAAGACAAGACGGTCATTGCCTTCATGGAAATATATTTTTGGTTGTCTACGGAACTATGATTGTATCCAGGCGTGCACCTCTTCGTCCAGAGTAAACTGACTGCCACGAATGTCTTTCTGTAGGACTCCAAACTTCTGGACGGACTCTTACGTTGCCAAGATCGTTTCGAACACGCTGCATACTACTTACTTTCTTACACCTGTCTACTTTTCATTTGTCTACTCTTTATATTACATGGTAACAAATTTCTCGTCTTCAGAAACGCTTTTCTTTTCATAGCCAGTCAACATTTTATATTCTCTCCACCTCAGTTAATATCAGTTACTTCGCTGCTCATGTTGTAACGTTCCCCTTCCCTTCTATCGACAATGTTTGAAATATATGACCGAGCAAGCATGTACCTAAACAATTGGAATAAAATTTTGAAAAGGCTATCGTTTCGATGATTCAATATAAAGTCGATAAATGAGGGGGAGGTTAACAACAAGATGCCTTCTAGGACAGCTTATTCCGCCTACTTAATTGCTGTAAAATTTAGTATGGTTGTTCGAAAGGTTTGTACTATCATTCACGTACTGTGAGAACGAGAAGGGGTACCACGTAGATCGGAACATAATAATAATAGTTACTGAAATAATAATAGCTAAAAGAAATATGGTCGCCAGCCCAATTAGGCAAAATTTCCATTCGGTAGGTGAATTAATGAGCCGAACAGTCAATGTCAAGAATTACTCGAACACGCGCGGCGACAGAGGGCTGCACGCACGTTAGCAAAAACAGTTGAAACATTTACGTAATAAAGCGAGAAAGAAAACAGTTTGCACTCGAAATATCATTAAGTAACAGATCTGAAATTTTGAAAACATACAAGATAACACTTAGATTAATGGTTACTTACTGTTGTAAGTGATGTTGGCGCTACCTCACAATAACGTATTTTATTTTCATATGAATTTTGGAAAATGGCAAAAAATAATTAAAAGGAACTCTATTGCCTTCTGAACAGGGAAGTAGAAATTGATAATTACTGTATCAAAAGGTAATTATTATACTTCAGCACGACTGCAAGTCAATATGTGAACCAGAACTTTACTAACAACAAATTACAATAATCACTGATATTTGCTATCACTCATTAATTCTAGTTAGTGCTTTTGTTCATAGTGCCAGGAATCATTTGAATTCGATTAGTTGATTTACTATTTGCAACAATTAGATCGCCTCAGATTAAAGCTCAAATTTAAAGTTAGTAGGACTGAAATTACTGAATGCTTTAAGTACAAATCTTTAACATAACTGAATAATTTAGTTCATAAGCAGAATTAACTGGCACTTCAATTTTCACTTTTCATAAACTGTAACAACAGGACAGGACAGGAACCCACTTGGTGAAAGATTTTAGAAGAATCACGGGTAAACAGTTTTGATTATACTATGGCAATTATTCACTCGCAAAACACCACAAAGCTGAGTAACGCCGTTACAAAACTGGTTGACAATAAGAGGTGATGCCGCAATCTTACTTCGGTCCATTCTCGCCGTGATGAAATTGCTGAAGACGATACTATTGCTGGCTCCTTTCCATGATAATTGGCGAGCACGGAGGTTATTGGCAATGATATTGGCGTGGCGGGTTCTTGATGTTGCTCCAGCCAATATTTCCACCGCCCACGCTCATTACTTGCCACGCGCCGCTAAACAATCATTCCCCCAGTACAGTGCACGCCATCCATGCTTCCGCACTTGACCAAGTCTCACACCATAGTTCTCTCTCTGGGTAGCGCGCGCTCTGACGTAACATCCTCCCGCGTCCAGAGACGCCGCTACTCCAACGATACTTATTCGTTGACAAAAACCTAAAGTTTCCCCAACATTCCCTCAGCGCCGCGCGGGATTAGCCGAGCGGTCTAAGGCGCTGCAGTCATGGACTGTGCGGCTGGTCCCGGCGGAGGTTCGAGTCCTCCCTCGGGCATGGGTGTGTCTGTTTGTCCTTAGGATAATTTAGGTTAAGTAGTGTGTAAGCTTAGGGATTGATTACCTTAGCAGTTAAGTCCTATAAGATTTCACACACATTTGAACATTCCCTTAGCGATTACTCAGCGATATTTATATAATATACGTAATTGATTATACAGCAATATAAACAAATTAATTCATACATCGTGTACATATAAATTTAAATATAGATAAAAGCAAGTATATAAATGGTGAAAGAGCACATCGGCATGAAAGTGTTACAATGTAACTGGGAAGCCCTTACACATTCTCTATACAGTCAGATCCCTCTCCACACGATTACCATGTGTTTGCAGCCTTGAAGAAAGACATTAGTGGCCGTCGATTCACTTTGGAAGAAGAGCCGGACGCCGGGATCCAATCATGGTTCCGTTGTGAAATACCTCCGATTAAATTTATGGTATTGTTTTCGGTGGAATAATGTACCAGACTAAGATTTTTGTCTGAATGTCCGTGATCTAATGGATAAGCGCTGATCGGTATTGACCGCTAAGGAAGTTGTTTCAATTGGAATTTGGCTGTTCAATAATGTTATTCAAAGAATAGCTTTTATATATTAATCAAGGTCTCGAAAAGATTGCATAAAGTTAAGTAAAATATTCTCGTTAAACACAAATGGAGATTCCCTTCCACTGCCATACATTTCTATCCACGTTTACTCTCAATTCAGGTCAGTGGCATTGAAATGTTGTCAGACGTTGTTGTGATAATCTGCTCACGTTATCCTCATTGCAATCCACTAGTCGGGCTGGCACACGCGGGCGCGTAATATTGGCTCTCCGCATTTATAATCACCTTTGGTAAATACTCTCTGTCTGTAGGCAGTATAATTCGGTTTGCTAGGCGTCGACCCACGGCGATGGCGACACACTTTCGGCCGGTACGATATTCCTTCTCCCGCTACGGCATTACAAGAAAAAAAATGGTTCAAATGGCTCTGAGCACTATGGGACTTAACATCTGAGGTCATCAGTCCCCTAGAACTTAGAACTACTTAAACCTAACTAACCTAAGGACATCACACACACCCATGCCCGAGGCAGGATTCGAACCCGCGACCGAAGCGGTAGCGCGGTTCCAGACTGAAGCGCCTAGAACCGCTCGGCCACTCCGGCCGGCTACGGCATTACAGCAACGACGCACTAGTCTCAACTATGTCTGACAACAATAACACTCGTAGGGGGCATTCGGTGCTTGCCTATTGATCCTAGGCCTATCCTCGACATTTGGGAACTAAATATGCGCTTATTAAGTAAAGGTCCGTGGGCCCCATACTGTAGACACCTGTAAATCTGTAAACATTTCTCCATGGCGGCAATGACCAACTTGTCTCACAGAGGGATAAATGTATTAATAGTTGTGCCGAATACTTTTGAAACGACATACTGCTCACTTACTTTTTTTTACATCTGGCTCATTTTCATTTGACTGTCTCTTATATTACGTAGTAACAATTTTTCTTTCAGAAATGTTTTTCCTTTTATTGCAAGTGTGCATATTATATTCTAATTACTTCGGCTATAGTCAGATACTTTGCTGCCCAAGCAACTGATATGATTTACTAATTTTCCTGTGCCATTTCCTAATCTAACTCACTTAGCATATCATAGAATGAAGGCTTTCACGATCGGATGACATAGCTGCTCGTAAATCTTTCGGGGTGTGAGGTCGTTGTCCAAGAACTCTTCTGTTCCTGACGTTTCGTCCAGGACTGGGCTGTTGGGAAGTCTCAGCGGAGGAGCGCCTCGGAGGATGTCCAGCGCAGTCCTGGATGAAACGTCAGTAACAGAAGAGTTTCTTGGACCAGGACCACCACCTCACATCTCCAAAGATTTACCAGCAGCTATCATTTAGCATAGCCTGTTTAATTCGACCACCATTCTATTATTCTTGTTTTACTTTAGTTGATATTAATCTCATAATCTTTCTTTCTAGACACAATCTATTCCGTTCAACTGTTCTTCAAAGTCCTTCTGCTTCTCTGATATAATTACAGTGTCATCGCTAAACCTGAATATTTTTTTATTCACCTAAACGATGCTTCCACTTGCTAATTTCTCCCATCTTTAATCTAATGATTACTGAATGCATGACTTGAATTACGTGACGATATTCTACACCCTTGCCTCACTCCATTCTCAACCACTGCATCCCTTTCATGTACTTTTACTAGTGCAGTCTGGTTAATGTACAACTTGTAAATAACATTTCGTTCCCTGTATTTCATCTCTGCTACCTTCACAATTTGAAAGACCATTCCAGTCAATATTGTCAAACACTTCCTCTAATCTACAAATGCTACTAAGGTGGCTTTGGTTTTCTTCAACCTTTCATCTAAGACAAATCGAAGGAACAGTATTTCCTCTCGTGTTCCTGCATTTCTCCTATTTGACAGTGAGGTGACAAAAGTCATGTGACGCCTCCTAATATCGAGTCGGACTTCCTTTCGCACGACGTAGTGTAGCAGTTGGACGTGGCATGGACTCAACAAGTCCCTGGAAGATCCTTGCAGAAATGTTGAGTCGTGCTACCTCTACAACTATCCATACCTGCGAAATTTTGTCGGTGCAGAATTTTCTGCACCTACTCACCTCTCTATCATGTGCCATAAATTTTTGCCAAATCATTCACTCAAATTGTCCAGAATGTTTTTCAAGCTGTGAGCAAGTGCTGCCCGATAACATGGCGCACTGTCATGGATAAAAGTTTCATCGTTATTTTGGAAAAGAGAGCTCTTGAATGGCTGCAAATCGACTCCACATATCCGGATATCAGAAGGACCCAGTCTATACCATGTAAACACAGGCCACACCATTATGAAGTCACTATGAGCTGGCACAGCGCCTTGTTGACAACATGGGTCCTGGCTTCGTGGTGTCGGCTCACTCGATCATTACCATCAACTCTTACCAATTAAATGAAACAATAAGTTTACTCCAGAATGAGATTTTCACTCTGCAGCGGAGTGTGCGCTGATATGAAACTTCCTGGCAGATTAAAACTGTGTGCCCGACCGAGACTCGAACTCGGGACCTTTGCCTTTCGCGGGCAAGTGCTCTACCAACTGAGCTACCGAAGCACGACTCACGCCCGGTACTCACAGCTTCACTTCTACCAGTATCCGTCTCCTACCTTCCAAACTTTACAGAAGCTCTTCTGCGAACCTTGCAGAACTAGCACTTCTGAAAGAAAGGATACTGCGGAGACATGGCTTAGCCACAGCCTGGGGGATGTTTCCAGAATGAGATTTTCACTCTGCAGCGGAGTGTGCGCTGATATGAAACTTCCTGGCAGATTAAAACTGTGTGCCCGACCGAGACTCGAACTCGGGACCTTTGCCTTTCGCGGGAAAGGAAACATCCCCCAGGCTGTGGCTAAGCCATGTCTCCGCAGTATCCTTTCTTTCAGAAGTGCTAGTTCTGCAAGGTTCGCAGAAGAGCTTCTGTAAAGTTTGGAAGGTAGGAGACCGATACTGGTAGAAGTGAAGCTGTGAGTACCGGACGTGAGTCGTGCTTCGGTAGCTCAGTTGGTAGAGCACTTGCCCGCGAAAGGCAAAGGTCCCGAGTTCGAGTCTCGGTCGGGCACACAGTTTTAATCTGCCAGGAAGTTTCAATAAGTTTATTGTTACCAGTCACTGTTTATTTGTTTCCACGACGCGTTTCGAAGGTTTAAACCTCCATCATCAGGTGGATATACATCAGTTAATATGGCATTTGTGTGTTTGTGTTGTGTTACGATTTCTTTGGTGGAAGTTGTGACACTGTCTAGTGGAGAAAACAAAACAGTATTTCAGAACTTGGTCTGTTTTGACAAAAATTGAACTTGTTCTGAAATACTGTTTTGTTTTCTCCACTAGACAGTGTCACAACCTCCTCCAAAGAAATCGTAACACAACACAAACACACAAATGCCATATTAACTGATGTATATCCACCTGATGATGGAGGTTTAAACCTTCGAAACGCGTCGTGGAAACAAATAAACAGTGACTGGTAAAAGTAAACTTATTGTTTCATTTAATGTCAATAACAGTCACGGTAAAGCCTAACCTAAAAATGTTCGCATTTAAACTCTTACCAACTCAAATCAGGACTCACCTCACCAGGTCACGACTTTCCAATAGTCTGGGGTCCAACCGACACGGTCGCGAGCCCAGGAGAGGCGCAACAGGCGATGTCGCGCTGTTATAGCAAAGGCACTCGAATGGGCCGTCAGCTGTCATAGGCCCTTAACGGCAAATTGTCCGCAGCTCGTGGTCTTGTGGTAGCGTTCTCGCTTCCCGCGTACGGGGTCCCGCGTTCGATTCCCGGCGGCGTCAGCGATTTTCTCTGCCTCGAGATGACTGGGTGTTGTGTGTCCATCATCTTTCATCATCACTGACTCGCAAGTCGCCGAAGTGTCGTCAACTGGACCCCCGCATGGAGCCTCCCAGCCAACAATGCCATACGATCATTTCATTTCAACGCCAAATTTCGCCGCACTGTCCCGAAGGATACGTTCTTCATACGTCTCACATTTACTTCTGCGGTTACTTCACGCAGTGCTGCTTGTCTGTTAGCACTGTCAACACTACTCAAACACCGCTGCTCTCGGTCGTTAAATAAAGGCCGCCGGCCACTGCGTTGTCCGTGGTGACAAGTAAAGCCTGATGTCTGGTACTCTCGGCACACACTTGAACACAGAAGTGATGAGGAATATTAAATTTCCTAACGATTTCCGAAATGGAATGTCCCTTGCATCTAGCTCCAACCACCATTCCGCGTTCAGTTTCTGTTAATTCCCGTCGTGCGACCATTATTACACTACTGGCCATTAAAATTGCTACACCACTAAGATGACGTGCTGCAGACGCGAAGTTTAACGACTGGAAGAAGATGCTGTGATATGCAAATGATAAGCTTTTCAGAGCATTCACACAAGGTTGGCGCCGGTGGCGACACCTACAACGTTCTGACATGAGGAAAGTTTCCAACCGATTTCTCATACACAAACAGCAAAAAAATGGTTCAAATGGCTCTGAGCACTATGGGACTCAACTGCTGTGGTCATCAGTCCCCTAGAACTTAGAACTACTTAAACCTAACTAACCTAAGGACATCACACACATCCATGCCCGAGGCAGGATTCGAACCTGCGCGCCTAGAACCGCGAGACCACCGCGGCCGGCCACAAACAGCAGTTGACCGGCGTTACCTGGTGAAACATTGTTGTGATGCCTCGTGTAAGGATGAGAAACGCGCACCAACACCTTTCCGTCTTTGATAAAGGTCGGATTGTAGCCTATCGCGATTGCGGTTTACCGTATCGCTACATTGCTGCTCGCGTTGGTCGAGATCCAATGACTGTTAACAGAATATGGAATCGGCGAGTTCACGAGGGTAATACGGAACGCCGTGCTGGATCCCAGCGGCCTCGTATCACTAGCAGTCGAGACGACAGGCATCTTATCCGCATGGCTGTAACGGATCGTGCAGACACGTCTCGACCCTTGAGTCAACAGACGGGGATGTTTGCAAGACAAAAACCATCTGCACGAACAGTTCGACGACATTTACAGCAGCATGGACTATCAGCTCGGAGACCGTGGCTGCGGTTACCCTTGACGCTGCATCACAGACAGGAGCGACTGCGACGGCGTACTCAACGGCGAACCTGGGTGCACGAATGGCATAACGTCATTTTTTCGGATGAATTTAGGTTCTGATACAGCGTCATGATGGTCGCATCCGTGTTTGGCGTCATCGTGGTGAACGCACATTGGAAGCGTGTATCCGTCATCGCCATACTGGCGTATCACCCGGCGTGATGGTATGGGATGCCATTGGTTACGCGTCTCGGTCAACTCTTGTTCGCATTGACGGCACGTTGAACAGTGGACGTCACATTTCAGATGTGTTACGACCCGTGGCTCTACCCTTCATTCGATCCCTGCGAAATCCTACATTTCAGGAGGATAATGCACGACCGCATGTTGCAGGTCCTGAACGGGCTTTTCTGGATACAGAAAATGTTCGACTGCTGCCCTGGGCAACACATTCTCCAGGTCTCTCACCAAGTGAAAACGTCTGGTCAATGGTGGCCGAGCAACTGGCTCGTCACAATACGCCAGTCACTACTCTTGATGAACTGTGGTACCGTGTTGAAGCTGCATGGGCAGGTGGTACCTGTACACGCCATCCAAGTTATTACGGCCAGAGCTGGTTGTTCTGGGTACTGATTTGTCAGGATCTATGAACCCAAATTGCGTCAAAATGTAATCACATGTCAGTTCTACTATAATATATTTGTCTAATGAATACCCGTTTATCGTCTGCATTTCTTCTTGGTGTAGTTATTTTAATGGCCAGTAGTGTAAGTCGGAAAGTTTTTCACATGAATAACCGGAGTGCAAATGACAGTTCCGCCAACGCACTGTCATTTTATAATTTGCGTATGCGATGTTACGGCCACCTGTATATGTGAATATATATGACTTTTACCACCTCAGTGTAGGTTGACAAAAAGCGCTGAGAATTAAATAGAATTATGTCGGAAATTGCTATAATTTCGCTGCGGCCCGCGTTGTTACCGCCACCTCATTTGGGGTCTCACACAGCGCTGTCCTCACGTGACCTGGTCGGCCGCGTGCGCCGGTCTGCGGTCACGCGCAGCACGAATCTCGCGGGTGCGGCCGACTGCGTCTCAGCACGCGTGGCTGGAGGCTGCTCGGCCGTCGCTGCTGCATTAGTGCCCACGCACCGCGGCAGGTCACGCTAGACCACGGTCTGCGGCACCGCTGCCGCCGCGCTGTGTCCGCCCAGGCGGACTGTCCGCTGCAGTTAGAACGTAATCAAGCGGCGGCCGCCGCTGACTCGCTACTGTGCACTGTAAGGCTGCAGGAAAGCGATAAGTACTGTACACGAGTACTGCGCTGTCAGGACACTCTGCGCACGGTTCCGAGGATCTCTACCACTCGTTTCAGGAGCATTACTTGAAAATCGAGATAACATAGGCTGAAACGACCCCTTAGAAAAATTAATGAATTACTGTGCCGATAAACTTCTTACGTTATTTTATTTTCAAACAGCTGAGCAGAACTGAACGTACTCAGACATTTCTCTCTTTACTTATTCTCATCAACACTAAACTGACACTCAATATTTTTATTTTAGCGCAACGCAATCTGACTTTCAATAATCCCTACAATAGAATGGCCCTGACTAACAATAACCTATACCTTTTGTGGTGTCACCGCCAGACACCACACTTGCTAGGTCGTAGCCCTTAAATCGGCCGCGGTCCGTTAGTATACGTCGGACCCGCGTGTCGCCACTGTCAGTGATTGCAGACCGAGCGCCGCCACACGGCAGGTCTAGTCTAGAGAGACTCCCTAGCACTCGCCCCAGTTGTACAGCCAGCTTTGCTAGCGATGGTTCACTGTCTACATACGCTCTCATTTGCCGAGACGACAGTTTAGCATAGCGTTCAGCTACGTCATTTGCTACTACCTAGCAAGGCGCCATATTCATTTACTTCAAGAATGTATTCTGAACAGATAACAATTTGAATCATGTACCGTCAAGAGCGACGTTCACCATTAATGGATTAAACTTAAGTATCAAACTAATCAGCTCCACTTCCTAAATTCTAATTCCTTGTCATGTTCCAGACCTCACGTCAGTATAGTCCTTCCCTCCTCACGCCAGCCTGCGTGAGCTAAAAAAATGGTTCAAATGGCTCTGAGCACTACGGGACTCAACTGCTGTGGTCATTAGTCCCCTAGAACTTAGAACTACTTAAACCTAACTAAACCTAAGGACATCACACACATCCAGGATTCGAACCTGCGACCGTAGCAGTCGTACGGTTCCGGACTGCGCGCCTAGAACCGAGAGACCACCGCGGCCGGCCCTGCGTGAGCTAAAACGCGTGCATTTCGGCCTCCTCTAGTAACACGGTGTTGGCTCTTCTGCCAACACAACACCTTTCATGAATCACGTACGTCACAAAAATCTTCGTTACTCGAACTATTGCAATACAGCGAGCGCCAATACTGCCAGCTAAATAAAGGTTTCCAGCTTCAGAAGGCACTAACTACTGATAGGCATAGTTGGCAAATGAAAAATTTTGATAGAGAACAAACAATGTATTGACCTTAATAGTGTTCAAAAGTCATTGTATTTATATCAGTTCGTGACATCCAGTCTTACAAATTTACTGTCACTGACGGACACACGTCGAGATTGTCCGCTCTCAAAACTCTGCCATCTCTCTTCCCATATCCACTGCTGCTGGCGGCTCACCACCAACTGCGCAACGCTACGGGCTGTTCACATCCAACTGCCCAACACTACAATAACGAATATTCCAACAATGCCAACCAGCCACAGACTGCACAGCCAGTGATTTTCATACAGAGCGCTACACGACGTTACCAACATAAAAACCTAAACAGCCTACTTACAAGGCTTTCCTTAGCAGTGTTACATGTCGGACTGTGAAATAAGGTGTTGTGTACATAGTTCCGTAGTTTCCCACTAGAGCGCGTCCCGCTAAGCACAACAGCGCAGGCGTCGCACTCGTCCGTCTCCGCTCTACGAGATGGCGCTGTCTTAGAGACGGACCAAATTCTGCTTCCGCCGATCCGCGTATTAATATGTAACGCAGCCTATGAGATTGCTGCTAACGTAGAACCTTTTCTCCTCGGGGATAACTCGCGCAGTGATACCTGAACGCTCGAGGTATTATAACGAGTATACAGACCTCCGATTAGTCAGTCTGCATTATTTTGTAGTCAAGTTTCAGTCTGCGCCTAATAAGATTATCATATTCCTGTACATAGCCACGAAGAGAAATGTATAGACACTTTGTCAAGTATCATTGATGTGAGAATAATATTAACGTACCAAGACCCTAAGGTACTTCAGATTGTCAATTGTAAATAGCATCCAGAATCAAGTCAAGTTATTTTTATGCTTGTTATTATTTTAATAAATGTATGTGAAACTTAATCAAGTTCTTTTTAAAGTTGGTCACCGTCAATCTGCTACTCTAAGCGTGAAAGTGGCATTTCTATCGTCTGACCTAACGGCAGAAGATAAACACGCCACGATAAGACCACGATACATATTGCTGACACTCGCCTACTTCGTTAGAGCGACAAGTCAAATAATCTGATGGTGTGTGTACCGAAGGTCTTACAGTACGCACACCACATAAGGCCTGTTCGCCGTTCTGCTCGAGCGAGATGGCTCGCGCTTACCCCAAGGCTGTGTTCAACCTGCTGACTCACCGTGAGTGATGATATGGGTAGGGAATGGAAGGGGAGGAAAGGATAGGGGAGTGGAGTGAAAGTGAAGAGGAGCCGGATCGAGGAATGAGAAACGATGGTATAAGCTGAATTCTGGCAGCTAATAAGAATTGAACTGCAAGCCTGCATGGCCGAGAGACAAACAAGAAAAGGCCATACATCATGACAACGAGACGCGCCATGGCAGAACATCCAACTCCACGGCAGAACATCCCCCTACAAAAACCTCCCGGAAACAGTGAGGAGATGAGCCTCAGGACGGACCAGGAAAGCTGTCTTGAGACCTTAACACCCGTCTCCCAATATGTACACCCAGGGTCGAACAGCAGCACATCCCCTGTGAATCCACCAGGGGCCGGCCGGGGTGGCCGAGCGGTTCTAAGCGCTACAGTCTGGAACCGCGCGACCGCTACGGTCATGGATGTGTGTGATGTCCTTAGGTTAGTTAGGTTTAAGTAGTTCTAAGTTCTAGGGGACTGATGACCTTAGAAGTTAAGTCCCATAGTGCTCAGAGTCATTTGAGCCATTTTCATTTCACTCACACACATGAAAGTTCGATCGACGTCTCATCAATCTACAATCAAAATGCCGTAGTAAAAGCAGCTTCATACGGCCCTTACATTGTTTACAGCGTTTTTGTTTCATTTACAGGCCACTTCTAACGTTTTTTTTTTCCCTTTTACTTAGTCCAGGACGCTATTACAGCAGTTTTCAGTCACTGCTCTGCCCTTTGCGAGGCTGTACGGTATATCGGAAGTTTCGCTTTTTAAACCCGTAAAAATACTGGCCAAATCAGATCTTGTAGATGAAACAGAATACCCAAATTCCTATATAGAGAGTACTGTTTCCACTTGCTGTTTGAGTGTTGTTTCCTTTTCTAGTATGAAGAAGTATTTTACATCATACAAGGGGAACGAAGTATGAGAGGGCTTTGTGCAAGATGGAGGCGGATCTGTTCGGTACTGAGCGAAATTAACAGCGAAAATGAATTTCACAGCCGTGTTTCACTTGTTCTCAAAAGAATTAAACTAATTTGTGCATCGATCTGCTATTTCACATTCGACGTAACTGCATTACTTCATAACAGGAACTGAACAGTAATTAAGGCAGCTGGTGGAAGACAGTATTCCCCATACAAAAAAGAGCAATTAACTTTCACCCGCCGCGAATGGTACGATCAATGTTTTACGGGTTTCGAAAGGAGCTCCGTCTGTTTACTGCCTTGTGAAGTGTAATACAGTAAATGGAGAATGTTACGATAGTGCCCTGGACCAAGTAAAACGTAAAAGAAAAACATTAAAAGATGGAGTAAATGGAAATAAGATATGCAGTACAATGTACCGAATGGCGTAGATGCCTTGGCATCGGGATGGAGGGCTTTGTTGGAATATCGAATCAACTTCCAATTCGCAGCGTCATAGTGAGAGGGTTAGTCACCTTTACGTGAGACGTGAAAAAATCATCAAGAAGTCCTAATATGCATTTTATTTTGCCCAGGCGGGTAATTTTGCTCCATATTATATTCCACGGAGTTATTTTTGCCTCGGAAAGTAGCAAGAAAATCACTAGCCCAATTTCGTCTTGCTACGTTCATTTGCATGGAGCGCCTTTTTAACATTCATGAATGAAAACCAAAAGCTCCGAGTGTTACACAACACTTCTTTGTCTTGTAAGCTGGCCTTAGATGTACTCTACTAAGAAGTTAAATGGATAAATATAGTGGAATATTCACAGTTTGTGTTTTAATTCGTAAATATGAAATTATTCCATCAAGTAGGGACCCAAAAATATACTAAACTTTCTGATACAAGTCTTTCTCTTGCCACTGTACGCCAAAGTATTCATTACACAATCCACAACCACCAGTAAATATGCTTTGCGATTAAATATGAGTAGGAAGATGCGAAATGGAATGCAGCCACTTCGCCAGAAAAAAAAGAGGAGCGATTCGTCGAGAAAAGATACCCTGCGAGTTGGTGCGGCTGCCAAGTCTGAGGCGAGTTTTATGGCTGCGCCCCGTAGTGAAATTCTTCACCTGGAAAAAAAGTACTGAAATTGAAGCAAAGTAATAACGGAACGTAAGAACAGCAAATGCTTTGAACAGTGCACGTTTTGGACGAGAAGTGGTATGATCACAAGTTAGACGTCCATTGTGAGTAGCAAAGAAATTAAAAATAAAATTATAACATTTTCCTACAATGACTGTCAATCGATGAAGTAAAACTTCACTTTACTTTCAGTATTATTTCTGTACATCCATGAAGCTATTTGTAAGTACGCATAAGCCCACCGGAATAGTTATACTAAGGTCAGGGTCCAAGAACTCATCACATCGCACTTGTAATAGCATATTCGTTGGTGGCTGATAGTATTAGCGGACTTCATGGCCAATGGCATGACAAGAACTACATCTCTTATAGTAGTTATAAAGAGAACTGCCGTACTTACCAAATAATGAAAACTGTATGTAGTGGGAGACCAGAAAAAGGGATTACAGTGAAAAGGCTCATTCTGTACTAAGATTTATGTCAGCTTCTCACAAAACCCACGATTCCGTCTGAAACTCAAAGCGAACGACTGGCTACATCCAGCAAACACAAATGAAAAATAATCAACAGATCCACCTGAAGATGAAGGTGTAAGTTCTCAAAATATGTCGTGGGAGTAAACAGCAAGTGACTGACACAGGTAATTGCTTTACTGAATCTTTTGCTTCACAAGTAGTCGCAGTTTCCCGGAGACAGTGCAAAATGGACGACTTGAAGTTAAACCTCTTCATTAGTTACTGAATCTACCGCCTAATCTTCAGAATTCTTCTGTAAACCTGCATTTCAGAAGCTTCTATCTTTTTCTTGTCTGGACTAATTATCGTCCACCTTTCACTTCCAAACAAGGCTGGACTTCAGAAAAATGCTTTCTGAAAAGACTTCTGAGCACGTAAATTTATATTACATGTAAAAATGTTTGGATTTTTTGTTTTTGCTTTTGCCAGTCTGCATTTTATAACGTCTTAAATGCCGCCATCTGTTATTTTGCTCCTCCAAACAGTAAAACACGTCTACTAGTTTCAGTGTCTCATTTGCTAATCCAGTTCCCACAGCATCACATAATGTAATTGGGCGACACTTCATTTCTCTTGTTTTTTATTTTCATCTTGTAACTTTTTAAGATATTATTAATTTTTTTCAACTTATTTTCTAAGTCTGTGTCTGACAGGCTTACAGTTTCGCCGGCAAACCTTATTTTCACTCTAGTTTAATTGCCTTCCCAAATTTCTCTTGGGTTTCGTTTAGTGCTCTAATGTGCCAATACCTGGTTTTAATGCGGAATAATTTCTTTCGTAGCTTACTGTGCGGTTGAAATAATATTACGGCGCTTCCGGAAAATGGGAAGGCGCGACGTTTTTCAACGGCTCTGTGAGGTCCAAGGGGTTCGTAGATGGCATAATCACCTTTGAAATCTTTGTTATTGGTTTTGGCTACGTAGGCGTTAGATGACGTTCGAGTTCCCTCTGTTTCGTGCAGTTTTATGTTCAAAATATGCAATAAAGAGGAAAGACGTTTGGAGAAAATTATTTACAAAGCTGAAATTTGCAGTAATCCTGTACTTCCCTGAAGATGAGTTAATGCATACATTTATCGTATTATTTTCTCAGAGTGTCTTTTTATGAAAGAGTCTCCTTGAGTTACATCAGGAAACGAATGTGAGTCTAATAGTCCAGTGAACGTAATGTTGGAGTGTGTCTTAAAATTTTGCACTGATCTTGTGTCTCGTGTGTTTCTTTTGATGTAAATTGGTTTTAAGAGAAACGAAAAGAAAGATCACTTGATTGTGTATGCGTATTTGAATACTAGAATTCATTTTCAGTTCTTTTCTGTGACGATTACTGTTAGACTGGAGTTTCATTTCGTATCCAAGATTTAACACTAGCAACACCAAAATATACGTATTTAAAGTAGAAAGTCCTAAGAACATAAAAATGTTTTGAAGTTCTAACTACGTATTTATACATGCGAATTACAACTTTAAAAAATTACAGAATTTTAACCAGCCCATATTTAATGGGAGCTACATCGTTCGAAAATCTGTAGTACTCACATTCTTGTAAGTATTGTCATACTGGGTGGCAGATGACACCTTACACATCTTAAGCTTTTGACACCGTTCCTCACAAGCGACTTCTAATCAAGCTGCGGAGCTATGGGGTATCGTCTCAGTTGTGCGACTGGATTCGTGATTTCCTGTCAGGAAGGTCGCAGTTCCTAGTAATAGACGGCAAATCATCGAGTAAAACTGAAGTGATATCAGGTGTTCCCCAGGGAAGCGTCCTGGGACCTCTGCTGTTCCTGATCTATATAAATGACCTGGGTGACAATCTGAGCAGTTCTCTTAGACTGTTCGCAGATGATGCTGTAATTTACCGTCTAGTAAGGTCATCCGAAGACCAGTATCAGCTGCAAAGCGATTTAGAAAAGATTGCTGTATGGTGTGTCAGGTGGCAGTTGACGCTAAATAACGAAAAGTGTGAGATGATCCACATGAGTTCCAAAAGAAATCCGTTGGAATTCGATTACTCGATAAATAGTACAATTCTTAAGGCTGTCAATTCAACTAAGTACCTGGGTGTTAAAATTACGAACAACTTCAGTTGGAAGGACCACATAGATAATATTGTCGGGAAGGCGAGCCAAAGGTTGCGTTTCATTGGCAGGACACTTAGAAGATGCAACAAGTCCACTAAAGAGACAGCTTACACTACACTCGTTCGTCCTCTGTTAGAATATTGCTGCACGGTGTGGGATCCTTACCAGGTGGGATTGACGGAGGACATCGAAAGGGTGCAAAAAAGGGCAGCTCGTTTTGTATTATCGCGTTATAGGGGAGAGAGTGTGGCAGATATGATACACGAGTTGGGATGGAAGTCATTACAGCATAGACGTTTTTCGTCGCGGCGAGACCTTTTTACGAAATTTCAGTCACCAACTTTCTCTTCCGAATGCGAAAATATTTTGTTGAGCCCAACCTACATAGGTAGGAATGATCATCAAAATAAAATAAGAGAAATCAGAGCTCGAACAGAAAGGTTTAGGTGTTCGTTTTTCCCGCTCGCTGTTCGGGAGTGGAATAGTAGAGAGATAGTATGATTGTGGTTCGATGAACCCTCTGCCAAGCACTTAAATGTGAATTGCAGAGTAGTCATGTAGATGTAGATGTAGATGCTGCTAGAACATGTGCCTTTACAAGTACGGCGCAACATGTGGTTCATGCACGATGGAGCTCCTGCACATTTCAGTCGAAGTGTTCGTACGCTTCTCAACAACAGATTCGGTGACCGATGGATTGGTAGAGGCGGACCAATTCCATGACCTCGACGCTCTCCTGACCTCAACCCTCTTGACTTTCATTTATGGAGGCATTTGAAAGCTCTTGTCTACGCAACCCCGGTACCAAATGTAGAGGTTCTTCGTGCTCGTATTGTGAACGGCTGTGATACAATACGCCATTCTCCAGGGCTGCATCAGCGCATCAGGGATTCCATGCGACGGAGGGCTGCTGCATGTATCATCGCTAACGGAGGACATTTTGACCATTTCCTGTAGCAAAGTGTTTGAAGTCACGCTGGTACGTTCTGTTGCTGTGTGTTTCCATTCCATGATTAATGTGATTTGAAGAGAAGTAATGAAATGAGCTTTAACATGGAAAGTAAGCGTTTCCGGACACATGTCCACATAACATCTTTCCTTTATTTGTGTGTGAGGAATGTTTCCTGAAAGTTTGGCCGTACCTTTTTGTAACACCCTGTATATATATCCAGTCGTTTGGCTTGTAAACTTACGAAGATAATCAGGATATGCTGTGCATGCAGTGACTTTGTTCACAGTATTGTTTGGGAGGTAAGGATTGTTTGTATTTCAATGCATTGACGGAGATTCTACGTAAGCATGGTGGCGGGTTCCTGCTTCCGTCCACGTGCAAATATTGATGATGGTACCATCTGCTGGATTTTTACGAACATTAACACAAATAGTGGTCTGGGGGGAGGGAGTGGGTGGCGAAGGGGACAGATGTACACTTGTTCGTGGGGGCAAAGAACACATTATTTTTTTCGTAATAAAACAATTACACTGTTTTTGCATGTATCTTAAAGACACTACAAACTTTAATTGTAATAAATTTTAGTAGTTGTGATCCGTAATCGTGAAAGAAACACAGATAGACACTATTGGTCAGAAGAGAATATGCACTTAGTGGTGAAGGCTTTTAAAGAGGACGGCATGGCGTTAGCACAGCAGCTGCAACCTTTTCGGTTCCACGAAGTTCATTATGAAGACGGGTTGTCACCAACGTACACACTCGAAAATTCTGGCAGCATACAGCTTTTTTACACAAGGAACAGAATTGTAGTTGGTGGAAGACCTTTTGTGACTCCACTCCACTGCATACGAGTTAACGTACACAGACCTGGTTAGTATGGCATATCGTTATGCATTTGCAAAAGAGTTAAAAGATCCATTTAATAATGACTTACAAATGGTAGGCAAGGACTGTATTCGAAGCTTTCTTAGATAGCACAAGAATCTTACTCTAGAGTTTCTGAAGGTCTTGCACGTGCTCGGAACAATGGAATGACCAAAGAGAAGATAGCTGCGTTTTACAATAATTTACAGAGATTGTTGGATAACCTAAGTCCGTAGGATAACACTGCAAACATTTACAACTCGAGGACACGGATTTACAGCTGATTTACAAAGCAGGAAAAGCTATATCGCAACGTGGTAAGGGAGAAGTTGTTAGCCAAACTAACTGTGAAAGAGGTAAAACAGTGAGTGTAACGCCACGTGTTTCTCCTACAAGTTAGTATGTTCCTCCTTTACTTGTTATGAAAGCGGTACGATACAAAGACAGCTGTGAACTGGACATGCCTCTTGGTTCAAATGTATTCCTGTCAGAGAGTGACTACGTGAAGTGGGAACAATTCTATTAGCTCTTAGACCATTTGATTCATGTGAAGCGTCTTGGACCTGTCGCTCTCATTTTGGATGACCATGGCTCACATTTTTCACTCTCCGGCCTGTAGCCACCAGTGGGCACCTGTTGTATTTGCTTCCTCACAGTATCCACATGCTACAGCCATTTGATGCCTCTTTCTTCTATACACTAAAGACATTTTACAATGATCGCTGCAGAGTGTAGCCGGGCGCTGGTGGCCGAGCGGTTCTGGCGCTACAGTCTGGAACCGCGCGTCCGCTACGGCCGCAGGTTCGAATCCTGCCTCGGGCATGGATGTGTGTGCTGTCCTTAGGTTAGTTAGGTTTAAGTAGTTCTAACTTCTAGGGGACTTATGACCTCAGTAGTTGAGTCCCATAGTGCTCAGAGCCATTTGATTTTTTTGAAACTGAGGATGGGACATCATTCATTCTGACATATCCCACTTTACTGCTACTCTAAAAGAGGAAAATGCCAGGGCGGCAAACAAGATGATACTGAAAAATACAAAATGTGATACACATAAGAATGATGTGTGCACTGTGTGGAAAATACTACACAAACACGGTGAAAATTTGATGCAGTATCTAAATTGTGATTTCACGCTGTATGTTTCAAATGCTAATGATCCCTACTTCGTTTGCGTGAATTGTTCCAGCGTTGAAAGTGATTAGAAAGTCAGGTGTCCGTTTGCCCCATACGGAGTGCCAGATTGCTTCTACAGTTTCACCATCTATTTATTTAAATATTTCTGGGCTGAAAATAAAGTTAAAAAACTAAGCTTGTATTGAGACCCTTTGAGCAAGCTTAAAGATGTAAAATAAAAATTTCAAACTTGATTTTTTTAATAGTTATTTCAAAAAGTCCCCTTAGGGCGTCCGTTTGTCCCAACTTTAATTAGAATGACTGTGACCTCAATATCCTGACTGTCAGAGCAACATTTATAAGGCGGAAGTATCCCCGAGCTAATGGCAGCCCCGCTGTGCCTCGTGGCTGAACATATCACGCACAGTATTGTAGGTTAGAGCAGACGCCGCGACGCCGCGACCCGGTGACACAGTTAAAAGCGCTCTCTGACTGCCGACTTGATAATGGCCGCTACTCAAGGCGTTGTGTGGCGAGGCGAACCTGCTAGTGGCGGCTGTCTGGGTGCAGTAGGCGTACGGCCAAATACAGCTGCTGCCAAAGCGAGACTGCCGCTACTACATTCCACTATACTCGCTTGAAGGCCTCCTGCATAGGTCATACACGGCCTCCGCATACCCAGCTTGCTCTATTCGTTCGTGAGACCTAAAAGGTAGCAGGTGGTGAAACTCAGGCTGATTCGTAGTTGTCTGACTTCCAGAAGCCTTCCACATGCTTCCGCTCCGACACCTAGCAAACACAAAACGTGCATAGGGGATACGGGACGAGACGTGCATCTATTATTTATACGTTTATCTGACCCGAGAAGGCGCTTCCTTTGAAGACTCCCTAGCAAACATTGTACATCGTTATCAAAGGAGAGGCCTCGTCACAAGCGAGCCTTAGGGTAGCATGGTAGGGCCGCTACTGCTCACAGGACGTACAGAATTATAACATTATCCTCTGTAATTACTTGAAATTTGCCTTACATTCTAAATCCTGAGAATCAAGGGTGTTAAATATTTTGAGAAATATTTATCGGAACTCTGCCTTTGGCAGCAACGTTATAAGAAAGTTGGGGCCTATTTTATCTTCGGTTTAATTCTTCCGTGAAAATCAACAATAGTAATACTGTTTACTTCCATTTACTTTACAACTGCAAACCAGCTACCACGCTTACCTTGGAAAGCGTTCGTTTGATATTTTACTGACTGTGAAAAGAAATGAAGTTTAATTTCGTAATAACTGCACTCAGAAAAATTATCGGATTTCGAGAAAAATAAATGACTGCAGGTTCTGAAGGACATAATATGCAACTAGCAATTACACACAAAATGGCTTTTGAAATAAACACGAACCAAACAAAAGCTTCCGTAATTAATTTCATGAAATTTTATAAATGAAATCTACTTTTCCTTTTTATCCAAAATGAAAGAGGATCTCGAAATACCGTTGTCGTAATGTGCAGTTTCATTTTCTATCCTTTAAGGAACAGTCAGTCTACAAATCTCACATTTAGTATTTCAGCTCAGCGACAGCGATCACAAAGGAGTTTATTCACAAGATCTAATCGAAAGAGAATAAGAGCACAAGTGAGAGCTAAAGAACAAGTTCACACTTGAACATCTCCTTTTATAATATTCTAAAGCTGTTATTTTTGCTTAATTTTTATCTCAGTACTAGTCACAAGGTTCATGCATTGCTGTATTACATACACTATGTGATCAAAAGTATCCACAGACCTGACTGAAAATGATTACAAGTTCGTGGCACCCTCCATCGGTAATGCTGGAATTCAGTATGGTGTTGGCCCACCCTTAGCCTTGATGACAGCTTCCACTCTCGCAGGCATACGTTCAATCAGATGCTGATAGGGTTCTTGGGGAATGGCAGCCCATTCTCCACAGAGTGCTGCACTGAGAACAGATATCAATGTCGGTCGGTCAGGCCTGGCACGAATTCGGCGTTCCAAAACACCCAATATGTGTTCTATAGCATTCAGATCGGGACTCTGTGCAGGCCAGTCCATTACAGACATGTTACTGTCGTGAAACCACTCCTCCACAGGCCGTGCATTATGAACAGGTGTTCGATCGTGTTGAAAGATGCAAACGCTATTCGCGAATTGCTCTTCAAAAGCGGGAAGCATGAAGGTGCTTAAAACATCAATGTAGCCCTGTGCTGTGATAGTGTCACGCACAGTAATATGGGGTCCAAGCCCTGTCCACGAAAAACACGACACACCATAACACCACCGCCTCCGAGTCTTACTGTTGACTCTACTCAAGCTGGCAGATGACGTTCACCGGGCATTCGCTTTACCCACACCCTGCCATCGGGTCGCCACATTGTGTACAGTGATTCGTCACTCCACTCAACGTTTCTCCACAGTTCAATCGTCCAATGTTGAAAGCTCCTTACACCAAACGAGTAGTTGTTTTGCATTTACCGGCGTAATGAGTGGCTTACGAGCAGCCGCTCGACCATGAAATCCAAGTTTCCTCACCTCCCGCCTAACTGTCATAGTATTTGCAGTGGATCTTGATGCAGTCTGGAATTCCTGTGTGATGGTCTGGATAGATGTCTGCCTACCACACATGACGACCCTCTTCAACTATCGGCGGTGTCTGTCAGTTCAAATGCGTGTGAAATCTTATGGGACTATGGGACTTAACTGCTCAGTCCCTCATCAGTCCCTAAGCTGACACACTACTTAACCTAAATCATCCTGAGGACAAACACACACACTCATGACCGAGGGAGGACTCGAACCTCCGCCGGGACCAGCCGCACAATCCAGGACTGCAGCGCCTTAAACCGCTCGGTCTCTGTCACTCAATAGATGAGATCGGCCTGTGCGCTTTTGTGCTGTACGTGTCCCTTCACGTTTCCACTTCACTATCACAGCGGAAACAGTGGACCTATGGTCCTTAGGAGTGTGGAAATCTCGCGTACAGACGTATGACACAAGTGACACCCAATCGCCTGACCACGTTCGAAGTCCGTGAGTTCCGCGGAGCGCCCCATTCTGCTCTCTCACGATGTCTAATGACTAGTGAGGTCGCTGATATGGAGTACCTGGCAGTAGGTGGCTGCACAGTGTACGTAATATGAAAAACGTATCCAGAATGAGATTTTCACTCTGCAGCGGAGTGTGCGCTGATATGAAACTTCCTGGCAGATTAAAACTGTGTGCCCGACCGAGACTCGAACTCGGGACCTTTGCCTTTCGCGGGCAAGTGCTCTACCATCTGAGCTACCGAAGCACGACTCACGCCCGGTACTCACAGTTTGGAAAGTAGGAGACGGATACTGGCAGAAGTAAAGCTGTGAGTACCGGGCGTGAGTCGTGCTTCGGTAGCTCAGATGGTAGAGCACTTGCCCGCGAAAGGCAAAGGTCCCGAGTTCGAGTCTCGGTCGGGCACACAGTTTTAATCTGCCAGGAAGTTTCATGAAAAACGTATGTTTCTTGGCGTGTCCGGATGCTTTTGATCACATAGTGTAGATGTTTTAATCAGTAAAATTGCTTCATTTAAGCTACCTGACGCTGTCATGTAGTAATTATTTCTCTTGATATGGGGAAAATTAGTTAAGTCTGTCTGCGGCGCCACAAGGTGAGCAGAAAGTCTTTCCCTGATTGCAGAAATTAATTTATAAGAACTATGCTACATACAGCCATGTGTTTTTTGTAAATGACAGCTTAACGCATGAAGTTCTGACGGATACGCTTCGACATGTGAAATGACAGCATCTGATTTCTTTTCTCTCTCTCTCTCTCCTGTTACAGATACTTTAAATGAGAGGAGTGTTGCTCTAAGAATGGCGTCTGTGCAGGTGGAAACCCACAGTGTTTTGTGGTATCATGAAATACGCTCGCCAGTTACATTTCAGCTTCAGATCCGAAGTGCCACTGGTTAATATCTGGCAAATGTGAAGAGCATCAAAGGATGGTACGAAAAACTTAAAAATCCTGCGAGGGTTGGGCGAAAATGCATGAAGCGGTACCCCTGGTGTGAGTGACGACACTGTTGACAGGGCGAGATCCGCGAGAAAGAGGGACAGCGGCGCTTACGTCAGAGCACGTCACACTGCAGGTCTTGCGAGTGCCAGAGCCCATCGCCGGCTGGGAACGAGTAATCCTTTCAGAAGAGTTTAATAATTCTTAACTGTATGGTTATGAACATATTTTGCAGCACTGACTACTGTGTATAGAAGAGTCCTTGGGGAATGATTCATTGCATCAGCATGACATTACAACGTGACAAAGTAGCGTCTCTGAGGCATTGGTTTGTGAAGAATAACTTTCCTGAAACGGACTGCCTTGCCCAGAGTCCCAACTTGAAGCAAAATGAACACATTTTGAATGAGTTCGTTCATCGACTTCGTCACAGTCACCAGCGATCAAAATCATTACGTTCTCTGATTTTGGTTCTTGAGGAAGAATGGGTTGTCATTCCTGCACAGACACCTGATTGAAAGAGCGCTCAGCATAGTTCAAGACGACATAAAGATGGACACACCCCATTTTAGCTTCTACTGATATGTTTGTTCTTTATATATTTGATCAGACAGTGTAGATAACCTGTAATGATAACGACGGTAAAGTCAGAGGAGCTCTGAGCCACGCAGACTGACAGCGACACTATTTCTTGTCAGCTAACATCGGCTACGTATTAGCGGTCTCTAAAGCAGCAATACGTAGGAGGCAAATTCCTCATGTAACCGTGCTTCTTGGAACTGTGTACGTAGACTTTCAGGGGATACCTACTGTGGAATCTATCTCGAAGACTTTGCTACATCATTTTTTAAGTATTTCGGCGACGCTCTCTCGTGGGCTATATAAAAACCTGAGATCAATTGCGGAGCACTTCTTTGTACAAAAATGGTTCAAATGGCTCTGAGCACTACGGAACTTAACATCTAAGGTCATGAGCCTCTAGACCTAGAACTACTTAAACCTATATAACCTAAGGATATCACAAACATCCATGCCCGAGGCAGGATTCAAACCTGCGACCGTACCGGTCACGCGGTTCCAGACTGAATCGCCCAGAACCGCTTGGCCACACCGGTCTGCCCTCTTTGTACAAGTTCAGCAGAAAGAGGGAGCTGGTAGACTACATACCCTCCGGCATACGGTGTCTTCCGACCTTCAGTTTGAAAGCATACTGTTACATAGTTGCATAACCCGCGGCAGGATCGATAGTCGGCTCCCTGGAGAGCACACAGCGCAGTTGCTAGAGTCGTGGGTTAGGTATAGGTGTGTGTGTGTGTGTGTGTGTGTGTGTGTGTGTGTGTGTGTGTGTGTGACGTGCAGTACCGGCGTCGTGGCCTGCAGTGTTGCTAACTGCTGCATTTAAGTAAAACAGTTTCTGTCCACGCAAAGCAGGTTGATTCTCGGTACGTTGGCTGGGAGTGATTGTAAAGGCATTCCCCATTTACTGTCGTCCCCATCAGGCGTCGCGTCGAGCGTCAAATCAATTTGCGTGGACAATAAGGTTTTCAGGTGAAAAGTTATGTAGTTTACATCCGAGTCAAAAGTTCAGTATCACTGAGTTATTATGAGAAGTGAAATTTCCGAATTCGTGTGTCGTGTCGCGAGACCAACAACCAACCACACCGCGACGTTTACGGGACCAACAAACGTGGACTTTATCGTAATTCAGCGATCATTCTGATTAAAAAAACTTATAATCTGTGTGACTGAAATTCACGACAGGCCATGCTTTAGTTCGCATTTCATGTTGCGAGATCGACAGCCAGCCGAGTCACGAACGGTTGAGCGAGCACTCGTGAAAACCGTTGGTAGCACCACTAGGATGATTAATGTTAATTGCGAGAACTGTGCCACCCGACACAACCCCAGCACACTAGCGGAAGAGTGAGTTTTGCGTGAGCGAGGTGTAAGTGATCCAACTGAGTGACTATACACTGAGGTGGCAAAAATCAGTGTCGTGGCAATGACGGTAGTATCGCGTACGCAAGGTATAAATGGCAAGTGCATTGGCGAAACTGTTATTTTTACTCAGGTCATTCATGTCAAACATGTACAATGTGATTATGACTGCACGACGGGAATTAACAGACTTTCAACTCGGAATGGTAGCTGGAACTAGACGCATGGGCCATTCCATTTCACAAACTGTTAGGGAATTCAATATTCCGAGATCCACAGTGTCAATGAGTCTGCCAAGAATACTGAATTGCAGGCATTATTTCTCACCACGGACAACGCAGTGGCCAACGACCTTCACTTAACAACCGAGAGCAACAACGTTTGCCTACAGTTGACGGCGTGAACAGACAAGCAACCCTACGTTGAAATAACCGTGGAAATTAATTTGGAACGTACGACGTACGTGTCAGGGCAGTGCAGAGAAATTTGGCGTTAATAGGCGATGGAAGCAGACGACCGACGTCAGTGCCTTTGCTAACCGCACAACGTCGCCTGTAGCGACTCTTCTGGGGTCGCGATCATAGCGGTTGGATCCTAGACGACAGGAAAACCTTGGTCTGGTCAAAATGGCTCTGAGCACTATGGGACTTAACTTCTGAGGTCATCAGTCCCCTATAACTTAGAACTACTTAAACCTAACTAACCTAAGGACTTCACACACATCCAAGCCCGAGGCAGGATTCGAACCTGCGACCGCAGCTGTCACGCGGTTCCAGACTGTAGCTCCTAGAACCGCTCGGCTACAACGGCCGGCCCTTGGTCTGGTCACATGCGCCCTGATTTTAGTTGGTAAGAGCTGAAGGCAGGGCTTGAGTGTGGACCCAAGTTGTGAACAAGGCACTGTGCAAGCTGCTGGTGGCTCCGTAATGGTGAGGGCTGTGCTTACATGACATGGACTGGGTCATCAGTGATGTCCGGCTTCTTGGAGACTGTTTGCAGTCATTGATGGACTTTATGTTCTCACCATGTTACCGGGCCGCAGTTGTCCTCGATTGGTTTGAAGAATATTCTGGACAGTTCGAGCGACTGATCTGGTAGCCCACGTTGCCCGATATCAACCCCATAGAACATTTATGGGGCATAATCGAGAGGGCAGTTCGTGCACAACATCCTGCGCCGGCAACTGTTTCGCAATGGCAATTGCTACAGAGACAGCACGGTTCAATATTTCTTCACGGGACTTCCAACGACGTTTCGAGTCCATGCCACTGCACTACGCCGAGCAAAAGGGAATCCGACATGATATTAGGACGTATCCCAATACTTCCGTTACCTCAGTGTAGATTTCATTGTACTCCAAACAGACTGTGGGGCTATAAGTGCCAGTTAACAATAACGACGATTGTATGAAAAAGTCACTTGTGAATAATGCAGTCCAATTTATTGTGTTTTACTACCAGAATATGCTTGGTTTTTAACAGACAATCATGAATCTCGTTGTATTAATGTACCCCCAACCTACAATTAGTTTTTGAACGTGAGTCTACACTGTAAACCACAGTTGGCAGGGGCATGAGCTGAAGAACAAGCACCAAGGGGGATCAGTTACGTGTGATTTAGGAACGTGGTAGAAAAATATCCAATTAGCGTGTCTTACAATCTGTGTGTCTGCATTTACGTAACACAGAGCGTAATATTTGTGACTGTATATGACGGTTTAAAATAATAGGGCGGCTTAGAGGCTGATAGAGGTGGCAGAAAGGTCAGACACCGGACTCGGATTCGGTAGGGTGGCGGTTTATTTTCTCGTCCAGGCACACAGACATCTAAATCTACAAGATTACTCTGCAATTCACAATTAAGTGCCTGGCAGAGGGTTGAAGCTACCTCTCTACCGTTCAGTTCTCGAACAGTTCGCAGGAGAAATGAACATTTAAATCTTTACATGTGACCTCTGATTTCTCCTATTTTATTGTGACCTTCATTTTTCCTATTGTAGATGGGCGCCAACAAATTTTTTTTTACACTTTGAGGATGAAGTTGGTGAGTGAAATTTCATAAGAAGGTCCTGATGTAGAGAACATTTTCGTTTTTAATGGCTGCCACACCAATTCGTGTACCATATAGGTGGCACTATCTCCCCTATTTCGCGATAACACAAAACGAAGTACCCTTCTGTACTTTTTCGATGTCCTCCGTCAATCCTACGAAAGCAGTCTGTTTAGTAGACCTGTTACAGATTCTAAGGCCTTTGACAATAAATGGCAGTCTTTGGTTTGCTTTCCCCACAACATCATCTATGTGATCGTTCCAGTTTAAGTTATTCGCAGTCGTAGACCCTATGTATTTAATGAGTTTGTAACCTTTAAAATGTGTGATTTATCGAGTAACTGAAACTGAGGGGATTCCTTACAGTGGTCATGTGGATGACTTCACACTTCCCATGATTTATAGTCTATTGCTACTTTTCGCACCATACAGACATATTGTCTAAATAATTTTAGTATTCGTTTTGATCGTCTAATGACTTTACCTGATCGTAAATGACAGCATCATCTGTAAACAATATAAGCTGCATGCTCAGATTGTCTCCTAAATCGTTTATGTGGAATAGGAATAACAGAAGCCCTATAGCGTGCATTCCATTGACGCCGAACTACCGGCATGTGTGACTTCAGTGGTGTCAAGCGAGATATCATTGAGGGGAAGAGTGCAGATCTGTCGTGTTTTCTGACGAAAGCTGATTCTTCCAGTGGTGGCCATGTGTTAGTTAGAAGAAAGCCAATTGAGAGCCTGCAATCAACCTGCCTGCGTGCTAGATACACTGGACCCACACCTGGAGTTGTGGTCAGTTGTGCGGTTTCTTATGACAGCAGGAGCTTTCTAGTAGTTACCACACGCACCGTCGCTGCAAACATGTTCTTCAGTTTGCTGGTTGAATCTGTTGTACAGCCATTCATGAACAGCATTGCAGAGGGTGTTTTTCAACAGGATAACGCTCACTCCTTGGGGAACGCCAGATATGAATTCTGTTTTACTCGATGACTTTCCGTCAATTATTATGAACTGTGACCCTTCTCACAGGAAATCACGAATCTATTCATACAACTGAGATGATACCACATATACATGCCATTTAATTAAACTCGCTTGCGAGGAACGGCACCAAAGCGTTCTGGAAATCTAAAAATACTGATTCAATTTGACGTCCCCAGAAGACAGCACTTCGTGAGAATGAAGAGTTAGTTGTGTTTCACCAGCGCGATATTTTCTGAATCCCTTTTGGCTATTTGTCAATTATTCGTTTGCTTCGAGGTGATCCATAATGTTCGAGCACAGTGTGCGTTACGGAATCCTACTGTAAATCGACGTTAGTGATATTGATCTGTAATTCAGCGGATTACTCCTATTTCCTTTCTTGGGTACTGGTGTGACTTGCGCAGCTTTCCAATCTTCGGGTACAGATCCTTTTCCAAGAGAGCGATTGTATGTGATTTCTGGTTATACGGTTATTCTATCGGCATACTCTGACAGGAACCTGACTGAAATACAGTCTCTACCGGAAGTCTTGTTTTTCTTATACCGAGGATCATCATCATCAGTTTTCTGCTATATTAGCAGGTCCTTTTGCCTCTCCATTTTCTGCGATCCATTGCTTACTTCTTGAGGCTGCTGTATGTTGTACCGTCCATCACGTCATCCATTATCTGGAATCTCTTCCTTTCTCGCTTCCTTTTTCCTTCCACATAACCTTCTGAAACTGTTTTTATCAGTCCGTAATTCTTTCTTAATATATGCCCAACCCACTTTATTTTTCTTCTTTTTATTACATCTATTAACTGTCTTTTCTCTCCCACTCTTCTCAGTACCTCTTAATTTTTTACTCTGTCCATCCAACCGACTCTTTTATCCTCCGCCATGTTCACATCTCAAAAGCCTCCAGCCTTTCTTTGTCTTTCTTCCTCAAAGTCCATGTTTCAGCGCCATACAGAAGAACACTCCATACAAAACTTTTATGAGTCTTTTTCTCAATTCTCTGTCCAGACTGCTGCAGAAAATTCTCCTTTTCTCATAAAACGCCTCTTTTTCCATTGCTATTTGCTATCCTTGTTTTAATTTCTGTGCTGTACTTCCTGTCGCTATCTATCCTGCTTCAAAGATATTTAAAATTTTGCACCTGTTATAATATTTCTCCATTCACCTTAATTCTTATTTCTTTATTTCCTCCTAGTACCAATACTTTTGTTTTCTTTATGTTAATTTTTCATTCCATAATTTTTCCATTAGCTTCAATGGTGTCCACTAAATCCTGTATTTCTTTTCCATCTGTGCCTAGAAGCCAGAAGCTAGAAGCAGCAAACCTCAAGCACCCTACTATTCTTTCTCAATTTCTACTCCTTCATCATCTAATTAGTATTGGTCAATCACATTTTCCAAGTAGAGGTTGAAAAGGGTAGGTGATAGATAGCAACCTTGTCTTACTCCTTTTCCTAGTCCGATCCAGCTTGAACTTTCTCCTCTCTCTTTAACTGAGGCTTTTTGATTAAGATATAATGAGTTTACAAGTCTTCTGGTTTTCCAGTCCAGTCTCTTTTCCCTCATTATAGTCGCCAGTTTGTCCCATTCCACATTGTCAAATGTCGTTTCTAGATCTATGAAGCACATATAGAGGTCTCTTCCGTTTTTCAATAAACCTTTCTCCCAAGATTCGTAAGAGCCCTATTGCATCTCTGGTGCCCGTATTCTATCTAAAGCCAAACTGCGCCTCGCCAAGATTCTCCTCCATTACTTTTTGAAGACTATTATTAACTATTCTTAACATTACTTTGGCTGCATGTGAAATGAGGCTAATTGTCCTGTGCTCACTGCATGATACGGAGAATATCTGCTTATAATTTACTCATGTAGCCAGTTCTTCGTGATTCGAATTCTGCACCGTTTACATCGTCTTCTTTTTTGAAGGAATTTCGGAAAATCGTGTTTAGTAGCTCTGCTTTTGTGACCCTGTCATCAATAACATCACCATTGTTATCGCACATTAACATTATTAAATGCATCTTGTCATTAACGTATTTTACATTCGACCAGAATTTCTTTGGGTTTTCAGCCAGATTTAGAGACAGAGTTTGGTTGTGGAAACTATTAAAAGCGTCTGGCATTGAAGTGCTTTGCAGAGTTAGGACTTCCATAGTTTCCCTAAATAACTGAAGACGAACGCTGGAGTGGCCCCTTTGAAAAGGAGGACGTGACCTACACTCCTGGAAATTGAAATAAGAACACCGTGAATTCATTGTCCCAGGAAGGGGAAACTCTATTGACACATTCCTGGGGTCAGATACATCACATGATCACACTGACAGAACCACAGGGACATAGACACAGGCAACAGAGCATGAACAATGTCGGCACTAGTACAGTGTATATCCACCTTTCGCAGCAATGCAGGCTGCTATTCTCCCATGGAGACGATCGTAGAGATGCTGGATGTAGTCCTGTGGAACGGCTTACCATGTCATTTCCACCTGGCGCCTCAGCTGGACCAGCGTTCGTGCTGGACGTGCAGACCGCGTGAGACGACGCTTCATCCAGTCCCAAACATGCTCAATGGGGCACAGATCCGGAGATCTTGCTGGCCAGGGTAGTTGACTTACACCTTCTAGAGCACGTTGGGTGGCACGGGATACATGCGGACGTGCATTGTCCTGTTGGAACAGCAAGTTCCCTTGCCGGTCTAGGAATGGTAGAACGATGGGTTCGATGACGGTTTGGAAATACCGTGCACTATTCAGTGTCCCCTCGGCGATCACCAGAGGTGTACGGCCAGTGTAGGAGATCGCTCCCCACACCATGATGCCGGGTGTTGGCCCTGTGTGCCTCGGTCGTATGCAGTCCTGATTGTGGCACTCACCTGCACGGCGCCAAACACGCATACGACCATCATTGGCACGAAGGCAGAAGCGACTCTCATCGCTGAAGACGACACGTCTCCATTCGTCCCTCCACTCACGCCTGTCGCGACACCACTGGAGGCGGGCTGCACGATGTTGGGGCGTGAGCGGAAGACGGCCTAACGGTATGCGGGACCGTAGCTCAGCTTCATGGAGACGGTTGCGAATGGTCCTCGCCGATACCCCAGGAGCAACAGTGTCCCTAATTTGCTGGGTAGTGGCGGTGCGGTCCCCTACGGCACTGCGTAGGATCCTACGGTCTTGGCGTGCATCCGTGCGTCGCTGCGGTCCGGTCCCAGGTCGACGGGCACTTGCACCTTCCGCCTACCACTGGTGACAACATTGATGTACTGTGGAGACCTCACGCCCCACGTGTTGAGCAATTCGGCGGTACGTCCACCCGGCCGCCCGCATGCCCACTATACGCCCTCGCTCAAAGTCCGTCAAGTGCACATACGGTTCACGTCCACGCTGTCGCGGCATGCTACCAGTGTTAAAGACTGCGATGGAGCTCCGTATGCCACGGCAAACTGGCTGACACTGACGGCGGCGGTGCACAAATGCTGCGCAGCTAGCGCCATTCGACGGCCAACACCGCGGTTCCTGGTGTGTCCGCTGTGCCGTGCGTGTGATCATTGCTTGTACAGTCCTCTCGCAGTGTCCGGAGCAAGTATGGTGGCTCTGACACACCGGTGTCAATGTGTTCTTTTTTCCATTTCCAGGAGCGTATTTCCTGCTCCACCTTTCCGCAGTCCGGTCCTCTGCTCCGTCTCTTATAACCTTGATGTTTTGTGACGTCAAATCCTAATATTCAAATGGCTCTAAGCACTATGGGACTTAACATCTGAGGTCGTCAGTCCCCTAGACTTAGAACTACTTAAACCTAAGTAACGAATGTCCGAGGCAGGATTCGAACCTGCGACCGCAGCAGCAGCGCGGTTCCGGGCTGAAGCTCTTAGAACCGCTCGGCCACAGCAGCCGGCCCCTGATATTCCCCCTTGTTTCTAGGTATAGATGACACGACTACTTTCATGTTTTGGACTATGGAGAGGGCCTAGTGATATACTGGACGTCTGAAATGGACTTTGAGAAGAACTCGCATACGGCAACTGATAGTGCTTTGCTTGATAAATACGCAGGTGTCGTTCGAGGCTGGGAAGGGGGGAATTTTTGCGGCCATGGCGCCTCGCCATTCCGGCACTGGTCTAGCTGAAGGCGAGCCTAGCTCTGCTGCAGCCATGCCGGCCGAGCCCCCTCCCCCCTTTCGCCAAATGGTGTTTTTCTGCAGCAGCCTGCTAGGGAGCGCCGTCCTCAAACTGCCGCATTGTGTATTCCGCACGGCGCCGCAATAGCGAGCGGAAAATTCCAATTCAGCGGCCGTACCCACCGGCTTTTCGTCTTGCAGTTCTTGTTTCTCGGGGTTGCGCGAGCTAAGCCTGCTGTAGCATCCCCAAACGGCTCCCCTCTGGTCCACCGTGCGCCTGCGTTGCGCTTAACTAGTGGAGTAAGTGCTCAGCGACTTCAATAGAGGTTTGCCTGTATGCGGACATTCGTGGGTAAATCTGATACGATATCCGCAATATAAATTACTTTGGGGCTAGACGTTAAAGGACAGTGTCGGTATTATGATTTTCGCCTATTCCAATTGCATGTGGTCGATGATAGTAGTTATTATTTTAAGTCGCTTCATTACCCATCTGGTTTCAATGCGTAGTGTTTCGGACGTGGTAAACATCTGCGAGCCTAGTATTCCTAACTGTCCACACAATTCCGTTGCACATTCCCGACAGAACAGACACCACATATACAATGAAGGAACAAAACACAGCACCAAGAAATAATTGATGTAGAATAATGAAATTTCAGAAACGCAATGGTCTACGTAACATATGTGATTAACGTTGCAGGTTTACAATTTAATGTAAGTGTGAGAGACAAGTCATTACAAATGTGAAATGCTGGTACATTAATACCTGTTGTAATCACCGGAATGTTCAATGCAAGCATGCAAATGTGCGAGCATTGTATTGCACAGGTGCCGGATGTCACTTTATTGGACGGCGTTCCATGCCTGTTGCACTTCGTCAGTCAATACAGGGACGGTTAATGCTGTTTGGCCGGCCACGGTGGCCGAGCGGTTCTAGGCGCTTCAGTCCGGAATCGCGCGGCTGCTACGGTCGCAGGCTCGAATCCTGCCTCGGGCATGGATGTGTGTGATGTCCTTAGGTCAGTTAGGTTTAAGTAGTTCTAAGTTCTAGGGGACTGATGACCTCAGATATTAAGTCCCATAGTGCTCAGAGCCATTTGAACCAATGCTGTTTGTTAATGACGTTATCGTCCTATGACGTGCCGTATGTGTTTGATTGTAGATAGATCTGGTGATCGAGCAGCCCAAGGTAACATGTCGACTGTCTATAGAGCGTGTCGGCTTACAACAGTGGTATGTGGGCGAGCGTTATCGTGTTGGAAAACACCCCCTGGAATGCTGTTCATGAATGACTGCACAACAGGTCGAATCACCAGACTGACGGACAACTTTGCAGTCACGGTACATGAGATAACTACGAGAATGCTCCTGCTCTCAAATGAAATCTCACACCAGACCACAACTTCAGGTGTAAGTCCAGTGTCTGTAGCATGCAGGCAAGATGTTTGCTAGCCCTCAATTGCGCTTCTTCAACCAACACGGGGCCATCACTGGCGGAACCAGCTTTCAAACACAACAGACCTTCACCCTGCCCTCCAATTAGCCCTCGATTGGCACCACAGATGTCGCACATAGCTGTGGTTTGGTGTCAGTGGGGCGCATGGTGCAGGGCTTCTGGTTCCAAGCTGTCCTTCGAGTTACCAATACATAGCACATCTCTGTGTCACAGTTGTGCCAACCGCTGCTCAGATTGCTGCTGCAGATTCAGTACGATGAGCTGGAGCCATACATCGAACACGATGGTCTTGTCTCTCGGTAGTGCACGTGGCCGTCTGGAGCCCGTACGTTCTCGTGAACACCGCTGCCAGCAATCACGTACAGCAGCTGCATTCCTGCCAACTCTTTCTGCAGTATCGCAGAAGGAACATCCAGCTTCCAGTAACCCTGTTACACGACCTCGTTCAAAGCCAGAGAGATGTTGACAATCACGTCTTTCGGAATTCTGGCAGGGGCGGGAAGCGTGTCCGGATAGCCGAAGCGCTGAAGATAACCGCTAGTATTAAGCGTGAGATACGGGTTCGAATCCTGGCTCGGCACCAATTTTCAGCTTTCACCATCGAATTATTTCGATGCCCGATTGCGGTGCTCGTCTGCCTTTTTCTTCGAAATTTGCTACGACTCTTCACCACTGGAATGTTTGCTTCGTGGTCTAAAGCCTGTTTGTGTATCAGTCAAGTCACAAATAATATTCGGTATAAAATAAGCGAATCTATCAACGTTCCTCTTAAAGTACACAATTAACTTCATTGCAATGACTATTGTAGCACGGTAACATGATTTAACATTATGGTGAATTAATGTAAATTTTATAAATGAGTTGTTTGACTAACATTTAACAGTATGCAAACAGTGATGACAACTTTTGAAACATCACTTGACTTCCCAACGTCGTGGACACGTTCCGCACCCAAAATTCACAGAACCAGCACCAGTAACTACGACTATGGAACGTATCAAGGATATGACAGGCTATGTTGTATAACAGTATGTTCGAGGTCGGTTTCTATGTTCTCAGTCAGTGTAATGTAAATTACGATGTCCAATGTTCTAATAAGTGTGAGACTGTTTTTGATCTATCTTCCTACCACAGTTGGGCACGGACTCACTGTGAGTGTTTTAGGAATTTGGTGTCGAACCTGCGGCCTGCGAGGTAGGAAGATACCATCTCACGCATGCAGAGTTCAGAAGAGTGTAGCAGTATGGACAGTGATGTAATCAGACAACGATATCACAATGTCGGTTTCAGCCGCGCCAGTTGGCGTGCTGTCGTAAAATTCTCCTTGCCTCAGAACTGCGTCTCATAGCTCAGGTCGGGAAAATTATTTGCATGCAATTACTAGAGTGAGTGTTAGTGGTTTACATTCACGAAATGTCGGTTTGTTTATTCACTTCGCTTTGCCTGTCAATAAGATTCGTATATTTTCAGGACATATTAGGACATCACACACAACCTTGCCCGAGGCGCGATTCCAACCGGCGACCGTAGCACTCGCACAGTTCCGGACAGAAGCGCCTGGAACCGCTAGGCCACCGCGGCCGGCTGCATGCAAGTCTAAAGATCACTGCAGAGTATACTGTAAAACATAGACACTGCAAAACAGTATTACGTGTTATACCGGCGACGAGAATAATTATGAAGTTTCTCACTGTGTGGGAATCGCAGCAAATGTGCGACTGCGGGAATTAGACACACAGTTACATATGGGGTTTCTCTCGTTCCGGGAGGCATGCTCTGATAGCTGGAGTTGTTGAGGCAAACACTCGCTTATAGCGGGAAATCCGGCTTCGAGTCCCTGTCCAGCTCTCATTTTTTATGCCATTAATAAGTTGTGCAGCTGAAACATTTGCGAATACATTACTTCTATGGTGAATTACGGTCTATGATACAGAAGCAGTGCCAGTGTAATTCATTTCAATTGTTACACTACTTTGCTCATCTCCTGAAGTTCGCAGGAGGAGAACACGGCAAGTGCTATTACCCGTTTCCTCGGGAACTTCGCTCAGTGGAAGAAGAGTCAAAATAAGCGAACTAGTGTGCCGGCTTATCCGTAAACACTAGACCGTTTACTTTCATTTTCGTTTTTCATTTCTGTAACCCATGTCTGTAGAAGATTACTACACGACCGTTTTGCAATATATGTTGATATAACATTGTACTTATGTCACATAAATGAATGAAAAAAGAAGTCAGAAAATTATTTGGCATTTTTTCGGAGAAATTCCTGTATTGTATCTTTATTCATAATCATCTGTAAGCACTAGTTTTGGAAAACATGATTCGTTATACACAGTTTGTAGCGAAATTGTTGCCAACGCTCGAAATATTCATCAATCTTTACGACGTTTCTGCCCCGAGTCAGATTCATACGAAGAAACGTCAATGTAGCAAACTTGCCTTCACGCGATGCCTGTGGTGTTTGCATTATCTGTGTTTCTGATGTTTCTACGATCGGTATCATCCTAAGGAATGCACCAAATCTTCCTGAAGAATAATCGTAAAAATAAAATATAAGGATTAATATAAGAATTGACATGAGAATTAAATATCAGGTTATGAGAATTTAAAAAGATTGTAACTCCCCAACATGCCATGCACTCGTATATTATACAGTAAACATATGACACTTATTGCGAAATCAAGTTGTAATTTGCAGTTAATATAACGCCATTGTATCCCTTAACTTGATAAGAAACATTCGTGTAGTAACCTTCTAAGTACATGGGCACATAAATGAAAACAATAGCCGAACGGTGCGGCCGAGCGGTTCTAGGCGCTTCAGCCCGGAACCGCTCTGCTGCTATGGTCGCAGGTTCGAATCCTACCTCGGGCATGGATGTGTGTGATGTCCTTAGGTTAGTTAGGTTTAAGTAGTTCTAAGTCTAGGGGACTGATAACCTCAGATGTCAAGTTCCATAGTGCTCAGAGCCATTTGAACCATTTTTAAAACAATAAAAATAAAGTAAAAACAATAGTCAGGGCTCGAAGGTAGAGTCCAAAACTAAGAAGCCCCAACGCTAATCACTGAGTCACCATTTCATCTAGCCATACCACGCACTAAATGACACATAAGGTGAGGTGCCCCACATGATTTGCTCATACTGTGGCATCAAGCAGTCAGGCCTGCAAGACGAATGGTCTGCCAAGCGAGTGCATTTATTCATATTTCTCAATGACTGATTATAGGCTCTAGTACCCACAATTGAGCTACAAATTATTCTCCTGTTTGAATATTACGCAACGGAAACGGATAACGCGCATCTGACTATTAGTAATTTACACAACTCAGATTGTTCACTACGCTCTGGCAATACCACATTTTCTTTCTTACCCATCGGCTTTGACCAACACGTGGCCATCGCACTGAATATGAATGGCGCACACATTATAAATTCTGGGTATCATGGCTACACACTACTCGATGAACAAGGCCACCAATCTTATTCTTTTCACTATCCTTTTTATTCCGATAAATTATATTATGTTTAAAAGATTAAACACACCATTACATTTTATACAACAATTACACATGAGAAACTCCCCCCAGTGGGCATAGCTTTACATTGATTCTCTATCTTAAGGTCTCGTAATTATTTAACGCTACAGTACACTTTCTAGATAGGATAGTGGATCTTTTGCTATATCTCACACTTCGACTCTCACACCCATCATCACGAAAACTTCCTCCAGACCGAGCGGTACAAAAAGGAACATGCATTACTCACTGCCTCTGAACTTATCTTGCTACTCTCCCATGCAAACCACACATACTTAAATTACATGAAATACATCACACTGGCAACATATATCACAAAGAATAGTCACAACGTTAGAATCACTTCACTTTCAGCTTTCCCACTTCAATTAGTATTCATCCCAGTTTCACACGACACTGCCCCACCTCGTAACTTTTCTTTCCTACTATGAACTCTGGAGGATATGTGCACATCTTCCTGTGCAATGCAAGCCAAGTGGCGTTGCTGGATAGACGGCTGACTCACTTTGCTTCTCTCTCAGAGTATTAGAGTTTGAATCCAGCGTCACACGGAAACATACAACACAAAGTAATATTAAGAACATATTCGTCACACACGCGAGTCCTCAACAGATATCATGGACGAGTACTTCTCTTTATCCTTTGTCTCATACACAGACTGAGTCCTGCACACGCCATTTCTTAAATATTTCCAACTTACAGTACACACGCCAGTAATTCAGTTTAACTTTAGCACTCGGAAGTATTTCAACTTATTGCTACACGTGGTTTCATGGTGACCGTTGGTCACTTCCGATGATTACTACGATCCCCTTAATATTACCTGCCTGACAATTAATTCTCCCCACAGAAGTTCCTGAAATAGAGAAATTATTATTCCAAACTACTCTTAAGTACCGAGCGAGGTGGCGCACTGGTTAGCACACTGGACTCGCATTCGGGAGGACGACGGTTCAATACCGCGTCCGGCCATCCTGATATAGGTTTTCCGTGATTTCCCTAAATCTCTCCAGGAAAATGCCGGGATGGTTCCTTCGAAAGGGCACGGCCGACTTCCTTCCCCGTCCTTTCGTAATCCGCTGAGACCGATGACCTCGCAGTTTGGTCTCTTCCCCCAAACAACCAACCAACTCTTAAGTATTCCACATGCATACCATTCTCTCCACTCTTTTGTCTTTGCGGAGCACAAGTAAGACAGGTCTTACCAACACAAGATCCAGAGCCAGAGTGCTGGAACATGTCCGTTCTTCAGGTCAGCTCGCACCTTTGCCGAAGTGGGGGAGCACCTTGCTACCGTATTGGCCAGACACATTTCAGGCGCTCAAAGCTCAGGTAAATTTCATCTCTTTGGTTCCACCAAAGGTGACCAAAGGACCGTCTCAAAGATGATCATGTATTGCACATTCACTATATGCGGTTAGCAGACGACCATACATTCATTCATTTCACAGTACTCATTGTCATTCTTTCCTACACTGGTATCCGGCTTCAGTGTATTAAGTTAAATTGAGTTATTATTACAAAAAATTTATTATTCTGACAAGAATAACGAAGAATTTTGTACCTATTTTCAATGTCGGGAGGTACTGTACCCTTTCAAAGGTACTCGTACGTTCCTCGGAAACTTTGACCATCATTTTTTGAGAAACTGTAGAGTATCTACGGATGAGCCGAGACACGTGTTCGGTCTTTTTGACCCCTCTTCCACTGAGCGAAGTTTCTGGGATATCGGGTTACGGCACTCGCCGTGTTCTCTTGGTCAGTCACAGATTAAACGGGAGCGCTGGCAGCCTGGGAGGGCCCTTCGCTTACCGCGCCCGGCGCCCTCTACTTTGCGGCACCCCAGCGCGGCGCGGCGGCCGCGCGGGCCCGTCGATATCCGGCGGGTAGTGCCGCAGTGCGCGCAGATTAATCAGCCCGCTCCTAGCCAGTCCGGTGCCGGCCGCAGCGCACAGCCGGAAATATTAGGCGCGTCGCGGCCATTTATTCCATTAGGCTGGCGCGGTAAATGTGGCGGCGCGAATTTATGGATGCAAATGGAACTCCCGCCAAGAGCAGGGCTGAGCGGGCGGTGGAGGCGGCGGCGGTGGCTCTGTGCGACCGCCGCATCTCCCTAATTGCATCGGAAGTCGCTGAGCGCATCCCTTTTCCGGGCGCCGGAGTCTCCACTGACCACCGCGGTGACAGCTCGCAGCTAAAGGAAGATGCGACGAGACGGCTATTCTACTAAGAACACACTTTATACAGGGTGTTACAAAAAGGTACAGCCTAACTTTCCGGAAACATTCCTCACACACAAATAAAGAAAAGATGTTATGTGGACATGCATCCGGAAACGCTTAATTTCCATGTTAGAGCTCATTCTAGTCTCGTCAGTATGTACTGTACTTCCTCGATTCACCGCCACTTGGCCCAATTGAAGGAAGGTAATGTTGACTTTGGTGCTTGTGTTGACATGCGACTCATTGCTCTACAGTACTAGCATCAAGCACATCAGTACGTAGCATCAACAGGTTAGTGTTCATCACGAACGTGGTTTTGTGGTCAGTGCAATGTTTACAAATGTGGAGTTGGCAGATGCCTATTTGATGTATGGATTAGCACGGGGCAATAGCCGTGGCGCGGTACGTTTGTATCGAGATAGATTTCCAGAACGAAGGTGTGCCGACAGGAAGACGTTCGAAGCAATTGATCGGCGTCTTAGCGACCACGGAACATTCCAGCCTATGACTGGCGACTGGGGAAGACCTAGAACGACGAGGACACCTGCAATGGACAGGGCAACTCTTCGTGCAATTGACGATATCCCTAATGTCAGCGCCAGAGGCGTCGCTGCTGTACAAGGGAACGTTGACCATGTCACTGTATGGAGAGTGCAACGGAAAAACTAGTTGTTTCCGTACCATGTACAGCGTGTGCAGGCACTATCAGCAGCTGATTGGCCTCCACGGGTACACGTCTGCGAATGGTTCATCCAACAATGTGTCATTCCTCATTTAAGTGCAAATGTTCTCTTTACGGATGAGGCTTCATTCCAACGTGATCAAATTGTAAATTTTTACAATCAACATGTGTGGGCTGACGAGAATCCGTACACAAATTTTCTGTGAACGTTTGGGCAGACATTGCTGGTGATGTCTTGATTGGGCCCCATGTTCTTCCACCTACGCTCAATGGAGCACGTTATCATGATTTTATACGGGATACTCTACCTGTGCTGCTAGAACATGTGCCTTTGCAAGTACAACACAACATGTGGTTCATGCACGATGGAGCTCCTGCACATTTCAGTCGAAGTGTTCGCACACTTCTCAACAACAGATTCGGTGACCGATGGATTGGTAGAGGCGGACCAATTCCATGGCCTCCACGCTCTCCTGACCTCAACCCTCTTGACTTTCGTTTATGGGGACATTTGAAAGATCCTGTCTACGGAACCCCGGTACCAAATGTAGAGATTCTTCGTGCTCGTATTGTGGACAGCTGTGATACAATACGCCATTCTCCAGGGCTGCATCAGCGCATCAGTGATTCCATGCGACGGAAGGTGGATGCATGTATCCTCGCTAACGGAGGACATTTTGAACATTTCCTGTAACAAAGTGTTTGAAGTCACGCTGGTACGTTCTGTTGCTGTGTGTTTCCATTCCATGATTAATGTGATTTGAAGAGAAGTAATAAAATGAGCTCTAACATGGAAAGTAAGCGTTTCCGGACACATGTCCACATAACATATTTTCTTTCTTCGTGTGTGAGGAATGTTTCCTGAAAGGTGGGCTGTACCTTTTTGTAACACCCTGTATACAAAAACTAGCTGCACCCGACCGCTCTTTCCTGTGGCCCAGTCCGCTTAAATAGAAAGAAAGAACAGAGAAAGCCCACGTTTCTAACGTGTATGGGAATTCGATATACGTCCTAATCTCGTTCTTTCCCCTGTCTCTCTCCATCTTGTCCTTCTTCCTGTTTCCATGTCCTTCTGCCCCCTCTCTCTGTCCATTTCCTCTTCTACCCTCTCTCTGACCTTGAGCCTTGTTTACTGATTTTGCTTATTCAGATTTTGCAACAGTATTCTAATCATAACCCAATAAGCCAAAAGTACAACGTAACTGTTTGCTAACAACATTTCGCTATTGTACATTTCATTTACATATTAAAAACTATATAGCCTATACTGCCTGAACTTTAATTACACTAACGTGTAAAAGTTTGACGTAAATCGGAAAAACGCAAATTGGGAATTTTTTATTATCCTTATATATATATATATATATATATATATATATATATATATATATATATATATATATATATATATATATATATATATATTTGGGGCACGAAATGTATTACCATTTTGTTTTTGAATGTAAACTTTATTGTCAATACAATCTGACAGGAACATATACTACAATGAAGAGCTGTCCATGGAGATTTGTTCTAACTCAGCACATGCTCAATATGTTCACCACTTCGTTTCCTAACATCCTTCAAACGAACACTGAAGTTAGTGATTACCCTACGGCACATGTCTTCCGTAATTTCACTGCAAGCTTGAAGAATAAGTCTTCTGAGCTCCATTAAATCACGTGGACATTTCGGGAAAATTTTTTCCTTTATGTACCCCCAAAGAAAATTCTCATGGATTGAGGTCTGGACTATTGGGGGAGTATTTTATCCGTCATTGAAGCGACCCGGAAACGTGAATGATTTGTCCGTCATTGAAGCGACCTGGAAACCTGAATGAAATGATCCGCATGTCGAAATGCTCGTGTAAAAACTCCAACACAGTGTTTGCAGTATGCGGCCTTGTTTCATCTTGCATGAACAACTGCATATTGAAGGGCAAGGCAGTAGCAAGAAGCTTTGGAATCTAATGGAGCTCAGAAGACTTATTCTTCAAGCTTGATGTGAAATTACAGAAGACATGTGCCGTAGGGTAATCACTAACTTCAGTGTTCGTTTGAAGAAAGTTAGGAAACGAAATGCTGGACATATTGAGCATGTGCTGAGTTACAAAAAAATCTCCATGGACGACTCTTCATTGTAGTATATGTTCCTTTCAGATTGTATTGACAATAACGTTTATAGTCAAAAACAAAATTGTAACACATTTCGTGCGCCACCCTGTATTTATACACTGAAGAGCAAAATGAACTGGTATATCTGCCCCGGGCGGCCGTTGTGGCCGAGCGGTTCTAGGCGTTCCAGCCCGGAACCGCGCTGCTGCTGCGGTCGCAGTTTCGAATCCTGCATCGGACATGGATGCGTGTGATGTCATTAGGTTAGTTAGGTTTAATTAGTTCTAAGTCTAGGGGAACGATGACCTCAGATGTTAAATTCCATAGTGCTTAGAGCCATTTGAATCTTTTTGTTTTTGTTTTTGAGCACCTGTGTAGGCCCACCGCGAGCACGCAGAACTGCTGCAGTACTACGTCGCATGTACTCGACTAATGTCTGAAGTAGTGCTGGAGGGAATTAACACTACGAACCCTGCAACATTGTCCATAAACCCGTAATAGTACGACGGGGTGGATATCTCTTCTGAACAGCACGTTGTAAGGTATCCCAGATGTTCATGACTAAGGAGTTTGGTGGGCATCAGGAGTGTTTAAAGTCAGAAGAGTGTTTCTGGAGCCATTCTGGAGCAATTCTGGACGTGTGGGGTGTCGCATTGTCCTGCTGGAGTTGCCCAAGTCCTTCGGAATGCACAGTAGACATGAATGGATGCAGGTGATCAGACAGGATGCTTACATACGTCTCACCTGTCAGAGTCGAATCCAACCGCACACGCCCCAGAGTCTTCACCAGCTTGAGACTCGTCCAACCAGGCAACATGTTTCCAGCACTGAAATCTGAAGCAGTTTGCGGAAGGGTTGCACTTGTGTCACGTTGAACAATTCTCTTCAGTCGTCTTTGGTCCCGTTCTTGCAGGATCTTGTTCCGACCGCACCGATGCCGGAGATTTCATAAGATACCGGATTCCTGATATTCACGGAACACTCGTGAAATTGTCGTACGGGAAAATCCCCACTTCATCACCATCTCGAAGATGCTGTGTCCCATCGCTCGTGGGCTGACTATAACACCACGATCAAACTCAATTAAATCTTGATAATCTGCCATTGCAGCAGCAGTAACCGATCTAGAAACTACGCCAGACACTTGTTGCCTTATATAGGCGTTGCCGACCGCAGAGCGATATTCTGCCTGTTTACATGTCTCTGTATTTGAATACACATACCTATACCAGTTTCTTTGGCGCTTCAGTGTATATTATGTGCATAGTAGTATTACTAACTAAACTAAATCCCGTCCGAAGAGATCTCGGAATACCCAACGGTACTGACGGACCGCCGTATCATCGTCAGCGTATAGGCTGGATGCGAATATGTAGGGAGCGTGATGTCAGTTCACCGCTCTTCCAGCCATTGTAAAAAATCGTGACTGCAGCTGCTACTTCTCACGCAAGTACCTCCTCAAAATGACTCGCAGTGGGGGATTGCAGCCCGCATACCAACAACTACCGGCAGACCGGACGGTCATCCATCCAAGTGCTAACCAAGCCCGGCAGCACTTAATTCGATGGTCTGACAGGAATCGGTGTTACAACAGCGACAAAATAGCTGGCATTAAAAATATACATATCTTAAGGAATTAGCTAATAAAAACACGCCGGTCGGTGTGGCTACAGTCTGGAACCGCGCTATAGTCTGGAACCACGTGACCGCTACGGTCACAGGTTCGAATCCTGCCTCAGGCATGGATGTGTGTGCTGTCCTTAGGTTAGTTAGGTTTAAGTAGTTCTAAGTTCTAGGGGACTGATGACCACAGATGTTAAGTCCCATAGTGCTCAGAGCCATTTTAACCATTTTGAACCATAAAAACACGCCCATTTAGAATTAAACGTTGTTTCAAAATATCAAAGCAATCAGTCAAGAACTTTTGTACATTAGCAGTTTTAAGCAAACCAACATTTACATTCTAATAACTTTGTTTTCCTTTTATTACATTTATATTACATATATACCAAATGACGCTCCAGTAGGGACATAAAAACACAGACACACACACACACACACACACACACACATATATATATATATATATATATATATATATATATATATATATATATATTAGATAGGCGTTCGGTTCATTAGCGGTTGTCAAATAGGACTACACGTTGTGCGTCTCGTGGAGCATGTGTCATTTGACACAAAACAGTACAGTAAGGTGTTTTACATGCTTGTTTTTGCACTGGTGCGTGTGTGCAATACGTTAGAAACTAGTTCCGTGAGCATCCGGAAGGGCAAGAGACAGGGAAAGAAAGAAAGAGAGAGAGAGAAAGAAGAGGGAGAGAAGGAAGGAGGGGTGGAGGGAGAGAGAGAGAGAGAGAGAGAGAGAGAGGTGGTGGGGTACCCCTTCCAACTGGGCTTGTTTTTCGGGAGGGTGCGTGGCTTCCGGTCCAGAGTGGCGTGCGGTGTCCAGTTTCCTGCCCCACCCTACCCGCTGGTCGATGTCAGAAAGGGGAAGGGCGTGAGAAGTGGGAGGGGCAATGGAAGACCTCGTCCGGATCCACGTAGGCCACTGCCACCTTCTGGCCCCATGTCCACACGGGTGGCGTGTGTGCGCCGACCGTATCAACAACGTCTGCCTACATGCGGCACCTGACGTCGGTACTCCTAACTGGAGATGTTTTGATCTCAGTATGACGTCTTTACATTCATAGCAAGCGATATTTTTATTCAGGGTTTCGAATGGCTGTTGTAGTTGTTGTTGTGGCCTTCATTCCAAATGTTCCACAGTAGTTTAATTTGGGTCATCTCATTCACCTCAAAATAACTGCTGGAACCTACCATCTTTACCCCTCCATTGCCAAATTGACATTTCCTTCATGCGTCAGGGATTTGCCCTATGAACCGATCCCTTCTTGTAGTCAAGTTGCTGTACAAATTTATTTTGTCTCCAATTCAATTGACTGTCTGATCATTAGCTGTTTAATCTACCCTTCTAATCGTCAGAATTTTACTGTAGCAAAACATTTATTTGTCCTGTCATCTGAACTGCTGGTCTTCCAAATTCCACTTCCGTACAAGGCTGCGTTTCAGACAAATATCTTCAGATAAGACTTCCTAACATTCAAAGTTATATTCGGTATTGAAAAATTTCTTTTTTTTTCTGAAATGCTTTCCTTTCCATCGCCAGTCTGCATTTTATATACTCTCTGCTTCGGACATAATCACTTGTTTTGCTACCCAAATAGCAAAACTCTTTTGCTGCTTTTAGACTCTCATTTCCTTATCTGATTCCCTCAGCATCTCCTGATCGAATCCGACTGCACTGCTCCATTACATTCAGTCAACTGCTCTTTCAAGTCCTTTTTTGTCTCTAACAGAATTTCTATGCCCTCGGCAAAATGCAAAGCTTTTATTTTTTCTCCCTGGAAATCTTCAGATTTCTCCTCGATATCCTTAACTGCCTGCTCAATGTAAGATTCAGGATCGTCGTAGCTAGTATACAGTCCCGTCTCACTAACTTCTCGACTCGACTACTGCTTCCTTTTGGCGTTTTATATTTGTAAAAGTTGTAAATAACTTTTCGCTCCCTGTATTTTATCCCTTGATACCTCCAGAATTTCAAAGAGTGTGTTCCAGTCAGCACTATCACAATTGTTCCCTAAACCTACAAATGCTGTAAACGAAGATTTTCCTTTCCCTAGCTTGTCTTCTAAGTAAATCGTAGGCTCAGCATTGCCTCGCGTAATCTTACATTTCTCCAAAACCTAAAATGATTTTGCCCGAGGTATGATTCTACCAGTTTTTCCATGAATCTATAAATAATTCGTGTCAGTAGTTTGCAACCGTGGGTTGCATCTGTCTTCTTTGGAATTAGTAGCGAACCGTTATAGCAATGAAATACATGTCTCACTGCTTTGGCAATTACTACTCTTTGGTTGTGCGAGAAAAAGTAAGTTTTATACTCTCTGGCAGCAGTCAATAATCAAGCTGTTATTAAGCGATGTGGATTAAAAGTGGCACATATATTGCGCTTAATAAACACCTGTTGCAATCTTTCGCTTTCAGACAAACCGGATATTTTGTTTTCAAAATCGTATCGAAGCTATCAGTTCTACTCCAGGTGAGTTTTATTCTTCCGTGAATTTACTTTTCTGCCCAAACAGTCACGTTCAACTTCCCTAGACATTTTTTCAGTTGGTTCATTGGCATAATTTTTAACATAATTTGGAGTACTTCCTTTTACCTTTGGGTGACTACCCACTACTACAGTGTTACTGCACTGTATTTTGAGGCCGACTTACAGACTTACTAGAGTAAGTTCTTCCAAGCCTTGCTTTAGTTTAATTCCACTGGAGACAAATCCTACAATTACATCAGGGAAACATTGGTGGTTAAGAAACTGGAGTTTAACATGTATGGTTTCTTCGTTCAGGGAATGCGTTTGCTGATATGGAGTCTACTGTCCGACTCGTGGTCCAGTTTTGAGAGTCTCATTCTGTTACAGAAGTCTGATGGAAACTATAAATTTCACTAATATGAATCCTAACACAGGTTGAATCAATAGTCTGCCTCTCCAGGGATGTCAATCGAGGTTTTGTTGGAACCGAATCAAAAGCTCTCTCAAAATCTAAGAATCCCAGCGAAACTAGTTGTACATCCCCAACGCTCCGCGCTTTTAATTTCGTTCGAGACTTGCAAATTTCCCACTCTGCTGTATACCGTTGCAAAGCCACCTTGTGTCTGTGCCAAGTGCTCGCCCGCATAGCTATCCGCTTCGGAGAAGGGTTCAAACACGCCCTGCAGATTAACGACGAGGGTCGGTGTGCTGGCGTGCCTAGATGTGGTTTTTAGGCGGTTTTCCATACCCCAGTATGTGAATACCGCACTGGTACTCTCGTCCCACCTCAGATACAAAATGTGCAAACAATCCCAGCAAAACTAGTTGCACATCCCCAACGCTCCGCGCTTTAATTTCGTTCGAGACTTGCAAATTTTCCACTCTGCTGTATACCGTTGCAAAGCCACCTTGTGTCTGTACCAAGTGCTCGCCCGCATAGCTATCCGCTTCGGAGAAGGGTTCAAACACGCCCTGCAGATTAACGACGAGGATCGGTGTGCTGGCGTGCCTAGATGTGGTTTTTAGGCGGTTTTCCAAACCCCAGTATGTGAATACCGCACTGGTACTCTCGTCCCACCTCAGATACAAAATGTGCAAACAATCCCAGCAAAACTAGTTGTACATCCCCAACGCTACGCGCTTTAATTTCGTTCGAGACTTGCAAGTTTTCCACTTTGCTGTATACCGTTGCAAAGCCACCTTGTGTCTGTGCCAAGTGCTCGCCCGCATAGCTGTCCGCTTCGGAGAAGGGTTCAAACACGCCCTGCAGATTAACGACGAGGGTCGGTATGCTGACGTGCCTAGATGTGGTTTTTAGGCGGTTTTCCATGCCCCGGTATGTGAATACCGCACTGGTACTCTCGTCCCACCTCAGATACAAAATGTGCAAACATGTAGAAGACATGAAACTTTCGAGTAGATTAAAACTGTGTGCCGGACCGGGAGTCGAACTCGAAATCTTTTCCTTTCGCAGGCAAGTGCTCTACCGACTGAGCTGCACAAATGCGGCTGACGACCCATCCTCACAATTCTATTTCCGGCAGTACTTTGCCATTATAGATATAGAAAACTTTGTCACACTTTCAAAGGAGGTAAAATTGACACATACAGATTGGGTGAACAGAGTCCGTCCTGGAGAAGAGTAGAGGCTAATGGTCTGAGAAGTTTATTCTCCGTAAACCCATAATCAGCAGCCATTGCATGATTAAAATCTACTATTTATTTGACGTGATTCGTGATAATTTTACTGAATATCTCACATTGCGGAGATCAGTATTCTTTTATTCGTCTATTGTGAATGATGATAAATAATCGTTCTGCAGTTTTGCTGAATTGTCTTGTTTATCAAACGTCCTGCTCTCTGACAATAATTTACTGTACGGCGCTACCACGACAAACTCAATACGAAATAACAGATTCGGCCGTCGCAGTCAATCTTCAGACTGTTAGGCAGATACTCGGTTCATACCAGCCTCTTTGCAGACCACAATCATTGACATAGTATTTTGTTGAGTGGCTAGGGCGAAGCACGACATTTTTCTTCTGATTCATTTTGAATCTGAGGTGGTCTTTCCGGACAATAGTATTCAAAACAATCACTGGTGTCTGCAGTAGCACTGAAATATCGTTCTTGCTATTCTGCGCTCTCTCTCTCTCTCTCTCGGAGGGAGGGAGAAAACACAACACATTACCATTCCTAATACCGCGTAGGAAAGCTGTTGGAACATAAAACATTTTATAATCGTCTCGCAACACACGGATCCAGGTCCTGCATGGTTTTAAGGGGAATCTTACACCATTCGCTCATACTTAAAAATAGTGGTAAGTTCAGATAACGATGATGGAAGTGGATAGCGATCATCATAATGTGTTTATTAATGTTGACACTAATCATGTATACATATTCTGTAAACTGAGTAGTTACACATCGTTGCGATAAAAGAAGCGTTAAAATGATCTGTGGAACATGTAACTAACTAATTAACTAACTCACACTTCTCTCCAAAGTAAACCCTAAAGCCACAATAACAGTGAAATCTAATGATTGTGGTGGCAAAGGAAAATTCGACAATTCATGCTCGTGCTCACTAACTAGTCCTGGACGGTGCGAGCTGTGTGAAAAGGGTCCCTATCGTAGTGGAAAGCAGCATCGTCAATGAGGAGCAAACATTGTACCATGGGATGGGCCGTATTAGCCATAATGATGACGCAATGCTTGACAATAATGCGACCTTGCTGAGTAACCGTGGGGCTTATGGGATACCATTTTATGGCTCTCCAAATCATCACCGAACAACAGTCACATTTCACTCTTGGGACGAAAACCCGGCAAAAATTTGGAAACACCGTGAAACAAGACTCATTCGACAAAATAACTTTTTTTCTGTTGCTCCATAGCCCAGGTTTTAAGTTTCCGACGCCATGTTTTCCTGTTATGGACATTTTCATCACTGATGAGTGGTCTTGGAATTCCACCTCGAGCTGCAGTTCCCTGCTTTTGATCAGATAGTGTACAGGGGCTAGACCTTAACTCAGACAATGCTTGTCCCGTGTTACTGGAATGCAGACCACACAAAGTTGTACATCAATCGTAGTTACACAATCCGCAAAGAAGATATGTGGAGAAAAGCGCAAGATACTATGAACAAAGAACACAAGAAATAAAGATGGGCATTTGGGAGTTGAATTATTAGCCGGCCGTTAAGGAAATTGCCATTAAAATAGAGGAAAAATTGTGGCTTTAGTTTCAATCGCTAACTAGCACAGAAAATAAAGGTAGTTAAGGAAGGTACTGGAACGACAACAAATAATTTAGTTCCACAATATAGCCCAACGTGCTTGCTGTGCAGAGACTAGAACATGTCTTAACAGGCTGCGCGTTCGCATCGCAAGAAACCGCTCGTTTGCAGCCTCTTATTAAACGAGAGATAGGCTGGAGACATTCTGCACCATATATAATGAATAATTAACGCTTTAGTTAGCAACTTCATGGCCCATAAGGCGAGACATCTAACGCGCTCGGAGTAACTCTCATCCTACCACGTCCACCAGTGGAGTGAGATGCTGTTCACACAAAGAATTCACCCGCGTTTCCTGCAACACAAGTGACTTCAAGACCCATTATCAACTTCACTGATGAAAGTCTCCTGGTTTAAGGTTGTCGATAGTATATGGGCATCTCTTTTATGAACATTTATTATCGTACGAGGGGCGTTCAATAAGTAATGCAATACCCTTTTTCTCGATCAATTTCGGTTGAAAAAAAATTGCGGAATTTGTTGTGGAACATCGCGGATAACTTCCGTTTGAATCTCTATAGTTTCCCGAAGTTCCGACAGGTGGTGGCGCTATACATAGCCATCAAAATAGCGTCTGTAGCGAAGGTGGGTTCGAAGCAGAGAGCTGTCACTGAGTTTCTTTTGAAGGGAAACCAGAGCATCGCAGATATTAATAGGTGTTTGCAGAATGTCTATGGACACCTGTCAGTGAACAAAGATGCGGTGAATCGTTGGGCGAGGCGTCTCTCATCATCGTAAAAAAGTCGGGGAAACCTTTTCGACTTTCTGCGTGACGGCCGGCCGCACACAGTAGTGACTCCTGTTTGCTGGGACGTGCGGACACTCTCATTCGATCTTCGTACATCCATATTTAAAGTGGATGAAGCTGGGACACAGTTGGTATAATTTTTATTAAAATGAAATTCCTCCTGCTGTACTTAAGATTTTTTATTTACTTCGTTACTAGTTTCGGCATTGCTTCAACACCATCTTCAGTCCCGTACATTTTGATGAAATCAGCTGTCCGCAGTGAGATCAACACGTGCTCCTTATAGATGGCAGGCAGTAACTAGTTACTTCCCGCCATCCATGTGGAGCACGTGTTGATCTCACCGCGGACAACTGATTTCATCAAAGTGTACAGGCCTAAAGATGGTCTTGAAGCAATGCCGAAACTAATAACGAAGTAAATAAAAAATCTTAAGTACAGCTGGAGGAATTTCATTTTAATAAAAACTCTCATTCGAGACGATCGACGGATCACAATCAATCAAGTCGCTGCACAACTGAACGTCTCTGTTAGTGATGCTGACACACTAGTCCACTATTCTTGTACTCAAAGGTGTGTACTGCTGGGCTCTTCGCCGCCTAACACAAGACCTTAAAGAGCGATGAGTGACCATACCTGCGCAATTACTTGCGCATTATGAGGCGTAACAATTTTTCGTCGAACATAGTCACGGGCGGTGAAACATGGATTCACCACTTAGAAGTGGAAACAAAACGGCAATCCATGGAGTGGAAGATGTAAGGTAGCGTGGTCTCCTTCATTTCTTACTTATTCTGTCCTCAGAATCGTATTCTGCACATCAAGACGCTCCACTCAAACCCCAACTGGCGTACACAACATGACGGCCACAGGAATTTTCGTTCTAGGGATACGGCTGGCCCACTGGAAGTCCCTTCAGAAGGGTGGGTCGGCGCACACCTACTTCGGCCAGAACGACCACCCAGAGAGAGGACAGCTTTTGCCAGAGCGAAGGTATAGCGAGCCCCGTGTTCGACTTAAAAGCAAATTCCGCTACATTGTGTGGGAGAGCCAGAAGACACATTTTTTGACGGAGCGACTGCGTAGTTGCGAAGTTCTCACAGGAGGACAGTATATGTCTAATGGAGATGCTACAGCTTTCCGCATTGGCCGACTTAAAACGAAACGTCATTCTCCCGTTTAAAAGAGCAACGCTGATTGGCGGAATAGTTCTGACGCAAAGAGCCAGAGGAGTGAGGAAAGACAGCGAATGATATACCCCTGCAACTTGTCCAGAAAAGGGGGCCGTTCCATTGTCGCTCTTGGAGCAGGAACGTGTAACGAGAGCGAGTGCACACGTACGTGTACCCAAAGAGTGAGGAACAAAGTCTCTCCTCAGTACTTCACCTGGAGAGCACATCTGTCGTTAGCGAATCGGAGTGATACTCTGTATTGTGTCACTCGCGATGAAGTGTTGTTCACTGTGTAGGCTGCCACACTTATTGCGCGGTGTGAACACGGACAGAGTACTAGTTAAACGCCTGCGAGAGAATATTGAGTGGCATCGCGGTAGACTGGTTATCTGACTGGTGTACCAAGCCAATACTTAGACTAGAGGCGGATAGGAGTCCTTGAGTTCATCAAGGTGTAGGGAAAGTTTGATTGGCAAAGGTCAATCCAGATAGAAAGAGATAGTTATGTTATTTGTCAGCAGCGAGTGACGCAGGCAGCAATCGTCGCAGCTCACGGTATTGTGCACTACAGCGTATGCGAGCCCCATCTGTCCTCCATAACAGTACACTGAATTACATTTCTCACGCGACAGCCGTGACCGTTATTCAAGTTGTATAGGCGCGGCTCTCAGCCATTCTGCTGAGTAAATAACATTCTTAAAGAGAAGGGAGAAAAGAACCTTTCCATACTTTGTAAAATAATAGCGTTCCTATCCATAAGAGGCAATGTACTGTTCCGAAAAGAACCCAGAAATTTATTAATTTATAAGAAAAAGTTTCGCTTGATTTCTCCGAATTTTTTTGCAAATAAATAATATTTTTCTATAGTTTAATGATTTTCTTACACTAACTAGCAACACTCCAGTACCCAAGTAATCCACTAGTTTTGTAAGAATACAGAATATTTTTGTGTCTTTTCGTTACAGCATACGACTCCAGAAGATATTTGTTGCTGAATGTTTTTCAAGCAGTTCTTGTTGGTACATTAAGAGCGTCTGTCTGACTTCCGTAGTAGTGTGAGGTGGAAATTGTTTCTTGCAGCCGGCCGCGGTGGCCGTACGGTTCTGGCGCTGCAGTCCGGAACCGCGGGACTGCTACGGTCGCAGGTTCGAATCCTACCTCGGGCATGGATGTTTGTGATGTCCTTAGGTTAGTTAGGTTTAAGCAGTTCTAAGTTATAGGGTACTTATGACCTAAGATGTTGAGTCCCATAGTGTTCCGAGCCATTTGAACCATTTTTTTTGTTTGTTGCAGGAGCCAAAGGGTACTTGTTGGATCAATCCATTCCGCTATTTTACAAAATGAAACCCACACACTCACAAAGATGGGGAGTTATATGAACGCCTAGTGTCTGCTCTTTCGCCTTGATGGGCAATGGATCCACCACATTCAGTGCGAATTCCTGCAGGAATCTCTAAAGTAGCGAGCATGGAGTATCGTATCCTGCACACTCGTCTCACATAGGGTGCCTAGGTAGCCTCGGGTGGCTAGACAACAATTCAAGCAAATCTTATAGAGTTTATTACAGTAAGTTAAACTGACTGTAGTTAACTTTGCGTATTTTCAAAGATGGGTCGCAAGCAAATGGCGACGCGCAAATAATCAATGTCCTTCGATACATACAATATACATGCAAACAAATAATACAGTTCACGAGTCACGGCTAGAGTGTTTATATCACAGCTCGTCTGCCACCGCCGCAGCTGGACGGAGCGGCGCTTATACTTTCTTCGTGTAGGGGCCGCTCCTGTGGTGGTGTCCTAGCCAGCGTACTACTGGCTGACGTCGTCTCACAGCCCTCTCTGCTGAAACGATCCAGGCCCACTTGCCGACGTTTTATATTACGCCGAAACGTTGAGAACACGAACAAGGTGTTTGGGATGGGTTGTTTGGGGAGGAGACCAAACAGCGAGGTCATCGGACTCGGCCGGCCGGAGTGGACGAGCGGTTCTAGGCGCTACAATCTGGTACCGCGCGACCGATACGGTCGCAGGTTCGAATCCTGCCTCGGGAATGGATGTGTGTGATGTTCTTAGATCAGTTAGGTTTAAATAGTTCTAAGTTCTAGGGGACTGATGACCTCAGAAGTTATGTCCCATAGTGCTCAGTGCCATTTTTGAAGCCATCGGTCTCGTCGGATTAGGGAAGGATGTGGAAGGAAGTCGACGGTGCCCTTTCGAAGGAACAAGCCCGGCATTGGCCTGGAGCGATTTAGGGAAATCACGGAAAACCTAAATCAAGATGACCGGACGCGGGATTGAACCGTCGTCCTCCCGAATGCGAGTCCAGTGTGATGGACAAGGACTTGGGTTAGGTAACTCTAGATGGGAAAGTGGGTAGGCCGTGAGGAGTGCCGAGACATTCCCCACAGTTGCGATGAACGCTGCGTCCGGGTGGCGCAGTGGTTAACGCAACTGCCTACGAAGCAGGAGATCCAGGGTTCGAATCTCAGGTCGGCACGCATTTGCACTCGTCAACGCTGATGCTGCACGGAGTCCTGATGCAACTGATATCACAAATCCCTTCGCTTTCCTTTTTCCCCCCAACCTTCCCCTACTCCTTCAGTACATAAGATGGTTGCTGAGGCAGCAAGACGTTGGCTCAGACGTCGACCAGTAGAGTGGTTTCATGAGAGCATACAGACCCTCCCAGGGAGGTGGCGTCAGACCACCGCGTTGAACAGTGATTGCGTAGAAAAATAGTGTTTTGTAACCAAAAGAGTGAGAAATAATGTGTTGCACTGGAATCGGAATTAAACCAGCCTGCTTTCAGAAAAACAGTGTTTTCTTCTTTTTTCAGGATAAATTTCAGTCATCAGTTTCAAATAGATTTTAGTATTCTTTACTGATTTTGGCAAATTGATTTGTCATCTTCAGAAGCCTACTGAAATTTATCCTGAAAAAAATAATACTAATTCTGCTGAAAATTGTGGCCATGAAAAAAAGGTGTTGCATTACTTACTGAACGCCCCGCGTATACAGAGGGGTCCAAAAAAACAAATGTATCGACTGATTAAAAGTTCCAAAAAGCTACCAGTGGTCCGGCTAGCACAATGACTAACTGACGGAGTTGTCTCATCTTTGGTAGTGCAATAGTCTGTAGTTCCGGAAATCGGCACACAAGCGTTGTATTGCGTTGTTTTGTTTTGTCAGATGACAGTCCCCAGATAGTCAGTGTTTTGTTGTTATTTGCACCTAGTTACTCGAGTAAACATGGCTGTCGCAAGGCTTACCTTTGATGAAAGGAAATCAGTTCTGAAGTGGTATTTTAGGTACGAAAAGAATTATGAGATTCAATGGCAATGGCGAAACGAGTATCAGGCAGAGCCACCGACACGTTTAACGATTCGTCGCTTTCGAGACAAATTTGAAACCTAAGGCTGTGTTAAAGATGTACACAAACAACGATCTGGACGACCTGTAACAGTAACAATGGCAGCTAACTCCCTTCGTGTGTTACAACAATTCACTCGCTCACCACAGAAGTCTGTGAGACAGTGTGCCCGTCAAACTGGAGTGAGTCGCTCAAGTGTTCGGCGAATTTTGAAGCCAGCAAAGTGGAAGCGATGCATCCCATGATTGCTACAAGCAATGATCGAAGACAACCCAGATCGTAGAATGGAGTACTGCGAGCGGTTTACTAACATGGTGCGCAACTACGAAGAGTTTGCAGAGATGACTGTGTGGTCTGATGAGGCACAGTTCAAACTCAATTGTACAGTAAATCGCCACAATTGCATCTACTGGGCCGCCGAAAATCCGAACGTCCATGTAGACAAAGCAGTGAATTTGCCAGGAATAATTGTGTGGTGTGGGTTGTCTTACCGGGGCTTGATTGGGCCATTCTTCTTTGACGGCACAGTTATTGGTGAAGTGTACCTTCAGAATCTTCAGACATCCATTTTACCTGCCATCCGAGACTCGTATGGAGACGGAAGAGCTTACTTTCAACAAGAGGGTGCCCCAGCCCACTACCAAAATCGTGTTGGGGCGTATCTCGACGAAAATCTACCTGGAAGATGGATAGGCCGTAGAGGTGCTGTGGAGTATCCACCACGTTCCACACACCTAACTCCTCTGGACTTTTACCTGTGGGGAACACTAAAGGACGTCTTTTATCGACAAAAGCCACGCACAATGGATGAACTTCGAGAATCCATCGTACATTCATGTGCAAATATCCAACTGAACACGTTGCAGGCAGTAGTTCGTGCTGCAGTTCGGCGTCATCTTTTGTGTGTGGATGCTAATGGTGACCATTTCGAACACCTACAGTGATATCTTTAAGTTGGACTTTAAGCTACACTTTCACCAAAAATGAGACAACCCCGTCAATTAGGTTGCAAGTTATGGACTTTTAAACAGTGGATACATTTTTTTGGACCCCTTTTGTATATAGCCACCGTTCAACAGGAATGAAGTGCTGTTGGTCTTGTATTTGTTCTCCCGGTGCCACCTTCTCGTCTGGACGGCACCACACTGTGTGCCAGCCTATGAACGTGAGCTCCTACAGGTACAAGCAGGAGATCGCCTGACGGCTACTGCGGCGGCTGCTGACGCAACGCTGCAAGCCGCGCCGCACCGAAGAGATCTTTGTCAGGCGACGCTCCGACACGGTCGTCAGCAACGCTTTCCCCAACAGGCGCTGCCGCGTCGCCATGGCAAAACTCGCGCCGCCTTTGTTCCCTTCCGTGACTTCTACAGGCTAGTATTCTTCCTCTGACACTTTTTTTGTGGTAAGGACTATGGGACCAAATTACCGAGGTCATCAGTCCTCCGACACTTTATCCCGTCGTATGCACTTCACCAAACAGACCGATAAACCATCTGATCAGAGGTACCCGGACACCGCTGTGTAATGCGCGACTGACTAGTGGTTGTCAGGAGATGAGGATTCACCAGTACAGAAGGAGAGAGGGGTTCAAATGGCTCTCAGCACTATGGGACATAACATCTGAGGTCATCAGTCCCCTAGAACTTATAACTACTTAAACCTAACTAACCCTAAGTACTTTACACACATCCATGCCCGAGGCAGGATTCTAACCTGCGACCGTAGCGGACGCGCAGTTCCAGACTGAAGCACCTAGAACCGCTCGGCCACACCGGCCGGCTGGAGACAGGGGGTACTGTGTTCTCTGTAGAGAGCGGTAACAGCGGAATGGGTCGAACAGGAGATCGCAGTAACTTCGAACGAGCACTGGTCATTAGATGTCACCTGAGTACCAAATCCATCAAAGAAATTGCAGTACTTCTGAAACTGTTCTAATCTACAGTTAGTAAAGTGATTGTTTCCGCCCCTGGTGGCTGAGTGGTCAGCGCGACGGAATGTCATACCTGACGGCCCGGGTTCGATTCCCGACAGGGTCGGAGATTTTCTCCGCTCAGGGACTGGGTGTTGTCCTTATCATCATAATTTCATCCCCATCGACACAAAATTCGCCGAAGTGGCGTCAACTCGACAGACTTGCATCAGGCGAACGGTCTACCCGGCTAGAGACCCTAGCCACACGGCATTTCCATTTCCAGTGACGTGATTGTGAACTGGAACCGCGAAGAACAGTCACAGCTAAGCCAAAACTGGGCAAATCTCAAGTACTGTGTGACAGGGATAGTCGAGCATTGCGCAAGGCGGTTGTAAGAAATCGCGTGACATCAGCTGAAGGAATAACTCGCGAATTCCAAAACTTTACCAGTGATCCGGCTAGCACAGTGACTTTAATGAGATAAAGAGAATATAGTCGTATCATGGAGCAGTTTCTTATAAGCCAAGTATTCTTGACTTCCACAAGGCGTTTGATACAGTTCCCCACAGTTGTTTAATGAACAAAGTAAGAGCATATGGACTATCAGACCAATTGTGTGATTGGATTGAAGAGTTCCTAGATAACAGAACGCAGCATGTCATTCTCAATGGAGAGAAGCCTTCCGAAGTAAGAGTGATTTCAGGTGTGCCGCTGGGAGTGTCGTAGGACAGTTGCTCCCTTGTGGATAAGATCAGAAGTTCACTGAGGCTTTTTGAGGATGATGCTGTAGTATATCGAGAGGTTGTAACAAAGGAAAATTGTACTGAAATGCAGGAGGATCTGCAACGAATTGACGCATTGTGGAGGGAATGGCAATTGAATCTCAACGTAGACAAGTGTAATGTGCTCCGAATACATAGAAAGAAAGATCCTTTATGGTTTAGCTACAATATAGCAGGTCAGCAACTGGAAGCAGTTAATTCCATAAATTATCTGGAAGTAGGCATTAGGAGTGATTTAAAATGCAGTGATCATATAAAATTAATCGTCGCTAAATCAAATGCCAGACTGAGATTCACTGGAAGAATCCTAAGGAAATGTGGTCCGAAAACAAAGGAAGTTGGTTACAGTACACTTGTTCACCCACTGCTTGAATATTTCTCACCAGTGTGGGATCCGTACCAGATAAGGTCGACAGAAGAGATAGAGGAGATCCAACGGAGAGCAGCGCGCTTCGTTACTGGATCATTTAGTAATCGCGAGAGCTTTACGGAGATGATGGATAAACTCCAGTGGAAGACTCTGCAGGAGAGACGCTCAGTAGGTCGGTACCGGCTTTTGTTGAAGTTGCGAGAACATACCTTCACCGAGTAGTCAAGGAGTATATTGCTCCCTCCTACGTATATCTCGCGAAGAGAGATTAGAGCCCACACAGAGGCATACCGACAATCTTTCTTTCCACGAACAATACGAGACTGAAATAGAAGGAAGAACCGATAGAGGTGCTCAAGGTACCCTCCGCCACACACCGACAGGTGGCTTGCGAAGTATGGCTGTAGATGTACATGTACATGTATTTCTAAAGTCAACGCTAATTGACACTAGCGACGCGACTAGACACTCTATGATAAGAAAGGAGCGATTGTAGAGGTGACTCACGCTATACCCTGAGCAGACCCAATGAAAGGGTTTAAGGTTTGGCAAATGTCTTCAGAAGATTACCTGCCGTCATACGTCATGCGAGCAGTGAAGTACGGAGGACGTTGTGTTACGGTATGGAGATCTTTTTCGAGGTTGAGATGTGGTCCCTTTTTGCGCTTAAAAACCGCTAAACGCGGAAGGGTATGAACACATTTTACAGTGTTGAGTGTACCGTACACTAGAGCAACCGTTCAGGTAGACTGGTTGTTTGTACCAGCACGACAAGCCGCTCTGTGATAAAGCTCCATCTGTGACGGTTTACAGACAATAACAGTCCCGAAATTGTCTGGCCTACCCCGAATGGAACAACTTTAGGACGAGTTAGGACGTCGACTTGGCTATGAATCCCAGCGTCCAACATCATGATCTTCTCTGGTTTCGGGAGAATGGGCTGCCGTCCTCCCGCAGACATACAGATACCTTAGTGGCAGCGTCCGCAGCAGTGGCCAAGTCGTCATAAAGGCGAAGGGTGGACACGATACATAGTAATGTCCGCTAATAGTTTTCTGGATGCTTCTCATCAGATGTTGTGTGCTTAAGCAGATATCTGTAATTGTAATATCAATTGATTTTTATGATTTTGCTTACTATTTAGTCATTTACGCAAGGTTTTTAACGGTTTTTTTCAGCCCAAGACGATAATCTTCCACACTTCCCTTCCATGTTTCCTCACGCTCGTGAATACACCGTTCTCAACAGCTAACGCTGCGCATACTGTAAGCACTAATACAAGTCTATTTCCTTAGAGCGCTAGAGGGAAGTTCGTCATTACACGAGTGCACGGGATGTGGGGACAACTCTACAGAATCGCCACTTAAAACTTCCGGACTATTAGGACTTGGTCAATGTACAAAACTCTCCCCTGACGTTTCCTCTTCCACTACGGGAGATATCCTCTGAGGTAAAGCCGCGAACTGCAGTTTGCCGCTTTACCTCGGAAGATGTCTCCCACAGTCGGAGACGATAGGTCAGGGGAGAGTTCTATGTATCGACCACGGCCTAATAGCCCGGAAGATTTAAGTGACGGCAATACCGGCCGTGAAAGCCTACATTTATGAAGTGTAAGGAATATTCGTTTCGCATAATCACAGGTCCAACTTAAAATGTTTCGTTCTATTCTTTTCCGCTTTTGTAAGCCAGCATCGTATCGACTCTGGCTGACCGAATGTTAAAGTGTTTGCAAAGTATTAAATTTAAAGGGCGATGTCGACAGTACGTAACTCGCCGCATCTCGCCGCATTCACATTATTCACTTTCTTTTTGTGGGAAACAAGAAAAAAGAAAATTTACAAGGACTGTTGCACTTTCCCGCCTGTGAACAAAATCTCAGATAGTCCAGAAAAAAAGTAAAAAAAAATCTCACAAAACAAGCGTGAGTTTTACAATATCAATAATACTACTAAGTTTTGTTAAATACTAAAGGTACCATCAAACCTTTGGCATAAGATTTCTAGATCTTTGTATAAGATTACCTGCAAGGAAGTGGGAAAAGTATTCGTTGATCAATCAGGCAGAGCTGTGGCAATCAAGTTTTAGAAACTCGGGAGAAACTGCAAACTACAGAAGGCTGCTAGATATACATTGTGACATTCTGTAGACTGTTAAGGCAAACAGAAATATGACGCAACTGAAAATGCCTGAAGCCTGTAAACATGTGATGTCGAATGATAGCTTAGTTTACAATGAACAAAAATAAATTTCTTTTTCCTCGTGTATTAATTTCAGCTACGCGTTTTAGGGAGCGACATAGCAATAGTAAAATCAATTTTATTATCCGTTTTTAAGATGAAAGCTTACTATTTGTCTTATATTTTTTCTAATTTTATGCTTTTCTTTGTATCTTTGCTATTCGAAAGACATTTTATGTTATCGTGATATTGAGTTACCATCTGAATACGAAAAAAGAACACCAGGTTGTAAGTAAATAAATAAGATTTGCAGAACATCACGAAAGTGTTCACTTATTTATTGTTATTGTCATGTTCTGCCAAGCAGCAGTGGAGTATTAAGTTACCGGCATAGTAAAGCATACAAGTAAACACACGTAAAGCGGATTGTGCCATTATTACTACAGCTATGCGTTTCGAAATACTTATTATGATATTACCCTTGCATTACACACGTATCAAGAATCCAGTTCCAGGATTAATATTGTTCTTTATACTTAACGTTAGACGATAATAAGTTGTTCTTCGCAGAATTTGCACTCAATATAAAAGGGTACAAATTATAATCATCACGGAACTGACGTTCAATGTAGTGTTGGCCAAGCTTTGTTACGAGTTAACGTCTAGGAGGAAACAAAAAAGAAAGACTTAGGATTAACAAAATGTGATAAGACATCTAAAAGCAATATCAAGCAAAGAATGGGCCACAATAAGGTAAAAAAATGTTGGGACGGTCTTCAGAAATATTCCTACATTTAATAATCTGATCATAGTATCTGATTTAAAAATGCTGTCGTCAATATATATTTTTGCTTCATTTTTTTTTTCACTTTATTCCGCGGCGCTCATATTACAAGCACAGCCGTTTCTGCAGATTGTTTGAGATGCCATAAAACAAATTACTCTCCTTGTGCCATGCACAATACCTGAAAAATAGTGGGATAAGGAAGTGAAAGAGGTGTCATAATAATGTGCTTAGCGAGTTTGAAGAAGATAAAAGAAATGGTGGCAGTAAAGACGAATAAACCTCTTTAATTTGGACAATATGAGAACAAACTGGGGTATCAAACCGGTCAAAAGAGTCATGCTATTGAAGGAAGGAAATTGACTGTGACCTTTCTAAAGGAATTATTCCTGCATTAGTTTAAAGTTATTTGCAGAATCTACCGCAGATTTGTATTCAAACCATAGTTCTTCCGAGTAAGAATCCAGTGCAATTACTAAAAAGTCGCCTTTGGTAGCTACAATGCGTGACAATTTCGCTTGGAGCAGTCACAATGAAAAATTGACTAAACAATATTGGGGAATTTATAAACACTAATGGATTGAGTACTCGACAGCGGGCGCCACGGAGGCTAGCGCTTTCCGGTGTTACCGTTCTAAATCCTGCATAAATGCTTCTCTCTTTATCATATCGTAGACGTGCTTCCGGCACTTACATCGCTCTAAGAGGAATGAGGCCAGAAAAATGACATTTTCAGCGAAAGAAGTTATCATAACGAATATCAACGGGAGACGTCACGGAAATGACATTATGAATAGTACGCAGCCTCGCTCACAGAGTTCCATAGCCTTCGTTCCAAAGCGAGTCAAGATGCACACACTTCCGGCAACTTACATCTTGCGTAATGACGATGACGCAAAAACTATTAGATAAATCTGGCTCAAAAATTATCGTACCAGCAGACTTTATTCCCTCGTATTATCTGCGAATGGAACTGATAAAGGAAAATGATACTACTGCACCATGTTCTCCCCACCACATATTTTATAGTGGACTGCACAGTACAGATGTATGCGTAACCTAAAACATCACAGGAGTAGTTATATGTTAAGCAAGAAATCATTTCCTGGGCTGACAACTAAAATATCTAAGAGACTAATTTAATCAAAACTCATTTCGAATATCGTAAAATACCTATAAGTAAACCTATAAGTAAATTCACACTGTAAGAAGAGAAATAATGTATTTCATGCAATTTTTTAAAAAAATGTAGTCAAGTAATATGTATTCAATAATAGCTCAGTACAAAGTAGCAACTAGACAAATCAACACGTTTGTACAAAGTTATTTATACAATCTGAAACACAAATATTTCAACTAAAAAAATAAAATGTACAGAATGCAAGAACACATTACATTTAATCTAACAGGTTTTTAAAGGCGTAGTGCTAATTACGTATGTGATGAAAAGCGTAGCCCCAGAAAATGGAAATTCCGCTTCGAAACACTATAGGTAAATAAGAATCGAAACTTGCCAGTTGACGCACTTCTGTTTATGAAATATACTAGGACCACATAAGCCTTTACAGTCAACAAGAAATTTCAATACTGTAGCTTATTGGAAACTATACAATTTGTTCTCATGAAGCGACAAGAAATATTCAGGACACGTGGAATCCATGTTACTGCATTTGTGGTAAAATTAAAGTGAGAGTATAGGATGTTCACAGTATAACAACAGAGAAAAGCTTGCAAATAGATGAAAATCTACAACTACTGTTCTACGATGTGAAGGAGGCGCTAGCAGCTTTCATTTACCAACGAATATTTATAATATTTAATAGCTGTTGATTACATGGATCTCTCTCTTATTACTGCTTTCGGAATGCGGAATCATTCAAATCTTCCTGGTGAGCAAGTGGTCATTGCCCTCTCGTTCTAAAGAAATTCCTTTCTAAAAATGCAGCGCGCAGTAGGGGCTATAAAGTTCCGACGTTGGCGCTGAAACGATTTACAGCTCTGAATATATAGAGGCGGTGAACGACGAGATGAATTCCAAATTTCGGTGCGCTTTGTTACTCATGGTGCCTACACTGGATTATGATGCTTCGCCCGCACTGCTGTTGACGTGCTCTTAACTTCCTGAAACTGGGGTCCGAAATCTTCGTCACTTTCACGAAAAAAACGTAACAATAGCCAGATGTGTCTGCTGGAAAGTTCACACCCAATTCTTAACTAAAAACTGGATTCCTGACACTAAAGCCCAACTTCTGTAGCCAAGATCGTCAACGCTCGCTAGTTGGGTGATGCTCAAACGAATGGCAAATAAATGCCATTGACGAATGGTAGAACACACATGTCTCCCTTTTTTTAAAATAATTTTTATTAGTTTTCAGCTGTTCGGGTTCTCATATAAACTAGGTACCGTTTACTTGACTGACAGAGCAGACCGTTTGGAACATCTCTTCAGGTACGAAAGGTCAGACATGTTTGTTATTGGGATCTTCAGTCCGAAATTTGGTTTGATTCTTATTTCAGGTTACTCTATCCTGTGCAAGCCTCTTCATTGCCAGATAATTTCGGCAACGTACATGCCTTTGAACCTGCTTACTGTATTCATCTCCTTGGTCTCTCTCTACAATTTAGCCCCTCACACTTTTATCATTCCCTACCTGACGAAATCTTGATGTCTCAGAATGTTTTGTATAGACCGATCCCATCTTTCAGTCAAGTTGTGCCACAGGTTTCTGTTCTCCCCATTCCTAGTTTCTATTCTCTTCGTGTCTTAACTGCTTATCGTCCAGATTCCACTTCCGTACAAGGCTACACTGCAAAGAAATACCTTCAGCACATATTTCCTATTTAAATTTATTCTAGATGTTAACAAGCTCCTGTTTTGTAGATATGCCATTTTGCTTTTGTATCAATCATCAATTATTTTACTGCTCAAATAGCAAGACTCCTCTACTTCTTTTAGTTCCTCGTTTATTAAACTAATACCGTCAGCATCGCCTGACTTAATTCTTCTATATTCAATTAACTTTGTTTTTCTTTTGTTAATGTTCATCGTATATCTTCCTTTCAAGGCACTGTCGATTCCGTTCAGTTGCTCTTTCAAGTTCTTTGCTGTCTCTGACAGAATTGAAACGTCATCGGCAAACCTCAAAGTTTTTATTTCTTTTCCCTGTACTTAAATTCATTCTTTAAATTTTTCTTAGGTTTCTTTTACTGCTTGTTCAGTGTACAGTTCGAATAACATCGGCTACAATTTTCTCTCACTCCCTTTTCAACCACTGCTTCTCTTTCAAGTCCTTCGACTTGTAAATAGCGTTTCGCTACTGTATTTTACCCCTGATACCTTCAGAATTTCAAAGAGAGTTTTCCAGCCAACATTATCGAAAGCTTTCTCTAAGTCCACAAATGTTATAAATGTTGCTCTCTCTTACCTTAACCTATCTTCTAAAATACGTCGTAGACATAGTATTTCCTTCCGTGTTCTTACGTATCTCCCGAGCACAAAACTATCTTCCCCACGGTGAGCCTGTACCAGTTTTTCCATTCTTCCATAAATAATTTGTATTAGTATTTTGCAACTACAACTTATTACACCGATAATTGGTAACATTCACACCTGCCAGGGCCTGCTTTCTTTGCAACAAGAGTTGTTACATTCTTCTCAGAGGCTGATGGAATTTCGCCTGCCTCATACATCTTGCACACCAGATGGAACAGTTGTCATGGCTGGCTCTCCCGAGGATAACAGTATATATATATAGATATAGTACGGAATGTTGTCTACTCCAGGGGCCTTGTTCCAACGTAGGTCCCTCAGAGCTTTGTTAAATTCTTCTCGCAGTATCATATTTCCTATATCATCTTTATCTACGTCCTCTTTCCTTTCTATAATATTGCTTTCAAGTTCACTTCTTTGTTATATCCCTCCTATATACTCCTTCCACCTTTCAGCTTCCCCTTCTTTGCTGGTTTTCCATCTGAGCTCTTGATATTCATACAGCTGCTCCCCTTTGGCTGTATAGGCGTCTTTAATTTTGTTATAGGTGGTATCTATTTTCCCCTAGTTACGTACTCTTCTCTATCCTTACATTTGTCATCTATCCATTCCTGCAGAGACATTTTGCACTTCGCCAGCCGGGTGGCCGAGCGGTTATAGGCGCTACAGTCTGGAACCACGCGACCGCTACGGTCGCAGGTTCGAATCCTTCCTCGAGCATGGATGTGTGTGTGATGCCCTTTGGTTAGTTAGGTTTAAGTAGTTCTAAGTCCTAGGGGACTGATGACCTTAGAAGTTACGTCCCATAGTGCTTAGAGCCACATTTTGCACTTCCTGCCAGTCTCATTTTTAGAAGTTTGTATTCCCTTTCACCTGCTCCATTTGCTGCAAATTTATATTTTCTCCTTTCATCAATTAAATACAATATCTGCTGTGATATCCAAGGGCTTCTGAAAGGCCTCTGGTTTTACCTATTTGATCCTTGCTTCCTTCAGTATCCATCTCTCAAAGATACATCTGTCCATTGAAGTATCTTACAGTTTAAAATCTAGTTCTGGAATCTTCTGGGTAGCCTTCGCTGTCTTCCCTCCGGAGTATTTTACACAAGGGGATGCCATCATCATTTAATCATACACGTTTGCATGCCCTGGAGATTCTATGTAATAAAAATAAAACTACATCTGCTAGATTCGCCCTCTTCAGGAAGCCAGAAATAAACAAAGAATGCTCGTTATTTGTGTCAGCGGAGTGTCCATTCTCAAGATGGCATGAGCTTCTTCCGAGGATCCCACACAACACAGGCATTCGCGTGAGATTCCTGTCTCAGGTAAGTTGCGTCAGATCTCACGCTCCAGAATTGGAGTGCAATCTGCCTTATACACTAGATGTAGGCAGCGTAAGATTTGAAACATTATTCTGTCGATTTGGAATAATGTAACTCCTGGCTTGTGACCCAAACATCAGATTATTTCCTACCTCGCAAAAGAATGATTATATGATAATGTTGGTAATCTGTGTTTATTGGCTGTTTTGAAGTAGTCTTCTCGCTTATTTGCACCCAATATTTATTTGTGTTACGCAAACTGGCACTGTTACTTTCAAACTGGTATTGTTTCTTAAGATGAAACTTTTAGTATTACAGAAATTTGCTCTGTTCTGCAGATTTATTTATTAATGAACCCAATGGTCAATATTTGATGCTATTACAGATTGAAATCGAAATACATCAAGGAGGGACAATGAACTGTTCGTGGGTAAGTACCAAAAGGTCTAATTATTGTTATTAAAATAGTAAGGGGCGTTTTATGTGCTCAAAAACATCGAGTCACCATGTAATGAATAGATAAAACTGTATGGCTACTTTATGTGACTTCATGGCCATATACACTGAAGCCCCAAAGAAACTGGCATAGGCATGCGTATTTAAATTTAGATATATGTAAACAGGCAGAACACGGCGTTGCGTTCGGCAATGCCTATGTAAGACAACAAGCGTCTGGCGCAGTTGCTACAATGGCAGGTTATCGATATTTAAGGGAATTTGAACGTGGTGGTATAATCAGCGCACAAGCGATGGGACGCAGCATCTCCGAGATAGCTATCAAGTGATGATTTTCCCGTACGGCCATTTCACGAGTGTACCGTGAATATCAGGAATCGGATAAAACTCTCCGACATCGCTGCTGCCGGAAAAAGATCCTGCAAGAACGGGACCAGCGACAACTGAAAAGAATCCTTTAACGTGACAGAAGTGCAAGTCTTCCGAAAACTGTCGCAGATTTCAATGCTGGGCCATCAACAAGTGTCAGCGTGCGAACCATTCACGAAACATCTTCGATATGGGCTTTCGGAGCCGAAGGACCACTCGTGTACCCTTGATGACTGCACGACACAAATCTTTACGCCTCACATGGGCCCGTCAACACCGACACTGGACTCTTAATGTCTGGAAACATGTTGCCTGGCAGTACGAGTGTCGTTCAAATTATATTAGGCGGATGGACGTGTACGGGTATGGAGACAACCTCATGACTCCATGGACCCTGATGTCAGCTGGGTACTGTTCGAAGGTGGTGGAGGATCTATATTGGTGCAGGGGGTGTGCAGTTGGAGTGTCATGCGACCCCTGATACGTCTAAATACGATTCTGACAGGTTACACGCACGTAAGCATCACGTTTGATCACCTGCACTCATTAATGTCCATTGTGCAATCCGAAGAACTTGGGCAATTCCAACAGGACAACACGTCCAGAATTGCCACAGTGTGGCTCCAGGAACACTCTTCTGAGTTTAAACACTTCCGCTGGCCCCCAAACATCCCAGACATGAACATTATTGAGCATATCTGGGATGCCTTCCAACGTGCTGTGCAGAATAGATCTCCACCCCTTCCTACTCTTACGGATTTATGGACATCCCTGTAGGATTCAAGTCTCAGTTCCCTTCAGCACTAATTCAGACGTTAGTTGAGTGCATGGCCCTGTATGATATTAGGCGGGTTTACCAGTTTCTTTGGCTCTTCAGCGTATTTACAACATGAATAATGAGCTCGATAAAACTTGTGGGAGTGAACTGCCAATTAATTCGTTAAATGTATACGCATTTGGAGCAATGTTCACGTATAGATATCATCTATACATGGCAGTTAAAGCCATTACCTCCGGATTATGCAAATATCCAAGACATTATACTTTTTTTAAAAGCAGTGACATATCGAAGCTGTAGCAGTGGTACCTGTGACGTGGACAAAGATTATGTGTGATTAATACTTCAGTTTCTCTAAACAAGAACAAAGATTTAAAAGGTTGTACCAGACAGAAAAAACTGGAAAATTTTCGTTCCTGAAAATATTTCAAAATGTAATATACGGTATATTTTTTCTAAACTTAAATTTTAATTTGCAGCCATTTCAGTTACGGAATGTCAGTTATAGCGATATGAAAGTGAGGACAACAGAACACCCTGTCCCAAAGCGGGAAAAACCTCTGACCCGGCCGGGAATCGAACCGGGGCCCCTTCAGCTAGTAGTCCGCCGCGCTCACCGCGCAACTACCGAGACGAAGAACTTTTACATACAGTATCTCTGCCCTGACAGGTGTCGCAAAAAAGAGCAACGCCCTTACGTATGTCTCGTCAAAGTTACAAGGTAAATGCATTACGGATATCGAATCCAGTTTTTGAGGGTGCCTAAGAACCATACGTATAAAATCCTTGACACTTTTGTACACAGTCTGCATGTAGTAAGAATGTAATTATGTTCAAAATATGCAGAGCGTCTACCGATAAACCTTTACATACCGTGCTTTAGTACAAAATTCTGTTCTGTGTAACTGGATGTTGACTCAGTAGGTATCAATATCCCATTGTATTTTCGTTTTTTTGCTCTGCACACGTTGTCGTCTACAAATATAGGAGGTATAGTAATGAAACCCTGTTTCACTTATTTCCTTGTTGGGTCTGACGTGACTGTACAAAGTTTTCAGCAAACAGTCCAGTAAACAAAAATGTATACTTGCGAAAAGTGGTTCGTGTGTCTGTCTGTCGCATATTGGTCGGCGAATCGGCAGACGGGACGTAATGATGAAGTACCTGTAAAAGACAAGACAGACGGTCATTAAAATTGTAAGTAACATGATAATACGTAAATGCAATCAGATCATCCTCTGATCCTCTGTTAAACAGCACAAAGGAAATGAAGCATTGGCAAAATAATTGCGTTTACGCCAAAAATTTGCTACTGTAAAACAATGTTTCCGTTGCAGTTAACATCCACTCGTTAATGTTGTGTACAACACATGAACGTATATGATGAGCGACTCCTTAATCAATGGTTTGAGTGAGTGTAACGGATCAGTGACATACAAAACAATGTCTCAAACTGTGTTTTATGAGAGTGTGTTAACTCTTACAAAACAAGGTGTACCGCTTTCTTTTTCAAAGTTTTAAAATTTTGAGCAAAATCTATGGGTTTTCTCTAAATAAATATAATTTATGAATGTCATTTAGTAATTATATAAATTTATTTTTATGTACTTTAAGAATATGGGATGTTGCTCAAAAGCAATTACCTCTTTCCAGCAGTTAAAATATTACTTTTTTGTTGACGCAAATCTATTAGAATTAACCTCTTCGATTGTGCCAGGGAAAAAAATAAAACTAGCAAAAAATAAAAGAAAAAATTACATGCCGTCTTATCTCACAGTTACCGTGACCTGGATGTTTATAATCTGGTGAATCAATATGCGATACGAAGATAAATATTCCCAAATGTGCGTGGCCAAGTTTTTTTCGTTTTTAAAAATTTTATTAATTTTATTAGCCTACAAAATAAACATGATGTTCCATCAAAGTGGCAGGTTTCTCAAAGAGTTCCGTCATAGGAAAGGTCTGGAAATCCCTTGCTTAGAGGAATGTAAAAATACAACAGGTCTCTTAACGCCCGTGCAATGGCTATTGGAAGTCAGTGTACTTGACATCAACGTTATCAGTTAAAGTTAGAATAGGTTCACATTTCGGGAGACCCGGTCGGGCATCCTTGGCTTTAACTCTGATAAAACTGCTACTCCATTAGCAGACAGTCTTTTTTAAAGTTATATTTAGCACGATATTAACGGATAGGCTATACATGCTCTGTCGTTTATTGCATGAATAAAAACTCAATCAACGAAGCACGAACGTGTACAAATTTCTCAGGCTACCCACAGACGAAGTTGTTCCTGCTTGCATCGTGAATGTGGCAAATGCAAATTTGAATACTTTTATACAGGCGCTATGAGGATTCGTCATTTCGTTAAAGGATAAAGAAACGAAACATTAATCAATGGCAGCGTTATTAGCGGAACGTTCTCAATAGCCTTTGATCTTTCTATCGGTGAGGCATTGTATCATATCGTGGTAACGGTAAAAGCAAGTAAATCGTTAGAAAACAAAATAAACGTTAAATTTTCTAGCGGTTCTTACTTTCCCTCAGCATGGAAACAGCGACAGCTTTGCAACTTAACTTTCTATACGTGGTGGAAGGTGAAGAATTTATGATACTGGTTACATGGCAAATGAAAAGCTACAGACGAAACAGTGTTTAACTGGTGTTTCCTCTTTCCCACTTCGTTCAGCTTGCGTCTTATAGTGACGAATGAAATGCGTACAGTTGCCTACCAGTTGGTTTATATACCTGCTTCGCGTTGGCGTAACATTCGAAGAACCTCATTCTCTACGCACCTCAGAAGCTATCCCAGATGGTGGTCCTGATAACGTTCAACCAGCTGACAGTTCATAAGACTTTGCGGAATGACACATGCCCTCACCTCCATATCATCACTTATGTTTCCATCACACACTCCGTGTTAAGGAACTTATTTTGACATGGTTTCCAACGACACGTCACAACAACAATGGCATATACGACAGCTGCTGTAAGGCAGGAAAAAGAAGGATCTATTCAATACTAAGTGATCACTCACGAAAAAAAATGGTTCAAATGGCTCTGAGCACAATGGGACTTATGCTGTGGTCATCAGTCCCCTATAACTTAGAACTACCTAAACCTAACTAACCTGAGGACATCACACACTCCCGAGGAAGGGTTCCAACCTGCGACCGTAGCGGTCACGCGGCTCCAGACTGTAGCGTCTAGAACCACTCGGCCACTTCGGCCGGCTGATCACTCAAAGCAAGCAGTTCAGTAACTGCTTACTATTTTACATAATCAGCTTTTCGACTGATTGATACTGCTCTGTACCTCTTCCTACTTTGGTCTGTTCTTTTAATCTCTACGTAACTACTACCCCCAGTAGTATCGATAAATTGTTTATCACCATACAGTCCCTAGTCGTTCTAAAAACTCTTCTTTCTACTGCACCTTTCAGCGCCAAGTTAGCACTTCCTGGATTATTTAGCAGATGTCTTCTAATCTTAGGCTTCCGGCATCTCTTCACTTCTTATATTTCAAGTATTCTTATACACCTTCACATTGCAATGTTTCCACTTTCTTCTTCTATGATTATTCCAATGTCCACTTGTCAATCCCACACAATTCTGTACACCAGACGTTTGCACTGGGAATATAATTTTTATTTTCGGTTATATATATATATATATATATATATTAGACCAGTTTCCAAGTTTATATCATTATCAGATCTTGGGACACCTAGAGGACGTCGACTTCAATAGTCTTCAACAAATGAATGTCCAGTCGCGTACCAGCTTCATGACGTCCGCGGGTGAACACCACGTAGTATCAGGTTACGTTCCATTCAGAAACCTGTTGCACTCAGCGACTGTAATATTGACTTGTGAATTATAGATTGCAGCGATCAGTCGTCCTTTTTAAATTTTATTGTGCAAATCTAGATTTCGGCTCTCAATGCACTATTATTGTCGCTCAATGCACGTAATGCCTGTTGGTCGTGCTTCATCCACAGTTCATTGAATACTAGTATTCTGTAATTTACAAAGCACGTATTATTATAACTGTCCGATTTTGTGCAATCAATTCTTTCTTTCTAATTGATGAGTGAAACCAGAAAAGTATTCCATATGGCAAATATGCAAAGTCTGCCAAGAGGTTGGTACGTCAGTTTCGAAGATTAGCAATTATACGAAAACCACAAATAGCTGAACTTAATTGCTTGATAAGCACAGCAACATGCTTCTTACAGTTCAAGTTTTCATCAATACAAACACCTAAAAATTTGGAGTAATCTAGCCTACTTACTGACATCAGTTGTTGGTACAACCCTGTCTGTTGAACAGAACTGAATGTAGCGTGTTAGTTCAAAATTTAGGGAGAGTTCATTTTCAGAAAACCACTTAATAATCCTTTGGGAAAAAAATATAACAACTCTTCTATTGCTTTCTCTCTATATTAGTATCGTCTGCAAAAAGTACCAGTTTTGCTTGTTGAATGGTAAGTGCAAGATCATTCAAAATTGAACCTTAAGGGAATCCCTTGGTGACTCTACCCCAGTTACTAAAATTTGCACCTTTCTGTCATTGTCTGGATTATTCAGCACAATATTTTCCATTCCGTTTGTCAAGGATGTTGCTACGGGTGTATGTCTGTGTCTGACGCACGGAAAGTGGCATCCTTTACGCTACTTTTCATCTCTTTCGCGCAGGCAGAAGCAAGCAACGCACACGGAGAAAGTGGTCAGGCTTCAGACACGGTCCGGCCAGCAGTGATGTTAGTGACGTCACCCGGCACTCATGCGGTGCCCTGGCTGTGAGCGAGAGTGCTAAGCAGAGGGGGTGGGGGGAGAGTAGGCGTCGGTGCGGTGGCGGGGGAAGGCGGTCAGACCTGTCTCGCACGGTATGGAGATGGCGTCCGGGCTGTCTGTCGCTTGTGTTCGAGAGATACAGCCGCAACAGCGGGCAGGAGGCAGCCACTGTGGATAGCAGGGATGACGTACTCTTCAATGGAATGGCGAACAGAAGATTCAGGTTTAAGGTCTATTGGCAGTCGTCATCATGGAACGGAAAGGAACTTCAGAATATCCCATAAAGCATTTCAAATTGCGGCATTCACACAGCCCGTGAAAGGAACCGGACGGGACGGAATGTCAATGCCAAGGATTCTCGAAAAGAAAGTTTTGATATTGACGTTGGTGTATGGATTTCGTATTTTTTGCTAACTCTTGTTATAGTAGTGGATTTTGTACTTTTGTATCCTCTTAACCTTTATTTTGTTGGTTACTTTGTTTGTGTGACATTGCGAATGTTGCCATAACAACTCTGATATTTCTGCTATAAGTATTCTTCCACAAAGCAGGCAAAATATATGACACCGAAAATGGTTTACGTTTTACAATAACAGCACAAAGACAAAGCCTGCACTGTGCGTCAATAAGAATGCAAGTAGATAAGAAAAAATTCGCAACTAGTCTTATTCAACAGTGAAAAGTCTGCTCTGTTGAAGGTGCATAATAGACAATGCGTTTTCAGTCTGCAACGGTTCGTCGCTATTTCGTAAAACAAGGTTCCGGCTTGGAGTCTCGGCCAGCCACACACTCTGCTGGAAAGTATAGAAGAAAGTACCGTTGTTTCTGACGTTACTTGGTGTATAGAACGGAAGTAAACGCAGTGCGTGAAGTGAAAAGGGCTATGTGTACTGACCTTCAAATATTGTTTGACAAAAGCCGATATCCCGAAATGCTAGGAAGACACTTTCGAATTCTTTCGCTGCTCAGCAGTTTACCTCGAAAACTTAGTCGTGAACATCCGTTATGAATTTTGTTTTGCCCACTAATATATTTTATCACTGCTAGTTCCTTATTTCCGAGACTACGAAGAGCGTTCTGCAGGTAATGCAACACTTTTTTTTCTCGGTCAGTTTAGATTGAAAAAATGTGGAATTTGTTTTTAGATATCGTGAAATATTTCCGCTTCAGCCCCTTCAGTTTGAAGTTCCGTCTAGTGGCGCCTCATTACGTAGCCTCCAAAATGTGTTTGTAATGCAGGAGCGTTCCAAGCAGAGAGCTGTCACTCAGTTGATATTAATACACGTTTGCAGAATGTCTACGGAGACCTGGCTGTGGACAAAAGCATGGCGAGTCATTGGGAGAGTTGTTTCTCATATAGCAACAAGGTCGCGGAAACCTGTCCGATCTCCCGTATACCGGCAGGTCGCTCGCGAGCAGTGACTCCTGCAATGTTAATACGTGCAGACACTCTCGTTCAAAGAGATCGACGGATCAAAATCGAACTGTACATCTCTGTTGGTACTGCTGACACACTCGTTCATCAGTTGTGTGTGACCGCTGGATTCCTCGCCTTCCGACTTCCATCTGTTTGGTCCAATAAAGGATGCACTCTGCAGGAAGCAGTACGTGGATGGTGTGGAGGTTACTGATGCAGCAAGACGTGGGCTCCGACGTCTACCAATAGAGTGGTGCCATGCGGGTATACGGGCTGTCCCGGTAAGGTGGCGTAAGGCCGACGCACTAGACGGAGATTATGTTGAAAAATAAGGTTTAGCAGCCAAAAGAGTGAGGAATAATGTGGTAGATTGAAATTCTGAATAAAATCAACTAGCCTTCAGAATAAAACATATTGTATTTCCTATTGAATGGCCCTCCGATATCTTATATCAAGGACGGTGCCTTATAACCTGACTTTCACCTAACGCGACTGGGCCGAGCAAAGTGACGTGTTTGCGTTCCACCTTGTGTGAAAACGGCACCATTTGACGGTGACGTCACCTTCCGTTGACTCTCGTTGAAAATCGACGTTCAGCGTCTCCTCCACGACGAGGACATTAGAGAAGAAGCACAAGCTCCCATTAGGAGTGGATGAAGAAGGAAATTGGCCGTGCTATTTTGTTCAAAGGAGTCATCCAGGCATTCGCCTCAAGCGATTTATGAAAATATAGCCTGATGGATATCTGAATCGCAGTAATCCCGAAACTGACTTCCGTGTACCATAAAATTCGTTCGTTATCCATACACCGCGTAACCTTCATTCAGTTCCCTGCTGCTAGGATGAAGTTTTGTGCTTTCTATTTCTAAAGCGGCTTCGGATTGTTTTTCTTCTATGCACTACTTTGCTGTAATTTCAGGCAGCGAAATAACACAGCTACGCTTATTTAAGCAAACGGTTCAGTGGTGAGCATTTGAGTCGTTGCTCTGACAATGTTGTCAGGCAATGCGGACGAACACAGGAAGATAATATCGCTTGTTAATTGTTACAAGAATTGCACATGATATGTAGTTTGCCGGCCGCGGTGGTCTCGCGGTTCTAGGCGCGCAGTCCGGAGCCGTGTGACTGCTACGGTCGCAGGTTCGAATCCTGCCTCGGGCATGAATGTATGTGATGTCCTTAGGTTAGATAGGTTTAATTAGTTCTAAGTTCTAGGGGACTGATGACCACAGCTGTTAAGTCCCATAGCGCTCAGAACCATTCGAACCATATGTAGTTTGTGCTAGTCAACAACGCTTAACTTATCGTACGTAAAGAAAAGATACCCCGAATTAGAGGGGTGGCTTAAATAGGTTGTATGGCCTTGTATCCCTTCGGGCTTTGAACTGATCACCCACTTAGTTACAGACGGATCTAAATTTTCGCGTAGGCTATAAACAAAGTGCGACTCAGTATTTTTCACAAAAAAATAATTGCGCGAGGTATAATAATTAACGACAGATAAAATAAATCCAACGTACCAAATACAACTCAGCGACTGTTTCGCAACATCCTCAGCTGTGAAACTCTGGAAGCAATCACAGTCATGGCGGATCTCTTACCATCCTATGAAACAAAGCAACTCACACACCTATTATAATTGTCAAGAGGGGAGCCCGAGTTATCCGTTTGGAGAAATATGAGATTACAAAACGCGAGTCCTACAACCGACAGTCGAGGGTGAAGCTTTAACAATGCCAGACACTCGTGCTGGCGAAACATCAAAAACATTATCAAACAAAACGTCGGCCGAAGAACCCGAGACAGAAACCGACAGGCAATTTGTCAACAAGTGGCCATAAAGAGAGCCTTAATTTTGTACATGTTGTGTACGTCGAAATATTTTTGCTAAAGTGCTGTTCCACAACTGGTAAGTACTTATATAAGAACAAAACACATAACATATTGAGACACTGGCAACAGGTAGGTGAACTGCTTTTATTTCACAACCAGTGCCATTATTTTAGACCATTTTCAGGTACAAAATCATCACCACAGTGTACGCATGTCCACATGTGATTTCCAGACATACTTCTTCAGACATTCTCGGCAATCTGTTGACGGCTTGCGGCCGGCCGCCGTGGACAAGCGGTTCTAGGCGCTTCAATCCGGAACCACGCGGTTGCCACGGTCGCAGGTTCGAATCCTGCCTCGGGCATGGATGTGAGTGATGTTTTTATGTCAATTAGGTTTAAGTAGTTCTAAGTCTAGAGGTTTGATGACCTCAGATGTTAAGTCCCATAGCGCTTAGGAGCAATTTGTGACGGCTTGGGGTGTCAGATATTCTGTCAAATACACTCCTGGAAATGGAAAAAAGAACACATTGACACCGGTGTGTCAGACCCACCATACTTGCTCCGGACACTGCGAGAGGGCTGTACAAGCAATGATCACACACACGGCACAGCGGACACACCAGGAACCGCGGTGTTGGCCGTCGAATGGCGCTAGCTGCGCAGCATTTATGCACCGCCGCCGTCAGTGTCAGCCAGTTTGCCGTGGCATACGGAGCTCCATCGCAGTCTTTAACACTGGTAGCATGCCGCGACAGCGTGGACGTGAACCGTATGTGCAGTTGACGGACTTTGAGCGAGGGCGTATAGTGGGCATGCGGGAGGCCGGGTGGACGTACCGCCGAATTGCTCAACACGTGGGGCGTGAGGTCTCCACAGTACATCGATGTTGTCGCCAATGGTCGGCGGAAGGTGCACTTGATCGTCGACCTGGGACCGGACCGCAGCGACGCACGGATGCACGCCAAGACCGTAGGATCCTACGCAGTGCCGTAGGGGACCGCATCGCCACTTCCCAGCAAATTAGGGACACTGTTGCTCCTGGGGTATCGGCGAGGACCATTCGCAACCGTCTCCTTGAAGCTGGGCTACGGTCCCGCACACCATTAGGCCGTCTTCCGCTCACGCCCCAACATCGTGCAGCCCGCCTCCAGTGGTGTCGCGACAGGCGTGAATGGAGGGACGAATGGAGACGTGTCGTCTTCAGCGATGAGAGTCGCTTCTACCTTGGTGCCAATGATGGTCGTATGCGTGTTTGGCGCCTTGCAGGTGAGCGCCACAATCAGGACTGCATACGACCGAGGCACACAGGACCAACACCCGGCATCATGGTGTGGGGAGCGATCTCCTACATTGGCCGTACACCTCTGGTGATCGTCGAGGGGACACTGAATAGTGCACGGTACATCCAAACCGTCGTCGAACCCATCGTTCTACCATTCCTAGACCGGCAAGGGAACTTGCTATTCCAACAGGACAATGCACGTGCGCATGTATCCCGTGCCACCCAACGTGCTCTAGAAGGTGTAAGTCAAGTACCCTGGCCAGCAAGATCTCCGGATCTGACCCCCATTGAGCATGTTTGGGACTGGATGAAGCGTCGTCTCACGCGGTCTGCACGTCCAGCACGAACGCTGGTCCAACTGAGGCGCCAGGTGGAAATGGCATGGTAAGCCGTTCCACAGGACTACATCCAGCATCTCCACGATCGTCTCCATGGGAGAATAGCAGCCTGCATTGCTGCGAAAGGTGGATATACACTGTACTAGTGCCGACATTGTGCATGCTCTGTTGCCTGTGTCTATGTGCCTGTGGTTCTGTCAGTGTGATCATGTGATGTATCTGACCCCAGGAATGTGTCAATAAAGTTTCCCCTTCCTGGGACAATGAATTCACGGTGTTCTTATTTCAGTTTCCAGGAGTGTAGTTCATATGGCTCTGAGCATTATAGGACTTAAGTTCTAAGGTCATCAGTCCCCTAGAACTTAGACCTACTTAAGCCTATCTAATCTAAGGACATCACACACATCCATGCTCGAGGCAGGATTCGAACCTGCGATCGTAGCTGTAGTGCGGTTCCAGACTGTAGTGCCTAGAACCGCTCGGCCAACCACACCGTCGTAGGTGCAGTAGGTACTGGGAGAGGAAGAGGCTTGCACAGGATAGAGTGGCATGGAGAGCTGCATCAAACCAGTTTCAGGACTGAAGACCACAACAACACGTATGTATAGGTCAAATGGTTAAAATGGCTCTGAGCACTGTGGGACTTAACATCTTAGGTCATCAGTCCCCTATAACTTAGAACTACTTAAACCTAACTAACCTAAGGACATCACACACATCCATGCCCGAGGCAGGATTCGAACCTGCGACCGTAGAGGTCGCGCGGTTCCAGACTGTAGCGCCTAGAACCGCTCAACCACACCGGCTGGCGATATTTCGACATCGTGACTCATTCTTCATCAGAAGTTATATGAGAATGCTCGCCAATCGTAATGGGTCCAGTATTTACACCTACGCTCTTTTCCCTGTGTCGTCAATTCCATGCGTTCTTTCTGCAGTCAGCTGCCGCTAGCAGCGTCCTTATTGGCTCCTTTTGGTTTACAAAAGTGTATATCAAGTCAGTGTGAGCAAAAAGTTGCTTCCAATCCTGTATGAACAGAAATCTCATTGCAGATATCTTTAACGAATAGTTAATATCAACGATTAAATATATCTAATGTGAGGTTTTTGTTCGAACAGTATTGTAAGGAATTTATGGCAAGACTGCCCTGATAATGTCGTCTAGAAATCACTGTGTGAATATGTGTACACAGTGGCGATGTTTTACACCTCCAGATGGTGCGAAGACCGAAAATGGTTGCAAAATAAAAGCAATTCAGTGAGTTGTCAGTGTGTCTAAGAGGTTCATATAGTACTCGTATCTATCTTTCCAGCGATTCTTTAGTGCTGCTCTCCAGTCTCAGATCCATACCAGACAGGAGATGAAGAGGTTTCAAAGAAGTGCGGCGAGTTCCGTTGCGGGTTCGTCCAGTGAGCGAGAGAGCGTTACCGGAACGCTCATCAAACTCCAGTGGTACACTCTACAAGAGAAGCGTCGTGCATGACGGAGAGGCATGGCGTTGGAACTGTGAGAGCGTACAGTCCAGCAACAACTAGGCAACACATTACTTTCTCCCACACACGTCTCGTCTTATGACCACGACAGGAAAGTGAGAGTAATTAGCGCTCATGGGGAGTCTTACCATCAGCCGGTTTCCCAGCCATCATTCGCGTATGAAACAGGAAATGCAGTGGGAGAGGCAGTGCTGCCTGAAGCAACCAGTGGCGTGAGTAGCGTAGGTGGCGTAGGTGGCGCTTGTCGGGCTCTCGCTATTTTTAGAGTTCCGTGCCTAGTTCCTTAAATATGGGACTATTATAAGATCACTTTGTCGTCCGTCTGTCCGTCTATCAAGACCCCATTTTCTCAGAAACGGGTACAGTTATAAAGTGAGAATTTACGTCACATACTAAGGTCTACAATTCCTTGGCGGAGTGAAAAATTAAGCTTCTATGCCAATGCAGTGAAAATAATCGGCCATTTATGTCATATTTCGGTGCTCATAAACTCATTCACCAAAACATATGGGTTACTTCCATTTGACCTAAAATCATCAACATGACAAGAAGTGATGTTTCACACCACAAGCAAAGGAAAAACAGAAAATTGTTAAGTTATAATTATATTACATAAAAAAGGTGTTTTGCCATTTGTCGTTTGGCTTCTGTCCGGATACAGGTATCAAGTGGCAACTTATATCACGCACACACTAAGGTCTATGTTCACTTGGCGGTGTAAGTAATTTAAGCTTGTAAGTCAGTCTATACAGAATATACAGCCGTCTGTAAAGACGTCTTATACTCTGGAGTGGATGGAGTTATACATAGAAATGTGTGGCAAATACTGAAGTCTACTGTCCCTTGGCGACTTCCTAATTTAAGCTTCTAAGGAAATGGAATCAAAAGACAGAGCCATACATGTCAAATGTTTTGATACTCGTAAACGCGCTCATCAAAACCTGTGGATGAACTATTTATACAAACGTCAAGCCTGGTGGTATAACGGTAAAGAGCGGGGATGGAAACCGCTAGGTCGTGGAATCCAATCTCGGTCAAACCACGGATTTTTCAGTTTTCGTCTAAGCTAGCCTTCATCTCTCAACGATGTGAGGAGTCGCCTGAAACAACACGTGGTTCGGATTCGACGTTAAACTGCGGTTTCTCTTTCTCCTGTTGAGAACTCGGATAGGTCACGAACATGCAATTCGCCGAAGTGGCGTTCAATAGAAACATTCGCACGAGGGCGCTTAAGTAAGTATGCGCGGAACCCTCAGAGCGCTAGTCCTAATCGCACTTATCTGGTTTCCTCATGTAATCCTGATCTAAGTCCTTCTCCCATCCACCTTTATTAGTTTGCTTATTTGAGTCAATAAAGCAAAACTGGAAGGTATGAGTTTTTCGTAAATTGTTGAGTATTTTAGATAGAAGTAATTTTTAAGTATGGAACTCAATGGTTACCTGTTTCGAGAAGAAGTAAAGAGCACGATTGGCGTAGCGATTTGCAGACTGGACTCGCATTTGGGAGGACGACGGTTCAAATCCGCGCCAGCCATCCAATTTAGGTTTTCCGTGATTTCCCTAAATCAAATTCCGGGATGGATCCTTTGAAAGGGCACGGTCGATTTCCTTCCATCTCCTTCCTCTCTCCGAACATGTGCCCCGTCTCTAATGACCGCGATGTCGACGGGACGCTAAATTCTAATCCTCCTTCGATAAGAGGGCTTAGAATTCCTCATTCGGTACCAGGGGGCGGAGAGGTAAGTCTAAAGGAACTCAAAACAGGCCAGTCAGAATCTTCCTATTTCCGTTCACATATACCCATTCCGTTCGCAATAAGTGTGCTCCTATCCTTTCCCTTCTTGTTTTGACGTGAAAACGCATACTCGCTCGTTGGCAGAACTTGCTTGTGTGACAAAATACAGTCAGATTTGGATCGCTAATAAATACGAGATTAATAATGCGTAAAAAATGGTTGAGCTCGCAGCGAATACATCATGGCTGTCGCACCTGTATTTTGTTTCGCCTCTGGCGTCATCGTACCGGCGTAGGCACATTCATGTGATTGTTACAGATTAGCCACGTGTAAACGTATAACTTGGACCGCGCTTACCTAGCGCGCTGATTCAAGTGTCGAATTAGCGAACAATTGCTAGGACCAAAATGAGACAGCAAAAATATTCAAGTGAAAACTGGTATCAAATTAAAAATTGAAAAATAATGAAGATGTCACCTGATACGACTCATAAATGCTTTCGGAATTGTAGAAAATTCAAATCAGAGGAAAGCTCGCGTCGAAAGGAATCCAGACAGTCTTAGAATTCCAATACAGAGCGAATGCGGAGCTACGGCTGCGTCGAAAAGGAAATTAAAGTAAACAGCGCAGAGCGATTACATCACATCGGGCATACAGCGGTCAGGAACAGTCGAGACGTCTACAGATCATTTTCACACGTCGCTTGAAGGCAATATAGAAAATGATGGTTAGAGATAATAATCTTTCCTTCGTGGGGGACCAGAGTCACATAGAATTTTTTGAAAGAAATTTCCGCCATTTGACTGTTAATTGTTCATTTTTTAGCACATTCATGATTTCCACTTTGTAGCCATTCTGAATCACGTGTTGAAATGTTAAAATATGTTGACCTGTTTGTCACAAATAATCGTCGAGAAAACATATTTCTGGCCTTATAGACCAGTTGTGTTACAGGACATGACTGCATATCGAAGATACATAACACGGCGACATAGTGCACCAGTGAAAAGCCATTAGCACGCACTGTGGGATATTTAACAGCCAATATCTTCCTGTGACCTGCATTCGTCACTTCTTTTCATCAAGAGACAAGACAAGTGGAAGAGAAATAACGAATAAACCGTTGAAAGAAACACATTTTAATTTCCACAAAAGAGTTTAACACTTGTTAATTGTGTACCATGTTTACGTTCCACGTCTACTCGAATGTCTACGTTACGTCGCAAGTTACGCTGGCTAGTAATATGAAGTACAGATAGCATTTCACGTTTGTTCGCAGCACTTTACGAATTGTGGACCATGGAATGTTCAGCTGTCGTGACACTGCTTTAATATCGCACACTGCGTCCAGAATTCTAAGCCATGGCAACTTGTAACTTCTTAAAACAATTTTTGGCGCCTTTGGCCGTCGACCTCTCCCTGTAGCAATCCCCAAAAAGCCAGTTAATTTGAACTTGTGAATCCCGTTATTCAACCCCGATGCGGAAAGAGAACTCTGTAGTCTTTTGACGCGTCGATACCCATGAAGAGCAGCAACACTATTACTGTCCGTTTAATGAAAGAGCATTACGATTAAGGCCCTACTCACCTTGTCTAGATTCATGTTGATTCTCTGCAACTTTAATGCACAGTGATGCTTGTGTTTCAAGCCTGCGCCGCCGTACCATTATCGGTGCCTAACGACAACAACTCGACGTAGCAGTGACTCATCAAATCGTTGAACTCCCCTGCGGAAATATTGAGCCATGCTGCCTCTACAGCCGTCCATAATTGCGAAAGTGTTGCCGTTGCAGGTTTTGTGCGAGAACTGACCTATCGAGTACGTCACATAAATGGTCGATGGGATTCACGTCAGACGATCTGTGTGGCGAAATCATTCGCTCGAACTGTCTGGAATGTTCTTCAATCCAATCGCTAACATGTGCAGTCCGGTGACATGGCGCTCTGTGATCCATAAAAATCCTGTCTTCCTTTTGCGGACATGAAGTCCATGAATAGCAACAAATGGTCTCAGAGTAGTCGAACATAACCATTTCCAATCAATGATCAGTTCAGTTGGAGCGAAGGATCTAGTAAATTGCACGTAAACACAGCCCATTTCATTATGGAGCCATCACCAGCTTGCATAGTACCAAGTTGACATCTTGGATCCATGGCTTCGTAGGGTCTGAACCTTACTCGAATCCTATCATTAGCTCTTACCAGCTGAAATCGGGACTCATCTGATCAAGCCACGGTTTTCCATGAATCTGGGGTCCAAGCGATATGGTCACTAATCAGGAGAGACACAACAACAGGCGATGTCGTGCAGTTAGCAAAGGCACACCCGTCGGTTGTCTGCTGCCACACACCCTCAACGCCAAATTTCGTCGCACTGTCGTAACGGAAACGGCCCTCGTACGTCCCACATTGATTTCTGTGGCTATTTCACTCAGTGATGCTTGTCTTTTAGGACTGACAAATCTATCCAAACGCCGCTGCTCTCGGTCGTTAAGTAGAGGCCGTCGGCCACCGCGTTTTCCGTGGAGAGAAGTAATGACTGAAATTTGGTATTTTCAGCACTCCTGATGCTGTAGATCTCGGAATATTGAATTCCCTAACGATTTCCTCACTGGAATATCCCATGTGTTTATCTCCAACTACCATTCCGCGTTCAAAGTCTTTTACTTCCCGTCGTGCGGCCAAAATCACGTAGGAAACCTTTTCACATGTATCACCTGAATTCATATGACAGCTCCGCCAATGCACTGCCCTATTATACTTCGTGTATGCAACCTTATCGTCATCTGTATATGTGCATATCGGTATCCCTTGAGTTTTGTCACCTCATTGTAAAATTGGCACCCATACGGCAAATAGTTTTCCGTCTACTCTGGTTCAAGTAGCGAAGGTTTTATTATAACCACCCTGTATTTTCGGGCCGCCAAATAACGTCGTTCTGTTAACCTACGATGTCGCGTTGAGCATCGATACAAGTACATCGATGGAGGCTGCCACAGTAGACAGTTATGTTACGGAGAATTAAATTACATTTCAGTACAAAACACTTCTTGTGACATTTTTCCGACGTGTTAAAGAGAAATCCATGGTCTGGACTCAAGTTGCACACACCGAAATTTTTTGCTCCCCTCGGCCGCTTATCCGTCAGCAACTTTTTCCTCTTCGCCCTCTTTTACCCCTCTCAATTCCTATACACCCAACACAAAACTGCAACACCAAGCAAAGTGCGCCCAAAGGAAGGAAACAAGAATTGGGTTTAATGTCCCATCGGTGCAAAACCTCTGACTATAGAACGTTTGGGAAGGATATTAGCGGTGTTCTTTCCGACATTTTCTGATTCTGTTCAGGAAAATCACAGAAAATTTGAATCTGGATAGGTAGACATGGACCTGAACAATTGTTCTCTTGAGTGCCATTCTAGTATCTGAGAACTGCCTTTGTCATCTCTCTCCGTAAACGGCGCCCAATGCAATCTCTCCGGCCGCCAAACCCTGGTTACACAACTGTAAGCACCCCCCTCCAGGCACAGTATGGTGGCTTGCGGGGTATTCATGCAGATGTGGAGAGCTAGTTACGGAAACTCTACCTCTGAATTGCGACTCGCAGCTTGCGAAGCGGAGCGGTGTCGTGCTCTGCTCTTTCCTCCAGGCATCACACTCGTACGTTCCTTGTCAGACGAGACCACCATCCCACGTTGCACCACCACGGAGTGCCATAATAATGAAGAATGGTTGCCGCGTTCTTCCCGTAGCGTTCCAATAGCGAACCTCGCCAACTGAAGCATTCGGTTGCAGCCTCCGCGTTTCTCACGGGTCGGACGCAAAGGCAGCCGCCGTCCTGGGTTCTCAGTACCGAGTACTGGGTACTGCTCCGCCTGGCGGTGAGCTGAGGAAACCGCCCGTGCCTGCCCTCGTTCGCAGCTCGCCGAGATTGACGTATCGTAAATTTAGCCACAAGCAGACCAGAGGTGACGACATCATGCCGGTGGAACAAAGTGGATTTGCCAGCTGTGGCATAATCTTCCATAAACCAGACGTTTACACTATCAGGGAGAGAAGGAGATGCTACCACGACGTAAAACAGCTCTTGAGGCACATATTGATAGAATCCGGAGACCTAATATTACTGTCCTGTTTAGTCCCCATGAATGTTATTTAAGATGTTCAAAGAACTTTCCGGAGAATAGTAGGAAGAATGACGATTTTCTTCTGTTGTTCAGTCATATGGACCCTCAACTCCAAACTACAAAACTAATCTGTAATCTCCATCGTTTTTCTGTTGTTGTTGTTGTTGTTGTTGTTGTTGCTGTGGTCTTCAGTCCGAAGAGCTCTGCTGCAGCACTCTGCGGTAGTCTAGCCTGAGAAAGGTTATTCAACTCTGCGTAACTTCTGCTACCTACATCTATTTGAACCTACTTTTTGTAATGGAGACTTGATCCGTCTCCGTAAGTTTTACCCCCCCCCCCCCCCCCCCCTCGTTTCCCTCCGTTACCAAATAGACGATTCCTTCCTCGATGTCTCAGGACGTGTCCTATTATCCACATCCACTCCCTTCTTTTAGTCAAGCTGTGCCATAAATTTACTGAGGCGGCTAGACAGGGTTTGCGCGGCTCTCCCCGTCGGAGGTTCGAGTCCTCCCTCGGGCGTGAGCGTGTGTGTTGTCCTTAGCGTACGTTAGCTTAAGTTAGATTTAGTAGTGTTGTATGCCTAGGGACCGATGACCTCAGCAGTTTGGTCACATAGGAACTTACCACACGTTTCCAAGTACCTTTCTATTAGTAATTCGGTCCACCCACCTAATTTTCAATATTCTTCTCTAGTAATGTACTTCGAAATCTTTTATTCTTTTTTAGTCTGAACTGCATATCATCCACTTTTCACTTCCGTAAAAGGCTACACTGCTGACAAATACCGTTAGAAAAGACTTCCAAACACTTCAATTTACATTCATCTTTCGGACCTGCAACTTTGCCCTTTCTTTCAGCGTTTGCAGTTAGATTATACGATTTGGGTAAAAATTAAAAAAAAAATAAATCAATGTGTTTGCGAAGAGGTGGAACCTATATCCTGTTCAATATTAACAAATTTCTCTTTTTTGAAATGATTGTCTTTGTGTTGGCAGTCTATATTTTATATGCTCTCAACTTGCTTTTATCGGCTTCCAGAACGAAACTTTCCCGAAATCTAACAGAAACATCAAAGAGATACTGGTCGTATGTGAAGTACACCAGCGGCAATACACAATCAACACCTTCTCCGCGCGATACCAGTCTTAATATTACCGATGATAGCGTCACTAAAGCGGAGTTATTAAACACAGTTTTGTGAAATTCCTTCACCGAAGAAGATGGAACTAGTATTTCAGAGTTATTATCGAGAACAAATACCAAAACGACCAAGTTAGAGGTAGATATCCTCGATGTAACGAAGCAGCTTAAAGCGCTTAATAAAGGCAAGTGTTCGGGTCCAGGTAGCATACCAATAAGTCTCCTTTCAGAGTACACTGACACAATTGTCCCCATACTTACCAATCGTATACAACCGCTCGCTCGGCGAAAGATCTGTACCGAAAACACAGGTAAGTTGCACTGTCTCACCAGTATTCAAGAAATCAAATAGAAGTAATCCGCTGAACTAAAGACTCATATCACTAACGTCGATTTGCAGTGGGAATTTGGAGCGTAGACTGTGTTTAGACGTTTTTAATTAACTCAAAGGTAACTAACAGACTGTCCGGACGGATCCAAAAATATCGTTCTTGTCAAGCAATTTATCCGCACGAAGTAATGAGTGCTATCGACTGGAGATCTCAAAGTGATCCCGTATTTCCAGATTTACGAGAGGCTTTTGTCACCGTTCCTCACAAGAGACTTCTAATCAAATTGCTCGCCTCTGGTGTATCTCTTTAGTTGTGCGACTGGATCGAGATTTGCTCTCAGAAAATCGCAGTATGCAGTCATTGACGGAAAATCATCGAGTAAAACAGAGCAATCTCCGATCCACAAGTAAATGTTACAGGCCCTTTGCTTTTCCTTATCTACATCAACGTTTTAGGAGATACTCTAAGCACACCTCTTAAACCGCTTGCAGTTGATGCTGTTATCTACCGTCTAGAAAAGTCAACAAAAGGTCAAAACCAATTGCAAAATGACTTACACGCGATATCTGAATGGAGCGAAAAGTGGCAATTGTCTCTAAATAAGGAAAAGTGTGAGGTCATCCATATGAGTACAAAAAAGAAATGCGCTAAATTTAGATTACACGGTAAATCACACAAATTTAAAGGTTTCAATGTGACTCAGTACTTAGCAATTACAGTTATGAATAACTTAATTTGGAACGAGCACAGACACAACGTTGTGGGGAAGCCAAACAAAAGACTACGTTTTATTGGAAGAACACTTATAAGATGCAATAGGTCTAATAAAGAAACTGCCTACACTATTCCTGTTAGTCCTCCGCTGTAGTATTGCTGTGCTGCGCTGTGCTTTACCAGAAAGAATTGACGAAGCACATCGAAAAAGTTCAAAGAAGGGCAGCACGGTTTGTGTTATCATTCCATTACCCTTATTTTACTTTTGTTGATATTCATTTTGTAACTAGCAATTTGTTCAAATGCTCATTCACATCCCTTACCGGTTTTGACAGAATTACGATATCATCATCAAACAGTAAAGTTTTTATTTCTTTTGCCCCAAATATAATACATTTTCAAATTTCTTCATGATTTCTCCTACTGCTTGTTCAATGCACAGATTGAATAACATAGGAGAGAGGTTACAACGGTGTTTTCCTTTTCCGCTCTTCTGCTATTAAAACAATAGTCCGGTTTCTGTATAAGCTGTAAATAACATTTCGCTCCCTGTATTTTATCTCTGCTAGTTTAAGAATTTCAAAGAGTGTATTCCAGTTAACAAAGGCAAAACTTTTATCTAAATCTATAAATGCTATGTTCTAAGGTATGTTGTGGGGTCAGTATGGCCTCGCGTGTTCTTATATTTCGTCCACTACTACCAATTTCTCCATTCTTCTGTAAATAATTTGTGACAACATACTTCACGTAAAGGTCGTATGCCGTTAAATGTAATGGAGTGTTCACAGCAAAACAAAAAAACAAAACAAAACAAGTCAATTTTGTTAGAATGAGGTTATTCAGGCAGCGCTCGATATTAATAACCAGGGCGATTTTGAAGTTAACGTAACACAAAACAGTCATACACATATTGATTTACACAGTTTTACGGAATAAATATCTCCACCTTTTTCATCTTTCAAGGAGTGCTGGCAATCTGAATTATAAAATTATGATTAAACTGGTTTCTACATTCCGCCGATATGGCGAGAAACGAAAGTTAATATTTGCGTTTTATGCAAGATATGACATTAAGCATTATACTGCAAATGTTCATAGAGTAAAATATCTTCTTCACCGACGTAACATTTAATAGTCAAATATCAATGTACCCTGTCGTCATTGAAATTAATGATTAAAATTATTTATTAACTTTTGCATCAATAGCTGGAACACATGTTATGGTTTCTGCTCGCTTGCCCCAAATATAGTAACAAACATAAAGGTAAATTACATGTTTGAGATTTATATGAAACGAAGTGAGATTGGCATAAATATTCTTGGAGTCGCCTGTTATCAGTGAAGTAGACAATCCCCGAAATGTCTTAGTATCCACTGGCTTATTACCTTACGATGCTATTTCACCTCAATACTCAATATGAAATAACTTAATTTTATACAAAATATTTATTTGTAATTAAAGCTACACCGGCAGCCAATAGCATAGCGTATGTTTTGCTTAGAAAATTTGAGGGAGGGGTGAAATTGCTCCAATTTACACCTTTGCTAACCTAAGGATTTACTGAAAACTAGTTAAAGCTTGCAACAACAAGAAAGATTAACAATGCATTTCGTAATAGCCTAAATGTATAGGCCATCGTCGGGAAACGTAACAGATGGGTTCCTTATTGACAAAATCATGGGTTCCGTATTGACAAAATCAATCTGCCAAGATTCTGTTGAATGGTACATAACCTGAGATAAAAGTAATATCATAACGTACATTATCTCGAAACAACCTATTAACATGTTACAATGACTCCAGAAGAAGCCATGAGGCGATCGACATTGGGCTACCGGAGCGTTGTTGTTCATGCTTTTTTTTTATGAATAGGGAAGTGCATAGTATCGGCTGTATCCTCAGGCTTATTGCAGGTGACGAAGTTATGTGGTAGTAACTGCAATTTCTAATGCTTGGCTTCGTGTTTCGCAAACACTATTTCGGCCTGCGAGGTCACTGGATCTCTCCCCGGATATCCACCCCCCCCCCCCCCCCCCCCCTTGCATAAGGGCCAGAGGTGTTGATCACATACTCAGTTTGTGAAGCTGTTTCACTTGAATAAATCATTCATTTTTTTCAGAAACTGTGATCATTTGTATGTCTGTGCACATATATCACGTTCACTGATTTCCGTCCCATTCTGAGCGATAATTCCTTCGTGATGCGTCGTTGTTTTCTTTTCTTATTTTGCGTTAGACTGTAGTTTCAGATCTGTACCTGTAGAGGTAGCATAGCTTTAATGTGGCACATAAAAGTTCAAAGAGAGGCGTGTAATCAGTCATTCTTCGTATGTTGCATCCTTGAATGAAACGAATAGAAACATTAATATGTGGTAAGTAAAACGTTCTCTCTGGCACGCTCTTCACAGTTATTCGCAGTGTGTAAGCCATCAATTCAGCAGAAATCGTTCGAAAATTTAATAATTACGAAAATAATTACCGGCGGCTGTCTGCAAAAAGAGAAAAAAATATAGGTCTGTTTTTCTTTCCCATACTTGTGAATACGTAAATCAACAGAACGCCCAGCACTGCTGGGTAATGTATTTGATTCGTGAATAATAAAACAAAAGAGTTGCATTGAATGGAAGTAATCATTTGAGGTAATGAACCGCATTGGCACAATCATTTATTTCGCGAGAGGAAAAGGGCATCACAGCTGCCCCGTAAAAACACCCGAGGGATCGCAGAATGAACGGAAAACACTGCCGATCAGCTGCCTGCCTCACGCAGGTTGCTCTGGAGCTGTTGGTCAGTTCTCATGTTGGCAGTGCTGTCTCTACAAGGGAGTGGTATCATCAATTAGACCTAAGGTTTTTTACTTTCCGTCTGACAGTAATTTGTGAATACCAGACGCTTCACTAAAGCTGAATAATTACTGGATAGCTTAATCAAATACCGCACAACAACTTATTAGCACTTCAAGATTTCCATAAATAATTGCAACCAGTCGCCTCTTCTGATGCTTCGGTTCTTATTTTCCGTGACCGTTTCGCATCGCCTAGTGACTCATCATCAGGTGGTACGCGCTTTAGCGACTGTTTATAGTACTGTGGGGATCGCGTAAAGTTTCTAGCATCCACGGCTTTCATTGTAGTTCAAAGATTACTCCGGAAAGCAAATGGGAATTGTTGCGTGTAGTAGCGTTTGTGAAGTGCTGTGGATTTTACGTAACTGGAAAACATAAATTATGTATTCCAGACTAAAGTGTGCACCATGATGTTAATGCTAATAACTCTACACGGCACCCAAAACGCTACAAAGAATCAGTTACTGTGTAATGTGTTATGCTGAGTCGCTAGCAGGTTCGAAAATGGTCATGGAAATAAAAACTGAAGACTCACAAAAGGAAACGAGCTGCAGCTATTTCCGAAAACTTTTATTCGTTATTATCAGTGTTCCACATCCAAAATGGGTAAAAGTTTTAAGAAAAACACTCATGCATATGAAAACGCTTCTGGATTACACGCCACGGGTCTTACTCGAGAGAGAAGTGATTCCCAAGGCTTCCGGCATCACAAAAGGACTTCCAATACTGATTTTGGGCATTAATGACAGTTCTGCAGATTCTACGAGACTCACTCGTTATCGCATCTTCAGAATTTCGAAGAGAATATTACAATTAACGTTTTTAAAAGGTTTTTATAAATCCACAAATGGTGTGGTACAAACGCAGGTTTGTCTCTCCTCATCCTATCTTCCAAGATAAGTGAATGTGTCATTATTGCATCACATTTTTCTAGAGATCTCTGGAACCCAATCTTATATTCTCCGAGATCGGTCTCTCGCAGATCTGCCGTTCTTCTGTAAATAATTCATATCAGTTTTTTGCAACTTTGACTTATCAGACTGATAGTTCAGTAACACCTGTTATGAACTGCTTTCGTTGGCACCGGAATTACTACGTTCGTCTTGAAGACTGAGGGTGTTTTTCATGTTTCATTCATCTTACACAACATGACGAACCGTATTAAAACGACTGATTCTTCCAAGGGTCCCTGCAATTCTGAAGAAATGTCACATACTTCGGGTAGCCATTGTAAGACGTGTATATTTCTATTGTTTATTGTTAAATCACAAGTTATGAAAGATATTTACATTTTATTAATAGGATTAAGTAAGAATAATTAATAATTGTCATGTTGGAAATAATTATTTTGTAATGGTAGCAGGGATTGTCTGCACCAGAAAGCATTGTTGGCAGGAGAGACCGCGCTTTAGCGTTCGTAGGAAGTCAGTAGTAAGCGAGAACTGAAGCAAGTCGGTAGCAGGTCTGAAGCGAGAGGTTGAGAGGAGCGGTGTGCCTGCCAGCCACTAGCTATGATTTACAAGAGATTATAAACGGATGTACAGAGACGTCAGATAACTATTATAATAAGAGGAATTAATATTATTGAATTAATTTTTTGAGAAACTCAAGACTACTAAAGGTATGTTGGCGCATTGCTAGTTGTAAGATTATTGTGAAAAAATAAGTACCATTTGAACGTTTGTAAAAACATTTCATTCAGATATAATTAACTTTTGCCAGCAATATTGATTTCTAATTATAATCCATCCCAAAAACCATCAACGTAAAACTTTGCAAAATTTTTATGTTGTTAAGAAAAAATTTAACTATGAATTACGTAATTTCAGTAAAATTAATTAAATAATACCGTCAGCTTTGCTATTAAAGAATAACGTCAGCTTTGGTAATAAATAAAGCCACTTATTATGAAAGCCCACCAGCAGATAATAGAGTATAGTAAAACAGAGTAGGTATATTCATGTCGCAGTTCGATGTAGCAGTCAGCTGGCGATCCAGTAATAGTAGAAAAGGTAAGGAACAGTTTTGGGTTATTGTAGATAACGACTGAGTGCCACGACGACGACACATTCTTTGTTTCGTCGAAATAATCAGAAAATCACTTTTAATAAGCAGCAATTAAATTTGTATGCGAAGGTAGAGACAGAGAATAAATTTCAAAGGAAAGATTTCATTTGTTATTATTAAGCAAGAGATAGAAATCCTAAGGAAAGGTTTCATAGTTTATTATAAAAGGGAAGGTTAAAAGAAGTATAGAGGAGACGGGAAGGTTTCACTATGTTTCGGCTATCTCCTCCAGTCCTCTGTCCAATGTCTCTCACAATATCATATAGCCCGTACCACGTTTACGTACTTCTTACAATATTGTCTTGAAGTTTTTCCCCTGAGCAGAATCATTATATGTTCCTTCGAACTTTCTATTTTCTTAGTACTGGTTTGGCATCCAAACTCTTTGTATCGCACCGAGAGCTTATAATTAAAGTGCAGCTAATAACAGAGGTACAATGTGGGCTATAACTATCGTATGGCGGCGGATCTTGGTAGATATGCCAATGCGTTAATGCGGAATCGATTTAAGCCGGGAAAAAATTAGTTCCAATTTTGGCCACGAGATACAAATCTGGCGCTATGGCTGCAAGGAAAAAAAAAAAAAACACAGAAATATTTCCATATGTAATGGATTATGAACAGGACGTGGGCAGGGAAGGTCAAACAGGTGAAAAGGTCGTCATGTTGATTTTATTATTAGTAGCCGCCTACACAGTTTGTTCCATACGACCACCAAAGACGTCGACGAGATGCTACACCCGTGAAACGACCTTACCAACAGTAGCTCGCGGCAGTTCCGGTGGAATCTGAGAAACGTCTTCCTGTATAGAGGTCTTCATATCAGGTAGAGACCAAACGTTTCCCGGGAAACGCGTTCTTTTAAATATCCCCAAAACCAAAAGTCATGTAGATTCAGTTCAGGTTATTTGGCCTGGAAAATATCTAGAGATAACGCGTTCCTGTAAGGTTCCATTAAGCACATCTTTCACTGGGCGAGCGACATGAGACGTTGTTCCATCTTGCATGAAAAAAGTGATTTCTACACAGCTGCTCTCTCCCGAAGCAGGAACCAAATGCTGTACAAGGAGATCTCGATAAAGCGCGGACGTCACGGTGCACTTGACATGCCACCTGGGTGCCTACTTTTATACAGGGTGTCACAAAAAGGTACGGCCAAACTTTCAGGAAACATTCCTCACACACAAATAAAGAAAAGATGTTATGTGGACATGTGTCCGGAAACGCTTAATTTCCATGTTAGAGCTCATTTTAGTTTCATCAGTATGTACTGCACTTCCTCGATTCACCGCCAGTTGGCACAATTGAAGGAAGGTAAGGTTGACTTCGGTGCTTGTGTTGACATGCGACTCATTGCTCTACAGTACTAGCATCAAGCACATCAGTACTTAGCATCAACAGGTTAGTGTTCATCACGAACGTGGTTTTGCAATTTTTACAAATGCGGAGTTGGCAGATGCCCAATTTGATGTATGGATTAGCACGGGCAATAGCCGTGGCGCGGTACGTTTGTATCGAGACAAATTTCCAGAACGAAGTTGTGCCGACAGGAAGACCTTCAAAGCAATTGATCGGTGTCTTAGGGAGCACGGAACATTCCAGCCTATGACTCGCAACTGGTGAAGACCTAGAACGACGAGGACACCTGTAATGGATGAGGCAATTCTTCGTGCAGTTAACGATAACCCTAATGTGAGCGTCAGAGAAATTGCTGCTGTACAAGGTAACGACGTTGACCACGTCACTGTATGGAGAGTGCTACGGGAAAACCAGTTGTTTCCGTACCATGTACAGCGTGTGAAGGCACTATCAGCAGCTGATTGGCCTCCACGGGTACACTTCTGCGAATGGTTCATCCAACAATGTGTCAATCCTCATTTCAGTGCAAATGTTCTCTTTACAGATGAGGCTTCATTCCAACGTGATCAAATTGTAAATTTTCACAATCAACATGTGTGGGCTGACGAGAATCCGTACACAAATTTTCTGTGAACGTTTGGGCCGGCATTGTTGGTGATGTCTTGATTGGGCCCCATGTTCTTCCACCTAAGCTCAATGGAGCACGTTATCATGATTTCATACGGGATACTCTACCTAAGCTGCTAGAACATGTGCCTTTACAAGTACGACACAACATGTGGTTCATGCACGATGGAGCTCCTGCACATTTCAGTCGAAGTGTTCATACTCTTCTCAACAACAGATTAGGTGACTGATGGATTGGTAGAGGCGGATCAATTCCATGGCCTCCACGCTCTTCTGAACTCAACCCTCTTGACTTTCATTTACGGGGGCATTTGGAAGCTCTTGTCTACGCAACCCCGGTACCAAATGTAGAGACTCTTCGCGCTCGTATTGTGGACGCCTGTGATACAATACGCCATTCTCCAGGGCTGCATCAGCGCATCAGGGATTCCACGCTACGGAGGGTGGACGCATGTATTCTCGCTAACGGAGGACATTTTGAACATTTCTTTTAACAAAGTGTTTGAAGTTACGCTGGTACGTTCTGTTGCTGTGTGTTTCCATTCCATGATTAATGTGATTTGAAGAGAAGTAATAAAATGAGCTCTAACATGGAAAGTAGCGTTTCCGGACACATGTCCACATAACATCTTTCCTTTATTTGTGTGTGATGAATGTTTCCTGAAAGTTTGGCCGTACCTTTTTGTAACACCCTGTATATATTATAAAACCGGACCGAAAATAAGGGCACTCCAAGATGCTACTCCAGGCAGGTGTAAAATTAGTGTGCGCAACGGAAAATAATGAACACTAAAATGATGATGATTTGCCCCTATATGACTATCCCAGTGAAGTAGATCTTAGGCTCTCTTAGCGCTCTTTACATATAAATTCTAACCTCATCATAAATGAATGTGTATGGCAACTAATACTACTAAATGATAAACGTTGTTTCTTATTATACATTTACTGTAGATTAAAAAACAACCCTTTATTACAATTGTCTATATTTTCTGACTAAAAATTGCTGTTCAATTTCCCAACTCTTGACCTTTTTGTGGCCACGCGATCTAACATAAATAACGCGAAATGACTGACGTCTACGTACCAAACACTTCATGACACTGCTTTCAAAGATGATCTACGGTGGTGTGGAACCTCAGTGGAAATAAACTAGCGTAATCACAGACGTTTAGCTTTATATCCCTAATAAGCTGAAGCAATTAGCAATAACACCGTATGTACTGTGTCTGGTTCGTCGAAGTGATTGTTCTCGTACACGTCTGCGACGTTGGAAGAGCTCCAGCCACAAAATAAAACTCTTTCAAACACTAGGACGGCAGAAGGCGGTCCTCTGACTAATACACTCTAATACTGTCTTCTCCTCTCTGTGTTCTACAGACAAGAAACGCGAACCCCCAGCCACAAGGACGGAGTCCAAATAACGTCTCAACTTAAGTATAGGCAGAAGAAGTGCTCTCAATCACTGAACGCTGCATACTCAGCGATGACTTTCAACCCGGACGCGAAGTCCAGAATCGTGTAAGTTCGCAACAGTACAGTGCCTAACCGTTCTAACGATAAACTCTCCTGAGACCAAAGACAGCAAGTCGGCCTGTACCAGCAAAACTGATACCGAGCGACCGTCACACACCGGTGCTCACAATGGAAGACCTCGTCGTCTCCACCGCTGGCTTCCCATCAAGACTCGGCTCCCCTCCCTCGTAATTGCAGAAGGCGAATCATATTCTTGAAACCCCGGAATATTCTCCCTCTCTAAAGTTTCTTCCGAACGCCAACCAACCATATTTTAGTCTTTTGTCGTCCAGCACGGAAAGTTTGCGAGGGAATACCTATACTCGTACAATGGTACGCTTCTGAGTAAAAATCTTTGAAAATAACCTAGTCTGCGCGACTTCCGAGGTGACGCTTCCTCGTTCCTCTCAGCTGCGTCCAAGATTTGCAGAGTTACGGTCCACCTACAAGCCGACCGGCCGCGAATCTATTGTGCTCCAGCGCTCAGGTGCCCCAACGTCTGTCTTGCTACTTCCCGTATTTAAGCAGGACCAACGCACCCGAGAATCTTTCCACCCTGGGATTGAGTTCCGCCTGTCGTTTCATCTCCACTAGCGTTTCAACCTCTTCTAGTATAGGCAATCAACCATTATGCCGTTTTTTATAATAAAGACACTCCGTCATCTTTCATGTAAACGGCTTAACAATTATTTACAAGGCGTATGTGACAATGTCAGTGGCCGGCCGGAGTAGCCGTGCGGTTCTAGGCGCTACAGTCTGGAACCGAGCATCCGCTACGGTCGCAGGTTCGAATCTTGCCTCGGGCATGGATGTGTGTGATGTCTTTAGGTTAGTTAGGTTTAATTAGTTTTAAGTTCTAGGCGACTGATGACCTCAGAAGTTAAGTCGCATAGTGCTCAGAGCCATTTGACAATGTCAGTCTTCTTTAAATATTCACACCTACGATGTACAACCTATCAAATGATGCCTAATTGTGGTTGTAGATCACGGCATTGTATGTGGATGAGTGTTTGTAAGGTTAAAAAATAATAGCCACCTTACAGCGCATGTGTATCCACACCACACAGTGAATCCACACCACACAGTCACATAAGGCGAGTGTAATGCCTCTTTGTACACAACACGCGATTTAACAGCGTCCCAAACTCGGCAGTTCTGTGTATTCACTGTACCCTGTAGTATAAAATGTATATCGTCACTCCATACAATATTGCCCGGCCACATGTCAACATCGATTCGTGCCTGAAGGCGTAGAGCAAATTCAGAATACTTCTGCGGATCAAGACGTTTCAGTTGCTGCACCATCTGGATCTTGAACAGGAACCTATGTAAAATAGACCGCAAAACTCTCCGTGCTGTTGACCATAGTGTAGACAATTCTCGTGACAATGTACAAGCACTACCGCGGGCATGTTCTGCGTTGCCAGTTACAGTAACAGCAATCTCGTCAATGAGTTCAAGGGATGGGTACCTTACAGTCCCAGGAAGCACACCAAGCTCACACGTGTTTGCAAATTTCATCATCATCTTCTGTCGACCATTTAATGGCTTCAGGCCTTTCCTCACACCTTTCAGCGGTGATACTCTCTCAAGGCAAAATGCGAGTGCTGCCGTACACATAAAACAGTTTCACTAATAGCACACGGCCTGTCTTCTCGAGCGAGTTGGCGCAGTGTTTAACACACCGCACTCGCATTCCGGAGGACAATGGTTCAAATCCTCGTCTGGACATCGCGATTTAGGTTTTGCGTGAGTTCCCTAAATCGCTCCGGAATGCCAGGGATGTGATTTGAAAGGTCACGGCAGGCTTCCTTCCGCATCCTCGACACCATCCGAGCTTGTGCTCCGTCTCTAATGACCACGATGTCGACGAGACGTTGAACTCAAGCTTCCTTCCCCCTTTCCTTTTCTTCTCAATAGCCATACTATTCACTCACGTTGTGGCTTGTCAAATGACAGCGTGGAGGTCATACTGTCACACAAACAGTGTATAGCGCCAGATTTGCAACTGGTGCACACAGTTTAAACTATCTTTGTTTTCAAGCGTAAATCTGTTTCTGATTAACTAAGTTTAGTTGCTACACCATAATTACAACCCATACTGGACCTCCGTGAGTAACTGCACTTTAATTATAAATGCCTGGTGCTAATAAAGTGTAACGTATCGGTACTTAGTGGGAGAACCACCACTCCGTTCCCTCTCTCCCCGCCTCAATATATGGAAAATATTTTGTATTACAAGCCTCCAATTTTATATGACTGCAAAGTGGCTACTAGTGTTTCCCACACCATAAAAGGAACTTACAGGTCTCATTTAGAGCGTTAATGGCGTGACACGTCTCTATAATCGGCGAGTTCCATTCAACTCTTGAATCTGTCTAAACCAGGGGTGTCCAGCTGCGGCCCACGGGCCGCATGCGGCTAAAAAGCAAATATCAAAGTGGTCCACGAAGTGTGCATAAAGGTTTCCATAAAATTGCATTTATGAATAGTTATGATAACCTGAACATTACTGTTAAGTTCAAAATGGCTCTGAGCACTGTGGGACTTAACTTCTGAGGTCTTCACTCCCCTAGAACTTAGAACTACTTAAACCTAACTAACCTAAGCACATCAGACACATCCATGCCCGAGGCAGGATTCGACCATGCGATCGTAGCGGTCGCGGTTCCAGACTGTAGCGCCTAGAACCGCTCGGCCACCCATGCCGGAGCGGTTTCATATCAGCGTACACTCCGATGCAGAGTGAAAATTTCATACTGGAAATATTCACCAAGTTTCATATCAGCGTACACTCCGATGCAGAGTGAAAATTTCCTACTGGAAATATTCACCAAGTTTCATATCAGCGTACACTCCGATGCAGAGTGAAAATTTCATTCTGGACATATTCACCAGGCTGTGGGTAAGCCATGTCTCCGCAGTATCCTTTGTTCCAGGAGTGCTAGTTCTGTAAGTTTCGCAGGACAGCTTCTGTGAAGTTTGGAAGGTAGGAGACGAAATAAGGGCTGGCCGGATGCCCTTCCTCCCGTCTCCTCATACCCCCTGGGACGGAATTAGTGTACGCCAGCTATTATTACTGTATTATATTAATATAATAATACAGTAATAATTAATACAGCGTCTAGTGTAAATCGAGAAATAGTGTGAATGTGTTTCAGATGTCTGCGAGTGGTGTAACTGAGGCGGGACGTGGGGACCAGCCCGGTATTCACCTAGTAGGATATGGAAAACCGCCTAAAAACAACATCCAGGCTGGCCGGGACACCAGCCGTCGTCGTTAATCCGCCGGGCGGATTCGATCCGGGGCTGGCGCGCATACCCGAGTCCAGGAAGCAGCGCGTTAGCTCTCTAGGCTACCCTGGCGGGTCAGGAAGGAATTATGATAACAGTAATAAATTAGAGACTGAGCAACAATTAATTCATTGTATACAATAAAAATATAAATTAGCCGATCTGCTGCCTGTGTGTGCTCAATAACCTTTCATCTGATTATAGCCCTTGAAACCGGAAAATTAACATGAAAAACAAAGTTCTTCAACATCAGTTCTCATCCTTTAGCCCAAATAGTGCTATGATGACCGTTAAAACACGATTTTAAGGAGTGATTGAAAAAATTAGACTCACTAGGGCAATACTAGCGATTTTTTTGCAGTATTGGACTTTCTATCACCGTTCCCCAAAGCAGCAAATGGTGGAAGGACTCTTTTTTTTATTTGCTTATTTGTTAACTCTATGCACTTGAAACTGAGTGAATGAAAAATTTTCAATCTGTGTTCGATTTCTACGTTTATTACACGAAATAATAGGAATAATAATAACGAAAATCGGTTATTTCAGAAACCGGTTGTTTTGAGCGGTTTTGACAGTCAGGTTAAACTAACGTGGTAAAAACAATATGATCGAAAACCGGTTGTTTGAGCGATAACCGACAACCCTAGGTTCAGGTAATTTTAAGAGTTGGACACTCCTTGTCTAAACATTTCGGCATTTACGCCAATATGAGTAGTGAAGCTGCTGCTGTCATTAGTGTAACTACCGACGGGACTGGCGGAGGCAGCTGCGAGAAGAACAGAATATCACTGGAAATATCGTGACTTGGACAGAGACAGGATTTGAACGCCATGTGTGTGTGTGTGTGTAGCTATAGAGCCAGACGGCAGCGGCGGCAGCGGAACGCCCGGGACGCACTCCGCCACTGTGTTGCGGGGCCGCCCCAGCCGCCGAGCCCCGCCTGGCCGCCAGCCAAGTGCTGCAGAGCAGAGCGGCCAGGCACCCACCCACACACCTGCAGCCTGCAGGGCCGCCGCCACCCAGGCAGCACAGCCAGCAGGCATGACGGCTCTTCTGGACCGATCCGAGCTGCTGCTTTCGCGATCCGTCACCGGCGCTCACACCGGGCCCGCTGATCGCCATCCGTGTATATCAGTGGGCGCCACCTCCTATCGAGACTCCTCAAAGGTGCATCAGCACGGCTTTAGAAATCATCGCTCCTGCGAAACGCAATTCGCCCTTTTTTCACATGATATCTTTCGAACAATGGATGAAGGGTATCAGACGGATGCCATGTCCTTGACTTCCGGAAAGCGTTTGACTCGGTGCCCCACTGCAGACTCCTAAGGTACGAGCATGTGGGATTGGTTCCCAAGTATGTGAGTGGCTCGAAGACGTCTTAAGTAATAGAACCCAGTACGTTGTCCTCGATGGTGAGTGTTCATCGGAGGTGAGGGTATCATCTGGAGTGCCCCAGGGAAGTGTGGTAGGTTCGCTGTTGTTTTCTGTCTACATAAATGACCTTTTGGATAGGGTGGATAGCAATGTGCGGCTGTTTGCTGATGATGCTGTGCTGTACGGGAAGGTTCCGTCGTCGAGTGACTGTAGGAGGATACAAGATTTGTGATTGGTGTAAAGAACAGCAGCTAACTCTAAATATAGATAAATGTAAATTAATGCAGATGAACAGGAAATACTCCATTAGTAGGGTAGCGCTTGACACAGTCACGTCGGTTAAATATTTGGGCGTAACATTGCAGAGCGATATGAAGTGGGACAAGCATGTAATGGCAGTTGTGGGGAAGGCCGACAGTCGTCTTCGGTTCATTGGTAGAATTTTGGGAAGATGTGGTTCATCTGTAAAGGAGACCGCTTATAAAACACTAATACTACCTATTCTTGAGTACTGCTCGAGCGTTTGGGATCCCTATCAGGTCGGATTGAGGGAGGGCATAGAAGCAACTGCTGCTAGATTTGATACTGGTAGGTTTGATCATCACGCGAGTGTTACGGAAATGCTTCAGGAACTCGGGTGGGAGTCTCTAGAGGAAATGAGGCGTTTTCGTGAATCGCTACTGAGGAAATTTAGAGAACCAGCATTTGAGGATGACTGCAGTACAACTTTACTGCCGCCAACTTACATTTCGCGGAAAGATCACAAAGATAAGATAAGTTAGATTAGACACCCACATTTCCTACGTTCTGTTTGGGAGTGGAACAAGGAGAGAAGATGCTAGTTGTGGTACGAGGAACCCTCCGCCACGCACCGTATGGTGGATTGCGGAGTATGTATGTAGATTTAGATGAAAGGTCCGTACAGCTAAAGCGCAGCCAGCTTCCCGACGGAGGCATTTCGCTTGTAGGTCACAAACTTTCCCAGGTCGACAGACGCTCGTGTTGGCATGGCCAACGAATCATTACACCAAGGTGACAAAAGCCATGGAGAACCTCTTTTTTCCCGGCGGAGTGCAGCAACTAGGCGTGGCAGGGACTCAACAAATCGTCGGAAGTCCACTGTTGAATTATTGGGCCGCGCTGCTTCTATAGCCGTCCGTAATTCAGAAACAGTTGCCGCTGCAAGATTTTGTCCACGAACTGGCCTCTCGATTATGTCTCATAAATATTCGACCTTATGGCAGGACTAAGGAATATATATGGCAAGGAAAGCGTTTCTGAAGAATAGGAATTTGTTAACATCGAGTACAGATTTAAGTGTCATGAAATAGTTTCTGAAAGTATTTGTATGGAGTGTAGTCATGTATGGAAGTGAAACATGGACGATAAATAGTTTGGACAAGAAGAGAATAGAAGCTTTCGAAATGTGGTGCTACAGAAGAAGATTAGATGGGTAGATCACAAAACTAATGAGGAGGTATTGAACAGGATTTGGGAGAAGAGGAGTTTGTGGCACAACTTGACGAGAAGAAGGGATCGGTTGGTACGACATGTTCTGAGGCGTCAAGGAATCACAAATTTAGCATTGGAGGACAGCGTGGAGGCTAAAAATCGTAGAGGGAGACCAAGAGATGAATACACTAAGCAGATTCAGAAGGATGTAGGTTGCAGCAAGTACTGGGAGATGAAGAAGCTTGCACAGGATATAGTAGCATGGAGAGCTGCATCAAACCAGTCTTGGGACTGAAGACCAAAACAACAACATGGCAGGAATAATGGGGAATGGAGGAATCTGGTAGAAGAGCCTTCAGACTCTTGCCAAATGTTAAAGAAAGGTTAGGCATGAGATACTTCGAACCAACCCGGGGTCTAATTAATTTTCTCATTGGCCATGAGCCAAATGACTACACCTGAGTGTGACTGTGAAGCATCGGAGGGTACTCCCGACCATGTGGTTTACGAGTGCCCCCTTTTCCATGATGTAGCAGTTACATTAAGACAACTACCAAACAACAACACATACGACCTATTAAGACACGAAGAGACTTCTGATACCTTGAAAAACCTGGCAATTGAGGTGTCACGTAAAGTTCTGACTGCATACCTGAGGGACTTCCGCGATTAGAACGAACTACTGAACGTGACGGACGGGCATAGAATAGGATTGAGTCGAAAAATAAGAGGGCTACAGCTGCAAAAGTCTCTGCAGAACTGCATGTCGCACTTACAGACCCTGTCTGCGCCAAAACAACACGAAGGGAGCTCCGGAAGCAGGACACAGCTGAACGACGTGGAATTCCAAAACCACAAATCAGTTACGCAAATGTCCGTAACAGGAACACATGGTGCCGAAGCCCTAAAACCTGGTCTTTGGAGCAATTAAAGAACGTCATTTGGTCGGATGAATGTTGTTTCACAGTTTCCAACTTCTAGCCGCGCTTATGTTCCAGGAATAAAAAGTTGAGAAAGTTCGGCAGTGATTTCGGCAGCCATATCGTGGTACTCCGTGGACTCCAGGGTTACTCTGCAAGCTGGCATTACTTTCAATGATTATGGGACCATTGTAGCTGATATGGTCCATCCCATGGTAGAATGTTTGTTCCCCAGTGGTGTTTCTCTGATCCAAGACGACGAGGCCTGTTCACACAGCTCCCATTGTGCAGAACTTGGTGTGTGAGCACGAGGATGAATTGCCGCGCCTCTTTTGGCCACCACAGCCGCCAGATCTCAATGTTATTGAGCCTTCGTGGTCTTCTTTGGTAAGAAATGTGTGTGACCGCTGTCCACCTCTATTATCGTTACCAACATTTGCCACCATTTTGCAGTAAGTGTGGTATAAAATTCCCTTGAAAGCGTATTAATCCATTCAGAGAGGACTGGAAGATGTTTCGAATGCCAATGGGTTTTCTCCACCCTATTACATCTGGTAATGTGGTTTGATTTTGGCGTTTCCAAATTTTTGGCCACCCGCTGTATGTTTTTCGCCGCAGAGGCACACTACGCAAGTTAGAAAACTGCCCCCCCCCCCATTTCACTCGACTCACTAGCCTAATACTTTAACTCGTTTCGTTTCAACGTGTACACTGGCGCAGCATGCTATGGTGCTCTGACTTAGCTTACTTTGAGTTTGAAACTTGCAGAGTTCAGCCTCGTTATAAATTCCGAAACTAGAAACCACGGAAGCCCGGGATGACGCTACAAATTGGCTTCCCCTTAACGTGCTGTTGAAACTTTGGTATAAACTACGCTCTACACACCCACTTGCAATGAATCCCTAGAATTCTATTGGCTGGTTAACAAAGAATATTCTTTCCGAGTATACTTTTATCCCGAGTTCGTTTGAAACTGAAATGATTTTCTTTGTTTGCAATCTTGGCAGTTAATTGATCTGCTGCAATCTTGTCATTCAGTTCATTACATCAATGGGCTGCGAAGCAAACTTCTGTCTTTCACTTATTTTTCTGGTCTATCATTTTTCTGTGTGAGAGAGGGCTATTTCCAATAGTAATCCAATATTGTGCAAAGTGGAAATGTTACTTCACCTATCACACACACTGATGAATATAGCTAAATGATATTAGAGTTCTGCTATTTCTTGCCTGTAACCGTCCCATCTGTCCCAGTATATTTCAGCAGCAATTTTCGGCACAAAAACCTGCAGTACGACAAGAAATCCGACGCTGCCACGGTGATGAAGACAGGAGAAATTCTCTGGAGGTACGATATTACTTATATGTGAGAATGGAAGGAAGTGACTGGTAGGTAGAGGTTACAGTCCGAGAGTTACACGCTGCTGCTCATACACTGATCGCTATGATGTATTCAGCGGCTTCAGTTAAAGCACCGCGCTCCGCTACTTCACGTCTTGCTGAGGTACAGCAATAGCTCATTCAAAATGTCTCGAACCCTCAGCAAATAAGAAATGTACACTAAATACGATGAAAGAATATTTTACGACGAGAACAGACCCCAGTTTTGGCACTAGCATCACTTATTAACGGCGATAGTAATACATTTCATAGTTTCTGGTACGGCTGTGAGCTCAAATATCTTTTATTATTGTTACTAGCTTTAAAAGTGTTGTCTTGAAACCGCAGCAACAGCAGCAGGAAAGGTAGCCAACATCAGACCGGAAAAATCGTTACAAATATCAAGGCTGCAGGACAAATACTGCAATATTGTAGAGGCTCAGACGGCCCGTCTTCACATCCTTGGTGGTTTTAGCTGTACTTTCCTATGTGTAACGCTTCGTCTCCTAACGCTGGACACTTTCTCAAAGACAATAAAACCTTTATATCCTCTGAATGTCTCCAGCATTGGGAGTGGAAATATTACGCACAGAAACGTGCTTTTACTACGGTCTAACGCCAATACTACTAAAGCCACCAAGTAAGTAAATGTATTCATGGTAGAGCATATGCTGTGAACAAAATTTAAAGGGTTTCTTGCAAATAAATAAATAAATGCTATTACAGGACCATACTCATCTCGTAGCAACGTGTATTTAAGAGATGAGGTTAAGAGTTTTTGTAATCTATGGTTTTTTATAGTCAGTGAGGTTGTGTTTTATATACTACTAGCCTTTTACCCAACGCTTCAATCACGTGTGCATATGGCCATACACTGCAGACATCATCTACTCGTCCTCCGTTTCCTCCCTTTCTCTGCCCACCTCCCTGTTTCTTTCCACCTCCTTCTTCCCCATCTATTTGTCTATCTCCTCCTCCCTTCTATGTCATCTGCTCCTCCACCCCCTTTCTCTGTCCACCTTTTCCTCCCCATCTCTCTTTCCATCTCCTCTTTCCTCATCTTTCTGTCTATCTCCTACTCCCCAATCTCTATGTCTGCCTTCTACACTCCCACTCCCAATCCACCTCCTCAATCTCTCAGTCCATCTTCTGCACACACACACCCCCTCTCTGTCCAGCTCCTCCTTCCCTCCCCCTTCCTCCCTTCTTCTGCGCAGTAATACCCAAGAAACACATACCCCATGAAACACATCCTGATACTACCCACACAACACACCAGTTGTATAGGACAGCTTAGAAGTCAGCAGGTACCAACACTTTTTCACCCCTGTCCCCACAATTATGGAGGCTAGGTGGTACTTAATACCTCATTACTTCTTTCCAGACAATAAGTAGTATGTGTACTAAATTTGGTTGAAATCGATCCAATGGTTTAGGAGATGTGGAAGTTTCACACAAAAATACATACATTTTTACACATATACTTGTACTCCTGTCAAGGATTTTTTGCTGAAACAAACTATTACAAGATACCTTAGGGATAATGGACATACAGTTAACAATATCCACTGTACACGTGTATCAGTCAAGTCTGAATCATTCACAATATTCTTGCCTGATATATAACAGCCCACAGACGCATATCTCTACCACAGTGTAATTATCGTAATTCATGTATATATTACAGTGTTTAGGTTCTAAACTTACTGCCTAATTATAGACTGACATTGTTTTGATGCGCGTATTGTGCCCTATATTTACGTTTGAATTCCTTTAGTCTAGTATGGAAACAGTTGTAAAAATCGAGGATTAAAAATATCAACTCTACTGTTTCGGTTACATTTGCATGTCTTTTCCGTTTGTTATCTTGTTTTCAGTCATTTGTTTGTTGTAACTATGTGATAAACCCAAGTAAACGAATGTGGATGCAAGCAGTATTTTTGAAGTATTTAACGTTAATTACAACACTAAATGAAACAGTGATCAGTCATATTTTACAACTGCTGAGTGTTTCAATCAGATGCAGCGAATAAAAGATATCGATGAGTTGGTAACTTTATCTCACATCATTGCTAAGCAATTTTGATCAAGAGATTGTTCAGGTTACAACTTCGCAGTTGTTTCTTACTTAATATAACCGAAATTTAAATCTTTAAATGATTTACATTAATGCCAATTTTTTTTCTAGTTGAATCTCTCCTTTCGGTGGACATCCTATACCGTTTCCTACCCTTCTTAAATTGAAGAGTGCACCTGAAAGCACGGCACTGCGGCGTTATTTCATTGGAAATCCGGAATACATAACACGTCCTACGCCACATCACGTAACCCGGAGGCTCAATATGGCATTAAGCATCACGTGACGCGACTTCAGTCAATCACGAACAGCAGATGGCGGTCAACAAATGTGGCGGAAAAGACGGCCATTCTTCAGCTACAGAGTTGCCCTACAGCTACGATAATGTTACGAATGTGGACATCCATCAAGTGTGTAATGGAATGACCACTATGAAAATTTGTGTCGGACCGGGTCTCGAGCCCGGATTTCCCGTTTATCGCTAGCGGTTTCCTTACAAGTAGGCTATGAGAGCACACACCACAGCCAGACACAAACTTACGTAAGTCGTCAACCATGTGTGTACAACCTGCATTCGCACATTTGTTATGTATTTTCCCGTAAATAGGGGAGATTTTAATTGAAAGTCGCCTGCCCGGTTTCCGCGAATAAATACAATATTGCCTGCATTGTTCAGAATTACGATGCAATGTTCCTTTGGACATGCATGCACGAAGGAAAACTGAATCTTAATTCTGGAAAACACAGGCCTGCAATATCGTAAGTTAACGTGGTCGTTACACGTTAAGTCTCTTTGGTAGGTTACTGATAGGTAATTTACAGATCTTATTTACCGTCATTTATTGTCAAAAGTGTAGTTGAACAGTAATTTATTTATATATGGATCCGCTTATTTATACGTAGTTCATTATATGTCTTTATAACAGTCACTCCACGAACTCTCGATGCTCTGTAGACTTTCCTGAATGTCGCTACAACTTCCTGGCATTGTTGACTTTCTTATGTGCACCACCAAAGCGCCTGAAGAGCGTGCGTTCTGATAGTAAAGGCTTGATAAGTCTGGTAAACTTCCGTGGAAGAATGGAACATTTATGTTGTGGCTTCACGGTTGATAAGCTTGGTTATTCCAAAGATCGTGTAAAGGCTTTCAACAACAACTTGTAGTTCATTGTTGACAGCCGTCTGAATCGGCCAGTGTGTAGACTGCAATTGACAATGGAGAAAACAGGGTTTCGTGCTGTTATTAAGCATTTTCCTTGGGAGGGTTGGACTGCCGCACAAATAAAAACAGAGTTGGATGAAGTTCACACAGACTCTGTACCATCATTGAAGATTATTTGGATTAATGAATTTAAACGTGGTCGGACAAACACCGAAGACGAAGCGAGCTCCGGCCGTCAAATTGTGGTCCCCACGAAGGAAACCATTGTTCAAAAAAATGGTTCAAATGGCTCTGAGCACTACGGGACTTAACATCTATGGTCATCAGTCCCTTAGAACTTAGAACTACTAAAACCTAACTAACCTAAGGACATCACACAACACCCAGCCATCACGAGACAGAGAAAATCCCTGACCCCGCCGGGAATCGAACTCGGGAACCCGGGCGTGGGAAGCGAGAACGCTACCGCACGACCACGCGATGCGGGCGAAACCATTGTCAAAATCCATGTTATGGTAATGCAAGACCGACATATGAAAATTCGTGAGAGTGCTGAGACTGGAGACCACTTCTCAACTGAACGAGTGCATAGTATCCTGCACGGAGAGTTGGCTATGAAGAAGCTATATGTGAGATGTGTGCCGCGAGTGCACACAGTCGACCATAAACGCATCCTGTCCAATATTTCAAAATAATATCTGGCGATGTGCAGTCGAACTCTGCAAGACTTTTTGCTCCAATTTCCGACTGTTCATAATACGTGGATCAATCGTTACACGCCAGCGTCAAAAAGGCAGTAAAAAAATACACAAAGGCATGTGAAATTGCACGGAAGAAGGCAAAGAACATTTTTCATCTGGAAAAGTGATGGCCACTGTTTTTTGGGATTCGCAAGGAATAATCCTCAAAAGTTATTTAGAGAAAGACGGAACCATAACTGCACCATATTATGCTTCATTATTGGATAGTTTGCAACTTGCGTTGGCTGAGAGAAAAAGGCAAAGGTTGGCACCCAAAAAAGTGCTCTTTCGCCATAATAACATATCATACCACATATTATCGATATTAAATGTCTAAAGTGCATGACTTTGGGTTTGAATGGTTCCTCATCCACCCTATTCACCAGACTTAGCACCAAGTGACATCTTCCTGTTCCCCAACTTGAAAATTTGGTTTGCTGGGAAGAAATTTTCATGAAATGCGGAAGTGAAAGTTGCAGTGGAGAGTTTGACAGACCTTATTTTTCCGTCGGGATGAAAAAGTTGACGATCGCTGGACCAAGTGTGTATTCCTCAAAGGAGACTATGTCGAGAACTAACGTCAGGTGTTTACGAAACAAACATTGTTTTCTTATTCTTTTACCGGACTTATTAAACCACACCGATAGTGTTTATTGCTTTAAAATTTCTCATTCACCATTAAAGAAAGAAATTTTTCCACCATTTATGTGCCTACTGTTTCGAGAAGAAACAACGAGTTTATTTTTCAGTAATTTGACTGCGACTAACTGCATGAGCATGGCTTTTTACACACCGCACACCATACTGCTGAATTGTTGTGGTCCGTAGTAGTGGGGAAATCCAAACTGCAGAGTCATTCAGACAACCCCCAGGGGGAGCAAACAAGTCCATTAGACAATCTCCCACCAAGTTAATGAAAGTAAGTATCACAACATTAACAGTAATAAAAACTTGGGCAAACGGGAAATACCTGGAGACGATTTCTGCTGGAAAAGTATGCTATAAGTGTAAAGTTTTCATATGTTTCCTACCATTGTAAATAATTCACCTTTACTGCACTAGTGCGCTACACGAGTAGCGTATAAGATCCTTGACTCTGTTTTTAATGTAATCTGTGGTACGCTTGGCCTCCAGTTAGTTGTGCAGCGCTAGGACACTCTTCTTAGAGACGTAGAGGTGAACAGTTCAGTTTTGGAGAAGTAGATTTGATATTTTTTAATCTGGCAGCAATTATCTGGAATACTTGTTTAATAAACTTATTTATAAACTATTTCATTGATTGCATTGATGGAGAAGATTTTTCTGGTAACATTGCAAGACAGTTCATGCACGTACAAGAATGAAATGTGTGTTTGTTAGAACTATCAATCGAAGGAAATCTTTATCCCTTAGATAACTAATAATGTTCACGATTTCTGTTAACTCGATCTCTATGCTTTCATTATGTCACAAATTAAGCAGTTGCTTGAAAGTCTGTAATTTTTTTAATGAAATAATTTTGGAATTGTTACAGTCTTTTCATGATGTACAGTCTTTTTTGACAATAATAGAAATTTAATTTTTGAAGAACAGTTTTCTTTAAAGTAATACCCTCTTTCATCATCCTTAGCAAAGATTAAAATATTTTGTTGTGTGTGCACTCCATCTTTTACGCCACATGCAGACACAAATTGTTTCTGACAAGGGAAGAAAAATTTGGAGCAGATGATTTTTCTTTAGTTGCTGCATTTGCTGATTTCAATTTGGTTTTGAGAACATCAGTACACCGGACACAAAACGGTATGCTGAGCATGAAATAAGTTACTTGTATTTCAGCTCAGATCTTATTTTGCATTCTAGCGAGTAAACAGTAAGTGGTCAGTATTTCCAGCTGCTGTGCTAAGTAAGCAGATTGATTTACAATGAACAGTGTGGGTTAACTTAAACAGTTATTTTCTACAGTGTTGAGCTGTATTTTATTTTGTCGATATTTCAAGTCAGACATTGCACTTCGTGTTACGTAATTTTTTCAGTAGTTCAAACTTAGCATTTCACTAAGATTAAAGTTTCGTTTCATGACACCGTTCACATGCGCAACAGCGGGCCAACCAATACATAGTTTGCTCAGCAGTTGAATACGATATCTAAAGGAAAAGTACATGAGGAGAAAGTTTTTGAAATCAGAATATTCAGTATCTCACATATAGATAAATTACACAGAAAGCTTATGTAAGTAGTAACATACTGCATTCCTGATATATCTCCTTTAGGAAAACGCAGACAGTACTGTATGGCAAAAACTGCTTAACGCACTTGGTAAACCTGCTACTGTAAGCATCCGTGAAGGTCTCCCCACAAACTAGAATTGTGTCATATATTTAGGAAAGAACTATTGTCAACCACCAATAAGCAACGTCTGAGGAAAGAGAACGGCACGCGTCAACTTTCTGTCTTAGGTGGAAGAAGGAAGGTTTTTAAATAATTCTCTTTTTATTTTTGTTTGTATAATCCCTGAAACGCCAAAGGTTCAACAGTTGAATCTTAAATGAGTTTCCAGATTCTGGAGTTTGACTGGTACGTTATTTTTCAACAGCGAAAGTAGCCACTTACGTTCTTTACGCAGTAGGATTAAAGGATACCGTTTTGTTCTTTGTTTGCGAAGTATGGAGGGAACGGTAATGACACTGTCGTTTCGCGTCAACATGCAGGCGCAAACAGATTCACACGAATAAATGAAATGAGTAAACAGCCAGGGCAGGCGGAGAAATTAGCTACGCACGTTAATACGGGAAGTTTTTTTGTCGTTTTTAATATTGTGGATGGCAGAATTGCCACACACATTCACTAATGAGATCACCGCAGAGTACAAACAAACATGCCGCTATTTGTTCACCTCGACAAATATTTTACACAGGCTGCATGGATAAATACGCAAATCCTGATGACGGACAACCAATGTTTGGTTCCTTACATATTGCCACTCTCGTTCCTGTCTCTGTCACGCTGCCGCTTATGACTCAATTGTTTCATGAGAAAAAACATTAACAGTTATGGAACAGAACGGAAAAAAAAATCAAGGCAAAAGGGAGGAAAAAAGATCTGAGTTTTGCATCCCGTCGACGACAATATTATTATATTTTTTTCTTTTAGTAGGGTCCTTAGTCTACATAGATTTTTAAATGAGGTCATTTTCCCAAACGTGCTGTTCCGTAGGAAGTTATTCATTCTTTTAATGCCACTTTTCAAACACTTAGAGAGCGTATCAGTGATCTAAAATCTACATTAAAAAACCTGTAGGCGTACAGAGAACACACATAGTGCGTTCACTTAATAAGCTCACTGGACAAAAAGTTAGTCACCTCAGTGCACAAGCGCAGATTTTAACCTTTGAGAGGGTGTGAAGCTTATACTGTAGGCGTCGACTAAGAAGGGATTTTTCGAAATTCCATCCTTAAAGAGGTCAATTAGGGGACGAAAAGTTTCTTGAAAACATGTCACTATTTAGGCAATATTGAAGCTACACCTCCGAAAAGCCTGCCGCGGTGGCCGAGCGGTTCTAGGCGCTTCTGTTCGGAACCGCGCGACTGCTGCGGCCGCAGGTTCGAATCCTGCCTCGGTCATGGATGTGTGTGATGTCCTTAGGTTAGTTCGGTTTAAGTAGTTCTAAGTTCTAGGGGACTGATGACCTCAGATGTTAAGTCCCATAGTGCTCAGAGCCATTTGAACCATTTTTGAACCTCCGAAAATTGGTATTTGGTTTCTCGAGTAGGAATTAAGAAATACGTATTTCGGCATTTTTGCAAGTGTAACTCCTACGGGGGGGAGGGGGGCTGAAATAGTGGGCCTGTTCAGGCCGTTTTAGTTTTATTTCTAGACCATGCCCTCATAGAGAAATTATAGGTTTAGTTGGAGGAAAAGACCCAGTCAATTCTATTTAAACACAACCCATACCATTATGGAGCCACCACCAGCTTGCACAGTGCGTTGTTGACATCTTAGGTCCGTGGCTTCGTGGGGGTCTGAACCACGCTGAAACCCGACAATCAAGCTCTTAGCAACTGTAATCGGGACTCATCTCAGCAGGCCATGGTTTTTCAGTCGAGTCCAGCCGATATGGTCACGAGCCCAAGAGAGGTGCTGCAGGCGATATCGTGCTGATAGCAAAGACACTCGCGTTGGCCGTCCGCTGCCACAGCCCAGTAACGCCAAATTTCGTCGCACTGTACTGACGGATACGTTTGTCGTATGTCCAACATTGATTTCTGCGATGATTTCGAGTAATGTCACTTGTCTATTACCACTGGCAAATGTACGCAAACGGCGCTGCTCTCGGTCGTTAAGTGAAGGCACTGCGTTGTGCATGGTGAGAGGTAATGCCAGAAATTTGTTATTCTCGGCACACTGCTGATCCTGTGGATCTCGGGATACTGAATTCCGAACGATTTCTGAAACGGAGTGTCCCATGCGAGTAGATCCAACTACCATTCGGCGTTCAAAGTTCCGTTGTGTGGGCATAATAACATCGGAAACCTTTTCCGCCAATGCTCTGCCTGTTATACTTTGCGTACACGATACTCCCGCCATCTGTATATGCACATATCGCTATCCCAAGACTTTTGTCACCTCACTGTACCGTAAACCAACCAAGACAGCGCAGCGGGCAGAGTGAAAGCTGCACGGCGGCACGAGCGAGAGTGGCCGCGCCGGGCTGTTCTGCTAACTGCTGCTGGTGCTGCCGCCGCCGCCGATGTTGTCGCTGCTGCCGCAGCCGCCAATGCTGTTGCTGACAGTTTCGCTGACACTCCTGACACTGTCTTCCCAAGGAACATGATAATCTCACTGCTGCAGGAGGCTTACTGTACCAACACTGGCACGCAAACGCCCGTACTCTGCAAACAGTGTATGTTGTACCGAGGCTGATCCCTTCTCTTCTCGCACAATTAGCAGCACTAGCTAAAAGTATTTTTACCGAGTCATCAGTTTTCTGATGGTGCGAAGCGGTCCTTCACGATCTCCTCTCCTTACTAGGGATGGCGAATGCCGACCTGTTCAAACAGATACCAGTATTTTACTTCTGAATAACCGGTATCTATCGGTATTTTTTGGTCTCGGTTATAACAGATTCCATTTTTTCTTTTTTGCTAATAACCAAGTAAAAAACCTAGATATTAATTCATACGAGGAATACTAAATTTTTTCACTTGTTAATAAAACTTTCTTGAAAAAGGAGTTATTTTTAATCCTAAAATTTGCATTGGTTTGAAGTATTTCGCTGTTATGGAAATTTAGAAAAGCAGTCTGTACTATGTTAATAAAAATGACGGCAGAAACGAGCAACAAGCACATGGCATAAGAACTGGTACAGCGATGCTGAGGCATTAATGACCATTGCGCCGTGTTTCGTGGCATAGAGTGTGCGTGTACGTGCAGTATATAAGACTTTTACCAACCTGGTCTATACGGTAGTTTCTCGCTATCGTCATCCGACGTCTGTAGTATTGCAAATGACACCAACCTTAGTGTGGAAATATTTTTACGAAATGAGGTAGCAATGAAGTATAATGCTTCCAGAATGAGATTTTCACTCTGCAGCGGAGTGTGCGCTGATATGAAACTTCCTGGGAGATTAAAACTGTGTGCCGGACCGAGACTCGAACTCGAGACCTTTGCCTTTCGCGGGCAAGTGCTCTACCAACTGAGCTACCGAAGCACGACTCACGTCCGGTACTCACAGCTTTCCTTCTGCCAGTATCCGTCTCCTACCTTCCAAACTTTACAGAAGCTCTTCTGCGAAACATGCAGAACTAGCACTCCTGAAAGAAAGGATATTGCGGAGACATGGCTTAGCCACAGCCTGGGGGATGTTTCCGCGAAAGGCAGAGGTCCCGAGTTCGAGTCTCGGTCCGGCACACAGTTTTGATCTGCCAGGAAGTTTCAAGTATGATGCTTCATTTGCCTTAAGAGCTTGAAGAGTTGTCTGTCATTTCTATAAAATAATAAAAGAGGAAGGAAATTGTGGTACGAGTAGTAAGTTAAAAAGCTTAAGAAGAATTCATTCATAGCATGCAATAAAAAGACGAAGTAACTGATCTGCTGCCTGTGTCTATATGGCACACCTTTATCTGCTTACTGGCGTTGAAAACGGACAAATTGACGCGGGAAATATTCTTCAACCTCAGTTTCCGCTTTTTAGCTCTGATTATTCGTAACGCCCAAACGGTTGTATGATAGCAGTTTGCAACATAACTTTTAGCAGAGTTTAAAAAGTTAGAATCAATGGCAGAATACTGGTGATTTTTGTAGTGTCCAACGACTTATTATATTTAGAGAAAAGCAGCGAATGGTGGAAGGATTAAGTTACCTTTTATTTGTCCGTTTAATTTAATATTTTGTGTGTCTTGAAACTGAGGGAGTCAAAATTTTCCAGTCTTTGTTCGATTTCTAAGTTTATTGAAGGAAACATCACGAACAAAAACCGCTAAATCGGTTATTTCAGAAACCGGTTATTTTGCGCGGTTTTGACTACCACGTTAATGTGACGTGAAACCAAAAAAAAAAAAAGAAAGAAAGAAAAAGAAAGAAAAGAATTATATAACCGAAGACCGGCTGTTTCAGCGATCACCGTCCCTATCTCCAGTGCCTGTAAGCGCCATCCCTATCTCCCGTGCCTGCTCTAAGAGTTGAATTTACTCACAGCGTAATGAACTATTTCTCATTTGTATTACATTATCTACCGTTCGCGACGTGTGACTAGGGTCTCCCGTCGGGTACACTTCGCTGGGTGCAAGTCGTTCGATTTGACGCCACTTCCTCGCGTCGATGGGGAAGAAATGATGATGATGATTAGGACAACACCCAGCCCCTGAGCAAGGAAAATCACCGACCCAGGCCGGGAATTGAGTCCGGGCCCTTAGGATTGACATTCTGTCGCGCTGACCACTCAGCTACCGGGGGTGGACGTTATCTACCGTCTCCTACATTTTTGTTTTCTACCGCTCCCTCTATTACCATGGAAATTTTTATCCGATGTCTTAACACATTCCAAACCTTTCTCTCCCTTCTTATGGTTAGTACATATATTCCTTTCCGCGCAATACCATCACGTTCTGTATTTCATCAGCCCTCTTAATTTTCAGCGTTCTACTATTATCCCACGTCTCGAAAATCCTGCTTCTCTTGTTTTCAGTCTTCCTGCACTCCATGATACATTTAGACACTAGTGCCTTCTAAGACATTTGTTACAGGAGTTGGAGGCCGGTGTGTGATGTAGTGGAAATTTTATCTGGGAAAGATCTCTTAGGCAGCGCTAATCTGTTTGCTATTTCCTGCTTGCTTTTAACACCTAGTGTTACTTTAGCAGTATCCCTTCATTATGTCTACTACGTAGTCCTCAAATTTCGATGTCAAGTTTGGTGCTAATATAATTTGAAGAATAGAAATGGAAAACATTACATGCGCCTTTTGTTTAAAAAATTGGCGTTATTACTGGTATTGTGTTCTCGATACTCTCCTTCATGTCTCTGGACTTGATCCAGGTGCCCAACCATGAAGAAAGTCTTCCAGACATGCGTTAATAGATGGCGGATGTCCTTTGTGCCAACCAGTGCTTCTCTCTGGAGGTCCAAAATTTAAAAGACATGAGAAATTATTTTTGTTGACTTCACTTCTACTTGTTAAGAATTTACTGCTGTATTTCTACACTTGTCTTATCACTAATAAAATGTAGTGTTCAGTATTTATGAAACTTTAAGAAAAAACTTATGTCCTGCTATTTTGTCGAAAATTGGTATTATTGCAAGAAGAAAATAACAACCAGTCAACGTTAATAACCCTACTTATGTACACGAATAGCAGTGTTACCCGGTTCGAACAGATAGTTTCACCTTCAGACGGCTGTTCACGTTTACACTGACGTGACAAAAGTCATTAGTTACCTTCTAATACCATGTCGGACCTTCTTTTGATCAGCGTATGGCCGAAATTCGAAGTGGCAGGGGCTCAACAAGTCGTGAAAAGTCCCCTGCTGAAAAATTGAGAAACACTGCCTTTATAGCCATCCATAACTTGAAAAGTGTTGCTGGCGCAGGAATTTGTGCGCGAACTAACTTCTCGATTGTGTCCCGTAAATGTTCGATGGTATTCATATCGGGGGATTTGGGTGACCAGATCATTCGCTCGAATTCTCCAGAATGTCCTTCACATTGCGGATGGTCTCCAGGTAGCCCAACATATCCATTTCCAGTCAGTGATCGATTCAGATGGACCAGAGGACCCAGTCCAATCCATGTAATCAGAGCCGGCACTATTATTGAGCCATCAACATTCTGCCAGTGCATTGTTGACAACTTGGGTCTGTGGCTTCGCGGGGTCTGCGCCACATTCGTAACTAACCATCAGATCTTACCAACTGAAGTCGGCACTTATCTCACCAGGCCACAGTTTTCCAGTTGCTTATGGCGCAGCCGATATGGTCACCCACATGCGAGAGGCACTACAGGCGATATCGTCCTGTTAGCAAAGGCACTCGCGACGGTCGTCTGCTGCCATAGACCGTTAACGCCTAATTTCGCCGCACTGTTCTTGACATTCGTCTCACATTGTTTTCTGCGATTATTTCACGCAGTACTGTTTGTCTATTAGCACACACAACTCTACGTAAACGTCGTTGCTCTCGGTCAATAAGCGAAGGCGTCAGCTACTACGTTGTCCCTGATGAGAGGTAATGCCTGAAATCTGGTATTCTCATCATACTGTTGACACTGTAGATCTCGAAACACTGAGTTCCCTAACAATTTCCCAAATGGAATGTCCCACGCGTCTAGCTCTACCATTCCGCTTTCAAAGTCTGCTAATTCCCGTCGTGCGGCCATAATCACATCGGAAACCTTTTCGCATAATACACCTGAGTACAAAGACAGCTTCGGAAATGCACTGTCCGTTTTTACCTTATGTACTTGATACTACCACCATCAGCATGTGTGCCTATCTCTATCCCATGACTTTTGTCGCCACAGTGTATATTAAATTTGTTGTTGTTGTTTATATTAGTTATTGGAAAAAACGGTCCGCAACTAATGCAAACAATAACAAAAATAATATAAACGTGAACAGCCGGCTGAAGATGAGCGTATCGGTTCGAAACGTGTAACAGCAATAGCTGTGTACATAAGCGGCATTATCAACAGAGGCTGACAGCTATTTTCTTCTTTGCAAAAATTAACTTGTAAACAATTTGTTATTAGCACTTGTAACTAGTCAGTTCCCTGGTACGACACTTTGAATGTTCTTAACGAAATATTTATTTTCCAATCTTCCTCATTATAATTTTTGTGGTGGTGCGGTGAGCAATATAATCCGTAGTATCAAAATACCTTTTGGGATTATATTAGAACAAATTAGCCCTAGGTCACAAATATTAAGTCAAAATCTTTTTCCAGTCAGTACAAACGTTAATTTTAATAATGTATTATATACCTCATCTGTTTTAGAACAATTAGTCTAGTTCTGAAGACGAAGCTCATAGTAGCGTCGAAATCTTGTCAATTTTGACTTAATATTTGTGACCGAGGGCTTATTTGTCCTTTTTTTTTAAAAAAAAAAAATCTCCTGGCAAATCTAGCATATGACACAGAACGTTTTCTGTTTCCACTTTGCATTTGTGCCACTCGTCTTTACTATCGTCTTTCTTTGGTTTACTATCCTATTCCTATGCAATGTACATCAGACAGTTAAGTCCAGTCAACTGGCCGTGTCCTTCTAGCTCACTTTCACAGAGAATAGCGATGTTATCACCGACTCTTTATCACCGATTTCCTCTGATGCTGTATTTTATACGAATGGCGATCTTTCTTTTACTTCCTTCTCCGATGTGCAGGCTCAGCAGGACAGCTGGAGAGGCAGCATCCTTGCCTTTCGTCCTTTGTAATCCGAGCACTTTTCTGCGGCATTCTCAATGCCTTCTCTTCGTTCTTGTCACGTGGTATATTAGCCAGTACTGTGTATCTCTAGTTATTATGAAACCCATATTAAAATATGAATGCCTGTGCTTTCTAAATGTCTATATCTGTGGTGGTGTTCTTAGGTTTCGGTATTGTGATCCACTAAATTTTGTGCAGTTGTTCCATGCATCTGCTTATCTGTGATTGATTCGCGCCTTTCTGTGAAGGACTGAATCTTTTCTTCCACGACCAGCCTCAACTACCGTCCAGTGAGCGATGACGCCATTACTAAGTCACTGAAGGTGGTACATATCCCAAGAGTAATGTAATTACATTAATCTGACACAAAAGTAAATGAAATTTGTAATCACCAAGTTTATTATTTCTAATGTAAAAGTTCTCTTTATTCCTAGCGTCTTCCAGAAATCGCCATAAACGAGAGAATGAAATTTTTAGGCGGCCTGTTGGTATGGGAAGTACACAAGTGCACTTTCGTCGGGACACCAACGCTGAAGGTAGCGTGGAATAAAAAAGAAAACCGGCCACGTCTTCTGACTGCGTCACAGGGATAAACGAAAAATCTTGTAGAAAAATCATTGGTTGGTTTCAAGTGAAGAAGTAACAATTGAGCACTGTATTTAAGGGGATCTGAAAAACTGACTTTCTGAAAAGCATCGTAACCAGTTTCCTTCACGTGCCGCCCATTAACGACGAAGAAAGAAACAGCGCGTCAATAAGCATTAACTGTAAATGAAGTGCGACAGTGTCGGCACAAACAGTCACAGTATGTGAAAGACACATAAACGACGAAAAACTAAAGTTAAATTTCTTGAAAATGAATCCAAACTGACTGAAACGTACTGTGCAATAGTAAAATTTTTGTGACTCACAGCAGATGTTGTTCAACTCCACGGCCTGCATACGTGTTAAATTATTCAGACGCGTCTCAGTTCCAACATTCATATACAGTGAAACGTCCCCTTTGAAAAATTATACAAGACTGTGCTTAAACTGAAACACAATACTTTTGGCGCAACGCAATCTGACTTCCAAAAATCCCTACGAAAGAATGGCCCTGACTAACATTAACCTATACGTTTCACATATCACTTACCTCACAAAAATGTTCGTTACTCAAGCTACTGCAATACAGCGAGCGCCACTACTGCCAGCTAAATAAAAGATTCAAACTACTGAAGGCACTAACTACTGATAGGGATGGTTACAAATGAAAGATTTTAATAGAGAACAAACAATGTATTTACCTTAATAGTCATAATATATATAGCAGTTCATGACATCCATTCTTACAAATTTCAAAACTCCGCCATCTCTCTCCCCACACCCACCACTGCTGGCGGCTCACCTCCAACTGCCTAACGATACGCGCTGTTAACATCCAGCTGCCCAACACTACAATGGCAGACAACAATGCAAACGAGCCACAGACTGGGCACAGCACAGCCAGTGATTTTTCGTACAGAGCGCTATGTGGCTTTACCAATAAGAAAACCTAAACAGCCTACTTACAACAGACGTATGGCAAGATATGGAAAACGATCGTGTTCGTTACGAAACTACGACAGATTTAAAGCTTCAATAACGGACAATGGAAAGTTTATACTACAGTGCGATCCATGTAAACCTGAACTAATTTAATGAGTCATAACGTTTGAATCAATAACAGAACACATTTTCAAGTATTACATATGATAATACACAGTTGGGAGATTACAACCACACGTATGTACAAAATCCTCACAGCACTCCCACCGGAGGTTCGAGTCCTCCCTCGGGCATGGGCGTGTGTGTTGTCCTTAGCATAAGTTAGTTTAATTAGTGTGTAAATCTAGGGACAGATGACCTCAGCAGTTTGGTCCCTTAGGAATTCACACACATGTGAACATTTTTCCTGACAGTAAATGTTGGAAGTGACCTCCATCAGCATCGATGCATGCCTATTCCGCGACGTTCTCTCGCTGGTGCTGTTATTGCGTGTATAATGGAATCACGAAGTTCTGCAGTTGTTCGTGGTCTGTTCTGGTACAGTCAGCTTCTAAGATACTCCCATAAGAAATAGTCCTGGGGGCTTAAGTCACGTGATCTGGTAGCCAAAACATTTTTAATATTATTCGGTCACCAAAGAAACTGATTACAAGTTGCATGGAAGTGTTAGACGTGCGTCATGTTTCTCTATCTTGTTGGAAATAAACTTCTGTAAGTTCCAGTTGTTCAAAAATGTGTTGACGATGCCCGTATAAACTGTGTATTTATGCTCGTATCGAAGAAAATGGGCCCAAAAATTCTGGAGGCTTGCACTGTGTACCACACTCCAATCTTTCCACCATGCAATGGTATTTCGTGAATGATATGGGAGCTTACACTGTCCAGTGTCTGCTGTTTTGTGTGTCGATGTAACCAGACAGATGGAACCATCTGTAAACCAAGTCCTGAAGAGAATGTCTGGACGTTGAATAAGAAACCCCTGAAATCATCGACAGCAACTCATTCCTTTCTCATGATCTGTTGCTTGCATCATGTACACTCTGTATGGCCGTAATGCCGATTTATTCGCAGCTAACTGACATGTGCCATACGAAATGCCTGTCCCCTGTCTCAGACGACGAAAGGATTCACTTGGAGACCTCCCCCCCCCCCCCCCCCAAAAAAAAAAAGTTCAAATGGCTCTGAGCACTATGGGACTTAACATCTTAGGTCATCAGTCCCCTTGAACTTAGAACTACTTAAACCTAACTGACCTAAGGACATCACACACACCAATGCCCGACGCAGCAGCGGTCGCGCGGTTCCAGACTGAAGCGCCTATTACCGCTTGGGAGCCTTCTCCAAGCGTTATCGAAGATTATCAGTAATCTCTGCACTCAATGATGGTCTATATTTACCACTGTCATGGTTTAGAACACCAGTTCCTTACAAGCGATAAAATTGTTGCCTTTGATGGAACATCCCACACACTGAATTCTTCCCGGAATGCCTGTTAAGTTGTAACCAGTCTGTCTTCTGCTACGTTTTCACAATAAGAACCCGCTCCGGAAGTGTTTACTGCATGTTTCTGCCAGCTAAAGACTGAAAACGACCCACTAATTGGTTCGTTATTGTCATGCGTCCCAAATAACACACTCACAGACTTTACAAACCGCAACCAACGAGGCTGCTAACGAACGAAGCAAGCGTTGCATTGTACCGTCCAAAGGATGTTCAAATGTGTGTGAAATCTTATGGGACTTAACTGCTAAGGTTATCAGTCCCTAAGCTTACACACCTAAATTATCCTAAGGACAAACACACACAGCCATGCCCGAAGGAGGACTCAAACCACCGCCGGGACCAGCCGCACAATCCGTGACTGCAGCGCCTCATACCGCTCGGCTAATCCCACGCAGCTCGGCCAAAGGACCTCACGCGCAGAAACAACACCCAACTTGAAAACAGCTGGCGGTACTTATGAGTCTTCTAGAGCTACTGAGATCACTAAAAAAGCTTCCTCGTTTCTACAAGCTTTCGGAGGGAAATTGTGACCCACAGAAGTAGTTCAGGTTAATACGGTTTGTTCTGTATAATATTCATGAGGTTCCTGGAACAAATAGAACATTTAATTAGTCTCGAGACAATGTAAGTACCTATATTGTTAACTCTGACTGCACAGCATCGGTATCATTAGCACAGAGAGGCTGTGACGCCAGGATGAATGAACTGCTGTCGCTGCGGACACCGGAAACTGGAGAAATAAAGTTTCGGCACGACACGGCACGAACAAAGACGGCATTAGCGACTTCCGAGAAACAGCGAAGCTCTGAGAACACTGCAGCCGCAGAACAAGACAGGGCGCAGAGTGTAGCGGAGAAAGAGCTGGGAGCAGGGGGGTGACGCTTCGCGGAAGAACTTTTGGGTGACCCCGAGCGATAATTAAAGAAGTTAGGGGGCCGGCGGGGGGGGGGGGGGGGGGCAGTGGGCGATATTGTGACGACCTGGGGACGGGGGGGAGGGGGGAAGGGGGGCGTTGCCCGTGGGTCGCAGGAGCGACTCCGGGCTGTCTCCCCGCAGCGGCAGGCGCTCCCGGAAGCGGACGCTGCTGACTCGCCGAGTGGAAAGAAATATTCGACTACTCGAGTCCCGTGCTTTGTGACTGGGTGAAAACTGGGTGGGCCAACACCATACTGAATTCCAGCATTACCGATGGAGGGCGCCACGAACTTGTAATTCATTTTCAGCAAGGTGTCCGGATACTTTTGATCACATAGTGTATGTTCTCGTGACCAGCGCTGTCAGCAGTCATGTAAAGTGCGTACATTTCTGCCAAGTCCTTCCGCAATAAGGTCGGAGGAATACGCACCTTCTCGTAGCCCTATTACATGACCTCGTTCAGACTCAGTGAGGTGTTTGTAATGTCGTCTCTGTCGCATTAAAGGCGTTCTTGACTAACAACAATTCATCAGGTCCAGTCACGAAGTTAACTTAACGCTCTTGACCGTTACAGCATGTATTTAAAGCAACTTTGATTTGCATCTTCATAGTGGCGCAACTAGTGCTACAAATATGCTACAGACAGTGAAATTAGAATAGACATTATTTTTCAGTTACAGAAACACGACTACCAAATTTTCTTTGGCTCTCACAACTGCTTCTTGGTGTTGCGTTTTTTTTTTTTTTTCGATCAGTGTACATCGAAAGGCTGTTTTGCTGAGATACAGTCGGAAGTCATATAATGTAGGCGTAGGCCCTCATGATCGGTGCTTACTTCAGTTAAAACTTCCGGGCTGAGAGGCCGTGCTCGATATGTAGGGTATCCGAGAAACGATCATTGTAAGCAAAAAAGGCCAGTAAACTTGGACTCTAGAATACAATCCTTAGGAGCTAAGAGAACATATTTATCTTCGCTACTATGAAACACATCTCCCCTACTGAACATGTACTCACACCTCTTTAGGACTGCATTTTAGAGCCCATTTTTACTGGACCCTTTTGCTGAGAATGATCGTTCCTGCCATACCTCTTGATACCCACCATTCTTCCCAGCATAAAACAATTCCCTGACGTTTTGCTCCGAATGTTGTCACGGTTTTTCACGCGTCCACATGACCAGGAGGGACGGCACAAGATACAGTGCACCACAAAAGTATTCGACCACCCTCATTGTTCTTGAAATGTGAAGTTCTCCTGGAACATTTGAGGCCCGCGAGAAGGAATTGCCGGTCCATTCTGTAATGTGAATATTGTCTGACAATGTACCACAAGCAGGTCGCTGTATAATACAATTAACTACGCGCAATGTATATTTGCATTGTAAGACACCACAGCATGCAGTCACTTTATTATTCGGGCACATGTCGTGTAGGCGGCGGTGGTGCTAGCTGTAGAGCGAGCAGTTCAAATGTTGTTAACACGCATGGTGCACAGTACAATGGGGAAAAAAAGGAAACGATACGTCGCTTGAAAAAATACAGCTTCTTATTTTCCATCACGCTTAAGGATGTTCCGAAATGCAGATTGCCGCTTTGTTGCAAATGAGTGAGAGTACTGTAGGAGACATTACACGAAGATTCAACAGAGAAGATAGAACTGAAGATAAACAAAAAAACAGGGCGACCAAAGAAGCTGAGTAGAAGAGAGGAAACCGAAGTAATAAGAAACGTTACAGCAAGTCCAAGGTTGTCGGCAACGAAAATTGCTGCCTCAGTGCAGCAGGAATATGGGAATGACGTGTACTCTGAAACAGTCCGACAAATTATCAGACGAGAGGTATAATGGTCGAGTAAACAAGAAGAAGCCGACGATAAATGAGAGGAATAGAAAGAAACGACTGGACTTCACAAAGCAGTACGTAAATAATAATGTCAGTTGGTGGGACGAAGTGCCGCGCGGGATTAGCCAAGCGGTATAGGGCGCTGCATTCATGGACTGTGCGACTGGTCCCGGCGGAGGTTCGAGTCCTCCCTCGGGCATGAGTGTGTGTTTTTGTCCTTAGGATAATTTAGGTTAAGTAGTGTGTAAGCTTAGGGACTGATGACCTTAGCAGTTAAGTCCCATAAGATTTGACACACATCTGAACATTTTTTTGGTAGGACGAAGTAATGTTTGCCAATAAATGTCAAGTGCAGATATTCTCCTGAAACGGAAGACGTTTGACTGGGAGAAAACCATATGAAGAACTTCAATCGAAGCATCTGCAACCCACAGTTAAACACGGAGGTGCACGTATCATGATTTGGGGTTCCATGTCGTCGTCTGGGGTAGGCGAATTAACATTCATTGAAGGTACAATGGACAAGCATAAGTAGCTGAACGTCCTAAAAGAGAAATTACCGCAAAGTGCTACTAGTTTCGGGCTTTCGAGGATGTTAAAATTGTATCAAGACAATGACCCGATGCATAAAGCGGATATTGTGAGATTATGGACGCTGTACAATTGCCCTAAGATTTTGGATAGCCCTTCTCAGAGTCCAGACTTGAACCCAATAGAAAATCGTTGGAGTGAAGTGAAGCTAAAAGTACGACAAATGCCAGTGACATCAAAAAATTCTTTAAAGGAACGAACACTGGAAGAATGGTGACAAATAAGTCCTGATTATATGTGACAGGTCGTTCACATCATGCCTAAACGCTTGGAACAAGTTGAAACGTCCCCTTAGAACAATTTATACACGACTGTGCTTAAGCTGACATGCAATATTTTTAGCGCAACGCAATCTGACTTCCAAAAATCATTACGAAAGAATGGCCCTGACTAACATTAACCTATACGTTTCACAAATCACTTACCTCACAAAAATCTTCGTTACTCAAGCTACTGCAATACAGCGAGCACCACTACTGCCAACTAAATAAAAGATTCAAACTACTGAAGGCACTAACTACTGATAGGCATAGTTAGCAAATGAAAGATTTCAATAGAGAACAAACAATGTATTTACCTTAATAGTCATAATATATATATCAGTTCGTGACACCAATTCTTACAAATTTCAAAACTCCGCCATCTCTCTCTCCACGTCCACTACTGCTGGCGGCTCACCTCCAACTGCGCAACGCTAAGCGCTGTTATCATCCAGCTGCCGCTGCCCAACACTACAATGGCAGACAACAATGCAAACCAGCCACAGACTGCACTCGGCACAGCCAGTGATTTTCATACAGAGCGCTACGTGGCGGCGGCGTTACCAATAAAAAAACCTAAACAGCCTACTTACAAAGTGATTAAGCAAAAAGGACTGCATACAAGGTATTAAAAAGTACAAGGTTGTGACTGTTATACCTGCCGCCTGAAAACTTTTGTGGCTCCGATAGTGGGTATGTTTCTTCATGTATTATTCTTTATGTTGTTTGAGTAAAGTCTGCAAACAATAAAATACTGTTCTGTTATCTATTACATAGTCCTATACCATTTTGTGCCGGGACTAATCCTGTCATATGTTATGCCTGTATATAATGAAATAAAAATAAAACACTGGTTGCTGTAATGGTACTTGAATTACGTAACCATTACAGCACCTCACCTCAATCTCTCGAAACCAGCAATATTCTACTGTGTTTCTGTAGAATAGTTAACATATTTCTGTGACAACGTTCAGATTTGATTTCATTAACGTAGAGGTACTTTGATACATCGATATGTTTATATTGCAACGATATTATTCTTATGTGTATTCTCTCTTTTGTCACTATGATCTTTGATGTTCTTGTAACTCTGATTTTTGGGCGCGTAAGCGGTTACTAGAGAGAGTCAAGTGTTGGTCGTCATGATGAAAAGTCGCAAGTTGTAGTCAGCTTAAGAAATGTGAACTTTAACAGGAGGAATATATTTTCAAGTATGTTTTATATTGTGAAGTGATGTTTTGTGAGTTACGTGATATTGCAACAAAAATAATAACTAAAGAAGTGTAACTTAAATTCGGAGTACTGATTACTTTTTTTACATCACCATTGTGCTAACTTGCAAAAGTTTAATCTTCAAGAATGGTTTATGATACACATCTATAAAACTTTTGAATATCGCAGAATAACACCTAGGCCTCTTTGCATCCGAGCTTGGAATCATCACCACCTAGATTTTCGACGATTGAGCCACGGGTTCACAACGAGACTAGCGTGGGAAACACGATGAGTGCCTAGTTTATCCATTATTTCATGAAATGACTTTATTAACTGTGCTCTAATGACACCAGCCACATAATATAACATTGTTGTTGCCCGAAAATGCAATATTTAGTAGCGTGAGCAACACTACAATGATAATTAATTTTTGACCTTTGTTTTGGTATGGTTGTTAGATTGCCTAATACTTTTGTGAGTCACTGTATGGCGAAAAGTAAAATTAGAGGAGCCAGAAGAACCACCATTGGTAGTGGAGTTGGGGAAGTCCGTCTTAGAACATTGCATATGCGTGGAGAACCCGCTTCACGGGGGTTGGTTTCCCGTCATTTGCTTTGGACGCTGTGCGCAGGCACTCGACAGTCGGTTTCCTCTACCGCCATCAAGCAGGCAGGAGCTTGATGAGGGCGGGCCAACAGGCGAATGAGCCTGCCACGTGGCAAAGGAAACACGGACTCGGCACAGCTTCGTTGTGATGTAGCGCCACTAATGAGCCTGGCAAGCGTTGGAATCTCGTTTCCTTGTTTTCTAGGGAGAAAGTGTGTGTTGCATGCCTAGGACTCGTCAAGTATTACCACAGCAACATAGGATTCTGAGTAACGAATAGTAAACTGGTAACTGAATATCGAGTGTAGCCGAAAGTCACTCATTTAGTTGTGGAAATATAAATTTCTGTGGATGAATAGCTGATGAAACAGTGCTCACATTCAGTCTGCAGCTAAAGCTATACTGACGAAGAGACATATTTTGGACTTAACTAATGAAAAAGATTCAGGTTGACGAGTGTTGCAACTGATTATAATGGTCAACTTTCTTCATAATTAACAAAAATACTTCAATCCAGCTACACTGAATAATGAATCTAGCCTCCTAGGACCTTTCGCATGTTGCCGAAATGTTCGATTCTGTATAAGTTTTGGCCAGATAAGGCTTAATTTTCTTGCTTAAATTATATATTTCCCACCTGTAGATACTCCAAACACTTCTGATTGCCAAAATCTATTTTCCTGTCAAAATATTTTTATTATTAAAATCGATCCATTTCGTAATATCGGTCTTTAAAATTAATATTCACAATAGTGAACTTAAGTGGTCTTAAAAACAACTTTACAGTAAACGTAATATTGGTAGATTTCAGTTTTCATGCAAGCAAAATTTCTCTTTTAACTTCTAATTTTTCTGATTTTTGTGTCGATGATTAAATACATTCTATAAAACAACAGGAAGCTTCTACTTTTCATATTGTCCAAATTTTCAACCTTTGTTATGAACCATTAAAGCCATAAATCTTTACTTAATAATTACATTCAGAAAATAAGATATAAATAGCATGCGGTCGGAGTGGCCGAGCGGTTCTAGGCGCTTCAGTCTGGAACCGCGCTACCGCTAAGGTCGCAGGTTCTAATCCTGCCTCGGGCATGGATGTGTCTGATGTCCTTAGGTTAGTTAGGGTTAAGTAGTTATAAGTTCTAGGGGACTGATGACCTCAGATGTTAAGTCCCATGGTGCTCAGAGCCATTTTTTGAGCATCTCGAAACAACTCCAATTATCACAGATGAGTTAATATTGATTTGAAGTGTATGCTGTTCTAGAAGATACTGGAAGCTGGGCTCGAAATACATTATGTATTTTTGGCGCCAAGTGCGTAGCGTCAGACAGGCTAATAGTTGGATACGCAAGCGTAAGAGTGGGCTTAGCATCTGCTGAGTTTGGTACATGTTGCTCTCTGGTCAACTCTGTTCCTTGTATGGATCAAGCGAGTTGCACACTGCATATCTGAAAACTGTCAAATACGTGATGCTATACTGTTTCAACAACATGCAGATGAAAGAAGAAAATGGTTAAAAGCAACATAATGTTCGGTCGTGCGGTAGCGTTTAAGTAGTTCTAAGTTCTAGGGGACTGATGACGATAGATGTTAAGTCCCATAAGTGCTCAGAGCCATTTGAACCATTTTATTGAGTACCACGGCCTACAACCTCCTCAAGTAATTTATACAGCAGGGATACGGTAAATCACGTTGAAGGCCCACCTCGAAGCGAAATACTACAACAGTTAACTTCTGAACGCAACTTGCATCACCAGAAAATCAAAAGCTACAGCCTGAAAGCAGGTGAAGCGTGCAGCTGCGACAACAGATTTTCCCCGGAGCAGTCAATTTAACGGCTGAGCAGTCGGTAATAGCAGGAGGAGAGGCGGAAGCATGAACGGCCTGTGACAAGGACGCCTCCCGGCAAACCAAACAACAAACGGGTTTGGTGTAATTAGGAGGAATACATAAATAAACAGAGGTAATTTGGTTGTCAAGAATAGGTAGCATCGGGAGGCGTCCTCCACCCAATCTCTTAAGATAATCAAGGAGGTTCTATTAACGCTTGCAAATACATCGCATGAAATGAATAAAAAAAAGATATCAGTGATTTTACAGAATAATCATGCGCGTGTAAAGAGTTTGCAGCTGCAGATATTCGACATTGGCATAAGTTTGACAAGCTGGCAGTTGACTTGCAGAGACTTTTATTTACACAGCTTTACAAAATAGCCACGGCTTATTTGCCAGTGTCAGGAAATTTTTATTCTAAACGATACAATGCATCTAGAAAATTATACAAAGCTGACGAGTAATTTGTAAAGGAATGTCCGTTTTAATTTTCGGCTGATAACACATTCAAAACTGCTATCTTTTTTCTTCGGTTGCGTAGATTAATTGTCAATTTGTAGCAAATTTAATGAATAAATACAGCGGTCAAGCATCTTAGAGGCACACATTTAGCATCATTTTAAATTCCATACTTTATAGATTAGGAAATATGCTTGCTTGTATGTATGTTCACCTCGGCACTGGTAGACTGGCGTAGCCAAAAAGGGGAAAAAATGGCTCTGAGCACTATGGGACTCAACATATGAGGTCATCAGTCCCCTAGAACTTAGAATTACTTAAACCTAACTAACCTAAGTACACCACATACATCCATGCCCGAGGCAGGATTCGAACCTGCGACCGTAGCAATCACGCGGTTCCGGACTGAAGCGCCTAGAACCCACGGCCACCGCGTCTGGCAAAGGTAAAAAAGTGAAGAAACTGCCCTCTCCTCCTTCGCCTCCCCAGGAGAAGTTTTACATTTGTTCACAAAGATTTAAAGCAGAACTAAAAATTTTAAAAAAATATTACTTCACTAATGCATATTTATTTCATATTTTATGATTACGTACAATTTTTACGATGCATAATTTACTTCTAAATGTTAGTCTTGAAAACATGGTCGTACACAAACTCTAAGACTGCGGTCCTTGTGTCACCATCTGCTTTCTTTCGCTATCCGCTTACCAGTCTCTTTCTTTCCTTTGTCAGAACAAACTTTACAGTAGCATGTGGCGTATACTTTGTTGCAAGTGGGTGGTAACTTTCATGGAAAACAGCAATCAAAATTTCTGTCTAGGCTAGGGATTGGCTTTGTTTTCCATGATCGAACGTTTCCTCCTGCAGCTATGAGCTCCATGCTAACTTTTTTTAAAGATATCTCTAGAGATATATTTTGCTTGGTGACATTCTCGTACAACATAAAACCATTCACAGTAGATATCAGGGAAACTGAAAGAAAAGTTTTTTTCTAACTCTTACTTTCTTTTACTTAGGAATGGATAGTAGCTGTGAAGTTGATTGACACGGTGTAAACCATTCTTGTTCATGTTATAGTCTATGACAATGTTTGACTTCATTGCTCTTCTAAAATCTCATTTTGAACGTACAGAAACATCTTCGATGGTTGCCTGATGTTTTGTGGAGAGCTAATATACATCACGTTTCCCATCCTAAAATAACATGTTCTTTCCATAAAAAATATCGTTTCGCTTTAGTTTCTTTGTTTTAGAGCTTGTAGATGGTCCCTTTCTGTTCTTTGTAACAGTCCGAACAAATAGTGTCTGTTGTTCCTACAACACGTTCGGTAAATACGCATTTGCAAATTGTCTCCTGCAGCATCTAGCGAACAAAATATGAACTCTTGCGGCTATACTGCAGCCGAAAATCACGTAGCATGCAAGAAAAGACGTTTCAGAGAATGGAAAAGCCGCGCCCGTGCGAGATAGTGTTGAATGTGTTAGTAAATGGACGCCTGAATTGGACGCAGACGCACTTTAGTTAAAGACGATCCATGTGAATGAAGCCCAAGATATCAACATAGCGGATGAAAACATTGTGAGACAGCAGTGTACGGGACAGCTGACGTCGTAGGCGTAATACAAGAACGAGTACACCAGGTTTTACGTGAACAGCTAACTATATACCAGCTGGAGGCTGAAACTGTTGCGCTCTTAACGTGAGGAAAACACTTGATGCATTTCACAGTAAGCAGAATGCACCTGAACTTTAGACCGATTGGTTGCTGTGGGTGGGTGGTGCGTCGACCATACCCATCCAGAAACGCGACATCAACTAAAACTCTGCACAAAAGCTGTTAATCCCGATGCAGAATTGTGGGAAGTGAAAAGTATTCTTATGAACTGTAAATGCATCCGGTATTGGAAAACAACTAAGATTCCTTAGAGATAGCAAGGTACCAAGCCCTGAGAAAATTTCAGTTGGACTTTGTTTTGAATATGCAGCGGAATGAGCTCCTTTCCTGGACCGTATCTATCGAGAAAATTTTGCAAAGCAAATATACCCAGGTGAATCGAAAATATAGCAAAGTATTTCTATATACAAAAGAGCAAAAGATCGGATGCACGGAACTACAAATCAATATCGATTATATCTATTTTATGCACCATCTAAGAAAATAAGCTAAGCTTAAAAATGACTTCCCTCGAGGAAAAAAAGCTTTCACTCTATCGACCAGAATCCGTTCACAAAAACCACTCGTGCGGAACGCGGTTTGCTCCTTTCGTACACAACATCTTCTAAACAAAGCTGAAGGTGGACAGGTAGATTCTGCCTTGCTAGGTTTCCAAAACGCCCTATCGTAGATTAATAAGCAAAATACTATCATACGGAATATTATCAAACATGTGAAATCGACTTGATTAATATTTGTCTTATAGAACTCAGTACGTTATATTGGTGGACAAATTTTCTAGATGGACGAAAGTAACAGTGTGTGCCCCAAGGAAATTTAACAGGATCTCAAATGTTCTCATTATACATAAATGGCTTATCAGACAGGATCAGCTTCAGTATGAGACATTTCACTGACTATTTTGCAGTGTACAGGATGTTCGTAAGGTGTGATGATGGGAGCAATCTTTAATTGTGGCTAAATTGAAAACAATGTCTATAACTAAGACATTGTTAGTGGGTTTGTTAGTGAGTAGTTTAGTTCGTCAGATTGTAAGATTCAGTTTAAGGGTAACACTAGAACGATATGTTAAATAAGTTTTAGGGGAATCGGATGGAAAATTTATATGTTTTGCAAGGACTCTGGGAAGGGGCGCTCCATCAGTACAGCAAGTTGTTTATAATTAGTATCTCCATTGTGCTGCTTCCACAACTGTTTGCTGAATTAATGAAAAACCGCTCCACTTGCTGTTAAGAACTTCGACTTTTATATTAGGTCATTACGATATCACTGGACACGAATAATTTTAAATCGTTTTGGATTGAACTATCATTTCGATGTCCATCCTCCATAGCGGAGTTTTTCAGAACAACTTGAAGATGGCATTATAGGTCGAAATCGGTAATGGACTCAATAAAACTCTCAACAGCAATTGGAGTGGGTTTTCATCACTTTTCGCATAGGATGATAGTTTGACCAATTCTAACACATTTCTGCATCGTTGGGACTCCTTATTAAATAGATATAATAATGAAAATAGAGTAAATTAAGAGACGCGCTCGTGGGACTGTAAGAGGATGATGTAGTCCATGCGATAATTAAACAACAATGCCTGAGGAGTTCAATTTAGTATCCTTGCAATAAAATCGACGAAGCTCTGGTTAAGCGTCTTTGGGTAAATTCAGAGAACATTTATTCGAAGGAGGCTGTGCCACCATTCTGATGCCACTGTAGTATACGCCCTGTAAAGAAATTTCTGGTTGCGGAACGCATTGCTCCAGTGAAAATATTAGGGGTGTCAATGGCGATGGCGGAATATATAGGAGTTTAATGAAACATTTTTTGTGAGAGTTTGTGCCAGAGGTGAGAGGAGAGGGATATTTTGCAGAAACTTCTTGAAGTGCTCTTCACGGATAGACCCTATTTGCTGGCAGAATGTTCGATGAAGTGCATTCACTTAGCAGGGGAATACGTCGAAATGCAAGTGAATTTTTTGTCTCTTCCTGCCCGAAGCGACTAGTTTCCTCTGATCCGAACGTACTCTGACGCGACTGCCACATAATTTAAGTCGAGGCAGTGCAGATACTGCGGCAGCAGCCCAAAGAAGTAAATCTGCGGTTAAAAGTGCTGCCCAGGAGGGAGTCTAAGAATATCAGCGTGGTACCTGCAAGGGAAAATCCCACCGTTCTCCGAAGCATCTCGGAATGCAATAAAAACGGTAAAATAAGCCGACGGAATTCAATCTGGAGCCACAGATTGCTCGCGCAGCGCCATCACTTCGATGCCTCCAGCCGGCTTCTCAGCTCGCTTACACTGCAGACGCCGCCTCGTCTCACTTAACTTTTTGCTAGCATCGTGCGATTGGGTATTGTGCTTCGCCCCGTCAGCAAGGACGTCCTGAGTGTAGGATAGGGATACTCTACCCCGGTCAGCACTCTTTCTCTTTCTCTTTCTCTCTCTCTCTCTCTCTTGATTAGCCTTTTTTCCCCTTTCCCTGGGCTGTCCTGTCAGTCAGTGAATCACCAGCCTGAAGGTCAATTAAAGGGGAAAAAGTCTGGCGGACGTAGCTCCGTGTCCAACGCGTTCCAACCGACTCACTGCGCCCCTGCGGGCAGCGGCCAGCAGCCAGCGAACAATGCAGCAGAGAGAAAGAATGAGAGAGGAGGGGGGGGGGGGGGGGGGCGATGGAGGGGCGAGAAGGAGGCGAGCACGAGGAAGCTCGGAAGAACTGTCCGGCCATACCCAGGCGCTTGCCGCAGGCTTAGAAACGCAAAGCGTTCCGCTGGACTCGCATCTCTCCTAATGACAACTTGTCGAAAAACCGTAAAGTAGTGCACTCTCTACGGCGGGATACGGCGACGCTGACCTAAAGTTTCGCCGGCCGCGGTGGTCTAGTGGTTCTAGGCGCGCAGTCCGGAACCGCGGGACTGCTACAGTCGCAGGTTCGAATCCTGCCTCGGGCATGGATGTGTGTGATGTCCTAAGGTTAGTTAGGTTTAAAGTAGTTCTAAGTTCTAGGGGACTGATGACCACAGCCGTTAAGTCCCATAGTGGTCAGAGCCATTTGAACCATTTTTGAACCTAAAGTTTCCACAGCCCTCGAAGACGACACTAGGCTGCAGCAGCTTCAATAGCAAAGGAACGGTTCCCTTCCGGAAATGAGATTGGCAGAAAAGACAAAGCGCCAAAACGCCCGTAGCTAAGGGAGATATGCAAAGAAGTAGAAGCATTCATGACTGTGGGAAACATACCTGCCGCTTAAACGAAAATTATAGAGCGTCGTGTAGGAAAGAGGAGCACCGGTGTTAATATAAAGGTCTCAGGTGGTAAACCAGTACTAGACAAATAATGAAAATCTGAATGGTGGAAGAAGTACTTAGAAGGGATACACAAGGGAAAAGAGCTTTATGACAATATTGTGGAAAGACAAGAAGAAGTGGACGAAGCACTGAAAGACCTAAGTGAAAACAGGGTTAGCAACACCAACATGGGAAATAGCGGCAGGGAGCTTGTGTTTTGCTGATGAATTATATCAAATGGCAACATAAAAAGAAATAAGTGCTTTAACATAAGGAAGCAATGGCACAGCATAACGTAGTATACAGCGGTTCTTGTTTGAAATCCACGAATATCAGGAAAACAGAAAATGTTTAGTTTTTCGCAGATGACTAGTTGCAGAATGCATGGTAGACTTAACCAACCGAACACATAAATATACTGAAGCGCCAAAGAAACTGGTGCAGGAATACGCATACAAATACAGACATACGTAAACAGGCAGAATACATCTCTGGGGTCGGTAATGCCTATAGAAGCAAAAAGTGTCTGGTGCAGTTTTTAGATCGGTTACTGCTGATAGAATGGCAGCTTATCAAGGTTTAAGTTAGTTTGAATGTGATGTTATAATCGGGGCACGAGCGGCGGGACGAAGCATCTCCGAGGTAGCGACGAAGTGGGGATTTTCCCGAACTGCCATTTCACGAGTGTACCGTGGATACCAGCAATCCGGTAAAATATCAACTCTCCGTCATCTCTGCGGCCGGAAAAAGATCCTACACGAACGAGATAAACGACGACTGAAGAGAATAGTTCAATGTGACAGAAGTGCAATCCTTCTGCAAATTATTGCAGATTTCAATGCTGGACCATCAACAAGTGTCAGCGTGCAAACCATTCACGAAAAATCATCGATATGGGCTTTCGGAGCTGAAGGCCCGCTCGTGTACCTTTGACGAGTGCACGACACAATGCTTTACGCCTCGCCTGGACCCGTCCCGACATCGGACTGTTGATCACTGGAACCATGTTGCCTGGTCGGGCGAGTCTCGTTTCAAATTGTATCGAGCGGATGGACGTGTACGGCTGTGGATACAACCTCAGGAATCCATGGACCCTGCATGTCAGGTAGGGAACTGTTCAAGCTGGTAATGGTGTGGGCAGTGTGCCGTCGAGTGATGCAGGACTCCATATATGTCTAGGTACGACTCTGGCAGTTCATTGTGCATTCCGACAGACTTGGGCAATTCCAGCAGGACAATACAACACCCCACACCTCCAGAATTGCCACAGAGTGGCTCCAGGAACACTCTTCTGAGTTGAAACACCTCCGCTGCCCATCAGACTCTCCAGAAATCAACATTATTGAGCATATCTGAGATGTCTTGCAACGTGCTGTTAAGCAGAGATCTCCACCACCTCGCACTCCTACGGATTTATGGACATCCCTGCAGGATTCATGGTGTCAATTCCCACCAGCATTACTTCAAACATGAGTCGAGTCCATGTCACTTGCGGCACTTCTGCGTACTCTCGGAGGGGGCCTACACAATATTAGGCAGATGTACCAGTTTCTTTGGCTCTTCAGTGAAGTAGCTTCATATGAGGTATGTGAAGAAATCCAGGCTGTATCAAAAAGAATCATCCGATTTAAAAAAAAAAATCATAGTTATTATGTTATTTGAGAGATGGGCGTGAACAACGTACTGTCAGAAAGGGCAAGCTCTCGAGTTTTTCATGATTCCCTCCAGCTACCAGCAGTGTGCATCCACTTCAGTTCTAGCAAAAATGGTGTCTGGACAATAGAAAGCGTATTGTTTTCTACGTTTAGCGCAGTGTGGATCAGTAATAACTGTCCAGCGTGGCTTTCGTACTAGGTATGGTGGGGATCGTCCTACAGCACAGAGCATCAGACGATGGCACGAACAATTCCGAGAAGCAGGTAGTTTGTGTAAAGGCAAATCTCCTAGCCGTCCCCGAGTGTCTAACACATACGTCGAACGCATCCGCCATAGTTTCACAAGCAGTCCACAGAAATGTGTTCACCACGCAGCTGGAAAGCCCAACATGCCCCCAATGTCCGTCTGGCATGTTTTGCGTCTACGTTTACACGTGAAACCGTACAAAATTCAGCTACTGCAAGCTCTTCGTGGAGGTGACAAGCAACAACGTGTGTAGTTCTGTAATTTCGTTCTTAGTAAGATGGAGGGTGACGATTTTCTTCCACGCTTAGTGTTTAGTGACGAGGCAACATTCCATTTAAATGGAAAGATGAACCGTCACAATGTGAGAATATGGGATACGGAACAACAACATGAAGTTGTACAACATGAGAGGGACTCTCCAAAATTTGATGAGTTTTGTGCAGTTTCACGGGAAAAGGTGTATGGTATATTTTTCTTTGCCGAGAACATTGTCACAGGAAGCACATATCTCAATATGCCTGAGAACTTTCTTTCCCCACAGTTGGAGACTCGTATCTGGAAGAGCTGGAATTTATAAATCAAAGGATTACAGAACAATGGAGCGGTCGAACTGCACCAAATGATTCAGCCTTACATTACTGGCCTCCAAGGTCATCGGACCTGACTGTGTGTGATCACATCTTGAGGAGGTTTCTAAAAAAATTTCTGTTGATGTGCCTCCGTTTCCACAACAATGAATGAACTGAGACATCGTATAACAGCAGCTGTGGAAGCTGTAACTCAAGACATACTCGCTGCAGTGTGGAAACAATTTGAATACCGCATTGACATATGCTGTGCATCTCAAGGGGACCTATGAAAAGATATGAAAGAATCCTTTTTAAATTTCGAGTTCATCAAAAACAAAATTCTTTGTATATTTTAGTTTCAGAAATATAGACGTGTCAAATCGAATGATTCTTTTTGATACAGCCTGTATATAACCATTTTGTATCCAAATTTGTTATCCTACATCCAAATCTTTCAGCAGATCTTGAGTGTACCACACATTATACTTCAACTCAAAGAAGTGTCTGTAACTATATGGGAGAATCAGTGTAAAATACTTGACACCTAATTACCGCTTTTTTTTATAGATGTGAATAACTTTTAGCCAAAAATTATATAACTTACACAAGAGGTTAACATACGATATTCATTTTTCAGAAATAAAATAAACAAAAACCCATATAGTGCAGAAACCGGTTTGTGTAATGAAATTAAAAAAACGGGGCCTTGCCTGAGGCACCATTTCTCTCCAGTTTTCATTAGCAAGCATCGGAAATAGGAAGAGCTAACATTCAAAAGATGATTACAGGTTACTGCTTTCCCTCCTTTGACGTATTTCGATTTGCATCCGCAACAGCAAGTGTTATTCACCATTTCTGTTGCTAATAAATAGTGTGTAAGATCTGAGTAAATAAATGCAATCTTAAGGTTTGAGTGCTAGCTCAAAACGTAAAAATCTAGTGGTATGTAGTGTGATGTCACTGTTCCCGTTTGATGATGGCAATGTCAGCAATACTCTACTTTCGCTTCATAGATATTCCCGTTTCGGGTTAAGCCCCTGCTAACTTCTCAAAGTCAGAGATCATAATACTGTAGTACAATTAGGCGTCCGGGTGGCACAATAAACGGCCTTGCGCAACACGTCAGAGAGTGCCGGGGTTGGTGAGCTAGAATACGGAGACGGACGTGGCAAGCTGCGTCAGTGCCCGGCGAAGCAGTAAAACACAGCCGCCGAGCTGGCGTCACGTCGTCCGTGCTTTGTGTAGTCGGTCGGCAGACTCAGAGGAACGCGGCGGAACGCGGTACGTCACGGCTGGTGAGCGCACGCCGTGTACTGTGTACCTAGCCAGATGCTGGCCGAGGTGTCCGGCGACTGGTAAGTGCGCGGTGTACACTGCATGCCTCTCCCCCCTGCTGCCGCACGCTGAAACACGGAGTAGCGCCGCCTGGGAGATTCTTCTGCTATGACGTACATCTTTATACCCTGGGAGAGCAGCGGCAAGTCTCAAACATTATCTGATCAGAAGCATCTTGACACAACTATGTAATGCGGAATTGACCACTAGATGTCACTCATCCGGACACGACTATGTAATGCAGAATTGACCACTACCTGTCACTAGAGGGGGACTCGCCAGTGTTAAAGGAAGCGGGAAATACTGTACTGTCAGCACAAAAGCAGTAACAGCGTAATGGGTGGGTCAGTAGACTAAGTGGAGCTCGTTGACTTCTAACGTGGAATTGTCACTAAATGTCACCTGAGCAACAAATCCATCAGGGATTCTTAACGAGAAACATTAAAACATTGCTCCTATTGTAACGACAGGGTTCGAACCGAACATTTTTGGTAGTTTACCATATAGCTACGATAGCAAGTTGGCAATGGTGTCCGAGAGTCGCGAAACAAAGTAATACCACGGACGTCGCCCTGAGCGTCTCCATTTTTCGTACTCCACCGGCAGGTGGTGGATCGTGCGATGTAATGAAAAAGCATTTCTGTTTTAAAATCAAACGCTGTACCGAACGGTCACCCACGAATCTCCGCTAATCTCCAAGTGGAGACGATACTTAGATGAGATAATTCTAACTTTGGCGCAGTGTTCCCTCGACATCCCCTCTTATCTTTCCCGCAGCATTTAATAACTACAGTAAATACTAATAACACCGCTGCTATAGTGTTTTTATCAATAACTCTGTCCATTTCGGAAATTAAATCCTCCGTCCTCAAGTATTTTCACTTGGATACAACTACTGCCAAGCGACAAAGAGTAAGGTACCAGCTTCCAGATCTACTTGGGTCATGGATCAGGATACTCATCATCAACAACAATCCATACACAGAGCGTACAGCTTGAAGCGGCGTATCGCCTATCCAAAATTAATCAGTCCCATTCTACACGGTGTATCATGTCATAGTTAACAGAGAAAACAGACATCGGCACAATATCCAATAAATGAGTCAAGCATTTCAGCAAACTTTGGGAGATAATTGGCAATGGAACGTTTCGTTACAAGCTGCCACTAACGTCATTAAGAAATACTGTCCTAATTAGTAAAAATGAATTTAAAATTTAAGCTTTTCTATTAAATAGCCATATAATTGGGGTTAAATTTCACCCATGGGGTACCTTAAGAAGAAACACACAGAGGTGACAAAAGTCATGGGCTAGCGATATGCGCATATATAGATGGCGATAGCACCGCGTGCACGAGGTATAAAAGGGCAGTGCATTTGCGGAGCTTTCATTTGTACTCAGATGATTAATGCGAAAAGATTTCCGACGTGATTATGGGAATTAGCAGACTCTGAATGTGGAATGGTAGTTGGAACTAGACGAAACGGACAGTCCATTTCAGAAATCCTTAGGGAATTCAATATTCCAAGATCGACAGTGTCAAGAGTGTGCCGAGAAAACCACTTTTTAGGCATTACTCTGCCCCGGACAAAGCTGTGACCGATGGCCTTCACTTAACGACCGAAGGCACCGGATTTTGCGTAGAGTTTCCAGTGCAAACAAGCAAGAAACGCTGCGTGAAGTAACTGCAGAAATTAGTGTGGGACGTACGACGAACATATCCCTTAGGACAGTGCGGCGATATTTAGAGTTAACGGGCTATGGCAGCAGTCGATCGAAGTCAGTACCTTTGTTAACAGCACGACATCGCCTGCAGCGCTCCTCCTGGGTTCGTGACCATATCAAAAAAATGGTTCAAATGGCTCTGAGCACTACGGGACTTAACTTCTGAGGTCATCAGTCCCCTAGAACTTAGAACTACTTAAACCTAACTAACCTAAGGACATCGCACGCATCCATGTCCGAGGCAGCATTCAAACCTGCGACCGTAGCGGTCGCGGGGTTCCAGATTGTAGCGCCTGGAACCGCTCGGGCACTCCGGCCGGTCTCGTGACCATATCGGTTAGACACTAAGTGACTGGAAAACCGTGGCCAGGCCAGACAAGTCCCGATTTTATTTGGTAAGGGCTGATGGTAGGGTTAGAGTGTGGCGCAGACCGCATGAAGCCATGTTGGTTGGTTGGGTGGTTTGGGAGGGGGGAGGGACCCAGACAGCGAGGTCATCGGTCCCACGAGATTAGGGTATGATGACTAAGGAAATCGGCCATGCCCTTTCAAAGGATCCATCCCGGAATTTGCCTGAAGCGATTTAGGGAAATCACGAAAAACCTAATTCACGATGGTCGGACGCGGGTTTGAATCTTTGTCCTCCCGAATGCGAGTCCAGTGTGCTAACCACTGTACCATCTCTCTCGGTGGGACCCAAGTTGTCAGTCAGCCACTGTTCCAGCTGGCGGTGGACTGTGTTTACACGGAATGGTCTAGGTCCTCGGGTCGAACGGAACCGATCACTGTTCGTAATCAGCTATAACTGGCTACTTGGAGACCATTTTCAACCATTTAGGGATTTCGTGTTCCCAAACAACAATGGAATATTCAGGGATGACAGTGCACCATGCCGTTGGACCACAGTTCTTCGCAATTGGTTTGAAGAACATTCTGGGCAAATTCGAGCGAATGATTTGGCCACCCAGATCGCCCGACATGAATCCCATCGAAAATTTATGGGACATAATCGAAAGGTCAGTTCCTGCACCAACTTCTCCATCGACGACACTTTCGCAGTTATGGATGGCTATAGAGGCACCCTGGCTTAGTATTTCTGCAGCCACCTTCCAGCGACTTGTTGAGTCCATATCACGCCGAGTTCTCGCACTATGCCGGGAAAAATGCTGTCCGACGCGATGATAGGAGATATCCCCTGACTTTTGTCAGTTCAGTGTACAATACCACTTCAGAACATTACACGTTAGAATTTGCTGTACAATGGTACCTGTTAGAGGTGCTGTTCATGTGTCATTCTCGCAGCTGGATGTACTACTGCATCCGTCTCTGTAATCAGTTACGAATTCTTTCTGACGTCACAGGATTATATCGTTTATCTTGACAAGACTGTACCATTCCCTGCTCCAATTTCTCAACTGTACCGACAAGAGTTTTGTGTGCTTCACTTTCGAGGCGAATTGTGCAATTTGTCCTATCTAACTCTGCCATCTCATACATTTTCGAAACGAAACGAAATGTGAAAAATGCTGTTAGCTAGGGATGCATTTATGTCTGGGGATCATACAATAGACAGAAATGAACAATACACAAATGTAGGCAAATATCACTATCATCACAAAGTTATGTTTTTTAAATGGCGCATGTATATTTTTTCTGCGTAAATGAAAATTAGAGGTACAGTTAGTGACTAGCAGACTTGTTTTCACTGTTCCAAACCTCACATCTACTGAATTCGCACACTTTAAAGAATGGCAATGGAGTTACAATTTCTGCCGTATACGCAGAGCAATGTTTGTCTACTGCAGGCTTCAGGACAGCGTAGGAAACCCGCACTACAGAATTACAGCATCAAGACAGAAATTTTGGCACAGTTTCCACTATTTAAAGTCTAAGTTTTCAAGGAGGTAGAAGGTTCAGGACAATGATACCAAGTCTGCCATCACTAATTGTACCTCCAGTTTTCATTTCGGTAGGAAAAACAAACAAAAAATTATACAGGTTCCAAAAAAAGTAATTTTTTGTTGAAAGTGGTGTTTGTTTACTTTTATGGATTGTACATTTCTACACATTATGTGAGCTCTGACGTAGGTGAATCCCTGGCCAATTTCATGCTTCACCCTGCGTTCCCTTTAGGAAATATATGAGGTGGCAACGTTAGATAGGATCCTGTATGGAGTGTAAACGATAGTTGTTTTCAACGTATCACGAATGAAGTCTTGACGAATAATTTGGAAAAGCACACTTTTGTGACTATCAAGCCTGGGAAACAACCTCAGATTGGTTTACATTGGCCTACAAAAGACAGCTAAGCTATAGCACGTGTGCTCAGCGTGCCACTATTTTGAATAACCACTCGCTATCTTACGCCACAGGCTTAAGTCGTTCGGGTTTCTTAAATGTGTTATTTTATTAAAATTAAGAATTTAAACTTTTCTAGGAATGTAATAATGAAAAATGCTTTTGTAATTATTATTCATAAACGAACTACTTTCACAATTCCTTATAAATTTAACCATTACAAGAACAGGAGTCTTCTGGTAAGAAGACTGGAGGAAAAAGCGACTTAAATGTTAGTTATCCGTTACTAAAATTCGCAAAGTTTGGAGGCAAAACTTACGCAGCCGTTATTTTTACAAACTGAAAGTGGAAGAAAATGGCGTGTTTAATATTCAAGGTCTGGAACCGCGCGACCGCTACTGTCGCAGGTTCGAATCCTGCCTCGGGCATAGATGTGTGTGATTTCCTTAGGCTAGTTAGGTTTACGTAGTTCTAAGTTCTAGGGGACTGATGACCTCAGAAGTTACCTCCCATAGTGCTCAGAGCCATTTGAACCATTAATATTCAAGGATGGTTTTGTCGACAACAGGAAATGAGCTTCGAACGGTTAAGAGTAACTAAGCCAGTCACATAAGCGGGCGAGAATATATTGCAATATCGCGCATCGTGCATGCTTTGTAGCTTAGATGGCTTTTGTGGGCCGATTTGAGGTTGCTTCGCGGCTTGTTAGAACTCGAGTATGCGGTATCAGATACTTAACCAAGTGAGGTTGGGCAGTGGTTAACACTCTGGACTCGCATTCGGGAAGGCGAGAGTTCAAATCCGAGTCCGACCATCCACATTTAGGCTTTCTGTGATTCCCCTAAATCGGGCCCAAGCAAATGCGTGGCTGGTTCTCTTGAAAAGGGCTCGACCCGATTGCTATTGCCATCGTTGACACAGTCCGAACGTGTTCGTCTCTAATGACGGGACGTGGGCAGAAAAGGTCAAACAAGTGAGAAAGGTATAATGTTGATTTTATAATGAACACTGTAGACGTGGACGAGATGCTGCATCCATAAAAGCACGAAATCAACATTTGCTCGCAGCAGTTTCGGTGGAATCTGAGAAAAGCGTTCTTGTATACTGACTTTCAGGCCAGGTAGAGACCGAACGTATCCCTGACAAACTCGTTCGTTTAGATATCCCCAGAGCCAAAAGTCACATGGATTCAGATCAGGTGATCCTGCAGGGCATGCACCTGGAAAATTTCTGGACGTAAAACGTTCGTGGAAGGTCGCTTTAAGCAGTTCTTTCATTGGGCGAGAGACATGAGGTGTTGCCCATCTTGCATGAAAACAGTGGTGTCCATACAATTGTGCTCTTCCAAAGCAAGAATCACCTGCTGTAAAAGAATGCCTGCCGGCCGCGGTGGTCTCGTGGTTCTAGGCGCGCAGTCCGGAACCGTGCGACTGCTACGGTCGCAGGTTCGAATCCTGCCTCGGGCATGGATGTGTGTGATGTCCTTAGGTTAGTTACGTTTAAGTAGTTCTAAGTTCTAGGGGACTAATGACCACAGCAGTTGAGTCCCATAGTGCTCAGAGCCATTTGAACCAAGGATGTCTCGATAACTTGCAGACGTCATGGTGCATCTGACTGTCACCCGGCTGTATTCTGTTCAAAGAAGAACGGACCGAGAATAAAGGCGCTTGACAGCGCGCAGTCGCATATGGCTCTTTGTGCATAACACGGGGTGTAACAGTACCCCAGATTCGGCAGTTATGTCTGTTCACTGCACCGTGTAGCGTGAAATGTGGCTCGTCACTCCGCAGAACGTTGTCCGGCCACATGTCGTCATATTCGATCCGTGCCAGAAACCGAAGAGCAAATTCAACACGTTGCTGCGGAGGTGTCAGATGGTGCACGCTCTGGATCTCGTATGGCTACCAGTGTAACATAAGTGTCAAAGCTTTCCGTAGTGTTGACCATGGACACGTGCTGCGTAGTCAGTTATAGCAACAGCAGCCCTGTCAATAACTTCCACCGGGATGGGACGCCTACCTCTTCAGATGCCTCGCCAAGCGCACCCGTGTATTAATATTTAATTATCATCTTCTTTAAACTATTCAATGAGATCGGACATCTCCTAAGGCCTTTTAGTAGGCGATACTCTCTCGATGTAGGACTATAATTGCTGCCGATCACGTAGAACAGTTTCACTAACACCGCACGGTCTCTGTTCTCGATAGCGATGCTGTTCACTCACGTTATGGCTTGTCAAATGACAGCGTGGATGCCATTATACAAATAGTGTACAGCGCCAGATTTTCACCTTGGTGGCCACAACTGGAACTAATTCTTTTCAACCGCAAATCTGTTCCGCCATAATGTATTAGTATATCTACCAAATTCTGCTGATATATGATAATTACAGCCCACACTGGAGTCCGAGAGTAGCTGCACTTTAATTACAACTGTTGTGACCAGACGAAACCATAGCCGTCCGATCACAGCTGTGGGTTCTTTCATTGCTCTGAGAGAAGGCTCACCACACTAGAACACATGAAATATTAGTTCACTTTATTACATAAATGAATAAAAGATTTGCTTAACTTCGACAGAAGGCCGGTGTGGCCGTGCGGGTCTAGGCGCTTCAGTCTGGAACCGCGTGACCGCTACGGTCGCAGGTTCGAATCCTGCCTGGCGCATGGATGTGTGTGGTGTCCTTAGGTTAGTTAGGATTAAGTAGTTCTAAGTTCTAGGGGACTGATGACCTCAGATATTAAGTCCCATAGTGCTAAGAGCCATTTGAACGATTTTTTAACTTCGACACATTTATTTGCCACAACAGTACGGGATGCTTTATAACTGCCATGGAGTGGCAAAGGATTACTTGATGCACTAATTAACATACTATTCTCTAGAGGTACAATGTTCAACATTAACAACAGTAGACTGGACTCGCATTCGGGAGGACGACGGTTCAATCCCGCGTCCGGCCATCCTGATTTAGGTTTTCCGTGATTTCCCTAAATCGCTCTAGGCAAATGCCGAGATGGTTCCTTTGAAAGGGCACGGCCGACTTCCTTCCCCATCCTTCACTAATCCGATGAGACAGATGACCTCGCTGTCTGGTCTCTTTCCCCCAAACAATCCAACAACAGTAGAAGTTGGTCTGAAACTTTAAGTGCTTGCTGGTCCTAGATAGTAATGTTGACAGCGGGAGTCTAGAGCTAGGCTGGGCTCTTGCATGCTGAACTCTATATTGACCTCAGTACGAGGGCCCTGCTGTTGCTGGGAGGGCAGCCTGGTCTTTTGGACCACCTCCCATTCGTCGTTGCGGATTGCAGCGAGCCTTCGCTAATGTCTTTGGTATTAATCCGCGTTCTGACTTTGATGTGGCTCGGAGATCTAGGGACGGTAGTCCGAGTAGTACAGTGGCTCCCAGCCTAGGAGTAAGTAGCCCTTGATGGGTAATATGTAATTTTCTGATGGGTAAAAATGTTCAACTGAGTTTCGATCACGAAACTAAGTTTATTTTTAAAACAGCATTAGTATCATCTTTGCTTTGTCTTAATTTGTTATGCTAATTACTGCTATTCTGTTCAGATGAAGCGCTATCTATCGGACATGAGATTTTACCTCCGCAGCGGAGTGTAAAGTTTGGAAGGTAGGAAACGAGGTACTGGCAGAAGGACAGCTGTGAGGAGGGGGCTTGAGTCGTGCTTGGGTAGCTCAGTTGGTAGAGCACTTGCCCACGAAAGGCAAAGGTCCCGTGTTCGAATCTCGGTCCGGCACACAGCTTTAATCTGCCAGGAAGTTTCATATCAGCGCACACTTCGCTGCAGAGTGAAAATTTCATTGTCTATGAATATAATTTGCCATTTAGCCCACCCAGCACACGCATACATCATGGTTTGTACCATGTATCTATAAGAGTAAAGTTGAGACATGTACATAACGTATGCTTAAATATTTCATGAAAATGCTTTCTTGATGTTGTAAATAGTTCCAGCAATCGACCAAAAATTACTTCTTTATCCACAGGCTGCGGGTGAAGCAAGTATGGCTAGGGAGAGGAGTGGCGGAGGGGGAGGGGGAGGGTGTTTTGCAACAAGTGTCTACCCTGACTGCGGATATTGAGCTTTCTTCTTTGAGGAAGAGCTGTAGGTGGAACTAGAAATGCACCGAGAAATGATTCAACATTCTATAAAAAAAACGTGTTGTTAGGAACAATCCGTACCAATTGACTCAATAGTCCTCGGTTTAATAAAACACCCGCGAACAGTAAATACCATTTACCTTTCGTCATTTTAAAAATGGAATATTCTTTTTCATTCTAAAATTTGGTTAGACACTAATGCTGGTAATGGAGGAACGAGGGGTTGGAGGGGGGGGGGGGGAGGGGTACTATTTATTATCTGATGGCACTCAGGGGTACCGCTCTCAGGAATATTGGAAACCACTGGTCCAGGGCAATACTTTGAAAACGTAATAAACCGCGGATTAATGTAGATAGAAAAGGTAAAAATTGACACACACATGCTTGGAATGACATGGGGTTTTATAAGAGCCACCCCATGTTGCTAGACGCGTGAAAGATCTCTTGCGCCACTTTCGTCATCCTTGGTCTTCCAGGTCGCCACACCTCAGTCTGTGGGATTATTGGCTGGGGGTTACCTGAAGTCGGAAGTGTATCGTGATCAACCGACATCTCTAGGAACGCTGAAACATAACATCCGACGCTAATGCCTCACCATATCTCCGGACATGCTTTACAGTGCTGTTCACAACATTATTCCTCGACTACAGCTATCGTTGAGGAATGATGGTGGACATATTGCGCATTTCCTGTAAAGAACATCATCTTTGCTTTGTCTTACTTTGTTATGCTAATTACTGCTATTCTGTTCAGATGAAGCGCTATCTGTCGGGACATGTTTTGAACTTTTGTATGTTTTCGGTTCTAATAAAACCCCGTAACATTGCAAACATGTGTGTCAATTTGTACCTCTCTATCTACATTATTCCGTGATTTATTCAGTTTTCAAATGTATACTGACTTTTTGTTCACCCGCTATATGTCGGCTCGTATTCGCATTTATCTCCCGGAGCCATGGTTACTGAAGCTGTTTGACTTGTGCTGTCGTATACTTTCACCAGTAGCTTGGCAATTTAGAAAATGATGCCCCTTTACAGCAGGCAAGGCACCTCGTCCACCTCTCCTTTGGCAGGCACCTGGCCGCCGGCCTCGGCGGTGACCTGCATCGCGCGACCCGCTTCTCGGCCTGAGGAAGCTCTCACTCTCTCCGGCCGCGCCAGCACCTCCCCCCCCCCCCCCCCCCCTCCCCCCTCGCCACGGCGGCCCTTCCGCCAGGCAGGGCACGAGTTGGTGGCCGTTTTCACTGGCGGCCCGCTTCACGCAGCGGGCGTGTGCAGGCTCGCGGCCTTCCTGGGCGCCCTCGCGGTCCCACCACATTAGCGTCTCCGGTTGGGCCCACGTAATTCCGCCGCGCAACGTCGATATGAAAGCAAAACAGCCCAATTTTCTCTTTACTGCTGATCGCATAACGGATCAAAAAGAGCAAAGCACGAATCGAACGTGACACTGCGATGTATTAAAAATCGTTCAAATGGCTCTGAGCACTATGGGACTCAACATCTGAGGTCATCAGTCCCCTACAACTTAGAACTACTTAAACCTAACTAACCTAAGGACATCACACACAACAGCTCGTGGACGTGCGGTAGCGTTCTCGCTTCCCGCGCCCGGGTTCCCGGGTTCGATTCCCGGCGGGTTCAGGGATTTTCAATGCCTCGTGATGACTGGATGTTGTGTGATACCTTAGGTTAGTTAGGTTTAAGTAGTTCTAAGTTCTAGAGGACTGATGACCTCAGATATTAAGTCCCATAGTGCTCAGAGCCATTTGAACCAATGCTGTTTGTGAATGACGTGCATGAAGAGCTACTAGTTCCACAGCACTAAATACTGAGAATGAAACAGCAGACCCAAAACTGACAACTGTACCAGGAAGGGAATCGAGCTGAGGAACTGCAGGCACAGCCAACAACAGGGGTCATCAAAGATGATGCTAATGGCAAAGGTTCAGTCCTACATCATCTACCAAAAACAAACTGAAGATGGCCGGCCGGAGTGGCTGAGCGGTTCTAGGCGCTTCAGTCTGGAACCGCGCGACCGCTACGATCCCAGTATCGAATCCTGCCTCGGGCATGGATGTGTGTGATGTCCTTAGGTTAGTTATGTTTAAGTAGTTCTAAGTTCTAAGGGACTGATGACCATAGATGTTAAGTCCCATAGTGCTCAGAGCCATTTGAACCATTTTTGATCATCACACACATCCATGAACGAGGCAGGACTCGAACCTGTGACCCTAGCAGTCGCGGGGTTCCGGACTGAAGCGCCAAGAACCGCACGGCCACCGTGGCCGGTTTGCGATTTATACATCGCTCTGCAAAACTTAAGGTGCCAACATAGCACCCAAATTCATATACTGCCCAGTTACCTCAGTTGATGTAGAACGGTCCTTTTCTGCTCATAAATATGTTTTTGAGTGATCGAAGACACGATCTTACTACCGAACATTTGAACAGTACTTGCTCATTTTATATTTACAATAGTAGAAAAACGTAAAATGAGTTGTAAATGATGCTTTGGTCCAGTAGTATTAATTAAAACTTAAAGCTGTTTTTTTAAATAAAATATTACGAAGTTTTTGAGCGTGCCCCCTTGCTTGGGATGTGTGTCCAAATTGGACCTGTACATATCGATTGTTTCGGTGTAACTCACTCGCATCGCATCCGCTTGTTACCGACAATAATAGCAAAGAAGGAACAATTCTTTAAACACAGTATGCGTCCCCATTTTGAAATTTTTTAGCAAATAATTCCAAAAGGCCCCCTTCGTAACCTGTACCAGGAAGTATTCAGAAAGTGATATCAGCGTTCTAAATGTACCGATTCTTCGCATGTCCGGCGCTTTTCCTCGTAATTGATATGCACAGGTTCAACCACCGAGCGAGGTGGCGCAGTGGTTAGCACACTGGACTCGTATTCGGGAAGACGGCGGTTCAATCCCGTCTCCAGCCATCCTGATTTAGGTTTTACGTGGTTTCCCTAAATCGTTTCAGGCAAATGCCGGGATGGTTCCTTTGAAAGGGCACGGCCGATTTCCTTCCCAATCCTTCCCTAACCCTAGCTTGCGCTCCGTCTCTAATGACCTCGTTGTCGACGGGACGTTAAACACTAACCACCACCACAGGTTCAACTTTTAGATATAATGCCCGCAGTAACTACCATTGTTTTTTTAATATTTCATGCTGCATATTTCGACACTTTCATGTTCAAAAATGTTCAGATGTGTGTGAAATCTTATGGGACTTAACTGCTAAGGTCATCAGTCCCTAAGCTTACACACTAGTTAATCTAAATTATCCTAAGGACAAACACACACACACACACACACACACCCATGCCCGAGGGAGGACTCGAACCTCCGCCGGGACCAGCCGCACAGTCCATGACTGCAGCGCGTTAGACCACTTTTCATGTATTTTTTAAGCATTTTCATGTATATTTTAACATTTTTCTGATGCATATAATCTCGTCTCTAGTAATGATCTTGGCGCTTAGAGTTGTGAGAGGTAACCCCAGCTTCACGACGCTGCACCATCGAACCGTGGGTCGGGAAGCACTGTTGGATCACGTCATTGAAGGAAACTTTCGCATTACAGACGACCTGATTCTTGGTCATTCTTGGTATGCCAGACAGTATTCCATGGTGGTCGCCCATAACCATCAACAAAACCGGGCAGACCCTGCGACCACGTTTTATCCATTTGGTTTATGGTAAGAAGAACGCTGCAAACGAAAGTATTATGGGAAAAAAGTAAAGAACATCTGTAAATAGAGTGGCATCGATAACGAGGTCATTAAGGACGGAGAAGCATTCCGAACTGAGGGACAAAATCGGCTGTGATGATTTCCGAGGAACAGTCCCTGCAATTGCTTTAACCGTATTAGAAAAACAACGGAACACCTAAATCAAGATGGCCGGACGGAGATATGAAGCATCGTCCTCATGAATGGGAGTCGAATGTTCTATCAATGCGTCATCTGGCTAGGTTAGTCAAATGGAGGTTTATTTTAAAATCACTGTGATTTTAAATGATGTGACAATTATCTTACTGAAAACTGGCCTTTTCGTACTCTTAGTGGAGTACCTATAGTTTCACGCGTAATCAAAAACACTGCGCGATATGACATTTCCCACAAAGTATTTTCAACAGACAAAGTGGTATTAAGTGCCATAAAAGTTTAAGCATCGACCGGGAATCGAAGCCGAATTTTAGTGTGTCGCTTACCTCTTCGAACTTCAGCCCCCGTGGACTATGTTTACATATCAACTGCGGTTTCCGCTTGTTTGAGGTCTCAGTTTTAGAGCAGTTTCTCAGATACTTATGTGAAAAGTTTCAACATCAACATCGTTACACTAAAATATTACTTCCTTATCTTTTTTTATACATGTGTTAATAGTAGTAGCATTATAATAAATAATCTTATGATCCCCTCTGTGTGCTACCATTTCCCGAAAATGTCTTTTTAGTATCCTGAACTGCTCAAGGAATGAAAGGGGTGTTAGACCCTGCGCGACTTGCTCTAGACTGGTAATTCTCAGACAGAAATTCTCTGCATATTTATTTGGAATGGTAGTGTGTTTCGCAGCTGTGAGTATCCAGTTCTTGTCGGGTCTTCAACAGGATTAAACTGTCATCTGCACACACTACTTCCGCAGGCCATCTGGCCGCCACTGTCAGGTGAAAAAAGCCTAGCCGCTCTCTCCGATTACTGCTTAAAACCGTGAAAGACGGAACCTTTATATGTAGCGAAAATATGAAGGCAAATGTGGTAAGGTAAAATACGGATGCGCTTAATCGTTGCTGCCCCCTGGCACAAGAAAAGTTGCAGCTCCTCCAGTGGTGAATACTGTCAAAAAACGATATATCGTTAAAGATTATTACTCATCGCCGGCCGATTGAGACACCGTTGTTTCTTCTTATCTTATAAAACCTGATCCCAAGTTTTGCTTAGCGGGTATCCATTATTAGCTTTTCTCATCTAATGATGACGGCAGATGGACCGCGGAAATATTGTGTGCAGATGACAGTTTTATCCGCCTGAAGACCCGACAAGAATTTGATCTGTTAATAAGCCGGGAAAGTCTACATAGTCACAGCCGTGAGTATATTTAACCTGCTTTGTCAGTGGTACGGGATGGACTTTTCGTTGAGGGAACGCCTTGTGAGGAAGAAAGCATGCGGCGAGGGATTCCCATTTGTCCAGACTCGGCCGTGCGAGCCTCGTATAAGCAACAAAAGAGGAGGCCGCATCGCTAATGAAGTTCCACGCAGCGGGGAAAACGTGCGGACAGCGGCTCAGCAGAGGAAACCAGAACTCCGAACCGCGTTCCTAGGGGCTGTCCCTCTCCATTCTTTACTTTTTCCTCCCACGTAGATGTTTCTGTGCAGTATTTCCGAGAGTTTGTGTCTGAAAAGAACAAGTAGATTCATTCCTGCATAATTAGAAACGGCGTTTGTCATAGCCAGGCGCATGATACTAAACAGGAACAGGAGCGTATAGAATTCCAACACAGACCAGTGAACCAGCATTGTGGGTGGTGCTATAGTCACGATTTTAACTGATTGAACTGGCGAAAATATATTTGATTGTAATAGAGATTTTTGACGCAAGTGATCTTGAAATTCTAGTCGCTTGTTCCGAGCCCTGACATAGAAAAACTACATCTCCATCCGCATCTACACTGAAGAGTTAAACTATAAGGGTGACTTGCATAAAAGCCCGTTAGTTTGCCTTCGGAGCGCTACACAGTAGCAGTTCTGTGTAACATGGGACTCGACAAGTGCTTGGTGGTTTTAGGGAATACGTGCAGGCAGATGTTCACGCACAGGTCAGGCAATTCGCGAAAATTAACGTCGGATGGTTTGCGGACGCGGAGATTGCTTCCGATAGCGTCCCACATGATTTCTCTCGGGCTGAGATCAAACACATTTGGTGGTAAAGATATCAACGTGAGTTCATCGCCATGCTCTTCAAAGTCCGCAGCTCTTGGTCTAGTGGCTAGCGTTGCTACCTCTGGATCACGGGGTCCTGCGTTCGATTCCCGGCCAGATGTTGTCCTCATCATTCGAACGTAATTTGTGAAAGTGACTAGACTGAACTCTTTACACACTGGGAATCTTTACGGGCGCTGATGACGGCGCAGTTGAGCACACCACAAATAGAACATTATGCTCATCAAACCACTGTATCCCGATTCTGGCCTTATAATGCGATGCACGTTCAGTAAGTAACGCAACAGTTTTTTTTCTGAAGCAGGTTGGTTTCACGCTGAATTGCAATACACCATAATATTCCCAGCTCTTGTTGCTACAAAACCATATTTTACGACACAGTCTCCATCCAGTGCGACAGCCTTCAGCCACCTTACTTGGAGAGCCTATATGCCCGCATGATACCACTCCACTGGTCGACGTCGCAGGTGACGTCTTGGTGATCAATAACATCCCCAGCATACATGTACTTTTTCGCGCGGAGGGCATCCTTCATTGGACCAAACAGGTGGAAGTCAGAAGTGGTGACATCCAGGCTGTGGGTGTACGAGAAGGTACAGTCCAATGAAGTTTTGCGAGCACCTCTCGGTTACACAGACTTGTGTGAGGCCTTGCGTTGTCACGGAGAAGGAAAAGTTCGTATGCACATTTGTGGCGATGAACACGCTGAAGTTGTTTCTTTAATTTCCTGACGGTAGCACAATACACTTCAGAGTTCGTCTTTGCACTATGAGGGAGTACATCGAACACAATAATGTCTTCAGAGTCCTAGAAAACAGTCGCCATGATCTAATGGCTGAGGGTGCTTCTTTGAATGTTTTCTTCGGAGAAGAGGTGGTGTGGTGTCACTCCACTGATTGCAGTTATGTTTCCATTTCGAAGTGATGGACCCGCATTTCATCGACTGTGGCGATGTTCGATAAAACTTGTCACGATCAGCCTCGTAAAGTGCAAGCAATTCCGCACAGACTGCCTTTGGTGCTCTTTACGGACTACTACTACTACTACTACTACGTGATCAGGCCCAGTGGACCGCACGCATCTACAAGTTTCCTCCTCCACTCTGCTATCCGCCATCCGTCCACATCTATTGACACTTGGTTTAAATCTTCATGGAGTCCATCCCTCCAACGCTTCTTGGGTCTCTCTGGCGGTCTCTTTCCTGTAGGTGTGAAATCCAGGAGCAAGGAACGTAGTGGGCACATATCTTTGAGTTCCCTAGCTGTTGGACAAGGATGTCAGCATACCAACAGTGACGTCCATCTGAGCAGCGAGGTGATTGATTGTCACACGTCTATTACGTCGGATGAGAGTGTCTGCACGTTCCAACATCGCAGGAATCGCAGCTGTGTGCCGCCGCCTGAGTATGTAAAACCAATCAGATTTGCGTGATCTTCTTGTGATGCTGACAGACACCTCAACCACTGCCAGGTCTCCGTAGACATTCTGCAAGTGCCTATGAATATCTACAGAGCTTTGGTTTTCCACCAAAAGAAACTGAGTGGCAGTTTTCTCTTTGGTTGGGTCGTGTTGTTTCGGGGAAGAGACCAAACAGCGAGGTCATCGGTCTCATGGGATTAGGGAAGGACGGGGAAGGAAGTCGGTCGCGCCCTTTCAAAGGAACCATCCCGGCATTTGCCTGGAGAGATTAGAGAAATCACGGAAAACCTAACTCAGGATGGCCGAAAAAGGGATTGAACCGTCGTCCTCCCGAATGCGAGGTCAGTGTGTTTCTCTTTGGAACACACTTACGTTAAACCCGCCATTTTGAAAGCTACATATAGCGCCGCCCCCTATCGGAACTTCATGCAACTATAGTGGCTGAAACCGGAATATTCCACAATGTTTCACAACGAATTCCGCATTTTTCCAACCGAAACTGGCCGAGAAAAAAAAGTGTTGCACTACTTAAAAATGCAGTAAATGAAGCAGGCAAAAAGGAATACAAACGTCTGAAAAATGAGATCGACAGGAAGTGCAAAATGGCTAAACAGGGATGGCTAGAGGACAAATGTAAGGATGTAGAAGCTTATCTCACTAGGGGTAAGATAGATACTGCCTACAGGAAAATTAAAGAGACCTTTGGAGAGAAGAGAACCACGTGTATGAATATCAAGAGCTCAGATGGCAACCCAGTTCTAAGCAAAGAAGGGAAGGCAGAAAGGTGGAAGGAGTATATAGAAGGTTTATACAAGGGCGATGTACTTGAGGACAATATTATGGAAATAGAAGAGGATGTAGATGAAGACGAAATGGGAGATACGATACTGCGTGAAGAGTTTGACAGAGCACTGAAAGACCTGAGTCGAAACAAGGCCCCCGGAGTAGACAACATTCCATTAGAACTACTGACGGCCTTGGGAGAGCCAGTCATGACAAAACTCTACCAGCTGGTGAGCAAGATGTATCAGACAGGCGAAATACCCTCAGACTTCAAGAAGAATATAATAATTCCAATCCCAAAGAAAGCAGGTGCTGACAGATGTGAAAATTACCGAACTATCAGTTTAATAAGCCACGGCTGCAAAATACTAACGCGAATTCTTTACAGACGAATGGAAAAACTGGTAGATGCAGACCTCGGGGAGGATCAGTTTGGATTCCGTCGAAATGTTGGAACACGTGAGGCAATACTGACCTTACGACTTATCTTAGAAGAAAGATTAAGAAAAGGCAAACCTACGTTTCTAGCATTTGTAGACTTAGAGAAAGCTTTTGACAATGTTGACTGGAATACTCTTTTTCAAATTCTAAAGGTGGCAGGGGTAAAATACAGGGAGCGAAAGGCTATTTATAATTTGTACAGAAACCAGATGGCAGTAATAAGAGTCGAGGGGCATGAAAGGGAAGCAGTGGTTGGGAAAGGAGTGAGACAGGGTTGTAGCCTCTCCCCGATGTTATTCAATCTGTATATTGAGCAAGCAGTAAAGGAAACAAAAGAAAAATTTGGAGTAGGTATTAAAATTCATGGAGACGAAGTAAAAACTTTGAGGTTCGCCGATGACATTGTAATTCTGTCAGAGACGGCAAAGGACTTGGAAGAGCAGTTGAACGGAATGGACAGTGTCTTGAAAGGACGATATAAGATGAACATTAACAAAAGCAAAACGAGGATAATGGAATGTAGTCAAATTAAATCGGGTGATGCTGAGGGAATTAGATTAGGAAATGAGACACTTAAACTAGTAAAGGAGTTTTGCTATTTAGGAAGTAAAATAACTGATGATGGTCGAAGTAGAGAGGATATAAAATGTAGACTGGCAATGGCAAGGAAAGCGTTTCTGAATAAGAGAAATTTGTTAACATCGAATATAGATTTATGTATCAGGAAGTCGTTTCTGAAAGTATTTGTTTGGAGTGTAGCCATGTATGGAAGTGAAACATGGACGATAACTAGTTTGGACAAGAAGAGAATAGAAGCTTTCGAAATGTGGTGCTACAGAAGAATACTGAAGATAAGGTGGATAGATCACGTATCTAATGAGGAGGTATAGAATAGGATTGGGGAGAAGAGAAGTTTGTGGCACAACTTGACTAGAAGAAGGGATCGGTTGGTAGGACATGTTTTGAGGCATCAAGGGATCACAAATTTAGCATTGGAGGGCAGCGTGGAGGGTAAAAATCGTAGAGGGAGACCGAGAGATGAGTACACTAAGCAGATTCAGAAGGATGTAGGTTGCAGTAGGTACTGGGAGATGAAGCAGCTTGCGCAGGATAGAGTAGCATGGAGAGCTGCATCAAACCAGTCTCAGGACTGAAGACAACAACAACAACACTACTTATTGAATACCCCTCGTACATTCAGTTATCCTGCTGGTGGAAGGCTTCGTAAAAATCGAATACATCTAGAATTAAGACGTGTATGCGGTCCGGAATAACGTTCACGCGGTCTATAGCTGTCGTAGTGCCTTCGATCAGTTGGACGCTGTGGCCGAGCGGTTCTAGGCGCTTCAGTCCGGAACCACGCTGCTGCTACGGTAGCAGGTTCGAATCCTGCCTCGGGAATGGATGTGTGTGATGTGCTTAGGTTAGTTAGGTGTAAGTAGTTCTAAGTTCTAGGGGACTGATGACCACAGCAGTTAAGTCCCATAGTGCTCAGAGCCGTTTGAACCATTTTTTTGTTTGGTCTCATCAGTGTATTTTGAGTGTGTTATAGTCCCCGCTCGACCTCCTTTGGGTTTGCTAGAACCCACTACAATGCCGTGGCGAATGTCTCAAGCGTTTTTTGCAGACCAACTCTGCACAGTTATACAAACTGCCATGCCACTTACTGCTCGACAACTGCCCTAACACGCCCATATTCCCGGTACAGTGGGGACTGCATTGTGATTTGGAGACGGAACGGTGTGAAGCGCACAGCCGAGCCCGTCAAGTGAGAAATCCTTCTGGTCGCCGCGGGCTCCAGTCTCCCCCGCCAACTTGCGCCTCCCGCGGGAACCAACAATAAGTGAATCACGCCGGGGCTAATGCACCGAGCCAGAGACGAACGCGTGCTTGCCTCTACAGGCGGAAAGCCATCTCTGTCCTGCTATTCACTGGCGTTCAACAAGTGATCTTGTAACACCTGAAATATCGATAGATTTCCCTTAAGCAATATTATTTAACTAATAAAAATCAAAGAGAGGTAGTCATACAATTTACATTTTGATATGATAATTAGTTTGGATTCAAAGAAACTTTATTTTACGTCTAAGACCGGCAAACTACCACCTTTCTCTCCGTAACAAACATAACGAGGACTATTCAGAGAGTAAGGTCCGATCAGTTGTAAAAGCAACCACAGCGAAAATCAAAAATGTTTTAAAATTTTTTTATTTGCACCAGTTGGCTACACCTTCCAGCTACTTCTCTATGTAGTCGCGCCTCCGACTGAAGCGTTTATCGTAGTACTGGACCAGCTTTCCAGTACGCTGTTAATAGAAGGCAGCTGCCTGTGATTTCTGCCAATTATCTACGCTGATTCAAAAAGTTCAAATGGCTCTGAACACTATGGGACACAACATGTGAGGTCATCAGTCCCCTACAACTTAGAACTACTTAAACCTAACTAACCTAAGGACAGCACATACAACGATGACCGAGGCAGGATTCGAACCTGCGACCGTAGCGGTCGCGCGGTTCCAGACTGAAGCGCCTAGAACCGCTCGGCCACACGGGCCGGCCCCTGCGCTGATGTACAGCTTATTGTCTGTGTCAAAATGATGTCTTCGTAGACACGGTACATATAAGCAGAAATGAAAATCAGAGACAGCCAATTCGGGCAGTACGGTCTGTAGTCAACCATTTCCCATCGAAAAAAGCTACAGGAGCGTCTTCATGGCCCCTGCAGTGTACGGCCGAGGACTGTCATGAAGAAGGAAATGCATGACAGTTACGTTGTGCGGGATGCATGAAATTAGGTCAGATCTCTCCCAGGCACTCATACTTAGTGGGAGAGTTTTTTCAAGGCATCTTACATGCTCAATGAACGCTCAGAACTGAAAATAGCGACGTGACGCGATTGACGGTCATGCTAGAGACACTGCCCAACACATCCATGCAAAGCTTCATCGTATTGTCACTGTGTTTTCCATTTCACGATCGATCGGACCTTACTTTCCGAATAATCCTCCAATGTTGAGCTGTATGGAATCAAGAATTTGAAGAAATTCCCGGATACTCGCCAAACCGTGACGTCAGGCTATAAATTTCCCGACTTAGATCCTGATTACTGTTAGGCGCTCTCAAATGTGAAATGGAAACTTCTAGGTGTCTTTAGTCATCCACCCATATCCCTTGCGAATCCCAGTGTGGTAAAATAAATACAGTTAGCCGGCCGAGGTGGCCGAGCTGTTCTAGGCGCTTCAGTCCGGAACCGCGTGACTGCTACGGTCGCAGGTTCGAATCCTGCCTCGGGCATGGATGTGTGTGATGTCCCTAGGTTAGTTAGGTTTAAGTAGTTCTAAGTTCTAGGGGACTGATGACCTCAAATGTTAAGTCCCACAGTGTTCAGAGCCAAATACAGGTTCTATTTCCGTTTCACATGGCCGATTGTTGAATTACAACTGAATGAATGAGGCTTCTATTTTAAATGTGCTTGTTTGGCTGGCGGCTGTGGCAGGAATGACCTTTCCTCCCCTGTGAAGGCGTTTGCTACTCCTCGAGAATGAAAGACCAGCAGGGAGTCGCTTTCTCCGTGACGGCCAGGCGTAATAGTCTACCTATCTTTCTGTTACTCCGCGCCGACTAGAGCTCGGCAACAAAACTGCTCCTCTTCTAAAACTGGTGGTACTTCGCAACCAGATCCATCACATATTTACTGACATGGGAATTTTGTTCCACAATAAAACCGTGGCTCGGATAAATGCAGAGCATAAAATATGGGATCACCAGGATAGCGGGCTCAGCAAACTAACATAATAAGAGGCCATGTATGTGGGAGATAACACCATTATATTATTTAATAACCAACGATACTCGTCCAGAACGGTAAACACTGACAAAATATAGAACTGTTTACTGCAAAAAATGGGTACCGCATCTTAATGATTGATGGGAATCGCTACCAGAAATTTTAATCATAAATTAAAAATAGCATCTGTCTTCATAAGCAAGGTAGTCACCACAATAGTCATTGCTTCTGACCATAGCCTACCATTGACTTAAAGAACACACTTTAAAACACTGAAAGGCTGTTACCCAAGGCAGAAGTGTTGGTAAGTGGTTGGAAATAGCAAGGGTAGGAGCTGCAGAGATGAGAACTCATTCGGGGTACTGAAAACTCCCGACATAGGTTCTCCACCTGGCTTTGCTTCGAAGCCCCGATTGTAGGCTGCAAAATATCGCGTTGCGCAGGTACGTCGGCGGTGAAATACTTGTAACATCGCGTCGCAGTTGGTGAAATTCATGTTCCATACAACACTGCTTAATGCACGGAGGAACGTCTGACTTCCTCTGCTCGCTAACACTTGCTAAATATGAACATCAGTCTGCATCGGAAAACAGACCAAGATGGACACGCGAGGTTAACTGCTCTTCTACTGTCAGTTAATCTTCTTTGCCCTACGCGGGATGACTCGTCTCCACCAATATATAATATGAACGAAGTCCAGGAACAGAGTGAAAGTAGGGTGAGGTGGGATCGCAGTTTTTCTAGCTCCGTTTCCAACAGGAGCTGCCCAAGTCTACACGCTGCCAACCATCTAGTACCGATGGAGCGAGCGCCTACAGCCACACATCAGACCCGCGATGGACCGCTGGAACTGAGCCCGGGTGCCACACAGAGTGCATACGTGAGAGGAGTCTTAACGTAGTAGGCGCGTTTTAAAGAGTTCGTTAGCTGCTATCTTGTGGCTTTTCATTAATGAGCTGCATCTAATACCGTTCACTGAAACCTTAGCTACAGTGACTCATACACCTGACACCGAGCGAGGTGGCGTACTGGTTAGCACACTGGACTCGCATTCGTGAGGACGACGGTTCAAATTCCCATCCATCCAGATTTTGGTTTACCGTGGTAGCCCTACATCGCATCAGGCAAATGACGGGGTTGTTTCTTTGAAAAGGGCTCGTCCAGCTTCCTTCCTCATATTCTTGTAATTCGAGCTTGTGCTCTGTCTAAGTGACATTATATTCCTTCCTTCTGTACCTGCTGACGATATTGATAGCCCTCCTTCTTCAATCCAACGAAATTAAAGACTGAATATTTGGGCGATCCACTTGGTCCCCATCTTCAGCAGAGACGCTGCTGCAGCTGCTGGGGCTCCCACTCAAAACTAATGCCAAGGCTGGAAACCGTCGTTCTATACAAGTTCGTTAGAAACTTTTTGAAAAATTTATAACAGTGTTACAGGGTAGGTTGTGTTGAGAAATAATTTTTAAGAAAAAAATGTTACCGAGTTAATCACCATTCAAGTGAGCCAACCATGCCACCGCACGCGCAAATTTAAGCTACCCACCAGAGACGGTATCATCAAATGTGTTCCTCGTTTTGATTCCTAAAACAGAACAGGAAAGAGATACAATAATTGGACAGGGGACCGTATGAGATATCGAATCCGAGCCAAAGGCTCGTGCGATATTATCTACGCTATTAGAACAACTGACAGTAACAGTATCTGGTGGGCCGCTTGAATATGCGCACCCAGAGGTTAGATTGGCTAACTTCAATGTTAATTAACTCGGAAACGGTGCAACGTATCGATTTTTTTTCCTAACAATTATTCCGCAGGACAACCTACTCTCCAACACTCTCACAAGCTTTTCGGACTGTGTCTGACTGCCCTGTATAGGCCCCCGTATCATACGTGCCGCATATGTCGCCCACCACAAGCGCTGACAAACCCCTCCCCCACCCCCACCCCCCCACCCCCGGTCAACCAAAGACTGAGCTTCTGGCGCCGCAACTGGCGACACCAATACGTGACACTCAAAGACAATCCACAAATACAGAGGCTAGCAGCACCAAAGAACGTTGTGTTTTGTTGCGAGGTAGTACAGTATTGCACGTCCTGCTAAGAGGAGACCCTTGTCCCTATTAATCAGACTGTCTGCAAACCTAATTCCAATTGCTTCCTCTTGCTCTTCCAAAATTGGACGTACTGGCAACTGCCAGGGTTTTGTCAAACTTTATCCCAGTCAAACAATGTACTGCTACTGCCGATTTTGCAGGCCGTTGTGGCCTAATGTGACGCTGATGTTCCATGCTCCAGTCCTGAATTGTAAGCCTTCCGACAATGACGCGGAATTCTGTTTACGCAAGGCTTCTTAAGTTCCAAATCATCCTTAACAGAGACGAGTAGTGCCTTAATCGTGACAGGTGGATGGAAGACACTCTTAATATCGAATCTCCTTAAAATTATTCCAGTCTTAAAAAGATATTCCCCAGCGTGAGTGATGAAGGGCACAATCTAAGACTGTCAGCAGGGGTGGCCGAGCGGTTCTATGCGCTACAGTCTGGAAACGCGAGACCGCTTCGGTCGCAGGTTCGAATCCTGCCTCGGGCATGGATGTGTGTGATGTCCTTAGGTTAGTTAGGTTTAAGTAGTTCTAAGTTCTAGGGGACTGATGACCTTAGCAGTTAATTCCGATAGTGCTCAGAGCCATTTGAACAATCTGTGATTTCTCCTGAAGCTGGTGGACAGCTGGATAGCCGAAATATTGAATTGTGTTGATTTTATAATCCGGCAGCAAACCTGAGGAGCCTACCAAGAAAGCATACGCAGTCACATCAAGGGAGATTGCATGATGAATGTCACCCATGAAATTTTTCGGGCGTATCAACCGAACCAGAGTGTCGTCTTGAAGAAACGTTTCGACTGGTTTTCCATCCTACTTATCCAGCAAGGCAGTGCAATGGATTAGTTTACAAATAACTTTCCTGTTACCAGTCCCGATCTTTTTTTTTTTCATATTGTACACGAAGCGTTTTAGGAAATGATTCCCATTTTCAAGTGTGCTTCCTCTTTGTGCTATCCTATTTTTACGTAATATTTTCGAAATGTAAGGTTCTGCTTTGTTTTGTTGACTCTACTGCAATACATAAAGAGGGCAATTTTTAGATAGTTATCAATTGTTGTATATGTAGTTAACGGCGAAATTTGATAACTGACTAAAGATTTCACGTTTTCTATATTTTGCAGTACAGTCAACAAAGCTAAGCAGAACCTCAAATTTCGAAAATATTACGTAAAAATTGCGTATTACAAAGAGAAAACACACTTGAAAATGGGAATCATTTCCCGAAACGCGTCGTGTGTAATATGAATAAAATAAAATCGCGATCGGTAGCACAAAAATTATTTATAAACAAACCCATTGTTTTCACAGTCGCAGGCTTCCGTAAAGCCATTTATAATGGACAAAACCAGAAGGCAGCGCAAAGCTGAAACTCTCGCTTCTAAGCAACATAAGGCGTGGTCATTTGCCAGTAGAACAGTCATCAGTTTGTTTTTTCTTTGTTTTCCTTCGAAAGTTAGGACAAATCCTAATATCAAAAATGTTTAACTGACAACTTTTTCACCATAATTCACTCAATTTCTTTAATGGCTTTACTGTAATCGTAAGTTGTTTAAGGCACAAGAATCTGATGTGGAAGAAAAAGAAGAAAATTAAGTACGTTGTTAGCTTTTGTCACGACACCAGTTCACTATCAGGTATCACGCCGGGGGCCGTTCCGGTCGCCTCGCAGATTGAGTAAACCAGTTCAAAGGCGACGGCTTAGCGGGGTGCCATCTTAGCGACATCGCAACTGATATGTTTATATATACCGTACTCTCATCTGTATGCAGCCAACTCCTCAGCTGGCCTCGCAGAGTTTAAATGGACTCTGTCCTCTCTAACGAATAGACTGGATGACCTCTAGGGTTGAAGGCTTCGCGTCCCGTAATGAATCCAATTACAGTGCCAGTACCTACAAAGAACCTCAGTTCAATGCAACGGCCGTACGCCACCTTAATGGAGAGCCTGCATGGTACCACTCTACTGAGCGACGTCGGAGCCATCAGTAACCTCCCAATCATCCATGTTCTGCTCTCCTGTGGAGTGCATCCTCCACTGGAGCAAACACATGAATGGTGCGGATAGCAGGGTGGCTCAGAATGAAAAGTTCAGTGAAGTTTTGTGAGCTCTTCTTGGGTCCGCAGACATGTCTGTGGCTTGCATTGACATGGAGAAGGCGAAGTTTGTTTCCATTTTTGGGCGAACACGCTGAATTGGTTCTTAAATTTGCTGAGGGTAGCACAATGAACTTCCGAGTTCATCGTTGCATCATGAGGGAGGGCATCAAACAGAGCAACCCCACTCAATGTCCCAGAAGACCGTCGCCATGACATTACCGGCCAAAAGTACGGCCTGAACTTGTTTTTCGGAGGATAGCTGGTGTGGCGCCACTCCCTGGACTGCCGTTTTGTTCCCAGTTCGAAGTGACCAATCCATGCTTCGTCACATGGGACGATGTTCGACAAAAATATTTCACCACCAGCCTCTCAACGCGCAAGCAATTCCACACAGATGGTCGTACGTTGCTCTTTATGATCTTCCGTTAGGCGGACTCCAGCGGGCACACACCTCCGAGTGTCCCAAATGTGGACGAATGTGTCAGCACAACCAGTAGATGCGTCCAATAGAGCAGCGACGCGTTTAATGTCATCCATTGATCACCTCGAATGAGAGCGTTAGCACGTTCCAACGTCGCAGGAGACACACTTCTGTTAGTCCGGCCGCCAACGGGAGATAGGACAGGTTTGCGCAACCTTGTTGCGATGATGACGGACGCCTCGTACAACTACTCAGTGAGCTTTTTTTCACTGCCAGGTCTCCTTAGACATTCTGTAAGCGCTTATGAATATCTGCTGTGCTCTGGTTTTCCACGAAAAGAAACTCAAAGACATCTCTGTGCCTGGAACGCTCCTCCGTTACAGACGCCAATTTGAGAGCTACGTATTTGGACTTATTAGAGCACTTTCTGTATCTAATTTACACAAGCATTACTATCTTCGGGGCAAGAGACTCCATTTCCACTAATATCTTTGTACCAATTTCACACATGATGTCTCTGTATGAATGAAAGTTTCCGACTTGATAGTTAAGATATGCCGTTGGATATTTAGAGGATGGTTGTAAACTATTGAGGAACTAATTGACTTGACTGACATTATCACTTTCATTGCTCAAATGTTTGGGACATATACACATAGCAGCAGCAGAGGATGCTGAACGTGCCAAAAGAAGGACGGCTAGTATAGTCATAGATTCGTTCGGCAGACGGTGTAATGTCGCGGAAACGCTAAGAAATGCTAATTAGAAGACGCACGAAGATAAATGCCAATTATCCCTCGGAAGGATACTTGCAGTGATTCAAGCACCAGCATTAAGTAAAGACTCAAGACATACTCCTGAGCTCTCTACGTATCGTTTGCGAAAGAACCGCGAAGATACCACTAGACTGTTTCCAGCGTGCCCAGAATAATGTAACCTGTCGTTCTTTCGGCACTCAACTAGAACGTAAAGAAACTCCAGCATGTGGTAAAATGCCAAGTACCCTCTGCCATGCAATTCATTGTGCTTTGCAGAATGTGTATGGAGGTGTAGATTTACAACTACTGCAACTTATCGGTTTCGCAACCGTAAGTTAACTCCTTAAAAGAAGTAAATGTGTTAAATTGTAAAATGTCGAACTTTTCCTTGGAACGTCGCTTCTACTGCTCTCTCAGAGGACCTTTTTGATACTGTTGCCAAATATCCAGCAAGATGGACACATTCTACTACTTTTCTTAGTACTCTGAGCTCCTCAGTACTAAATCTTGGATTGGGAAAGCTCGTTATTCGATTACCGAATTATTGCTTGAACATCCTGACGTGCGTTTTTAATTTCATAATGCAGCTTTCTTTCTGTTGCACATGCTTTTTATTAATAACGGATATCAATCATTCGCTAATACACTCCTGGAAATGAAAAAAAGAACACACTGACACCGGTGTGTCAGACCCACCATACTTGCTCCGGACACTGCGAGAGGGCTGTACAAGCAATGATCACACGCACGGCACAGCGGACACACCAGGAACCGCAGTGTTGGCCGTCGAATGGCGCTAGCTGCGCAGCATTTGTGCACCGCCGCCGTCAGTGTCAGCCAGTTTGCCGTGGCATACGGAGCTCCATCGCAGCCTGTAACACTGGTAGCATGCCGCGACAGCGTGGACGTGAACCGCATGTGCAGTTGACGGACTTTGAGCGAGGGCGTATAGTGGGCATGCGGGAGGCCGGGTGGACGTACCGCCGAATTGCTCAACACGTGGGACGTGAGGTCTCCACAGTACATCGATGTTGTCACCAGTGGTCGGCGGAAGGTGCACGTGCCCGTCGATCTGGGACCGGACCGCAGCGACGCACGGATGCACGCCAAGACCGTAGGATCCTACGCAGTGCCGTAGGGGACCGCACCGCCACTTCCCAGCAAATTAGGGACACTGTTGCTCCTGGGGTATTGGCGAGGACCATTCGCAACCGTCTCCATGAAGCTGGGCTACGGTCCCGCACACCGTTAGGGCGTCTTCCGCTCACGCCCCAACATCGTGCAGCCCGCCTCCAGAGGTGTCGCGACAGGCGTGAATGGAGGGACGAATGGAGACGTGTCGTCTTCAGCGATGAAAGTCGCTTCTGCCTTGGTGCCAATGATGGTCGTATGCGTGTTTGGCGCCGTGCAGGTGAGCGCCACAATCAGGACTGCATACGACCGAGGCACACAGGGCCAATACCCGGCATCATGGTGTGGGGAGCGATCTCCTACACTGTCCGTACACCTCTGGTGATCGTTGAGGGGACACTGAATAGTGCACGGTACATCCAAACCGTCATCGAACCCATCGTTCTACCATTGCTAGACCGGCAAGGGAACTTGCTGTTCCAACAGGACAATGCACGTCCGCATGTATCCCGTGCCACCCAACGTGCTCTAGAAGGTGTAAGTCAACTACCCTGGCCAGCAAGGTCTCCGGATCTGTCCCCCATTGAGTATGTTTGGGACTGGATGAAGCGTCGTCTCACGCGGTCTGCACGTCCAGCACGAACGCTGGTCCAACTGAGGCGCCAGGTGGAAATGGCATGGCAAGCCGTTCCACAGGACTACATCCAGCATCTCTACGATCGTCTCCATGGGAGAATAGCAGCCTGCATTGCTGCGAAAGGTGGATATACACTGTACTAGTGCCGACATTGTGCATGCTCTGTTACCTGTGTCTATGTGCCTGTGGTTCTGTCAGTGTGATCATGTGATGTATCTGACCCCAGGAATGTGTCAATAAAGTTTCCCCTTCCTGGGACAATGAATTCACGGTGTTCTTATTTCAATTTCCAGGAGTGTATTAGATTCCCTGATTATCCCTGTAGACTAAAAAGAAGAAATAAATGAATTACGTATTACACATGTATATGGATGCCCTAATTAACAGTACGCTAAACACATATGCACATAAAACAAAAACCATGGTGACAGACAAAGTAACCAAGCATTTGAGAATCAACATCGGAATACGACACACACTAATGAAATGGCTAAACGAGTTCTGATGTTTGGGTAGTCAGTGACTGGTGATGACAGAAGAGCCAAGCGAATTTCAAAAGAGTGGTCCTAATAACTAACCAAGCATTAATAAATGAAAGTAGTATGTTTACGAGCAGCCACCTTAGTACAGAAACTAGGAAAAATATTGTCAGCCCGTGTGTTTGGAGCGCTACGACTGCGAATGGCCGACTCCTGCGAAAATTGAAAGTATCAGAGGCAAAAAGTAAAGAAACATAACGAGACAGAAACATTAAAACATGGAGGTGAGTGACAAAAGACGTACTCGAGAGAAAGAAACTCTAATGAGGCTGTGCCAAAAGAAATCGGCGGAATATCTAGACTGGTTAACAACATACAAAAAACAGTGATGAGGCACTGGATTTGGCGCTATGACTTAAATGATATCGTACAAGAAAAATTTCGCAGCAAATGTCATTGGGCTGGTCAATGTCAATATGGTTCCTAAAATGAGTTCAGTGGAATGAACTTTAAAAGCTGTATCAACATGGTGTGGACAGCACGAAACAGAGGAGACTCGTTACATCAACAAGACAGTGCCTTCAGCGAATGATTAGCTGTAACAGGTTTTGTTTTCATTTTTAATGCATAATTCCAGTCAAATCCTCACCAATAATGCGTTCAGAGATATCAAAATGGAACTCACAATATTATGTATTTAAAAACAAGTTTAGGACTTTAAATGTCGTAAACTTTGCATCACGTGAGATCTGTTATCTAAGGCTATTTTATCTGCAGCTACGGTAGTCTTTCGTAATCTAATGATAGTATAATGAGCCGACAACTGGTTTAGTTAGTAAATAAAAGCACTGGAGGACATCAAGAAACAGTTTCCTTTTTTCTGTAATTTATTCCCTGTTAGAACCCTCATAAATCAACCCGCCCGTTAGCCGTGCGCATTAAAGCGCCGCTTCAGGAACGCGGAGGTGCGCCAACCCAGGATCGAATCCGCCCGGCAGATTAACGACGCGAGTCGGTGTGCCGGCCACCCCGAATGCGGTTATAAGGCGGTTTCCATAGCCCGCTAAGCGAATAACGGTATTTGTATCCAAGTACCGCCGCAGTTGAAATATGCATATTTAGGAACCTTCATATGAAAGCGTTGTGTGTGGTCTTTCGGATGTGTCCGAAAGAAAGGACACCAAGCATTCATTTACAGAACTGATTCGCTTCGATGGAGAATGAATTCACAACATTCAATATGGATACATACTTACTTTCGACTTACGTTAGGTTAGGTTAGGTTAGGTTCAGTGGTCATCTAAAATTTGAAAGCACAGGGACTGCAAATTGGTGGTGTGACTGTGGGTCAGCCGGGTAGCGCGCCAAAGAGTCCTTGCATCTGTGATTAACGCTGTGTGCGAATGACGCAGTGGTTAACACAACTACCTAGTAAACAAGAGGTCGCGGGATCGAGTCCCGATCCGGCACAAATTTTTCACTCGTCGCCGCTGATTTCGCATAACGTCCCAGTGCAGCTGATATCATCAGCTCCTTCGCTTTCCTGTCATTTCTCCCACCTCAACCCTTAATTTACATAGTTTGCAATCTTTGGCTCACTTGCACAAGAAAAACACTACACATAGCCCGTTGGGGTGCACATATTCCGTCTCAGGAGGTAATGGGGTGGCGAAAGGAAAGACATCCGGTGACCTCTTATACTGATCATGTTAAATTCATCAAAAATCACGCTCAACCTGCGCCGACCCGAGAAAAAAAAGGCACAACAAGAAGAAGAACCCACATAAAATGAGCCTCTGCCAGGTCATAGAGCGTTAATACGATAAATGACTAATTCCATTATCGCATGGGGATGCACCGTGTTTCTAAAGGACTGATGTGGAATTGCTGTTTGAGAAGTGAGATCACACAGTCGTAATACAATAGCGCTGGTCTCTGCTGTACAAACATTGGTTTTGTAGTCGGACGGAGAGACTTTGAATAAAACTGGTGGTGTGATCGCACGTCAGCATTACACAGTGTAAAAACAAGCTTCACTCGCATAGGGAATTTTTACTTGACTGTATGTGTGTGTGTGTGTGTGTGTGTGTGTGTGTGTGTGTATGTGTGTGTGTAACACGTGCAAGTCCACTACAACAATATCGTATTTACTGCTAATGCGATGTGTGCACCTCGTGTGGTCCTAGTGGAGATAAAATGTTGGTAATATGTAAAGATGGATAGTCATGGATCAGCAGCGCAACGGATTTATCGTTTACTTAGTAATTATATTGCTTGTAATACAACTCCCACCAAATGTAGGAGCTTATGGAGACTTAGAATTTATTTATTTATTTTTTTACTTTGGGTTCAACCTTGTGGGGGTGACAAATTCAACGCTGCACAGTATTTCAGACGCTGTAGAACTGTGAGAGTCTTATTAGTCTCTAACTATGGTGTTTTACTGATCGCAGGACGGCAGGACGAAGAGAATATGTTGTCTTCACTTCTGTTGCCTACGAAAATTTATTAACTCATATACAGTCGTTTACGAGATACTTTTATTGCATCTACAAGCTCATTCTAGAGACCACCAATAATACTGTTCGGAACGACCATTTCTAGTACAGAACATATACATTATAATCTAACATCTGGACCACAGCTCTTTCACTTTATTTAAGATTCATGAGGATCTATCAAAAAAGTCTCTGAAGTGCTGATGTACTACTCTTGTTACTCATTCATTCACTGTACAATCAAAAAAAAAAAAACCCTTGAATGAGTTTCACATAAAAGTGTCACTTCTCAAGAGAAATTATAGCTGAAATGTTCTGGCTATTAAAAATTTTTACTGGACCGAGGTTGGAACTTGGCACCTTTGCACGAGTCCTGGTTCTGTATACAGTTTTAATCTGACAGGGAGTTACAAATCTGCGCACACTCCGCCGCTGAATGAGAACTCATGCGAGAAAATGATTGTAGCTGTTTCTGCTCTTGCACTGACCAGCCAAAACATGATGACCACTCCCCAAAGCGACGTTAGATGCCGCCTGGTGGCGTTGTGGGCATGCGATGCGCTAACAAAAGTTGAAACATCCAATTAGGAAAAAAATTATAAATGACTGTGCTGATAACCTCTACGTTATTTGATTTTCAAACAGCTGAGCAAAACTGAACGTACTCAGACATTTCTCTCTTTACTTATTCTGATCAAAACTAAACTGACAATATTTTTAACGCAGCGGAATCTGACTTTCAATAATCCCTACAAAAGAATGGCCCTGACTAACAATAACGTGCACCTCTCATGAATCACTTACCTCACAGCGAGCGCCAATACTGCCAGCTAAATAAAAGATTCTAACTATGGAAACCACTAACTACTGATAGGCATAATTAGCAAATGAAAGATTTTGACGGAGAGCAAACAATGTATTAACCTTAATAGTGTTACAAATTTCGTTTTTCTGACGGACACACGTCCAGATCGTCCGCTCTCAAAACTCTGCCATTTCTCTCTCCACATCCACCACTACTGGCGGCTCACCCCCAACTGCGCAACGCTACGCGCTGTTCACATCCAACTGCCCAACACTACACAAGCGAATATTCCAACGATGCCAACCAGCCACAGACTGCACACAGCACAGTCAGCGATTTTCATACACAGCACTAAGTGGCGTTACCAACATAAAAACCTAAACAGCCTACTTACAAAGTATGCGGAGCTGATGCGGACGGAGGATCAACCTAGCAAAGATATGGGCTGCAAATGTGGAAATACATTGAGATAAGCGAGTTTGACACAGGGTAGATCATTATTACGCTGAGCTCGTGAACATGTATCTCGAAAACGGCGAAGCTGGTCGATTGTTTACGTGCTGCTGTCCTGAGCATCTACGGAGAGGGGTACAAGGACAGTGAAACTGTGGCATCTCTGCCGAAAGAGGACGATGCTGGTGCTAGCACAAGTATTTCGGAGCACGCCGTTCACCGTACGATGTTGAACATGGAGCTCCACAGCAGACCACCCCCAACCTGTGTTGATCTAACGACATCAATTACGATTGCAGTTGACACGGGACCATCCAAATTCGACTGTCGATCAGTGGAAACATGTTGGCTCTTCGGGTGGATCAAATTTTTGCTACATTAGGTTGGTGGTTCAAAGCCATCATAGAGATGAATGGCGGCTCGAAAGGTGATCCGCGCCACGGACGCTGGCTGATGCAAGCAGTGTTACGCTATGGGAGACATTCTGCTGCGCTTGTATGGGACCTATGGTAGTAATCGAAGACACGCTGACAACTGCGAAGGAGCATTATAGTGAGCTCACATTGATCTCTCGGCGACCAAATTTGCCTGATGTAAATCCCATGGAACCAATCTGGGTAGCTATCGGGTGCCCTCACCGGTTACACAAATCAGCGGCTCGTTATTTACGGGAATTAAATGACCTGTGCATAGCCATCTAATGCCACATTCCTCCACAAACATACCAAGAAACTTTCGGATCCTCGATAGGCAGAGTCAGTGATGTATTTCGTTCCAAAGACGGAGAAACAAGCTATTTCGCAGGTGCTCGTAATGTTCTGGCTTATCAGTGTAGATGAGTGAGATATCGCTAACGTGCACCGTCAGTTTCCAAGTAAGTTCGTGTTTGGTATATTTGTCACGAGCAAGTTGTGAATATAACGTCCCGATGACATCTATTCACTGTTTCTCATATTACGAAGGGCTTTCAATAAGCACCGCAACAACTTTTTTATCTTTGTCAATTTCGGTTTAAAAATGCGTAATTTGTTGTGGGACAAAGTGGAATTTTCTCATTTCGGCCCCTATAGTTTCATGAAGTACTCTTAGGTGCCGACGTTATACATAGCTTTCAAAATGGCTTCTTTCACGGAGGTGCGTTCCAAGCATAGAGCTATCAACGAGTATCTTTCGGCGGAAAACAAAATCGTCGCAGACATTCATAAGCGCTTTCAGAACGCCTACGCAGACACACCAGTGAACAAAAGCACGCTGAATCGTTGGCCGAGGAATCTGTCATCATCGCAACAACGTCGCAAATCCGTCCAAACTCCCGCTTACCGGCCTGTCGCACACGCTTGCGAATCCTGCATTGTTATAACGTCTGGACATTCTCATTCGAGGTGATTCGATGGATCACAGCCAAACATCTCCATGAAAACGCAACGCCTCTCACTAGTCTTTGCATCAGAGAGGAGTTCACGCAACTCCGTTGGACTGTTCGTCCTCATCCATCCTAAATCCCGAATCTCGCACCTTCCGACTTCCTGTTTGTCCCAAAGGCGGCTGGCAGCTGTGACCGAGCGGTTCTAGGCGCTTCAGTCTGCAACCACGCTGCTGCTACGGTCGCAGGTTAGAATCCTGTCTTGGGCATGGATGTGTGTGATGTCCTTAGGTTAGTTAAGTAGTTCTAAGTCTAGGGGACTGATGACTTCAGATGTTAAGTCCCATACTGCTTAGAGCCATTTGAGCCATTTTGTCCCAAAGAAGGATGCACTCCGCGGGAAGCAGTACATGGATAATGGGGAGGTTATTACCGCAGCACGACAAACCAGTAGAGTGGTAATATCCGAACTTACCGTTCCTCCTAGTAAGGTGAACGGAGATTGTGTTTAAAAATAGGGTTTAGTAGCCAAAAGAGTGGGGAATGACATGGTGTATTGTAATCCTGAATAAAAGCAGCCTGCTATCAGGAATAAATGTATTGCATTACTTACTGAACGCCCCTTGTATCATTTACAGATACAATATATAAACGACTATCCTGAGCCGTAGTTATTTTTAACCATATGCACATGCACACTATACGAATCCCAGAGGCAGTACTAAACTGTAAACGCAACAGTAGAATATTCGTATGATGTCCCATGAAGGTATTGCAATACTAGCTTTAATATCAAATTGTAACATTTCTCCTAGGACTAAGACATGTGAGTATGCTGACGATAATACGCAGCTGCCTTTCTGAGCATATAAGCAGACATATATAACTGGAAGCTTCTCTGCAGTAACAGTTTATCCACGACAGCTACTTTGAGATCTTCAACTGTAAGAGAAATCTTTGCATCAAGATAAAAAGAGAGAAATAAGATCAACGCACAGTATCATCAGTGGTCTAAGAAGTAAACAGATGTTTCTATCCGAAGCTGCTTGACAGATTTTCGGGTCCTTCATACGGATTAAGTGAGATTCCACAAAGTCCATGTACAGAATCTAGCGCAAAAGTTAAACATACGTGGCAAAAACGGCTGTGGTTGATTGTGTAAGCACCGGCGAGTCCTTTACACATACAGAAACAGAAGAGAGAGAGAGAGAGAGAGAGAGAGAGAGAGAGAGAGAGAGAGAGAGAGAGAATGATGGGTAGGGGGGAGGAGGAGGCAAAGAAACACTTTCAACAGCGTCTTACAAGTTTACTGAATAACAGCATATTCGCATCTCCGCTGCGACTTATTTATTTTTAGTTCTAAGTGCAGAGAACTTTCCAGACTTGTGGCAATTTTCAGCTGTATCTCACATAAAAAGCGAAGTGTACATTACTGAAGTTCACAGTATGTATATAGATTTATTCCAAATTATGTAAGCTACGTCATCGCGGAATTTAGGACTGCAGTAGTAAAAACGAGCATGTCATCAGTACATACGGACAGATGCAATGAAACGGAAAGCTGATGAAATACACATTCAGTCCAAAAACAGCGTCGGCCTCGACAGTGTTCTTAAGGGGAGGTTTACCATCTTTTGGTTAAAAAAATCGATTTTTTAAATTGCATTTTTGGATCTATAAAAGTGTTTAGAATCCACCCCTGAAACGGTTTTTTCGAATACGGAACGGAAATGTTTAATATTCGCAGTTGAAGAAAAAAATGCTCCTGCCTGAAATCTGCCTTGTTTACTCACCAGTTTGTTTCTTTAAAAGGACTAGTTATTGTACCGGTGCTTGGGAGGAAACACACAAAATTCAAATGAAAGTTTGAACACGTGCGTTTGGAAGTTAGCCACCAAGCATTTGCATTTTGGTGCGAAGACTGTGGAGATTGCAACTTTTCTGGCAGTGAGCAGCTTCAACGAAGGGTATTCAGCAATTATGAAGACCATGACAACGATGGACTTTACCCTGGGACTCTATTCGACGCAGTTCGCCATCATTCGGACGACCACCGGATTCAAGCGACCGAAAACCGCTTGTCAGCGGCCGTACGAGCGGCTCTGGAGCAATGCAGGATGGCCCAGATCGAGCAGGACGCACTCTATGAGGAAGGACTAGTTTATGGACCAGGAATGGCAGATTGAACGTAATTCGCATAATATTGCATTTATATGTAGTCAAACCTTCAAACGTGTTTTTCTCGAAATGGCGTCTTTTTTATCGCGCAGTATGGTAACTTCAAATCTACTGAACCGATTAGGATGATTCTTTGTTTCCGACGAAGATAACTAAATTGTCTAGGAGTTTTACTACTTTTATCTCAATTCATTAACAATAAATATTTTTACTTGGCTGACGAAGTCGAAACATCGATGGAGAAAACCCTATTTTTTTCAAATGGCCGCCATTTTGTTCCCTATGGTCCAAATAACTTACGAGATGTACAATTCCTAAAGAATCTTACGTACTTAGCCAACGTCAACTCAATTTTGATTTCAGACGGGCCGGCTGACCTGTGACATACCGCGCGTGGAGGTCTACATCGAAATTTTGTTTCGTTCCGACGGCACTTCCGCCTATGCGTTTCGACATTTCCGGTAGAAATAATTTCAGTTTGTAGAGGAAACACCAATGAAAATTTTGACCAAATTTGAAATTCATATCTATAACGCATTCCGAGAAAAAAAATCTCAAAGAACATGCTTTTTCGAGACTAAGATAGTAAACCTCTACTTAATGTCACCTCGTGGTAATGTGACTGTAAAGTCCACTTGCTTCATACGCTGCCCATTATGGGTGCGCAAATATATGAACAGGAAACCCGTAACTCTGGATTGACAAGCAAACCCCATTATCTTGTCCACAGTCCTCTCAAGGCGATGCCAAAAGGAAGCCGGCGATTAACTTTCTCGTGCGCGCCGAGAGAAATTTATCAACACCTCCATTGTTCTGGTGAACAATTACATTCTGTCGTGCTAAGGGGAGAGCCTTATCCGGGGGGTAATGGCAATTTACACGTCGACAGACTGTATTTATTGTTCATGAGCACGTGTTTAGTAGTTATGACATGTAGGCGACGACAAAGAAAGTCGATTTCAGCTCTACAGTCCTATTGTTAAGTGAATGAAACGTAATCAAAAGACTTCAGTAGCACCAAGTAATGGTAGGGTTTTATATAATCCTTCTAGCAATGGCAGATCGATGACTGACTGCTGGAATACAGAGCTCTACAGAGACATTAGAGACAGCTACTAATCGACTTACAGCGCCTGAAGGCCAACTGTTTTACTTTATACCTTGAGAATTAACAACTAAATGAATTTTTCACTTTGAAGCGGAATGTGCGGTATTTTATTGTGCAGGATGGTCAAAACCAGAATAAAAAGCTTTAAATGTGTTGCAGAGGTGGTTGTGCTGAGAAAAAATTGCTAAGACAAAAATTTGATAGCTTGCGCCGTCCTCAAGTTACTTAGCGTTGAAATTAGCGAATCATGCCGTTGCGCATGTAATTTCAAGCACATGCACGCGCTAATTTGATCATTACCAGTTAAAATGTGTCTTTTTCGGAAGTGATGAATTAAGCTGGTGAGGAAAAAAATCTTTCTTCAGTTTGGCGACACTGTCCCTGGCACGCTGCTTGAACTGCGAGCTTGACGACATGATTGTCTAACGTCAGTGCTAAATAACTCGGAAAAGGCGCAAAATGTCCAATTTTTTTCTTAACAATAATTCCTCAACACAGTCTCTCCTGCAACACGGTAATAAGCTTTTCAAAGTCTCTCTGACCACCCTGTATAACTATAAAATACTGTGTAACATTTTCACTCTGGAAACAATTCCCTGGCAAGTGGCTAAGCCACTTTTCAGCAGTATCCTTTCTTCCAATAGTGCTACACCCGATAGGTATGCAGGAGAGGTCCTGTGAGATTCGGAATGTAGAAGGATAGTGGCGGATACAATTCCATGCATGGAGGGACGGGGAGGGGGGGGGGGGGGGTTTCGTCCCTGGATAGCTCAACGGGTAACACCACTCTCAGCGAAAGGAAAAGTCCTGCTTTAGAATCCCGCTCCGGTACACAATTCTAATCTGCCAGAAAGTTTCTACGCCTGATAGCTTGCTGACATGGCTTTCTCTGGATCCAGGTGTGTGTCAGTTACCAGAACGATCTGTAAACTGGATAGTTTATTGTGACCAAAACAATAATCAGTGCATTATAAATAATGACTGATAATCCTGAAGTTCAGATTAGTAACTTTACGTCATCTAGCCGATTATTCACCGTCCTAGCAGACAGAAGATTGGGGTTAATCGTTCTTATAAGTGACTGCTTATGCTGTCTTAATTCAATGTTACTCCAGAATTAGGCGTTCTCTGTTGGGACCATTGTGTCTTATCTGGCTCTATGAAAACACAGGCAGCAGAAAATAACTACTGTCTTTCGAAGGAACGCACAAGCGTTCAGTGTCCCAATTTTCCTGTTTTACTACGAGCGCATCGATACAGTATCACTAGCAACAGACAGCGACGGATTTTCAGAGACTCAGTGTCCTCGTAAAACCAGCCTTCTACTTTTTCTTCTTTTTTTTTGCGCCATTGTCCTGATCCGGTGCAGGGTAGGTAGGTTCATTAACGGATCTTGGGTAGTTATAGTTCAAGGGGTGTCCGTATGCCCTTCCTGTTGCCACCCTGTAACCCTCCCGACCTGGAATATGTGTAACTCAACTGTCTGCGTGTAGTGTTATTCAAGTAAAAGCGAGCGGAAGTTTTCTAAGTGTTTGCGAATCATATAACTGAGGCGGTACTTGGTACCAGCCCGGTACTCACCTTGTGGGATGTCGGAAACCACCTAAAAATCACATCCAGTATGGTCGGCACATCGACTCTCGTCGTTAAGCCGCCGGGTAGATTCGATTCGGAGCCGGTGCAATTCTCCATCGCGGAAGCGGCGTTGTAACACGTACGGCTATCAAGGCGGTCTCGTAAAAACCGTCTTACCGTAAATTAAACATCCTGTATGCATGGTACACCATAGCTTGTATAAATTTTATGAACGACGACATATCTTCAAGGAAACAACTACGTTTAAATTATTTAATCGCCTGGTCGGTTATCAGGTTTGGCTCACTATCAGGCAGGAAAACAGGGAAACCATTACTCAGGTGTAAGACAAATTAAAAACAGTTATAAGGAAAAAGAGGGACTTACTGAAATCTTACTGTAAGTTATTACTGAACTCTTACTGTAAGGTATTCACATTGTAGAAGTTAAGTGCAGTCAATTACATACAGTGACGATACGCTCTGGTGCGAGTGTTGCTACCGTTGATGAGTAAGCTGTCAATCACAAGCGTCGTGAGGACAACGTTTGTTTTTAATTATTTTCTACTTAATTAACGAAATAGTTGTCATATTTTTGGGTTCTCTACATTAGTAAATTATCAAGAGGCACGAATTGTAGTGAAAGACATTTAAAAACATCCGAATCACTTTGCTTCAATGGCGTGACTGCTACGGTCGCAGGTTCGAATCCTGCCTCGGGCATGGATGTGTGTGATGTGCTTAGGTTAGTTAGGTTTAAGTAGTTCTAAGTTCTACGGGACTGATGACCTCAGAAGTTAAATCCCAGAGCCAAGCTTTTCATGACTATATAATTTTGTGTATGTATTCGTACCCTTCGACAGATTACCTAATGCTGGGATAAGCCCGAACACCTGTCTCGTGATACACATATATATTTCAAGACCGTCTGATTATAACTGAGTCAAACAATTTTCGTGCCATAGGCGTTTCGTGTTTATTCTGTGCAAGCCATCTTCATTGGCCTGGAATATGGACATACTTTTACTATTTAGTTTACATTTTGAGGTAATATACCTAAATAGTAAAATTATGTACATATTCTAGGCCATTGATGATGCCTTGCAGAGAATAAAGGCGAAACGCGTAAGACACGAAAACTGTGTTTCATTCAGTTGCATTCAGACGGTCCAAAAAGTAAAAACTATCAATACACCAAAATATTAGGCCTACACGCAACTGAGGAAGAAAGGACTACAAAAGTTGAATATATCTCAAGACGTTGCAATTCTTTGTGAGAAAACGCGATTTCCTATAAGGAGAACTGGCGACCGCTTCGGAAGTTACGTCGGACTTATGATCAACTGAATAGTTAACGTAAACATTTCACTGGAACTGTAGAGAAGGAAAACTAGCAACATTCAGGAAAACAAGCTACGCAGGTCGGCTAAATGATGTCTGTACGGACACAGGAAAAGGATATTATTCGTGGCCTGTTGTACCTCATTTGCCGTCTTTTAAGCTGTATTGCCACAATGTTTGGTGCTACTTTTGGTTCATACATGACACTTTTCAAAAGAGTTAGAGAAACCTGTACTATATTTGACAAGAAGATTTAAATAACTGGTAATAATGAAGTATTGGCTGATGCCCGCTCTACCATTCTTGAATTTCTTGAGGAGCACCTTTCAGGGCAGAAACTAGTGCGATATAGCTATCGAGAATACTTGGCGAAAACAATAAACTTCCTGACTCCTCATGAGGAAAAGAGCTGTTTAGGTAGAAAATCGTTCGAATGTGCGTAGGAGCCTGGTGTCTGTCATCAGAAGCAATTAAGGACTTAAGGTGTAGCAGAGCCGGCCGGCCGGTGTGGCCGAGCGGTTCTAGGCACTACAGTCTGGAACCGCGCGACCTCTACGGTCGCAGGTTCGAATCCTGCCTCGGGCATGGATGTGTGCGATGTCCTTAGGTTAGTTAGGTTTAAGTAGGTTTAAGTTCTATGGGACTGATGAACTCAGAAGTTAAGTGCCATGGTGCTCAGAGCCATTTGAACCATTTTGTATCAGGGCCAATGAAAAGAATGAAGCGAAGAACCACATTCTGAGTCAAAGTTAATTTCTTGCCGTAATAGACACCAAATTTTCGTATTTGGTAACTCCCGCTACAATTTTTTTTTTCTCAAGAGCGACTTCGACTAAAATCTTCGAAATGAATTAATATTGTGGTTACAAAAGCAGAAGTGAAAGAAATAAAAATAAAAGATGACTGATTTTGAAAATTATGTTTCAGAACGGTTATAACAACACTTTCAGAAAATATGAAACTGAGAAACAATTTCTTGAACAGATCGTCGCCGAAGAAAGGAAAAATAATGTCTGTTTGCTAACGTAATGTTTTGATTCTTTAGAAGTTGTTAATTAAAAGCGCTTTCTTCTTGTAGAACTAGAGTGTCTTGTTAATTAAAACCAAATATTCCTCCCATTTTTGTAAAAATAGTTTGGAACATTTGATTCAGAATGTTTTCAAAAGAAGTGCTGGGATGGCCTCAACGTTTTCCCACGATTTTCACAGAAAAAGTGTATATGTTTGTCTTTGGTAGCCACAAACAAACAGGTTTAACTTTGTAGCGATGTTTTACTACAGAAGCGCTATTTTTAAATTTTAAAAAAAATATTTATAAATAATTATTTCACACTGGTTGTTAATGGCTTGGAATTGAGAGTATAGGCTTTTTTCCTTTTCCAATGGCTTTTTTTTTTAATCGACGTTTAAATGCAGCTACTAATCACAGCAAGAGCAAATTCTCTCTCAGCATTTTTGCATTTCCGAACATTTTGCTATTGTTGAAAGGGAATCAGCAAATTTTACCACAATCGCCGCCTCCGCCTCCCACTTTACACAAAAATCTTTGTAATGTACTAACTGTAATGTAATCAACGTTGGTTGGTTGGTTGATAAGGGAGAAGGGACCAAACAGTGAGGTCATCGATCCCATCGGATTAGCGAAAGACACGCCTTGCCCTCTCAGAGGTACCATCCCGGTTCTGGCATGAAGCGATTTAGGGAAATCACGGAGAACCTAAATCTGGATCGCCGGATGCGGGTTTCAACCGTCGTCCTCCAGAATGCGAGTCCAGTGTAGTAACCACTGAGCCACCTCGCTCGCTAATGTAATCAACGTGACGACGAATACACAGGCTGTAAACGATAACAGGTTGTAAGCGAAAACTGTTTACAAAGTCCCCAGTGGTGTAGGGAAAGTCGAGACGAACGAACTGATACAGAACACTTGCCGTCTATTAAGCCGAGAAACAGCTCCAAACTGGCCAACAAAATCCACCTAACCTAAAGCGCACTCGCGCAGCGCGAGATTTTCAACATGTTTCCGCTCTCTTACGCCACCGGCCTAGTGGACTATTTCACTAAGATCGCTATTTAAAAATAATAATAATAATAATAATAAAATAAAAATTGGCCTAGCGCGAGTAGAACTCAAGCACTGGCGGTTCCGTACAAACTTAACTTTGTGTATGTATGGGAATCGATATTACCAACGAGTTTTGCTTGTTGTCTATATCGACACTGGAAAGATATTTGTCACGAGAATTCCAAGACCGTAGTAGTTCCTCAGCCTAGCAGGGCATACAAAGAGAAGCGAGCAGGGGACTTCCGTTTATTTATGTAGAGGGAGAGAGGACTCAATAAAATATTTTTATTTGCTTACTAAAAGATTATTACAACTTACATTTTATGTTTGCATGCAGTAAAGTTCGTCTGTTTTGCTTTTGACGGATGATGAATGCAATGTATGTTCAGATGGCAAAAGATATTTTTATGTGAAACAATTGTAAGTGAGCGGGTTGCAGATCTTTTGACTGAAGTGACTTAGAAGCTTAAAATTCTTACATCTAGAGAGCATAGATCTGGATATGTGACACAAATTTTAACTTAATACGTTTACTCATTCATGAAAAAAAGGCTTCTTAACATTCGAATAGACAAACGAACGGACGGACGGATTGACGGACAACAAAACGATCCTACAACGGTTTCCTTTTTACAGACTGAGGCACGGAAACTTAAAAATACTTTTGTAAATGTTTATGCAAATCTAATTACGTTTAAAATTCCATCCAAACTTCTCTTAAAGCACAGTTGTTTCATGATAACAAGGCCAGACAAACAAAACGATTTAACTGTTAATTGCATGCTGTTAAAATTCACAATATTTTAAAGTAAATTTTACACAAACGTCAGATTTATATTCCTTAAGTGGAATAAGAAAAGTTTTCTTAAATATTCAAGGGCGATTTTAGCAAAAATCTCACGTGGCGCGAATCCGCCGTAGCTTAGGTGGTTCTTGTAGTCCAATTTGAGACTTAATCTATATCAATTTGGTCGTCTCTGCTTCATCTACACCACGGTGGTAAGTTATAGACAGTTATCGCGTACACCGTGCATAGCAGGCCGAAATGCATTGCCAAATTGGAAGACAAAAGTGACTGCGAACAGGTGTTCTGTGTGGTTGGTATCGCAAACCCATTTAATATTTTAACTGGAATGGGGTCTGCACCCATGATAAATACCCTGAATGAAATCAAACTGCCGGAATGGTTGCTATCGTTAGAATTAAGCCACCTTCCAGTGTTAATGGTTCAAATGGCTCTCAGCACTATGGGACTTAACTTCTGAGGTCATTAGTCCTCTAGAACTTAGAACTATTTAAACCTGACTAAATCTAAACACATCAGACATATCCGTGCCCCAGGCAGGATTCGAACCTGCGACCGGGGCGGTCGCGCGGTTCCAGATCGTAGCGCCTAGAACCGCTTGGCTACTCCGCCCGGCACAATGTGCGTGATGTGCTCCAGTTTCACAAAGTGTCTGGAAGATGAGTATCACGGCAGCTGACTCCTGAAATAAGACAACGACGTGTTGATGCTTGTGAAGAACTTCTTCGACGCTTTCAACGAGAAGGTGATGGTTTCCTGGCAAGAATCATTACTTGGGACGAAACCTGGGTTCACTTCCACCAACTGGAAACGAAGAGAGCGAGCAAGTAATGGCTCCATTCCTCATCACCAAAACCAAAGAAGTTTCGAACAGAACCATCAGCAGGGAACGTTATGCTAACAATCTTTTGGGACGAAAAAGGCGTCATTTTGGATCATTACATGCCTAGAAGGAACACTGTCACCAGTGCATCATACACAGGTCTCCTAAAAAATCATCTGCAGCCTGCAATCAAATCAAAGCAACGTTGATTGCTGTCAGCAAGTGTCCTTTTGCAACATGACAATGCAACGCCCCACACTAGCCGTACAACAACTGCAACAATCACAGACCTACATTTTGAGTGTCTTCCTCAGCCACCCTACTCACCAGACCTTGTCCCAAGTGATTTCCATATGTTTGGACCATTCAAAGACGCAATGGTAGGAAAGGAGTTTCGTTCTGATGAAGAGGTACGCCACGCGGTGCATGAGTGGTTGTTGCGCGGACTACCAAAAGAATTTTTTTCTAAAGGAATTTGTGCACTTTGTAAGCTCTGGAGGACTTGCATTGAGTGTGGAGGAAATTATGTTGAAGAGCCGGCCGAGGTGGCCGAGTGGTTCTAGGCCCTACAGCCTGGACCCGCGCGATCGCTACGGCCGCAGGTTCGAATACTGCCTCGGGAATGGTTGTGTGTGATGTCCTTAGGTTAGTTAGGTTTAAGTAGTTCTGAGTTCTAGGGGACTGATGACAGAAGTTAAGTCCTCTAGTGCTCAGAACCATTATTTTGAAAAGTGATACAGATTTGTTGCACTTCTGCATAATAAATAATATTTTTTTTAAAAATTTCACCCTCGTATATAATTCAGATAACTATCCTCAGTACGAAATTACATATATACACAAAAATACTTCTTTCTATGTATCATTGTGCAATTGTTTTTACTGAAGTATACTGTCGAAGCACCCGAAAAAAATCACCTGATTCTCATTTCAGTTTCAAACGTAATATGTTGTCTTCACAGAATAGAGTAGCATGGAGAGCTGCATCAAAAAAATGGCTCTGAGCACTATGGGACTCAACTGCTGTGGTCATCAGTCCCCTAGAACTTAGAACTACTTAAACCCAACTAACCTAAGGACACCACACACATCCATGCCCGAGGCAGGATTCGAACCTGCGACAGTAGCAGTCGCACGGTTCCGGACTGCGCGCCTAGAACCGCGAGACCACCGCGGCCGGCGAGCTGCATCAAACCAGTCTCAGGACTGAAGACCACAACAACAACAACAACAACAACAACATATTTTTTGAGACGTAAACATATCTGCAGTTCTTCCAACAGATCCATTTTATGACCGTTATTCAGTAGGTGGAGTATTTTGACATTTTGCGCTACATTCAAAAGAGTGCTCTGTTTTGTCCATCATGTGTGTGGGTATTGATCACGTTGTGTGTGTATGTGTGTGTGTGTGTGTGTGTGTGTGTGTGGACTTAAATATGCTATGTATATCTGGTGAGGAAATCTTTGCCTATTTGTCCTAGTGGAAAAAAGAACATTCCAAATATTTTTTTTAGCATATTTCAGATTGTAATATGGGTCTTGATTATACTTTAAATTGTGTGTTAGTTTCTGTTATACTTTATTAGCCGTGGAGAATCTAATATTTACCTTGTGGTTTTTGAAGATATTTGCAAATCTCTTGTGATATATTGGCAGTGTATGGGATACAACACATAAATTTGTTTTCATCTTTATCCTCGGTGGTGCGGTTTGTACACAGTGTTTAATTAGTTGCCTGGGACTGAGTCAAACATGGAACCAGTGTAGCCATTGCCAACTGCTACCTGTTTCACCACGTTTCAAAACTCTAGCTGGATTTTGCGGTGCCTTCCACGGCTTGCATGGTTGCAGTCGCGCCCACCTGGTGCGTTTCGCCGCCCAGCCGGCATCGTCAGCAGCGGTACTTTTGCCCCCAGCGGAGCCCCTGCCGTGGCACGGCGGGGCGACCACTTTCCTTTCCTTGGATTCGCGGCCCTCCGCAGCATAGCGGCTCAAGGTGACTCACCGGGCCGCGCCCACGACACCGTGCACGGAGCGCGCAAGCCGACCAGTGCGTGCCCGAGGACAGAAGCTCTGCAGGCTCCGCTACCACCCGGATAACTGCTCTCTGTGTCGTGATTTAAGCGTGCGCTGAACAAGCGAGTCACACCCACGAGCATACCGCGAAAATGTTTCACAATATTGTTTTCCTTCGCTCAGACTGCCACGCTACTACTTTAGACCATTCCCTGCAATGGTAACAAACATCGTCACGACGCTATGGACGCCTCTTCGGAGCGTGTATCGACTCACATCCGTACATAAGCTATATCCATGTATGTTCCAGGCCTCGTCCTAATCTACTGGATAGATTTCAACCAAACTTAGTACATATTAAACTTTCTGTCTGGAAAGAATCGCTGTTGGGGTGAAAACCACCTACATATCAAGTCGCAGACCGGTGCGAGGGGAGGGGGGGAGACGAAGAAACGGTGTAGCTGATGACGCGCGAAAATCCATTCTTTATCCATCCTGTATTTCAGAAAACAGCACTTAAGTGGCTTGCAACAAACTTGACACATCATTTCAAACCTCTATGAAACATTTTCTCGCTGACAACCTCGCAAAATGAAGAAAGGAAAAGAGTTTATCGCTAACTACATTTTCGCTTTTCAATCACTAAAATTTCCGCATTAATCACGACGTTTTAGTTTGTTACTTCCTTACTATCAACAGTATTCGTACACATTTCGTAGACAATATTCACATACACCAATTATATATTATATCATTATACGATACAAAGTTCAGAAGATATGACGTCATAAACACTGAGATGCGTCAAAAACTGCCGCATCATGCATGATATTTAAAATTATTACGTCTTTACTACCCACTCTATTCTCAATACAATTTGTCAACAGTAACCATAAACGCCGTTGAATGTATCTGATAAAATACATTGGTGCCCAAAACTGCAGAAACAAACGGAGATTTAGCAAGGTTGCGTTCATTTTGCTACAAAACAAATAGTTCAAATGACTCTGAGCACTACGGGACTTAACATCTGAGGTCATCAGTCCCCTAGAACTTAGAACTACTTAAAACTAACTAACCTAAGGACAGCACACACATCCATGCCCGAGGTAGGATTCCAATCTGCGACTGTAGCACTCGCGCGGTATATTGCTATAAAATAGTATAAACAGGTGATAGTAAAGTATAAACAGTGTAAAAAATACAGAACATAAACAATTGCCACATGTATAACGGTACCCAAAACTGTTCTTCGTTTTTTCAATCTTAAAGGATTTGCCTACACATTCCGACAACTGATTACTGTGCTCGGTGTGGTGTGTGATACCCTCTGGCAGTAATACAGGCCTGATAACAATTGGGCGTGCTGTGAATGACGTCATCAGACTTATGTTGAGGCAATAACGCCCATTGTTCCTGCAGAGCTGCTCGCATGTCTTAGCGAATGGTTGGGGGATGCTGGCGTGATGCAACCTGTCTCCATAGTGCATCCCAGCCATGCTCCATGGAATTCAAACGGGGAGAGCGAGCAGGCCACGCCATCCGTGCAATATCTTCCGTTCCCAAGAAAACATCAGTTACCTGTGCTCTATGAGATCGAGCATTATCGTCCATCAGTACGAAGTCTGGGCCCACAGCACCTCGCGACAACCACATATGATGTCCCAAGATCTCTCACGATGCCTGACAGCAGTTAAACCTTGCCGGTTCACCTACGCAGTTTCATGAAGAGGTGCTTCAATGATCAACATAATGCCTGCCCGTACAATTAGATGTCCTCCTCGATGAAGGACTCTTTCCACAATGTCTGTGTCCCAAAATCATGTTCCACGTTCCCTCCAGTTGCGAATCGGTCAGAAATCACTCTCCAGACCAAATGGGACTCATCTGTCAAAAGAAAATTGGCCCATTTTCGACCATTCAGGTAGCGCGTTAACGACTCCACTGTAGACGTTCCCTTCTGTGAATATGCGTCAGTGGTACACATACAGCAGGTATCTGACGATAAAGGCCACTCTGCTGAAGCCTTCTGTACACCGTCTGCCTCCTCGACACAACACGTCCAGTGGATGCTGCGAGGTCAGACGCCAGCTGCCGTGCAATACTAAGGCAGTACCGTCTTGCTCTTACAGTCAAATAACTGTCCTCTCTTTCTGATGTCACACGTGGCCGAGGTGCTCTGGTCTTGGGGATACAGTTTCGGTCTTTATAAACTGTCGCCACATGCAAGACACAACAGAACGATTCACGTTACGCCATCGGGCCACATCGATTTGTGACTGTCTTTCATTCTTCCAATGGCTCTCCAGCGCAGAGAGTCTGGCAGGCCTCGTTTCTGTACCATGCTGCACCATGTGTGATTGTGTACTCAGTGGGAATTCTATCTGATAGGTGCACCGACGTTATTGTTGGGGTGGTTGTCCGTTGACCGGAATGCCATCATATGAACATCTGCTGACAGTTTCAATGATTATCTCGTGAGTTAGACACGGGACGGGGAAATAGCAGTTTGTTGCTTTAATTTTGGACATCAGTGTATATCATTATATATGACGTGAAGTCAAATACTGAGACGCGACAAAAACAACCGCATCATGTATGAAGTTCTTCCTACTTATTTACTATTAACTTTATTCGCAATACATAAGCAGACAGTAGCCACATATACTTCTGGATGTACCTCCAAAATTAAATCATTGCACAACGCATATTTCAGGAGATATGGTGTCAAACATTGTTCTGCGTCAAAACGAAACTGCACGTCGAAATTTTCGATAGATACAGGTGAAATATGTGCACAGATACTTGTGAAATATATTAAACGTATATGAAATATATTTAACATGCTCGTACGTGAGCAAAGCCACGGTGTAGAAAGGCTCATCAGAAACCCTTGGAGCGATTCCAGTCAAATTTGGTGCTACGACCTGAAAAGAAATTCTATGGAGATAAGTGCCAACAGCCTCCTATTGGGGTAGGGGTGATAACGTAGAAAGAGAAGTGGGTAGGAGGAAATAGGAAGACAGAGAGGGGAGAGGAAAAGATGGACCCAGGTAGAAGGAGAGGAGTAGTTGAACAGAGAGAGGAAGACTGGGGAAATTAACAGAAAGAGGGAAGAGGAGGAGAAGGACAGAGTGAAGGAAAGAGGAGGAGAGGGACAGAGTGAAGGAAAGAGGAGGGGATGGACAGAAAAAGGGAGGTGGAAGGTTTGGGCAGAGGGAAAGGGGAGGAGGAGATGGACAGAGAAAGGGAACAGGAGGAGAAGGCAGGGAAGGAATGAGGAGGAGATGCACAGAGAGAGAAGGGTGGAGAAGATGAACATCGGAAATGAACTGTGAGACATGAGAGGAGATGGACAGGGAGAGGTGGTACGATGAGATGGACAGAGGGAAGGGGGAAAGGAGAAGAACAGGAAGAGGGGGAAAGAAGAGATAAACTGATAGAAGATTAGAATAAATACATACCCGGGAAACGCCGGGTATTCAGCTATTCTTTTATATTTCTTCAAGACAGTAACATGAGCCCATTACTAACAATAGTGCAAACCTCTCATTGTTGTGGTAAGCGAAGAAATTGTCCAAGAGAACACCTCGAATTGGTCCTTTAGCGGCGAAAACAGTATTTGCTTAGTAGTAGAAGAGTGCACAGGCCACCGGGAGCCAATGCACGTCGCAAGCGTACCGTGCCATAAATTCGGAACTGTAAAATCACAACCCGCCAACTTTCCTTCGTCGATTCCTGTCGAATAGTATCACTGTGTACATCTAATGGTCGTTGCAACAAATGCGGCACTCCTCATCTCCTTTAAACTGCTTTCATAGAGAGCAGGTATCAGCACAGCAGGCGCCGTTGTTACGGGTGCTATGCACCAACTTGACATGGAGTACTGTATTGCCTGAAAGATGCCGGACACAACCCACGTCCACTAGACGAGGCAATGTGTAAGGCCGGGAAACAAGTGGACACCACTTACGGTGCATTTCTGTTAGTTTCCCAGGTGCAGTTTACTGCTGCACGAGAAGAAATTACGGAGAAACGTGGCCTGCTGTGCCCCTGCTTGTTAATAGCGGGTGCGAGTTGTAAGCGGGGGCGGTGGAGAGGGCTTGGTCCGTCTGCAGGCAGCCGGGATCAAGCGGCAGCCACAGACACAGAACGCCTCCCCCCTCCAGCTGCCGCCGGCAGACGGCGGGCCCGCGGTCCAGACGGCGCAGACAAAGGAGCAGTTCCGAGCTGGCGGCCCTACGCCACCGCTAATCGCACGAGTGCCGCAGACCGCCCCACTGACGGCTTATGCTCGCCGCAGGACGGACTACTCCATCTCTCCAGTGGCACAGGTCCACGGCCACTGTTCGCTGCACTTCTGGAATTGTTGTACGTTCCAGTTACCAACACTCTGTCGGCCTCTCGCTAGTTTTAGAGTCGAGCTTTTAATGCCCGGTTGAGGGAATTTGGTAACTCTAAATCAAGGTGAATGTCGGGATGGCTTCTCTGAAAGAACATGGTCGATTTCTTCCCCCAAATTTGATATTGAGCTCCGTCTTAATGACTTCGTCCCCGATGGGATCTACACCCTCGTCTACCTCCTTTTTGCGGTGAGTCGAGTACTTCGTATTAGCTGCAAAATTGAATATTCAGTTATTTACATTTATTTTACACTCAGCCATACACAGAAACATTACGCACACATACATACACTATATGATCAAAAGTATTTGTACACTTCTCTGTAACGCTGGGTGAACCACTAGACCTTACGGAAGATGGGCCTGCTAGTGTAGTAGGAGCCGTATTGTGTTGTCAGTAGCGCAGCAGAGCAGTAACAACAGAATGGCTCCGTCAGTCACTGCGGACGTAGACTAGTCATCGGACGTCACATGAGCGGAAAAGCCATCAGGGGAATTTCAGTGCTTCTAAAGTTGCCAAAGTCGGCTGCTCTTGATATGACCGTGCAGTGGAAATGCGAAGAAACGACCAGAAGCAAACGAAGGCCAGGAACACCTCATGTAGTGACAGTTGAGCATCTCGGAAGGTGGTTCTAAAAACTGCATGAAATCAGCGGAAAGAATCACTCATAAATTCATAAGTGATAACAGCAGGGTAGCTAACGTAATTACTGTGCGTGGGTAGTACAAGAGACCTGGGTCAGTGATAGGGCAGCTCTTTATAAGCGACACATATCTGTACGCAATGTTCAGCGCCGCTCCAGGTGGTGTAAGAGCGACGCCACTGGATAGCAGATGACTGGGAACGAGTGCTTTGCAACGATGAATCACACTATATCTTGTCGTAATCCGATGGAAGGGTTTGGGTTTGGCGAATGTCTGGTGAAAGTTATCTGCGGTCATGTGCAGTGCCAACGGTGAAGTATGTACGGTATAATGTTATTTTTTCTCCGTTGTTAGTATGTAGTTCCCTTATAGAGCATAAGAAAACGGTAAATGTAGAAGCATAAGAACACATTTCACAGGGTTGTGTATTGAGTACAGTAGAGTAACAGTTCAAAGACAACCAATGTTTGTAACAACTTTACAGGGCACTCTATCATAAAGCAGCACCTGTGAGGCAATGGTTTGTGGACAATAACATCCCTGAAGTGGGATAGCCTACTCGCAGACCCACCCTGAATCCAACGGAACACCTTTGGGATGAGTTAGAACGTCGATTTCGCTCCACGCCGCTGCGTCCGACATCAATCCCTTCTCTGGTCTCTGCTCTTGAGGAAGAATGAGCTTCCATGCTTCCAGAGACATTCAGACACCTCATTCAAAATGTCGGCAGCAGAGTTCAAGCTGTCATAAAGGAAAAGGACGAGACAATCTCATATTAATGTCAACTACTGGGTGTTTGCATCCGTCTTATAATATAGTGTAGCTCCAACCCCAATTCGACCAAAGTTTTTAGGAGATATCTCTTGATCATGAAGAGAATGTCGGAACCAGAGATCCCCTCCCTAAAGTTTCAGCTGGTACTCCCTCTGCCTCACTCCCAGCCTGCTGTGATGTTTACCTGAGAAAAACGAAGTTCTACAACGGTCCGTCCTGCTCTCACGAGTTAAGATTGTAGTAAAAGAGAATGAGACAAGAAACATACCATTTCCTCTAACGTATATCTGGCGTATTGAGCAGGACGCTAAAATTCGTAAGAGGTACAACGACGAGCAGCCTCCACGCGTAGCTTCTGCGAATGGAATAGGAAGGGAGGGAGGAGGAGGGGGCGTGTGCAAAATGATATTGTAGCATTATGTACCCTCTGACGTATTCCTTGCGGTGCATCATTCAACACACAGAGTTGACATTTGTTTTACGTTATTGTCAAGCCTGTGCCATGTTCACATCTTTCTTTATACACACTCTCCGGAAGTCAATCTTCAGTGCATCTCAAGGGGGACTTCTTCCAATAGTATCCATGTTATTTCTTGTTACATTCTCGAACTGAACAATAAAATATAATGCCTGTCCTTATGCCTCTGTGCCTGTCCTAATCTTCGTTCTCGTATTCTCATAGTCAATAAAATGGTAGCAGCAGAACGGCCTCACAATCCTCCACGATTACCGGTTCTCTAAATTTACCCAGCGGGATTTAACGAGAACTAAGTCTTTCGTTCAAGGATTCCTATTTACGTCCTCCGTGCATTTCTGTTGCCCGTTCGTATGGACTATACTGACCAGTTACGTTCCTAAGAGAGTGTCTCTGAATTCTTCGATGTCTTTCGTCATGCCTACTTGATAAGGGCTCTAAATACTTGAACAGTACTTTGTGCATGCCATTTCCTTCAGAGATGCGCTGTATTGTCTCAGAAGCTTTCCAACAAATTTAAGTTTTCCAGTCACCTTCTCTAAGAGTGCTTTTCACTGACCATCTCATGCACGTCGTTTCTTCTTATTATTTCGAATTACGTATGTGATGGAACGTGCTCAACATGTTCAATAGTGGTCTCGCAATTCGATAACGTTAGTCCTTTTTGTTTGTTGTAACTATTATCTTACATCGACCCACATTTAAAGAGACACACCATTCGTTTTACAAAATGGAAGTTTTGTTTACGCACACTGTGGTGGCAAAAATCACGGGATATTTAGTAATATCGTCTAGGACTTCCTTTTGCTCAGCATAGCGCAGCAACTCACGGTGGCGTGGTTTCACAATTTATTGAGAGTCCCCGATCTCCTACATTTGCGGCCCAGGGACGTGGCACATCTTCATCTACAAAAATTGCCTCGTTGTCTGGGAACATGAAGTCCACGAATGGCTGCAAATGGTCTCCAAGAAGTCAAACATAACCATTTCCGGTCAGTGATAGCTTCAGTTGCAGCAGAGGATCCAGTCAATTATGAAGCCACCACGACCTTTCAGACTGCCTCGTTGACAACTCAGGTCCGTAGCTTCGTGGTATCTGCGTCGCTTTCGAGCTCCACAGTCGGCTTTTATCGACTGAAATTGGGCCTCGTCTGACCAGGCCACGCTTTTTCAGTGGTCTAGGGTCCAACTGATATGGTCGCGAACCCAGGAGAGGCGCAGCGGGCGATGTCGTGCTGTTAACAAAAGCCCTCGTGTCGTTCACCTGCTGCCATAGTCCATTAATGCCAAATTTCGCGAAACTGTTCTAACGGACACGTTAATCGAACGTCCCACATTGTTTTCTGCCGTTATTTCACGGAGCGTTCCTTGTCTGTTAGCACCGACAAATCTAGGCAGATCCCACTGGTCTATATTGATAAGTGAAGGGAGTCAGTCACTGCGACGTCCTTGGTGAGAGGCAGTGCACGAAATCCAGTATTCTTGGCACACTCTTGACACCTGTCCATCTCGGAATACTGAATTCCCTAACGATTTCCGAAATGGAATGTCTCATGCGTCTAGCTCCAACTACCACGCCGCGTTCAAACCGTCTGTTAATTCCGGTCGTCGGAAACCGTTTCACCTGAATCACACGCGTACAGACGACAGCTCCGCCAGTGCACTGCCCTTTTATACCTTGTGCACGCGATACTACCGCCCTCTGTATATGCACATGTCACTACGCCATGATTTCTGTCACCACACCTTATTGTATTTCTGCTTCTATTTAAGAACGTCGAACGAAGATACATCTTGGTAGACAACTGTATCGTCAACGAATAATGTTTTCGTGCTGCTGATCCTACATGACGAAATTTTTAGGTTTATTGACAATTGTCTATATCTCGTGGCACTTCCGAGGGGCAAACTTGGTGTTCCTTTAATTTCTTTAAACATCTAATGCAGCAGGTAACGCGCTGGTTTATATTACTCAAATACTTACAGAGTCAATAACACATCAAATGGCTCTGAGCACTATGGGACTTAACATCTGAGGTCCTCAGTCCCCGAGAACTTAGAACTACTTAAACGTATCTAATCTACGGACATCACACACATCCATGCCCGAGGCAGGATTCGAACCTGTGACCGTAACGCTAGCGTGGTTCCAGACTATAGCCCCTAGAACCGCTCGGCCACCCCGGCCGGCATTTGGAGAGAATGTTGATCTTATACTGTAGGCGTCCTTTAAGAAGGGATCTTCCGAAATTCCATCCCTAAGGGAATGAAACAAGGGATGAAAGAAAATTTGCCGCTATTAAGGCAATTTTGAAGCTAGACCTACGGAAATTGGTATTTGGTTTCTCTGTCTGAAATAAAGAAATGTGTGTTTCAGCATTTTTGTAAATTTAACCCCAATGGGAGTGAAGTAGTGTGCGAATATTTTTTTGAAAATAAATCTTTCTTAAGAGACCACTAAAGTATTTTTGAAGTAACATCTAGGAAAATTGGTGTTTTACTGCTGAGTAACAAATTAAAAAATACGTTTTCAGTGTTTTTGTGAATTCAACTCGTGAGCACATGAGATATGGAATGATTTTAAAGCTAATTTCAAAATTGATGTTTGGCTTCCTGGTTAGAGAAAAAAATAGGTGTTTCATTGTTTTTGGAAATCCGACCCCTATGGGGGTGAAATTGGAGGTTGAAAGCCTTTTTGGGAATATTTAATTATGCATCCATTTCTGAAGCTAAATGCACACCGCCCGCATCTCGTGGTCGTGCGGTAGCGTACTCGCTTCCCACGCCCGGGTTCCCGGGATCGATTCCCAGCGGGGTCAGGGATTTTCTCTGCCTCGTGATGGCTGGGTGTTGTGTTACGTCCTTAGGTTAGTTAGGTTTAAGTAGTTCTAACTTCTAGGGGACTGATGACCATAGATGTTAAGTCCCATAGTGCTCAGAGCCATTTGAACCATTTAGCTAAATGCACAAAAAATTTGTTGTTTTACTTCTTTGTTAGAAATAAAAATATACACATTTCCCTGTTTTTAGAAATTAGATAATTAATGGGGCGAAACAGGGACTAAAGAATATTGTGGAAATATTTCGTTATGAAAGCATTTTTAAAGCTGTGTCTTTGAAAATTGGTGTTCGGCGTCTCGGTTGGAAATGAAAAAAAAAAAGTACGAATTTCACCGTTTTTGGAGATTTAACCTCTAAGAGATTAAATAGCGGATTAGTTACCGGCATACTAAAAGCTTTTAAAAGCTAAATCTACGAAAATTGGTATTTAACTTCTCGGTTAAATACAAAGAAATATGAGTTACGGACTGAAGTTTCTATGGAAATATCTCCACAAGAACGCAAAAGGCGTGATTAACAAAACTTCAGACGCCAGCTACCAGAAGTACATTCAGAAAAGCTACTAGGCCCTATTTAGCGTGAAAAGTTTAGAAAGTGTTGCAGTTTGCGAACAGGATAAAAATTCGATAAAAGAAAAACAAAAATATCTCTGCAGATCATACAATCTATACGAGCGAAGAAGCGGGCGCTAAGCTACTAAGAATAATACCTAGACCGAGTGAGGTGGCGCAGTGGTTAGCACACTGGACTCGCATTCGGGAGGACGACGGTTCAATCCCGCGTCCGGCCATCCTGACTTAGGTTTCCCCTTCATTTCCCTAAATCGCTCCAGGCAAATGCCGGGATGGTTCCTTTGAAAGGGCACGGCCGACTGCCTTCCCCTTCCTTCCCTAATCCGATGAGACCGATGACCTCGCTGTCGGGTCTCCTCCCCCAAAACCAACCAACCAAGCAATAAAAGTTAAAAAGTGTGTGACACATGATTGCATTTTTCTCAAATTCTCATTTATTGAAGGACCGCGTGGCTATGTAACACACAGTTTCTTTTCACTGTACGTCATTGGACGAGGACTGCCTCCGTATTTGCGCCAGGCTCTTGGTGAGTTAGGAGTCTGGAAGAGGAGCGACATTGCGGCAGTGCGGCCGTGGCTGCGTGCGGCGACTTTTTAAAGAGAGCAGGCCGGAGCACGCCGCGCCCCTCACTGTGCATTCCTGCGCGGTCACCGCCGAGGCGCGACCTCGGTATATCTGCTAGCTGCACTCTGACCGACCGATACGGCACTCTGTCGGATCGAACCAGCTCTCTGGGTACACTCTGTGCTACCGATCTGCCTCTCTGGATACACTCTGTCCTACCGATCGGGCACTTTGGATACACACTGCCCGACCGATCTAGAGCTCTGGATACACTCTGACTGAACCCGCACTCTGGATACACTCTGACCAACCGATCTAGCGCTCTGGATACTCTCTGACCGAGCGACCCAGCACTCTGCAAACACTCTGCCCGATCGATCTGGCTCTCTGGATACACTCTGTCCTACCGATCGGGCACTTTGGATACACACTGCCCGACCGATCTAGAGCTCTGGGTACACTCTGACTGAACCCGCACTCTAGATACACTCTGACTGAACCCGCACTCTGGATACACTCTGACTGAACCCGCACTCTGGATACACTCTGACTGAACCCACACTCTGGATACACTCTGACCAACCGATCTAGCGCTCTGGATACTCTCTGACCGAGCGACCCAGCACTCTGCAAACACTCTGCCCGATCGATCTGGCTCTCTGGATACACTCTGTCCAACTGATCTCGCACTCTGAGTACACTACACCTACCTCTACCGACATATACAAACGTTCTCCGCAAGCTACCCAACGGTACCTGGCTCCCTGTACCACTACTAATCATTTCCTTCATTGTTCCACTTGTACATAGAGGAAGGAAAGACGTCTGTCTATATGCCTCTCTACAAGCCCTAATTTTATTGGCAACAGCAGAATTGTTCTGCAGTCAGCTTCAAATGCCGGTCCTCTAAATTTTCTCAATAGTATTTTGGAAAGGACATCGCCTTGCCTCCAGGCACTCCCATTTGCGCTCCTAAACGTCTCCATAACCCTTGCCTGTTGTTCGAAGCTACCGGTAACAAATCTGTAAGCCTTCTTTCCTATAATCTGAACCTGTAAGGATCCCAAACACCGCAGCAGTACTCAAGAATAGGTCGCCTTAGCGTCCTATAAGCGTTCTCTGTTGCAGATAAACAGCACTTACCAAAATTCTCCCAAAGAACCCGAGACAACCATCTGCTTTCCCTACCACAATCCTCACATTCTCATTTCATTTCATGTCACTTAGCAACATTATGCCAGTTATTTAAACGAATTGACTGTGTGAGGCAGGACACTACGAATGTCGTATCCACATGTACCGCCGACCGCAGTGGCCGAGAGGTTCTAGGCGCTACAGTTTGCAACCGCGCGACCGCTGCGGTCGCAGGTTCGAATCTTGCCTCGGGAATGGATGTGTGTGATGTCCTTAGGTTAGTTAGGTTTAAGTAGTTCTACGTTCTAGGGGACCGATGACTTCAGATGTTAAATCCTATAGTGCTCAGAGCCATTTGAATCATTTTTTTTCCCACGTGTACCGAGTTTGTTTTTCCTACTCATCTGCATTAACTTACATTTTCTACATTTGGAGCTAGCCGGCATTCATCACATCAACTAGATATTTTGTCTAAGTTATCTTGTATCCTCCTACAGTCACTCAATTTCGACACCTGACTATACAATAAAGCATCGTCAGCAAACAACCACAGATTGCTGCACACCAGCACTTCCTTGGGGCACCCCTGACGACACCCTTGTCTGTGATCAACACTAGCCGCTGAAGACAACATACTCGATTCCATTCGAGACATTCACGCATCTGGGAACCCATTCCACATGCTCGTACCTTTTGTAACAGCCCGCTGTGGGAAAATAAGCCAAATGCACCGCCGGTACACAACGGACCCGCGTGTCGCCACTGTCGACGCTAGCAGACAGAGCGCCGCCACTCGGCTGGTCTTACGAAACAAGCTAGTGCACTGGCCAGTTCTACAGACCACTTTAATAGGAATGGTTCACTTGTTATAGCTTCAGAGATCTCATTTACAGAGACTCTAGGTAGCGTAGCCTTCAGCTAAGACAGGATAGCTACGACCTAGCCAGGCTCCACATACAATTTATGCATTGACAATTGATCTGTATGTGTGAAGCAATCAGAATTGTAAAGAAGTATTCGCAGTTCAGTCTATAACTGCACTTTGAAAATATTATTGATTAAAGTCAAGAGCAACGTTCACCGCTGATACTGAATTAAAGCTAAATACACTCCTGGAAATTGAAATAAGAACACCGTGAATTAATTGTCCCAGAAAGGGGAAACTTTATTGACACATTCCTGGGGTCAGATACATCACATGATCACACTGACAGAACCACAGCCACATAGACACAGGCAACAGAGCATGCACAATGTCGGCACTAGTACAGTGTATATCCACCTTTCGCAGCAATGCAGGCTGCTATTCTCCCATGGAGACGATCGAAGAGATGCTGGATGTAGTCCTGTGCAAAGGCTTGCCATGCCATTTCCACCTGGCGCCTCAGTTGGACCAGCGTTCGTGCTGGACGTGCAGACCGCGTGAGACGACGCTTCATCCAGTCCCAAACATGCTCAATGGGGGACAGATCCGGAGATCTTGCTGGCCAGGGTAGTTGACTTACACCTTCTAGAGCACGTTGGGTGGCACGGGATACATGCGGACGTGCATTGTCTTGTTGGAACAGCAAGTTCCCTTGCCGGTCTAGGAATGGTAGAACGATGGGTTCGATGACGGTTTGGATGTACCATGCACTATTCAGTGTCCCCTCGGCGATCACCAGAGGTGTACGGCCAGTGTAGGAGATAGCTCCCCACACCATGATGTCGGGTGTTGGCCCTGTGTGCCTCGGTCGTATGCAGTCCTGATTGTGGCGCTCACCTGCACGGCGCCAAACACGCATACGACCATCATTGGCACCAAGGCAGAAGCGACTCTCATCGCTGAAGACGACACGTCTCCATTCGTCCCTCCATTCACGCCTGTCGCGACTCCACTGGAGGCGGGCTGCACGATGTTGGGGCGTGAGCGGAAGACGGCCTAACGGTGTGCGGGACCGTAGTCCTGCTTCATGGAGACGGTTGCGAATGGTCCTCGCCGATACCCCAGGAGCAACAGTGTCCCTAATTTGCTGGGAAGTGGCGGTGCGGTCCCCTACGGCACTGCGTAGGATCCTACGGTCCTGGCGTGCATCCGTGCGTCGCTGCGGTCCGGTCCCAGGTCGACGGGCACGTGCACCTTCCGCCGACCACTGGCGACAACATCGATGTACTGTGGAGACCTCACGCCCCACGTGTTGAGCAATTCGGCGGTACGTGCACCCGGCCTCCCGCATGCCCACTATACACCCTCGCTCAAAGTCCGTCAACTGCACATACGGTTCACGTCCACGCTGTCGCGGCATGCTATCAGTGTTAAAGACTGCGATGGAGCTCCGTATGGCACGGCAAACTGGCTGACACTGACGGCGGCGGTGCACAAATGCTGCGCAGCTAGCGCCATTCGACGGCCAACACCGCGGTTCCTGGTGTGTCCGCTGTGCCGTGCGTGTGATCATTGCTTGTACAGCCCTCTCGCAGTGTCCGGAGCAAGTATGGTGGGTCTGACACACCGGTGTCAATGTGTTCGTTTTTCCATTTCCAGGAGTGTATTTAATTGTTTTCCTGTCTACTAACTTTCGAATCACCTAAGATGTTCCAGATACATCCTGTCAAGTATAATTCATTTATCCTCACGTCAGCCTACGTGATCAACGCGTGCAATTAATGGCCATACTCCGTGTTCAGACTAAGAGTCAAATTGCGTGACTCAACCGGGTCACCCTTTTTCCATTAGGCGCATAGTCTCGCCTCATACATGACACTCTAATTCTCGAATATTGGGTGAATAAAATCGGGGAATTCGTGCGTCGCGGGCTACGCTTCCTTTTCAGCCCCATCCCCACCCGCACCCATTCGATATGTTGGTGGTTCTTATCCCCAGATCGATATAACCTGACACTGAGATACGTGTGTGCCACGTTTGCCTGAAATCGGCTCAGTGGTTTATGAGGAGATGTGGAACGAATATGTATGGATACCTGGTCATTGGCTTAAAAAAAGGACAGACTGATTGGGGAACTGAATTCCTTCCCTGTGCTGGTACTGCTCTTTTTCCCCCCACTACAGTGGAACAAAAAATGGTGCTCTAAGCACTATGGGATTTAACATCTGAGTTCATCCGTCTCCTAGAACTTAGAACTACTTAAACGTAACTTACCTAAGGACATCACACACATCCATGCCCGAGGCAAGAATCGAAAGTGCGGCCGTAGCGGTCGCACGGTTCCAGACTGCATCGCCTAGAACCGCTCGGCCACTCCGGCGGCGGGAACAAAGAAGATCGTTGCTTACAATAACTTCGCCACTTGTTGAAAAGAAAAGTTAATGTTGGCAGACGTTGTGTAGCTGGCGCACGGAATAACGGTGGAAAAGTATCCGACGTTGAGACGAACTTCCAACTGCTGGACATATTTTGTGTGTTTTTCTTAATTGCGAAATACGGGAAAACAATTTGTCAGTATTAATAGTTTTGGATGGCAACCAAACTTGAGAAACTACACGTGTCAGATACCTACGGATGCATTTCTGAAGACAGTATTGTAAGATATTTAAAATATCTAGCCGTTAAAACAGGGGAGCATCTCTGAATATTAAATAAATTTGTCCGTCGGGGATAAGTTGTTGACTCGAAAATAGTCGCGAGGGGATTTGCGGGTGTGGTTTACTGCAACGCGGAGTGCATTCTGCGCACGTGTCCGCTCGGACACCCACGTGCCGCATTTGGCACAGCGAGCGTGCTCTTGGAAATTAATTACTTTTCACTTCGGCCTCGACAAACGCGCTTTGTCATTCGACGTCCATTCAAACCTGGAGGCTGCGCAGGAGTCCTTCATATAGCTCACTACAGTAAAACGGATTTTTTTTTCTTCCACAGTGGTGCCTGGCAACATATTACGCGACGTGCGTCCTGCACCGCTGTTTAACTGATCTGCTGGCTGCGTTGCGAGAATTAATTCTAAGCAAGTAGCGCCACCGAGAGGCGCATCCGAATGTGACATGTAATTTACAGCACACGTCGGCACTGCTTGGTCGTTCACTTTTCGTGAGGAGCACAACTACTCTAAATGAAGAGATACTTGTCAGTCCTTGCATTAGGCTTATATTTTATTGAGATGCAAGAGGATACTACTGCAATTTCCATCCGAAAGGAGTTTCTCACAGATAACTGACGGACGATCCTTAACATTTCTACCATTGCACTGTCACGTGAGGTCACATGAACTATGGCAAGGGACACAGCTTAACATTGTTTACTTTCTTTAATTATTCTCATGTATCTGATTAAAAATTACTTTTGAAACACATTCATCTGAATTGTAACTATCTTCATCTGAATTTTAACTAGCCACATCATCCTCAGATTTGTACAAATCGTCTCTGAAAAGTATTTTTCTGGCACGAACATCGCACAAGCTACTATAAGTAGCCGGCTCATGTGGCCGAGCGGTTCTAGGCACTTCAGTCTGGAACCGCGCTGCTGCTACTGTCGCAGGTTCGAATCCTGCTTCGGGCATGGATGTGTGTGATGTCCTTAGGTTAGTTAGGTGTAAGTGGTTTTGACGGTGTGTGGCGCAGGGTACCCTGAGTACCTCTATCAGTTATCCCTTCTATTCTATTCTCGTATTGTTCGTGGAAAGAAAGATTGTCGGTATGCCTCTGTGTGGGCCCCAATCTTTTTGATTTTATCCTCATGGTCTCTTCGCGAGATATACGTAGGCGGGAGCAATATACTGCTTTACTCCTCGGTGAAGGTATGTTCTCGAAACTTCAACAAAAGCCCGTACCGAGCTACTGAGCGTCTCTCCTGCAGAGCCTTCCACTGGAGTTTATCTATCATCTCCGTAACGCTTTCGCGATTACTAAATGATCCTCCAACGAAGCGCGCTGCTCTCCGTTGGATCTTCTCTATCTCTTCCATCAACCCTATCTGGTACGGATCCCACACCGGTGAGCAGTATTCAAACAGTAGGCGAACAATTGTACTGTAACCTACTTCCTTTGTTTTCGGATTGCTTTTCCTTACGATTCTTCCAATGAATCTCAGTCTGGCATCTGCTTTACCGGCGATTAATTTTATATGGTATTTCCATTTTAGATCACTCCTAATGTCTACTCCCGGATAATTTATGGAATTAACTGCTTCCAGTTGCTGACGTGCTATATTGTAGCTAAATGATAAAGGATCTTTCTTTCTATGTATTCGCAGCACATTAAACTTGTCTACAGTAAGATTCAATTGCCATTCCCTGCACCATGCGTCAATTCGTTGCCGATCTTCCTGCATTTCAGTACAATTTTCCATTGTTACAACCTGTCGATATACTACAGCATCATCCGCAAAAAAGCCTCAGTGAACTTCCGATGTTATCCACAGGGTCATTTATATATATTGTGAATAGCAACGGTCCTACGACACTCCCCTGCGGCACACCTGAAATCACTCTTACTTCGGAAGACTTCTTTCCATTGAGAATGACGTGATGCGTTCGATTATCTAGGAACTCTTCAATCCAATCACACAGTTGGTGTGATAGCCCATACGCACTTACTTTGTTCATTAAACGACTGTGGGTTACTGTATCAAACGCCTTGAGGAAGTCAAGAAAGACAGCATCTACCTGGGAACCCGTGTCTATGGCCCTCTGAATCTCGTGGACGAATAGCGCGAGCTGGGTTTCATACGATCGTCTGTTTCGAAACCCATGCTGATTCCTCAGAGTAGATTTCTAGTCTCCAGAAAAGTCATTATACTCGAACATAATACGTGTTCCAAAATTCTACAACCGATCGACGTTAGAGATATAGGTCTATAGTTCTGCACATCTGTTCGAGTTAGAGACAGAGCTGACATTCTCGGTTTATCATGGAAAATCAACTACCATGAACCAAGAAAAATATTTAGCATGTTTTACATGCAGTGACTCTCTTTCTCGTCGACTTTTCCTCCCGCTTATTTACAGCCGAGATTTTCAACTTTCAACTTCCATCCGCTTGTTGGACGAGAGAACTCTTCTCTTGTAAATCCCCAGGGAAATATTCGGGGCGTGTTGATTCCGTGTAATGCTATTAGGCCGCGGGGTGTGAGTAATAACTTATGCCGGTAGTACGAAGGAGATCCAGCAATGAAGACAAGAGGGTGCGTTGGCGTGAAACACAGGATCGCATCAGATGGGAATTCCCGAGGACAGCACCAAAAAGTGTTGATGAGCGTGACGATGTGACATGTGTCGAAACGACGTGTTGATCTCCCAACACTGCGAGACACCGGATCTGCTTTCCCCTCTTGCGTAGGCAGCAACAGGTGAGTGTCGTGCGATGTCTACCGATTGTGAGCCAGCGATGAGTCAATGCGTGCTCCTACTCAGAGGATCTGATTCACACGCCAGCCGTGTCCGACGACATTCAACAGCTGCGGTACGTCTTCAACATGAACTGTAGCAGTAGCAGCAACAACAACATACACTCATTCATTCATACGAATGCATGGCGTCTATTCTTTAGAAATTGACCGAAAGAACAGATACCAATCGTTTATATAATTTATTCGCCTCGATGGGTAACGAATCCTTCTTCATTGCGGGAATCTCGAAGCAGCGATCATAGAGGGACTGTCAACAGGTGACACTAGGTGGGAGTATGAGCCTGCCGAGAGGCGCGACGAGGTAGTCCGCGCAAATGCTATGAACACTGTGTCCGGTTGGCGTAGTTGTTGACGAACTGCTTAGTAAGCAGGAGATCTCGGGTTCGAATCCTGATCTGACACCAGTTTTCACAAGCGCCGCTGATTGCGCGCGAATTCCCGATGCAGCTGACACCAGCCGCCCCCCCCCCCCCTCCCATCATTTGCTTTCTCCTCCGTTACATATAATTCATTCGTTGTTGTCCCTACAACATAAAGTACGTTATCTATCGATAGTAAAAAATCCTGTAAATGTTGAATTTTACATAATACTGCGTTTCAACTGCTTATTGCTCTAGTTAGCCTGTTATTATAAGGAATTGTCTACATCTATCATTTATGGCACTAGAACAATGAGTTTCTACAATAGGTTGGCTGATTTGAGAGAGCGGACCAAACAGCGAGGTCATCGGTTCCATCGGATTAGGAAAGGAAGTCGGTCGTACCCTTTCAAAGGAACCATCCAAACAATTGCCTAGAATGATTTAGGGAAGTCACGGAAAACCTAAACCAGTATGGACGGAGGCGGGTTTTGAACCGTCGTCTTCCTGAATGAGAGTCCAGTGTGCTAACCACTGCGCCACCTCGCTCGGTCTGCAATAGGCTATTAGCCTGGCACTATATCGTATTTCACTATGAGACCCAATATCGTTACGAATTTAAACTTGCAGCAAAACAAACGCTTTGATAAATATAACGTTGGACTGCTTTTCGGCATCTGTTGAACACTAAAACCCGATGTCGTGGACCATTTGAAAACTTGCTGAGCGTCGTCACAGAAAACCTCGGCACACACTGGATGACGTCAGCATGGCCGGCGGAATGCAACGGGACTGAGCAGGAATGTCGCCACCTCCTCGTCGACAGTACTTCGGGGAGGCTACAAAGATGTTGCAATGTATGAGCTGGAGCAACACGGTATTGAATGTTACCCAGAAATAGATTTTCATATGGCAGGTACGAAAATATGTGCAGTTTTCAGACAAAGTGCTTTAGTTTTGTCACTGCTTTATTTTTATCTAACAGTTGTTTTCCATAAAGGTTAAAGTTCAGTGAAGAAAATTTTAAAAAAATCCTTGAGTTTTGCGATGGAATTGTAACTCTGTCAGAAGTGGCGAAGGATTTGGAATGTCACTTGAACGGAATTGATAACGTCTTGAGAAGAGGTTACAAGACGAACATCAGCAAAACTGTAGGTAGGGCAACTGAAACTGAAAGAATTACATCACGCCAAGCTGACCGAATTAGATACTTACATAAAACACTAAAAGCGGTAGATGGATTTTGCTATTTGGACATGAAAGTAACTGATGACAGCCACAATAGACCAGACATGAAATGTATGCTATTTACAGCAAAAAGGCCAGTGTTTCTGTACAGCATAAATTTGTTAACATCGAATACGAAGTGTTGTGAAGTCTTTCCTGAAGGTATCTCCATGCAGCGTAGTTTTGTGCGGAAGTGAAGCGTCGGTGATAGCTAAAAACAATAAAAGAATAGAAGCGCTTCAAATGTGCTGCAACAGAACAATGCTGAAGATTATATGAGCACAGTGAATTACTAATGAGGAGATCCTGAATCAAACTGCAGAGAAAACAAATTTATGGGACAAGTTTGACTAAAGGAAAGGATCTGTTCATAAGATACTAGGATACTTTCTGAAGAATAAAGGAATCGTCAGTACGTTAATGGAGGGAAGCGTGATGTGATGTGAGTGTTGGGGTTGGGGGAGGGGGAGGGGGTAGTAAAATTGTGGAAGGACTCACAAGAAAGGTTCTAATGGCTGCAGGTTACAGTAGTTATGCAGAAATGAAAAGGCGTGCACAGGATAGAGTAGCCTACAGAATTGCATTAAAGCAGTCTTCAAATTGAAGAACACAGCAACTACATAAATATAAGGGGTAAAGGCAGTAACCGGTAACAAAGTGTGCCATTCCACGTGCTGGCTCCAAAAGCTGTAATGTATGTCGCTGTCGGACAGTAGAAACAATTTCGTAATCTATGTGACATGTTTGTGATTTTCCCCTTGTGGTTTCTGGTAACTGTCAAATACGGTATTTCTAATTTTCTGGTTGATGTATAGTGGCTGTCTGATTATCAGTCTAATTTTGCCGGATTTTCCCCTTATTAAACAATAATGTACTGCTTTATTTGTCTAAGTAACAAGTGAAGTAGTCAGAGCCCAGTGTAAATAATGGCAATGTGTCCGTTGCACTATTCGCAAATGCCCCAATACTTCCGAGATTAATATTCATTTACACTCTTCTTACAGCTGTCGCAGGTTTCACAAGAATAAGTCCGTGAGCCCATCCGCTTGGCCGATAACCTACTACTGAAGCAAATAAACTGATGTGATTAAGATGGTAAGTGAAAACGTTCTTATACATCGTTAATATGTTTGATGGACAAAGACGTACCTCTCGGCCTTATCGCTATGCGTAGTCATGACGGTTATCTAGAATGTTTGTCACTATTAAATCATAGGCTGGTGGTCTTTGTATATAAAAAGGTTCAATAGCTCTGAGTGGATTTCCACTCAGAGCCACACGGAGGTGTCACTAATGTTGAAAATTTTCTATTTGACTTTCCCTGAGATTAAGAAGCATCGTGAGACCTTGAGTACAAGTAGTGAATCACTCCAATATAGAGTTGGTTCCTAGCCAGCGCAGTGAATTATTGTCTTGCGTTTACATGAGACTGGAGGTAATGGGACGTAACGACTGTAATGGAGGGTATGGGGGGGGGGGGGGGCCGTCATAAGATATGTCTGAAACAAAAGACTGCAACTCACATTCCAGCAGTGGGCAGATATTTCTTGCATAAACGTAGTTATTTTTGTACAGAACAAAAAACGGTTTCTCTTTGAAGCGGGAAAGTAAAACGCTTCTTGTATAGCTTAGGAATGTGAAGCTAGTATAACTAAATTGCTGCATGGTGTCAGGAAATGTAAGCATCTATTCGTGGTAACATTAAAGAGTTTCTAGTTTCCTTGTGAATGGAATTTGTCAGATGAGGCTAAACAACGCACAGTCTAGATCATGTTATTCATTTACATGACTGGTTCCAGACGAATTACACTATCTTCACAAGATAAAACATCAGTTTCAGATGATGGACAAATTCAACAGAGCCCGACCACCTCCATATATTACGTGATTTAGACCGAAAAAAGTACGCGATCGCTGCCTCCTGTTCATGAGGCTAAATTCTACCATTCAAGTGCATGTTCGTCGCCGTGCGTAGGAGTTCGTTCTAACAACCGTAAAAGAGGTACGCTAACAAGAATTAACCAATAGTCGTTCTCCCACCTTCTTGTATACAGGGTGTTACAAAAAGGTACGGCCAAACTTTCAGGAAACATTCCTCACACACAAATAAAGAAAAGATGTTATGTGGACATGTGTACGGAAACGCTAAATTTCCATGTTAGATCTCATTTTAGTTTCGTCAGTATGTACTGTACTACCTCGATTCACCGCCAGTTGGCCCAATTTAAGGAAGGTAATGTTGACTTCGGTGCTTGTGTTGACATGCGACTCATTGCTCTACAGTACTAGCATCAAACACATCAGTAGGTAGCATCAACAGGTTAGTGTTCATCACGAACGTGGTTTTGCAGTCAGTGCGATGTTTAGAAATGCGGAGTTGGCAGAAGCGCATTTGATGTATGGATTAGCACGGGGCAATAGCCGTGGCGCGGTACGTTTGTATCGAGACTGATTTCCAGAACGAAGGTGTCCCGACAGGAAGACGTTCGAAGCGATTGATCGGCGTCTTAGGGCGCACGGAACATTCCAGCCTATGACTCGCGACTGGGGAAGACCTAGCACGACGAGGACACCTGCAATGGACAAGGCAATTCTTCATGCAGTTGACGATAACCCTAATGTCAGCGTCAGAGAAGTTGCTGCTGTACAAGGTAACGTTGACCACGTCAATGTATGGAGAGTGCTACGGGAGAACCAGTTGTTTCCGCACCATGTACAGCGTGTGCAGGCACTGTCAGCAGCTGATTGGCCTCCACGGGTACACTTCTGCGAATGGTTCATCCAACAATGTGTCAATCCTCATTTCAGTGCAAATGGTCTCTTTACAGATGATGCTTCATTGCAACGTGATAAAATTGTAAATTTTCTCAATCAACATGTGTGGGCTGACGAGAATCCGCACGCAACTGTGCAATCACGTCATCAACACAGATTTTCCGTCAACGTTTTGGCAGGCATTGTTGCTGATGTCTTGATTAGGCCCCATGTTCTTCCACCTACGCTCAATGGAGCACGTTATCATGATTTCATACAGGATACTCTACCTGTGCTGCTAGAACATGTGCCTTTACAAGTGCGACACAACATGTGGTTCATGCACGATGGAGCTCCTGCACATTTCAGTCGAAGTGTTCGTTCGCTTCTCAACAACAGATTCAGTGACCGATGGATTGGTAGAGGCGGACCAATTCCATGGCCTCCACGCTCTCCTGACCCCAACCCTCTCGACTTTCATTTATGGGGGCATTTGCAAGCTCTTGTCTACGCAACCCCGGTACCAAATGTAGAGACTCTTCGTGCTCATATTGTGGATGGCTGTGATACAATACGCCATTCTCCAGGGCTGCATCAGCGCATCAGGGATTCCATGCGACGGAGGATGGATGCATGTATCCTCGCTAACGGACGACATTTTAAACATGTTTGAAGTCACGCTGGTACGTTCTCTTGCTGTGTGTTTCCATTCCATGATTAATGTGATTTGAAGAGAAGTAATAAAATGAGCTCTAACATGGAAAGTCAGCGTTTGCGGACACATGTCCACATAACATATTTCCTTTCTTTGTGTGTGAGGAATGTTTCCTGAAAGTTTGGCCATACCTTTTTGTAACACCCTGTAATACTCTATAGCAAAATTAAGAAATACATCAAAATCAGTGTTAGTACCATAGAACGTTATGAAATACCGTTCAAAAAACGATGTATTCCGTCATACCTACCAAAAGTGTCCTTTATAACAGTCAACAGAGGAAATATACACGATCTTACTACACGTGGCAGGTAGCAGACTAGAATACACCCTAGAAAAACATCTTGCCTTGTGACCAACTCAAGCATACAGCATCGCATGTAAGTAGCACATTTATACCACATTGACTATCTCCAACACGGCAGCTATCTCTTAATAAATTACGAGTGCTTACTAAAATATTAACATGAAACAAGTGAGAATACATCCTGTCGTGATATTAACATACATTCGACTGGTGTACTCCTAAATAAACATGAAAACTACGCAACAACTTTACCAGAAATAATGTACTGTGATGCGCTAAAACTAAGTCAGAGGATATATCATTGTTAGAGGTGTCATGATTGTTCGAGCACATTCAAAATTTTTAAGGAAGGCGGTAAGATTAGGGTTTATTGTCTCGTCGACATCGAGGTCATTAAAGACGGAGCACAAGCTCAGTATGTTTCAGGGACAGAAAAGGAAATCGGCCTTAACCTTTCAGATAAAGACGTTTGCTCGAAACTATTTAGGGGAATCACGGAAAACCTAAATCTGCATAGTCAGACAAGGATTTGAACCGTCGTCCTCCAGAATGTGAGTCTGGCGAGCTGACCACTGTCCCACATCGCTCGGCGCCACATGCCGATGCAATCCGCTGCCTTGGTCATGGATACGTAGGACACTCATGTTCAGAAAAAAAACAAAATATCTTGGACGATCAGAGATAGTGTTAAGTAGGCTGTTTAGGTTTTTCTGTTGTAAACACCACGTAGCGCTCTGTATGAAAATAACTGACTGTGCTGTGTGCAGTCTGTGGCTGGTTGGCATTGTTAGAATGTTCGCTATTGTAGAGAGAGATGGCAGCATTTTGAGAGCGGACGGTCTGGACGTGTGTCCGTCAGAAAAAGGAAATTTGTAAGACTGGTTGTCTTGAACTGATGTACATTATGACTTTTGAACATTATTAATGTAAATACATTGTTCTCCATCAAAATCTTTCATTTGCTAACTATACCTCTCAGTAGTTAGTGCCCTCAGTAGTTAGAATCTTTTATTTAGCTGGCAGTACTGGCGCTCGCTGTATTGCAGTAGTTCGAGTAACGAAGATTTTTGTGAGGTAAGTTCAAATGGTTCAAATGGCTCTGAGCACTATGGGACTTAAAATCTGTGGTCATCAGTCCCCTAGAACTTAGAACTACTTAAACCTAACTAACCTAAGGACATCACACACATCCATGCCCGAGGCAGGATTCAAACCTGCGACCGTAGCGGTCACGCGGTTCCAGACTGAAGCGCCTAGAACCGCTAGACCATCGCGGCCGGCGTGAGGTAAGTGATTCATGAAAGGCATAGGATATTATTAGTCAGGGCCATTCTTTTGCAGGGATTATTGAAAGTCAGATTGCGCTGCGCAATAATATTGTTTGTCAATTTAGTGATGATCAGAATAAGTAAAGAGAAAACCGTCTGAATACGTTCAGTTTCGCTCAGCTGTTTGAAAATCAAATAACGTAAGAGGTTTACCAGCACAGTAATTTATAAATTTTTCTAAGGGGACGTTTCAATTGGACGTTCATATTCATACGACATGTAGATTAGTATATTCTGCAGAGACGATAAGCATTTCAGTCATCTCGCTTGAGCTTGGTCCTGTTGCCTAGTAAGCACAAGATCCGCCATGGGACCTGATAACTTGTTCCATGCGTGATGGCATCGACGCGTATAAGGCGAGAATGGCGTACTACGGTATAGCTATCCATGCTACATTCACTTGGTTCCAAACATCATCTGCGGTGGTTGGCATTGGGTCGCAGCCCAGGACCCTTCGTTCACCATATTCCTCACATTTTCGATTGGCTAGTGTGCTAATCTGGCGGGCCAGGGCAAAAGCTGACATCGCTTAGAAATGGCGTCTGGTGTGTTGTGCAGGAAGGATATGGCTACGGTTCACAGGATGTCATTCACTTAAGTCGCACTGGTCAGAGGACCCTGGACACCCACTAACTGAGATTTTTCGTTGTACCTGATAACACCCAACACCATAAGACCTTGAGTTGGCGCTGTATGTCTTATGCGAATGCAGTCACTGTGCTGACTTTCCCCTATCTGCGGCGAACCAAAATGCGGCTGTCATTTTCAAGCAAACAGAACTTGGATTCATTGGAAAACACTATCTGACGCCGTTCGTGGTCTCCAGTGACGTAGTACCATACATCATTGCCATCTAGGATGTCTCTGCACATTCAACGAAGGTACGCGGAGAAGTGAAAGATGCTCGCATAAGCCATGCCGTAATAAACAGCAACGGACTGTCACCCCTGATAGTATACGACGTGTTACACCGCTCCACTGTTGTGCAGAGCCGAGGAGGACGCGATCTGCCCGGCAGTGCCATTCGGATGAGCTGTCCATCTCCTCGGGGTGTGGTCTGTATGGTGCCACGTGACGCATCTCGTCGTGTTCCACGGCCTTCCGCGAACCATTTTACACACAGCCGTAGCACTGCCGAAACACTTCGTCCCACACGAACAGTAATTTCCTGGATGGATAAGTTGCTTTCTCTCATGCCAATAATGAGCCATCTTTCGAACTCACTGATTTGACGGTACGGTTCGCCCATACCTCCGCGAGGCATTCTGCATGTCTGCTCAGGTCACGCTGATCCACAACCTTCGGTTTATAGCGACAACGGGAGCCGGAGGCACATTTTACCGGTAGGTAGTGGTATTTCGCGATGTCGATGTTTTCCTCGAACCTGCGGCCGGACATGGTTCAAATGCTAAGATAATAATTCAAATGTCCTGTAAATATTAACGTTCCACTGGCCATTGTGGCCGAGCGGTTCTAGGCGCTTCAGTCCGGAACCACGCTGTTGCTACGGTCGCAGGTTCGAATCCTGCCTCGGGCATGGATGTGAGTGATGTCCTTAGGTTAGTTAGGTTTAATTAGTTCTAAGTCTAGGGGACTGATGACCTCAGACGTTAGTCCTATAGTGCTCAGAGCCATTTGAACCGTTTTTATTAACGTTCTATCTCTAGCCTTTCAAGGTGTTCTATTTTTCCTGAACATGAGTGTAAGTATAGTGTCTCTCAAGTTATGCTTTAGCACATGTTAGAAACTACCAACGCCGAGACTACGCTGAAAAATGAGTTTTTGGCGCTAAGATTCTAGTCGTTAAACAAAAACGCAGAGAAGTATGGTTCATACGCTTTGAACTATCGGAACCTAGCGGGGAAAAGGGGTTTTTGGACGGGAGACTCACTAAACATTAAGACAGAAACAGAGTCACGAGCAGTACGAATAATTTAGTATGGGATAATAAATATACTGTAATCAGAAGTTAACCTGTATTGCTTGAATACGGAATGCGATTCGCATCGACCTACTTAAAAATCGAACAGTTTAATTCCTAACGATTACCACACCTGTCTATCTATCGCTGATGCCTTTGTCCTGCAAATGGTGCAGGGTCGGCGTGGATACAAACGGATTTGGCTGTCGTAAGGTTAGTTTGAAGGATTGGCTGGATGCTCTTCCTGGCGCAACCCCATACCCCCCCCCCCCCCCCCTCCCTCCCGGACGGAATCGTGTTAATCATGAAATGGTACGAACGTGTTTCAAATGTCTGCGACTCGTGTAACTGAGGCGGGACGTGGGGATCAGCACCGTATTCACCTAGCGGGATGTGGGCAACCGCCTAAAAACCACATCCAGGCTGGCCGGCACACCGCCCTCGTCGGTAATCCGTCGGGCCGATTCGAACAGGGGCCGGCGCGCCTACCCGAGCAGCGCATTAGCGCCCTCTGCTAACATGGCAGGTCTGACTATTGCCACACCATAGGCAGTAATTTTGTTCCGAATGTTGCATGTATCGCCATCTGGAGTTGACCTTAACAGCCCTACTAAAGACGACAATACACAATTACGTTATGCACGTATGCCGCCTACTGAAGCTTATGTCTGCAGACGTTACACGTACAGATATGTGCTTACAGGTTCTAGTTCCGAAATCAAACTAAATGTCGTACACCATTGTTGACTGGGAAACCCCACGACGTGAGTTCGCACACCTAGTCGGAAAGGGTGTCCCTCAAAATGGCTCTGAGCACTATGGGACTACACATCCGAGGTCTTCAGTCCCGTAGAACTTAGGTCTACTTAAACCTAACTAACACAACAACAGTCTCACATGCCCTCCAATTCATGACACACTGCAGACAGGTTACTAATGTAATCCAGGACATTTTCGCAAAAAAATGGTTAGGTTTAAGTAGTTCTAAGTTCTAGGGGACTGATGACCACAGATGTTAAGTCCCATAGTGCTCAGAGCCATTTGAACCATTTTTAGAATGTGAAACCTCGCTACGGTCGCAGGTTCGAATCCTGCCTCGGGCATGGGTGTGTGATGTCCTTAGGTTAGTTAGGTTTAAGTAGTTCTAAGTTCTAGGGGACTGATGACCACAGATGTTAAGTCCCATAGTGCTCAGAGCCATTTCGTTCACCATTAGTATTCGAACTTGTGTACATTCAAGCCGGGCGCCGCTGCACAGACGTGCTTTAACGACATCGGTTACGGAGGCGGATGTATTTTATATAGGAGAAGTTTCTCTAATAAATCGCTTAAAGGTATACTGGAAACGAGCACTTTCGAAACAAGGGACTTCATGGCATTTCATTACATACTCTTCCGTTTTATGAGACACTGCACTTGGCCCATCAAAATCTTCGATTTCTACAGCAGAATAACTGCGGCTAGATTCGGAAAACAACCCAGTTTTAGCGTGAAGAAATAATATTTATGAAGTGCGTGTCCCGATGAGTATTAATAAAAGAATGAATCGTGTCGTAGTAGCGTTTTACGCTGTTAATTAACTCCTCTGCAAGATAGTACGAACAATACAGTATAGAACAGTAGGGTTAAAACTAATGACATTGTGCTGTTGTAGACAGACTGGCGTTTTATTCGGGATGATGGAGGCTCGAATCTGCATGTGGCAGTCCTGATTATGGTGTTTCGCAGTTCCATAAACCACTGTAGGCGAATGCCGGGATGGTTCCTACTATTAGACGATGGTGTAGTACTTGTCCCACCCTTGTTAAAATAGAAGTGTAATGAAGCAAATGCCTGCATATATTATGTTTCTTTGTTCTTAAACTGTATTGCGATAGTGCGAGTTGTCCGGTATACTCGCGTAAGTGACTGACAGATACATGACGCTACTACTACTACTACTACTACTACTACTAAAGAGACAGCTTACACTACTCTCGTTCGTCCTCTGTTAGAATATTGCTGCGCGGTGTGGGATCCTTACCAGGTGGGATTGACGGAGGACATCGAAAGGGTGCAAAAAAGGGCAGCTCGTTTTGTATTATCGCGTTATAGGGGAGAGAGTGTGGAAGATATGATACACGAGTTGGGATGGAAGTCATTACAGCATAGACGTTTTTCGTCGCGGCGAGACCTTTTTACGAAATTTCTGTCACCAACTTTCTCTTCCGAATGTGAAAATATTTTGTTGAGCCCAACCTACATAGGTAGGAATGATCATCAAAATAAAATAAGAGAAATCAGAGCTCGAACAGAAAGATTTAGGTGTTCGTTTTTCCCGCTCGCTGTTCGGGAGTGGAATAGTAGAGAGATAGTATGATTCTGGTTCGATGAACCCTCTGCCAAGCACTTAAATGTGAATTGCAGAGTAGTCATGTAGATGTAGATGTACTACTACTACTATTGCTACTATTAATACTACTGAACTACTTCCCATTATGACCTGGATCGTTATTGCCTGTCAACAAGCTCGTAAAAATAAAATCGAAAGACGTTGTTTTTTGATGACATCTAAGAAGCACAAAATACCGGTACTAAGATTACTACTTTGACTAAACTCAATTGTAATGATTAATAAGAGATGATTTACAACTGCGACAAAAACGTAATGATTACCTTGTTACGTGCATACTGCCAAGAAAAAAAAATCTGCACAAAATAATGTAGTACTAAATACGAAATATCGAAACCATCAATGACGTCAGAGTCGTCATATTGATTATATCAGTGGTTGAGGCCCACGTAAACTAAAATATATCCCCTAGAACAGCTGAATCAACCAGTTTTACCAGCAACTTATTATAATACAAGGCAATTGTGATCATTTCACGTACTTACGACATAAATGGATTCTGACAAATAATGTTCCTGGAAAATAATATTTATTTTTCCAGACTCGTTCCCCCTTTAACATTGAGGGCATCTTCAGCGTATTTTCTTTTCTGGAACAATACAGTTCTGTTTTAAAATACACAAGGACGGCAATACTCAGAACCTACACAGAAAACAAATGAATAAACTTAAACACTATGCTATTTCTCTTGCGATGTTTACAGAAGTTAGGTGCAGTCGAAGAAATACAAATGCAGCAGAAATAAATGCAGTTTCATTGAAGGGGAAAAATTGCAAAAAGGGAATGTGCAGCCTGGTTTTTCTTGACTTTATCATGCGTTAACAACGTAGAAGAAAACTTTGAACTTCAGGACATGCAAATGAGGCGGCGAAACACCGTAAGTGAAGTGAATGCAGCTTTTATACAGAAACACTGTTTTAATCTATAAATACCGAAAGTAGAGACATACTACGTGCGAATTTCTATATTGATCACTAAAGAAGCTTTTGTCATGTTGCAAAAGGACACCTGTTGACAGCAATCCAAGTCGCTTTGATTTGCTTGCAGGCCGCAGATAATATTTTAGGACATCTATGTATGATGCACTGGTTACAGCGGTCGTCCGGCTGGGATGGCCGAGCGGTTCTAGGTGCTACAGTCTGAAACCGCTACCGTCGCAGTTAGAATCCTGCCTCGGGCATGGATGTGTGTGATGTCGTTAAGTTAGTTAGGTTTAAGTAGTCCTAAGTTCTAGGGGAGTGATGACCTCACAAGTTAAGTCCCATAGTGCTCAGAACCATTTGAACCATTTTGACAGTGGTCCCTCTAGGCATGTAATGGTCCAAAATGACGCCTTTTTCGTCTGAAAAGAGAGTCAGCATAACCTTCCCTGCTGATGGTTCTGTTTGAAACTTCTTTGGTTTTGGTGATGAGGAATGGCGCCGTTCCTTGCTCGCTCTCCGTTTCCGGTTGGTGGAAGTGATGAACCCAGTTTTCGTCCCCAGTAACGATTCTTGCAAGGAAGCCATCAACTTCTTGTTCAAAGCGCCGAAGAAGTTTATCACAAGCATCAACAAGTGTTCTCTCATTTTAGGAGTCAGATCCTGTGGTACTCTCTTGCAGACACTTTGTGAAACTGCAGCACATCATGCACAATGTGGTGTTCTGACCCATGACTAATCTGTAAACATGCTACAATGTCATTCAGTGTCACTCGGCAGTTTTCCTTCACTATGGCTTTAACTGCTGCAATGTTCTGTGGAGTCACAACTCATTGTGCTTGACCTGGACGAGGAGCATCTTCCACTGAAGTCACACCATTTGCGAACTTCCTACTTCATTCGTAGACTTGCTGCAGTGACGAACATGCATCACCGTATTGAACTTTCATTCGTCGATGAATTTCAATAGGTTTCACACCTTCACTACGCAAAAATCGAATAACAGAACGCTGTTCTACCCTGGTTAAAGTCGCAAGTGGGGCGGCCATCTTTATACTGATACTGCGACGGTATGTGTGCATCTGCACTACGCTGCCACCTACAGACCATTCTGCACGCTGTTTGTAGCACGTTTACCAACTTACAGGATAACGGCGCGAAATTTCGATTTGTTATTACAAATTTAAGGTTTTCATTTGACTCACCCTCTTAAAAGCGGAACTCATCTGGTGACAAAACTCTTAAATTGCGGTAAGCTTAAGATGGAAAAACCTGGAATAATACTGACAGATTCGAAAATTATTGTAGTGTGAACTAATTCGAACTACATATAGTTATAGTTTGTTCAATCAAGACTGTATTATTTACGAAAAAAAATATCCACTTTAGATGCCGTTAATAGAAATGACGAAACAAGTGTGGAAAGTAAATACTTGGAGCAAGAAAGAGGCGTTTGAATTGGTAAAGCGGAAATAAAATTAAAAAAAAAAATGCAGGTGGAGACGTAGTGCTCTGTCAGTAGAGTCCAGGACTGTGGTGTACTGGGTGACAGCCCAGCAGCAGCGTGGCATTTGCCGCGGCCTGGCTTTGCCTTCGAGCGCGTGTCTGTTGCGAGCAATTACCTGCAAGCAGCCGGTCCCCGCGGGCCCCGGGCGGTGAGTGGGAAAGTGAAAGGCAGACCAGAGGCGGCTAACCGCAGCCGCGCAGGCACAGTCAGCCGCCAATCTCCCAGCTCGCTAACCGACGCGTCACCTCGCAACAGGCCGGAGTCTGTACGGAGCAGCGGAATTTGTAACATCGAACTGCAGAATTCGCCCGTCGTCCTCCAGACGTCGCTCAAAATCACATGTGATTCGCGCCGTACAGCAGTGTTCTTAGTTCGCATGCTTGATTTTAACTCTGACCCTCACGTAAATAAATTATTTTACGCGTCGCAAACAATTACAGGTTACTGCCACTTTTACACTCCGTGCTCAGTATTTAATGTCACGTAACAGTCCAGTCAAGTTGTCCAGCAGCTGCACTCTCAGCTGCGGAAGACTACTGTCGAGGACGCAGCCACAAAAATCTCCGGCCAAAGTAGGGCAGTCTGTCTGATGGCGAGTTAAAGCTGGAAAAATAGCTGGAAAAATTGTTCGTGACCGTAACAGAAAATTAAAAAAAAAAAAAGGTTTTGTGTAACTAACACTCGCAGATTCTTAGTCATCATTAGCCTATTGTATTGTATTGTATGTTAACCAGGGGCCTAGAAACGACGGAGAGGCTTCGTCCCTGCCGCAGCCGCAGTGGTCCACAACCCCACGACGACTACCGCAGTCCACTTCATCCCTCCGCCGCTCCACACCGAGCCCAGGGTTATTGTGCGGTTCGGTCCCCGGTGGACCCCCCCAGGGAACGTCTCACACCAGACGAGTGTAACCCCTATGTTTGCGTGGTAGAGTAATGGTGGTGTACGCGTACGTGGAGAACTTGTTTGCGCAGCAATCGCCCACACAGTGTAACTGAAGCGGAATAAGGGGAACAAGCCCACATTCTCCGAGGCAGATGGAAAACCGCCTAAAAACCATCCACAGACTGGCCGGTTAACCGGACCTCGACACAAATCCACCAGGCGGGCATCATTTGCCTAATTTTAACAAATAACTGCTTTTGTTCTTGAGCGAACTGAAGTCATAGAAAAGTATGTCCCAGGGAATACGGGATGCATTCACCTTCACGCGGTATTGACATTCGGTATTGAGAGCTGTACGTCACGATAGCACATCACTTCGTTCAAGACGCCGTTGTGTATGTATGTATGTACCAAAACGGTTAACAGACTTTACTCCTGTCAAAGTGACTCAGATAATTGCAGAATTTGAAACTCATTTCATGAAAACTGGTCTTTATAACTTACTGTAGTCTACCTGAATTTTTTAAACATTAAAAGTATTTCTAAGACTTTTACAACAAAATGAATAATTAGAAAATGCAGCCGAGAGCCTTTCATTATTTTATTTTTATTTATTTACATACTTATTTTCTTACACACAATCTAGCTTTCGAATTGCGGCACTTTTCTTTTACTATTGTTTCAAAGAGGTAATTCAGGTCCTCTGTTGTGCTATCAAACCACAGAAGAAAGAATGTACAAGTATCAGAGACATTAACTGTCAATCTGAAACTCCTCAAGGGCTTACAGCATGCAACTAAGAAATTAAATGATATCAGATATTCGTGGCATAATACACAGTAGAATACAGATTATCATATTACACATTTCTAATATTTAGATACAAATATGTACTTTGTTCAAATGCTCTGAACACTATGGGACTTACCTTCTGAGGTCATCAGACTCCTAGAACTTAGAACTACTTAAACCTAACTAACCTAAGGACATCACACACATCCATGCCCGAGGCAGGTTTCGAACCTGTGACCGTAGCGGTCGCGCGGTTCCAGACTGTAGTGCCGTTCGGCCACCCCGGCCGCCACAAATATGTACACTCAAATTTATGTCTAGTTGGGTAATTGCGTCACTCCTTAGTTTTAGGCTGTAAAGTCGCTGACTTAACCTGAAAAATGTGTACGAAATATTTGTTATGTTTTTAAAACACCTTTTACCAGTGAAACGAAATATTACTTCATTTCATATATCTTTCGCTGCAACCAAACACAGCACAAGATTTTACGATTTTAATAAAGAACATTTTGGTATGGAAAAAACTCAACATTAAGATAAACTGAATCCTGTTCCAGAGTTCATCAGTAAATGGATGTTGCCACTAGCTGATCGACATGTTGGTTCTAATACAATGACGTCACGAGCGGTCAACATCATCAATCGTCTAATGGTCAATGTATATTCTTTGTTTCGTAGTACAGCAGGAGACACGAGTAACATTTCTAAAATAATAACTCTACATGGTGTTACAAAAATGTACGGCCGAACTTTCAGAAAACATTCCTCACACACAAAGAAAGAAAATATGTTATGTGACATGTGTCCGGAAACGCTTACTTTCCATGTTAGGGTTCATTTTATTACTTCAAGTCACATCAATCATGGAATGGACACACACAGCAACAGAACGTACCAGCGTGACTTCAAACACTTTCTTACAGGAAATGTTCAAAATGTCCTACGTTAGCGAGGATACATGCATCCATCCTCCGTTGCATGGAATCACTGATGCGCTGATGCAGCCTTGGAGAATGGCGTGTTGTATCACAGCTGTCCACAATATGAGCAAGAAGAGTCTCTACCTTTGGTACCGGGGTTGTGTAGCCAAGAGCTTTCAAATGCCCCCATACATGAAAGTCAAGAGGGTTGAGGTCAGGAGAGCGCGGAGGCCATGGAATTGGTCCGCCTCTACCAATCCATCGGTCACCGAATCTGTTGTTGAGAAGTGTACGAACACTTCGACTGAAATGTGCAGGAGCTCCATCGTGCATGAACCACATGTTGTGTCGCACTTGTAAAGGCAGCACAGGTAGAGTATCCCGTATGGAATCATGATAACGTGCTCCATTGAGCGTAGGTGGAAGAACACGGGGCCCAATCAAGACATCACCAACAATGCCTGCCCAAAAGTTCACAGAAAATCTGTGTTGATGACGTGATTGCACAGTTGCGTGCGGATTCTTGTCAGCCCACACATGTTGACTGTGAAAATTTACAATTTGGTCACGTTGGAATGAAGTCTCATCCGTAAAGAGAACATTTGCACTGAAATGAGGATTGACACATTGTTGGATGAACCATTCGCAGAAGTGTACCCGTGGAGGCCAATCAGCTGCTGATAGTGCCTGCACACGCCGTACATGGTACGGAAACAACTGGTTCTCACGTAGCACTCTCCATACAGTGACGTGGTCAACATTACCTTGTACAGCAGCAACTTCTCTGACGCTGACATTGGCGTTATCGTCAACTGCACGAAGAATTGCCTCGTCCATTGCAGGTGTCCTCGTCGTGCTAGGTCTTCCCCAGTCGCGAGTCATAGGGTGGAATGTTCCGTGCTGCCTAACACGCCGATCAATTGCTTCTAACGTCTTCCTGTCGGAACACCTTCGTTCTGGAAATCTGTCTCGATACAAACGTACCGCGCCACGGCTATTGCTCCGTGCTAATCCATACATCAAATTGGGCATCTGCCAACTCCGCATTTGTAAACATTGCACTGACTGCAAAACCACGTTCGTGATGAACACTAACCTGTTGATGCTACGTGCTGATGTGCTTGATGCTAGTACTGTAGAGCAATGAGTCGCATGTCAACACAAGCACCGAAGTCAACATTACCTTCCTTCAATTGGGCCAACTGACTGTGAATCGAGGAAGTACAGTACATACCGACGAAACTAAAATGAGCTCTAACATGGAAATTAAGCGTTTCCGGACACATGTCCACGTAATATCTTTCCTTTATTTGTGTGTGATGAATGTTTCCTGAAAGTTTGGCCGCACCTTTTTGTAACACCCTGTATAAAGCAGAGTTGTAGCATGATTCGTAGGCTGTGTAAAATTAAATTAAAATTTAGTTGAGCACTAGCAAAAAATTTGGTTTTATATGGAAGTGCAGAAAACTTTTAGTGTCGCCAGTATCTGCTGATCTCAAGTTGAAACTTGCCAAAATAATGAAAGAAAGACTATCTACAGCGGTCAGCTCAAATGAAAATTATCTCACATAAAATGTAGGCCTACAAACAGGGTGCCATAATTTATGGAATGAGATTTCACTTGAATGTAAACAGAAAGTAACGTCGCAGAAATACAAGTCAATTTCATAGTCAATAATTAACATTCATCCTTGCAACGACTATTGAAACGGGAAGGAAATTCGTTTTAGTTACTACTATAAATATGGATACATTTTATGACATCGGGAAAATGCAGCTATTAAAGCTGATGCCAGCCTTGGAGTCAATAGAGAAATTAGTCAAGGGAGTGAAATTACTTAAAAGATCGAATGTAGCATTCTCAAAGGTACCACATTTAACCACTACATGAAGATTGATAGGTAAATAAGATGCATTTTGTACGTTCTTGACATAAGTTGCGTCTAGTAACGTCATGGAACACCGTGAGAATGTGGTGATTGAGCCCTTAGAATGCTTCGTTACAAACTTGGGTTTCCTCTTTAGAAAATGTGCAAATCGCTCCGCTTTACTACCTATCTATACATTACGTTATTCGTAAAAGTTTCACTGGAAACGTATGAAACATTTGTTTCCCGTTTGTGGTAATACGCAACGAGATACATACAATGCACCATGTTGTCTGAAGCTTTATAAAAAGCATTCTAGAAGCTATATCTGATTTATGAGGGGGTGAAACTGAGACGGCTATTGGTCGCTTGAGTCGAGTGTGGCTGTTTGTCATCGTAAATGGGGATGATTCGGAATGAACCGGACAGCTCAAGGTAAATGTAATACATCTGGCGAACGCAGGTAGAATTAAGTGAGGCTTAGTGAAATTGATGGCGATTTGAACAGCTGCAATGCCATGACAGAACATATATCAGTTTATTTCAGCGTCACGCACTGGAGTAAACACATTCGTGTCGCCCGGTAGTGAACAAATACTGAGTTACAAATTTACGCACTGTCTCTCTAAAATTTCAGCAACTACCTAAATATCGTGCTACAAAAAATAAATAAAATAATACGGCGACGGTGGAGAAAGGGATACTACATATTTCCGATGCAAAAGACACTTGCAAAAGGAATGCCAGTTAAATCGAGAATAGACGATAGGTAAGTGCGAAGAAGATATTGAGTGGGGGGGTGGGGGTGGGAGGGGGGGGGGGGACGGATGAGGGAAGAGGAGGGACTGGGAGAGCGAGAGACTACGTGCTAACGGGACAGAAGAAAAATATTTGTGTGTCGAGTAGAAGGACACTGGGATCCAATATCAGAGTCAGGGTTTGGCAGGGCTTCCGAAGAACAACGGAGAAGAGATAGATTACATGCTTCCGTAACTTCTAAAAACATTGAAAGAAATGGCAATCAAACTTTTATTCAGGTAAATATGTAAAATCAATATGAGACGGGATACGTACCATTCGACTTTCGGAAGAATATCATCAAAGCAATCCAGAAGATAACAAGAGCAGAAAAATATGAGAGTAATCACACAGTGAGCTTCACATCTCATGTGATCCAATTTCTGAGCAGAATAACAGACAAAAGAACGGAACAGAAAACTGAGGGTCTGTGCTCTTTGTAATGGAAGCAAGTCGGAAGAAAAATTAGGTTAAACAAGGAGTTAGACGGTGTAAGATGGTGCAAGGTTCTTGAAATCCTCCCAGAAAAACGTGTACAGCATAGGAAAAGAAGGGTAATGTGCAGTATCTACAGGAGCCAAGAGAAACCAGTAACCATAGAAAACCAAATGAGAAATTCTCGGATTGAAATTCAGAGTGAACGGAGATCAGTGGCAAGATTCGCTGACGCCATAGCTATCTTCTGAGAGAGCGTGGAAGAATTGCAGCATTTGATGAAATGAGTGAAGAATCTAAAGAACATATAGCTTGTGGATTGAGAGAAAACTAAAAATAGAGGAAAGTATTGAGAAACAGCGGAAATTCTATAAGCCTAAAACGTAACAGCAAAACTGTGTACCATGTTGTAAACAAAGTGAACCAGTTGTTTCATTGTGTCTGAGATGAACACACGGAAGCACACAGCTAATCAGTGACGCAGAGAAAATCTGAGAGATCACATGAAGCAGTTGTGTTACCACGGTGGTAAAATAATGTATGACGGAAGAAGCTAATGGGACATAAGCAGCGGTGTGCTACGGGCACAGAGAGCTTTTGTTCGCAAAAAGAAAGTCTACTGATGTCAAACAGCGGCCTTTATTTGAGAAATAAAGTCTGAGAACCTTTGTCTGGAACACGGCGTTGTGTGGAAATGATTCATGGAAGGAAAGATAGCGGAATAGAAGGGAAACGAAGCGTCAGAGGTAGGGTTACAAAGAAGAATGCTGAGAATTAAGGGGACTGATGAGACAAGAAACAAAAAATGTTCTTCTCAAAACCGATGAGGAAAGAAACATGTGGAAAACAGAAGAAGGGGCAGGACAATAGGACAAGTGTTGAGGGACCAGGGACTAACTTCCACGCTACTTACAAGGGAACCTCCCCATCGCACCCTCCTCAAATTTAGTTATAAGTTGGCACAGTGGATAGGCCTTGAAAAACTGAACACAGATCCATCGAGAAAAAAGGAAGAAGTTGTATGGAACTATGAAAAAAAATAAGCAAAATATACAAACTGAGTAGTCCATGCGCAAGATATGCAACATTAAGGGTAATGGGAGCACAGGAGCGCCGTGTTCCCGTGGTAAGCGTGAGCGACTGCGGAACGAGAGGTCCTTGGTTCAAGTCTTCCCTCGAGTGAAAAGTTTACTTTCTTTATTTTCGCAAAGTTATGATCAGTCCGTTCGTTCATTGACGTCTCTGTTCACTGTAATAAGTTTAGTGTCGGTGTTTTGAGACCGCACCGCAAAACCGTGCGATTCCTCGACAGGAAAACACGTCTGACATATTCTATACGACACTGGTGACGGCATGTGCGTCACATGACAGGAATATATTATCAACCCACCTAACTTGTACACTTGGCGAATGGGTAAAAAGATTCTTCTACCTTACCCGATTTAGGTTTTCTTGTGGATGTGATAATCATACCCAAAAAAGTGATGAAAACATAAAGAGTTTGTCACATAAACTGCAACAAATGAATGCAACAGTTTCACAGTCACACAGTCTTTCCTGTGCTCTGTCAAAACAAATGTTTTTAACTTTTTCAAATTTTTCCGTTTGTAGACCGTCAAGTCCTGCGTATGTCCAAGCAAATCTGAACATGTCCTGGAATTTTGGAGAGCGAAGTTGATTATGTGCGAGTGCCTGAACTTTGATAATTAACACACGATCACGTAAACAATGCTGCTCTGTGTACCTGTGCAGCTTAGCAAAATAGTTGTCTGAAAATAAAAAATTCAACCTTTCACTCGAGGGAAGACTTGAACAAAGGACCTCTCGTTCCACAGTTGCTCACGCTAACCACGAGACCACTGCGCTCTTGAGCTCACCCTATCCTTTATGTTGCCTATCTTCCACATCTTCCACATGGATTGTATATTTTGCATATTTTTTTCATAGTTCCACACAACTTCTTGTTTTCTCGAGGGATCTGTGTTCAGTTTTTCAAGGCCAACTTATAACTAAATCTGAGGGGAGGTGCGATGGGGAGGTTCCCTTGTTAGAAGAGGTCGTAAAGGGCAAAAATTATAGAGGAAGATAGAAGTTGGAATATATGCGAGTAAGTGGTGAAGATGTTGTCTCTAAATGGTGTGCTGAGATGAAGATGTTAGAGGATATGGAGGGAAAATCGTGGTGGGCCGCGCCATATCTCTCAGAAGACAAGCGAGGTTATTGTCACATTAAGGAGTGTTCTACAGTGTACTCTTCCAGCACGTAGAAGATCTACAGTGTATCACAAAGACAGTCTCAGGGTAAATTTCGGCGTCGTGTGTTGAGGAATTGCCTGTAATCTCGGCACGCGGCTTCTAACCTCTGTCTACGCCTTTCCGTGGCGACATTTTACGCTAACTTTTCTCGTTACCCTTATTTTCACCGGTTTTAACAGGAGCGGAAGGCAACCAAGTTCGAGCTTCGTTAGCGGAAGCGGAACTTTCACCAAGTCTTAGAGTTCAATTTGCTTCCCGTGTGAGATATGGAACACAGTGGGGAAACTTTCTGAGACTTCGAGCGTCAGTTGGTTAAATTAACAACACGACTACAAACACACAAGTGCATAATTCGTATTCTGTGATGTCAAAACAATTGCACCAATAAAGAACGTTAGATTGTTGCTGTTATAGATTTTATTGCCGCTAGGCGTTTCTTGTGCTTTCTGAACAATATGTTTCGAATCAGCTTAAACCATTAACAAATAACAATGAGTTAAACATGTTTATCTTTCTTTTTACATTAACAGATAGCAGAAGATACTAAGTCCTTGTAGTGCAGAGTGGACACGCAAACATAACGGTGCGTTACGCCTGTACGTGAAAATACTCCAATGTACGAGCATTTCAGTAAATCACTATTATGTGACAGCAGTACATATTTTATCTGTCTTGATCGCAAGATACTATTCTCATCAAAATTGTGAAGTTTTTTGATTAACAAAAATAGAAATTGTACATACCGTTCAGATCTCATGCTTCGTAATTTCACTGCATGAAACTGTATAAAATTCTGCGACTTTCTTGAGTCCTAAATCTTGAGCTTTGATTATGCCAGAAACATTACAGTAACTAAATGATAAACATCTTAAGGGCATAGACCGGGATGATGCTGGGTTTTGGAACCGATATTCACGTTCTTTTCAATAAAATAACAAACGTATCCCTGACTACAGACCTTGAAAGTAGGCTGTTTAGGTTTTTTTATTGGTAACGCCGCCGCCACGTAGCGCTCTGTATGAAAATCACTGGCTGTGCCGTGTGCAGTCTGTGGCTGGTTTGCATTGTTTTCTGCCATTGTAGTGTTGGGCAGCGGCAGCTGGATGCTAACAGCGCGTAGCGTTGCGCAGTTGAAGGTGAGCCGCCAGCAGTGGTGGACGTGGGGAGAGAGATGGCGGAGTTTTGAAATTTGTGAGAATGGATGTCATGAACTGCTATATATATTATGACTATTAAGGTAAATACATTGTTTGTTCTCTATTAAAATCTTTCATTTGCTAACTATGCCTATCAGTAGTTACTGCCTTCAGAAGTTTGAATCTTTTATTTAGCTGGCAGTAGTGGCGCTGTATTGCAGTAGTTCGAGTAACGAAGATTTTTGGTGAGGTAAGTGATTTGTGAAAGGTATAGGTTAATGTTAGTCAGGGCCATTCTTTCATAGGGATTTTTGGAAGTCAGATTGCGTTGCGCTAAAAATATTGTGTGTCAGTTTAAGCGCAGTCGTGTATAATTGTTCAAAGGGGACGTTTCAACCTTTACTGATAATCCTTACTATATATAGTTTAAGTAAAACACTTCACGACATCGACGAAACAGCTTCTCCGGGCTCAGGAATTTTCTCTGCCTCGTGATGACTGGGTGTTTTGTGATGTCCTTAGGTTATTTAGGTTTAAGTAGTTCTAAGTGCTAGGGGACTGATGACCATAGATGTTAACTCCCATAGTGCTCAGAGCCATTTGAACCATTTTGAAACAGCTTCTCAAAGTTTTAGGGGTTGTTGGTGGATGTTTTTCGTCCTAGAACAAAATTTCAAGAACTGCTTTGAACTTGGTGATATTGTCTAGCGTAGTACGTGGGGTGACTTTAAAGAAAAATGGTTTTAACTAAATGGCAGCACTCTGAAATGAAAGTCAATTTTTTTCGACAAAGCAGTCGTTATAGATATGTGCAATAAAAATCGAAATTAACATATATTGCAAAAACCCTTTGTATTACAGTAGAAAAAATGCCGACTCTTAAGTTAGAGAAAGGAATAATGTAACGGCATATATATTTCATGAATTATAGCTCCCACCAACTTGCAAAATCTTATTTTGAAAAGAAAACGTGTTTGAAGATTCAACTTGTGTTTTTTTTATACTGAACTTGAAGAAAATTTTAGTCGGCATTGGCAGTACCGTGCAGTTGGCCTTTTTTTCGTTGATGTCGAAACATTCATTTTGACTAAATTATATCGACTCACTGTCTTCGGTCTACCAGTCGAAGCATTTTTTGTCAGATTGGGATAATTTTTCGTACTTTTTCTGTTCGCATAAATGCGTTTCTTTATTATTTTCAAGAACTAGCATTTTATTTCGTGTGTGGAAATGTTCCCGTTTTTCTGTGGGGAACATTTCCACAAACCAATAAAACTAGAAGTGATGAAGGAAAGAAATTGCATTCGCAGTAATTGAAACCTTACGTCTTTGCCATTTACAAAACATTGATGGCATTTATCATTTTTTTTTTTAAATTTAGTCCTTTAGGTGGCGTAATCCTGTACGAATACGCCGGCCGGAGTGGCCGTGCGGTTCTAGGCGCTACAGTCTGGAACCGCGTGACCGCTACGGTCGCACGCTCGAATCCTGCTTCGGGCATGGATGTGTGTGATGTCCTTAGGTTAGTTAGGTTTAAGTAGTTATAAGTTCTAGGGGACTGATGACCACAGCAGTTAAGTCCCATAGTGCTCAGAGCCATTTGAACCATTTGTACGAATACATTCGTGAAACATGCTGTTGAGATCCCTCATTGACAGCTGCAACATCTGAGCTCGGTTACTGTGAATTGCATCCCGCATTCTCTGTTTTAACTCATTCAGGGCTCTTGGTCGAGTCGTGATGACTTTGCTCTTGAGGTAACCCTACAAGAAAAAAATCACAAATCGATAAATCTGGAGATCTAGGGAGCCACGGAATGCTACCGAATCGTGAAATCACACGATTTCCAAACAATTCTCGCGCATGTGCCATTGATTGCCGCGCAGTGTGTGACGTCGCTTCGTCCTGTTGAAACAAGGCGTTTTGAACGTTTGGAAAGTTGTTCAGTGCAGGTGTAACGAAAGTTCGTAACATTTCCACGTAACGATCGGTATTTACAGTTATTGTGTTTCCATGTTCATTTGCAAAGAAATACGGTCCGATAATCCCATGACATGAAACATCACACCCTGCTGTCATTGTGCTAGTGTGTAAAGGGCGCTCATGAACGACATTAAGATTTGTGTTTGTCCAGTAACGGTAGTTCTGTTTATTCACATAACCCGTGAGATGAAAATGTGCCTCATTTGACATCCACAGCTTGTTTAGAAATTCATCATCATAGTTTATTTTTATCATTTGTTGACAGAATCCTAATCGTAAGCGGTAATCGTTGTCCTTCAACTGTTGTACCATCTGTAGTTTCTATGGATGAAATTTTAAATTAAAAAAATTGCTCTGAGCACTATGGGACTTAACATCTTAGGTCAGCAGTCCCCTATAACTTAGAACTACTTAAACCTAACTAACCTAAGGACATCACACACATGCATGCCTTAGGCAGGATTCGAACCTGCGACCGTAACAGTCACGCGGTCTCAGACTGAAGCGCCTAGAACTTTTAAAGAATTCTGCGGACAGTCTCCTGGTACATTGCAACCGCTGCTAGTTCCTTACGGACTGAACACCGTGGGCTCCGTTAAGACAGACTCGCGTACAACATCAGTGTTCGCTGGAGAGCGCACACTTCTTGGTCGTCCTTTTGGTTTCTTCTTGAGGGCAGATCCAGTCTCTTCAAAGTTATTAATCCAACATTTTATCGCGTGTTTCGAAGGGACGGCATCATGACGTCCTAAATTATACTGACGTCGAAACTCCTTCTCCGCTACCAAGCTATCATTGTTTTTATAAAACATTTTTATGACTAACGCACGCTGTTGCCCGTTCCACTGATCCATGATTACTGAAATGGCGGACAGTCTACTCGCTGACTGTCACGAACCCGCGGTGCTGCCACCTGCCCATGTTTGCCACTACTGATTTCAAACATTCCCTTTATTCTGTGTCACCCAGAGGACATTCGTATCAACTAAAATACTATGCTGGAAGTATATGCTCTCCGCCTCGGTAGCTGAGTGGTCAAAAAAGATAGCTGCCATGCAAAGGACACGGGTTCGTTTCCCGGTACTGCCGAGGACATTTCCTTGGTGGCAGGGTTGGTACAGGTGCACCTAGACTCGTGCTGCCAACTGAGGAGCTACTTGACCGAGTAGTAGCCGCCCCACGGTCTAGAAAGTCTGCAAAAGTACCGAGAGAGAGGTGCGGCGACCACGTGCCCCGCCATTCCGCATCAGCATGACGCCGCGAGGCAGAAGACAGCACGGCGGACGGCAGATATCTCTCAAGCCGTCGGCAGACGGAGCGTGCTGTCGAACGTTAACGCTGAGCGTGCTAAGTTCAACGTGCTCCTGAACGCTCAGGAATGATGTGACTTGTGCATACGGTACGTGGGTCCTAACGTGGTACACGAGATCGCAACGCACTCCAGCGGAGGTTGAGGGATGTTTCTAGTCCGTAAATCACACTGTTTACTCAACGGGCGCGCGTTAAAATCCCACGTTAGCTCTATTACAACGCACATTACCTCCATCGTCCACGAAAAGGAAAGTACCATGTGCAATCAATAAGGACACAGGGGTGCGGTACAAATTTGGAATACTTCTCCGCATAATACACTCCTGGAAATGGAAAAAAAGAACACTTGACACCGGTGTGTCAGACCCACCATACTTGCTCCGGACACTGCGAGAGGGCTGTACAAGCAATGATCACACGTACGGCACAGCGGACACACCAGGAACCGCGGTGTTGGCCGTCGAATGGCGCTAGCTGCGCAGCATTTGTGCACCGCCGCCGTCAGTGTCAGCCAGTTTGCCGTGGCATACGGAGCTCCATCGCAGTCTTTAACACTGGTAGCATGCCGCGACAGCGTGGACGTGAAACGTATGTGCAGTTGACGGACTTTGAGCGAGGGCGTATAGTGGGCATGCGGGAGGCCGGGTGGACGTACCGCCGAATTGCTCAACACGTGGGGCGTGAGGTCTCCACAGTACATCGATGTTGTCGCCAGTGGTCGGCGGAAGGTGCACGTGCCCGTCGACCTGGGACCCGACAGAAGCGACGCACGGATGCACGCCAAGACCGTAGGATCCTACGCAGTGCCGTAGGGGACCGCACCGCCACTTCCCAGCAAATTAGGGACACTGTTGCTCCTGGGGTATCGGCGAGGACCATTCGGAACCGTCTCCATGAAGCTGGGCTACGGTCCCGCACACCGTTAGGCCGTCTTCCGCTCACGCCCCAACATCGTGCAGCCCGCCTCCAGTGGTGTCGCGACAGGCGTGAATGAAGGGACAAATGGAGACGTGTCGTCTTCAGCGATGAGAGTCGCTTCTGTCTTGGTGCCAATGATGGTCGTATGCGTGTTTGGCGCCGTGCAGGTGAGCGCCACAATCAGGACTGCATACGACCGAGGCACACAGGGCCAAAACCCGGCATCATGGTGTGGGGAGCGATCTCCTACACTGGCCGTACACCTCTGGTGATCGTTGAGGGGACACTGAATAGTGCACTGTACTTCCAAACCGTCGTCGAACCCATCGTTCTACCATTCCTAGACCGGCAAGGGAACTTGCTGTTCCAACAGGACAATGCACGTCCGCATGTATCCCGTGCCACCCAACGTGCTCTAGAAGGTGTAAGTCAACTACCCTGGCCAGCAAGATCTCCAGATCTGCCCCCCATTGAGCATGTTTGGGACTGGATGAAGCGTCGTCTCACGCGGTCTGCACGTCCAGCACGAACGCTGGTCCAACTGAGGCGCCAGGTGGAAATGGCATGGCAAACCGTTCCACAGGACTACATCCAGCATCTGTACGATCGTCTCCATGGGAGAATAGCAGCGTGCATTGCTGCGAAAGGTGGATGTACACTGTACTAGTGCCGACATTGTGCATGCTCTGTTGCCTGTGTCTATGTGGCTGTGGTTCTGTCAGTGTGATCATGTGATGTATCTGACCCCAGGAATGTGTCAATAAAGTTTCCCCTTCCTGGGACAATGAATTCACGGTGTTCTTATTTCAATTTCCAGGAGTGTATAGACATTATTTCATCATTCCCACATTTTAGTAAAAGCCCCAAGATTAGTCTTTTCTGATCACTGTTCCTACCCAGTAGCAGAATCTTTGCAACATGTGAATTACGAAGCGTAAAAGAAAAAGGTGCAAAATATCTTTATACAAGTAGCGCAAGCTGTCCTGTAGATAAAGCCAATCGAACGAAGTCACCCCTCAAAAAGCGGTGAACTTCTATTTACATAACATCAAATATTATACCATATATTTATATTAAACTAATAATAAAGTATGAGAACCTACTAGAAACGCAAATGTTAGGAAAAAAATTGGAAGTATTACGACGCGAACCACCGCCCCAACAAATTCTCATAAGCAGACAGAGACGCCACCCATTACGCTGTTTTTTTTTTTTTTTTTTTTTTTTTTTTTTTTTTTTTTTTTTTTTTTTTTGTTCGTTGCGGACGCCCGATGACATTTGTTCAGGTTCTTTGTTGATCTGTTCACTCAGTTTTTTATTACAGAGGGTAGCTAATCCCTCTGACCGACCACGCTATTTGGAATAGTACGAGTAGCGGCCCCTGCAATTCCCCTGTTTCGTGTAGTTTCTGTTCAGAAATGGCTCTGAACGCTAAACTAACAACAATTCCCTTTTACTTTATCGTACTGTATTCCGCTTTGTTAAGAATGTCAATTACAGATAATTATGTTACTAATTGAAATTCAATTATATCAAATTGTGCTAAGAACAATGCGTTTTGGGTGGATCTTCAGCGTGTTGCTGCCTTCAAATAGCCTACTCTGATAATACGCAAGTTACAATAATTCTTTTGCCACGAATATGATGTTTCTCATTTTCTTTATTGGTACGAATCACACAACTAACAATGGGTTTTCCAGTGATTCTCAATTTGCTGGTGCTCAGAAACGGCATATATACATATAGGCTTGAAATGAATGCCAATATGGCGCCTCACAACTCTGTACTGAAGGGAGACGCCGTGCGTGTGACGTAGGTGTGCCCTTTCATTGGTCAACGCTCAGACGCACGCTCACAATATCTGACATGCCAAATATTGCTCTGCACGTTCGGTAAGACTCCCAAAGTGCTATTCCACGTTATGACATCAGAAACTCGGCACGCTCAACGTTCCGATGCACGGTCCGTGTGCCTATGCTTTTAGGCCTACACGGCTTTGCGTGGAGCTCGTTATACACAGGGTGAGTCAGGAGGAAAGGTTCACGCTTTGAGGGGTGATAGTTGATAGTATTTGTAATTTCTTAAGAATATATTAAAAACAGTCTTGATTGCAATAAAACATTTATTTGCAATAATTACCGCTTTCGGTCAGAATGTGACCATCTTCAGACTACTTATACCATGATGGTAGGCCGTGAACGGAACAGGTTTTGTGACTCCACGGACGTCAACGGCTCAAGGGCGGTCACAACACGTTTTTGCGTTCACCGCCACCGCCAATCACTGTGGTATAAATGGTCACCCTGAAGAGATCACGTTCTCACCTAAACCGGTAACCATTGCAAATAAATATTTTACTGCGGTCAAGACAGCTTTGAATCCATTTTTGAAATATTTTAGCCAGGCCGCTCTTTTTGTCCGCAAGAAACGTTCTCAAAAATTATTGCTGATACTGAAGGAAAACTTTCAAATGAACTTATGGCTTTTTCTTAACCCTATACGACATACTAGAAGAGTAAACTCCACCCGAACAGGCCATGAACGCCCAACGGTACCGACCGGCCGCCGTGTCATCCTCAGATCACAGGCGTCACTGGAAGCGGATCTGGAGGACCATGTGGTCAGCACACCGCTCTCCCGTCCGTATGTCAGTTTCCGAGACCGGAGCCGCTACTTCTGAATCAAGTAGCTCCTCAGTTTACCTCACAAGATCTGAGTCCACCCCGCTTGCCAACAGCGCTGGGCTGACCGGATGGTCACCCATCCAGGTGCTAGCCCAGCCCGACAGCGCTTAACTTCGGTGATCTGACGGGAATCTGTGTTACCACTGCGGCAAGGCCGTTAGCTTATCCGACATACGCTTGTCTGATAATCACGCACTTCGCCAGCACTCACATGCGCTTCACTTGCGTATAGCTCGTACTTTAAATGTGTGTGCTCAAGCAAAGTACTATAAGAATGAGCTCAGATCAGCAACACAGCAGCTGTCTACAAGAGGTGCATTACAGTTGACGGTAGACTTTTTGAATATGTTTTGCGAGGAAATGTAGACAATTAAACAAAATACATTAGATCACAATGTTTCATTGACTTGGTTATCACCTACATTTGTCCTGTTCCCCACTGTTTTCATTGGTTCCCTCGGAAACTGTTAAGAACAGGACGTTTGTACACATAACGTGTTTTGTTGAGAATCACTGTCACACCTGAAAGGTACGTACCTTCCCTGACTCCCATTTTCTCTTGTATTTCACCAGGCATTTGCAGTTTCATTTTTGCGCAGTGTAGCTGGAGTCGCCCCAAACTAATGGTTCAAATCGTTCTGAGCACTGTGGGACCTAATTTCTGAGGTCATCAGTCCCCTAGAACTTAGAACTACTTAAACCTAACTAACCTAAGGACATCACACACATCCATGCCCGAAGTAGGATTCGAACCTGCGACTGTAGCAGCAGCGCGGTTCCAGACTGGAGCGCCTAGAACCGCTCGTCCACAACGGCCAGCCCAAACAAATACCGCACATCGTGTCTTGCAAGCGACGTTCAAAGCTGACAGAAAGTGTCGGTTCCTTTTCCGTTAAAAACAAAATTATTTTCATAGTGGAATTTTACGTGCCCGTTCGACAGAGCGATCCCAAATTAGTATAGTGCGATATTTGTTTTATCGTGATGTATCAACAGAGAGAGTAAGAATAACCAGTACTCCATCAGTGACAGCACCGCCCCGGCCCTTGCTGACTGCTGCCGCGATGCATAGCACCTGCTGAGTCGGTGTTGGAGTACTAGGCTACTCTTCGTGCTTTACTGGTAATACATATCGATAAAATGAACATCGCACTAGACTAATTTGGGACCGCACTGTCGAATGAGCACGTAAAATGTCGCTGTAAAAATCACTTTATTTGCCAGGGGAAACAAACTCACGCTTACCGTCGACAGTGGGCGTCACTTGAAAAACAGCAAGCAGCGTTTGTCAGGCGCGACTGCAGCTACACATTGCAAAAACGAAATCAAAGATGTCTTCTGAGATACCAGAGAAAATGCTCCTGAAGGCCTATAGCCGACACACCCGGAACCGGCATGTAGGTTGAAAAAGAAATTTACCTATTTTCAGTTTATTTAAAGAGTTCCCAGATACACCATCAGACGATAGTATTCCTGCCTACAGTGTACGTAGACTCCAGAGTGAATGGAATGTTTTCACTACCTAAAGTTCATTACTTTGAATTAATAGTCGTTCGTGAAGTTTGTAAAAATAATTTTAACGTGAAGGATTTTTTCTGTTTCTTGTTACTTTTGAGGATCTGAAGATGGTTGTTTGACAGTGGAGACTAATAATGGATTGTAAGATAACGCTTTATTGGGATCAAGAGGGTTGATTGGGTTTTCAGACGATAGTATTCCTGCCTACAGTGTACGTAGACTCCAGAGTGAATGGAATGTTTTCACTACCTAAAGTTCATTACTTTGATTTAATAGTCGTTCGTGAAGTTTGTAAAAATAATTTTAACGTGAAGGATTTTTTCTGTTTCTTGTTACTTTTGCAGATCTGAAGATGGTTGTTTGACAGTGGAGACTAATAATGGATTGTAAGGTAATGCTTTATTGGGATCAAGAGGGTTGATTGGGTTTTCAGACGATAGTATTCCTGCCTACAGTGTACGTAGACTCCAGAGTGAATGGAATGTTTTCACTACCTAAAGTTCATTACTTTGATTTAATAGTCGTTCGTGAAGTTTGTAAAAATAATTTTAACGTGAAGGATTTTTTCTGTTTCTTGTTACTTTTGCAGATCTGAAGATGGTTGTTTGACAGTGGAGACTAATAATGGATTGTAAGGTAATGCTTTATTGGGATCAAGAGGGTTGATTGGGTTTTCAGACGATAGTATTCCTGCCTACAGTGTACGTAGACTCCAGAGTGAATGGAATGTTTTCACTACCTAAAGTTCATTACTTTGAATTAATAGTCGTTCGTGAAGTTTGTAAAAATAATTTTAACGTGAAGGATTTTTTCTGTTTCTTGTTACTTTTGAGGATCTGAAGATGGTTGTTTGACAGTGGAGACTAATAATGGATTGTAAGGTAACGCTTTATTGGGATCAAGAGGGTTGATTGGGTTTTTTGGTATAAGAGACCAAACAGCGAGGTCATCGGTCTCATCGTATTAGGGAAGGACGGGGAAGGAAGTCGGTCACGCCCTTTCAAAGGAACCATCCCGGCATTTGCCTCGAGCGATTTAGGGAAATCATGGAAAACCTAAATCATCATGGCCGGGTGCGGTATTGAACCGTCGTCCTCCCAAATGCGACTCCAGTGTGCTCCACCTCGATCAAGGCAACTAAAACATTTTATATTACGTTTTTTTTTTAAGTTTTAGAAATGCATCAGCTCGCTTGTCTCCATCACCTGATGATCTTCACTATTCAAAGTTCACGCCGTTAAATCGCATGATACAAGCGTCAAACACTGGGCTAAGAGACGAGCGAACAGTTCACATGGCCGGTCTTGAATCGCCAGCGCGTCTATTGCACGGGCCTGCCTCCACTCTCCAAGAAGTCGCGAGCTGTCCTCGCCGCTTCCAAATAGGGCCTCGGCCGAGGAGGCGGTGGCTGGCGCCTTCCAGGAAGCGCGGCAACCGCTGAGTGCAGTCCGCGAGGTCTGCAGGCTGTCCTGAATGCCACGTCTGCTAGTCTCAGTTGCGCGAGAACCGACGATCTAAAGGCGGTCGGCATTCCCTTTTGTAGACCTCTTTCCGCGTTGAAATACCACCACTAAATTCAACACAACAAGTTCTCCAATGAGAAAATTCAACAACAGTTTCTTTCTTGTATAAAAATAAAGAGTGTCTACAAGTTTTACATCACGTGTGGTTCTGAAAAAATACTAGATAAAACTAAGGCATAACTGTGTTCATGTCACCAAAATTACTCTGCTCTTTTTACAACGGGTTTCAAGAAATAATAAAAGAGTCAGCATAGGACAAAAGGTAACAACACAGAATATAGCAATAATATACATCGAACAGCCAAAGAAACTGGTACACCTGCCCAATATCGTGTAGGGCACACGCAAGCACGCAGTAGTGCCGCAACGCGACGCGGCATGTACTCAGAAATGGTACTGGACGCAGTTGATACCATGAATTCTAAAGGGCTGTCCATAAATCCGTAACAGTACGAGGCGGTCGACATCTCTTCTCTACAGCACTTTGCAAGGCATCCCTGATATGCTCAATAGTGATCGTGTCTGGGGAGTTTGGTGGACAGCGGAAGTGTTTAAATTCAGAAGAGAATTCCTGGAGCCACTCTGTAGCGATTCTGGACTATGGGGTGTCGCATTCTCCTGCTTGAATTGCCCAAGTCCGTCGGAATGCACAATGGACATGAATGGATGCAGGTGATCAGACAGGATCCTTACGTACGCGTCACCTGTCAGATAGTATCTAGACGTATCAGGGGTCCCGTACCACTCCAGTTGCACGCGGCCCGCACTATTACAGAGCCACTATCAGTTTGAATAGACCTCTGCTGACTTGCAGTGTCTATGGATTCCATACGCACATCCGTCCATCCGGTCGATACAATTTGAAACGCGACTCGTCCGACTAGGTAACATGTTTCCAGTCATCAACAGCCCAATGTTGGTGTTGACAGTCCCAGGCAAGTCGTAAATCTTTGTGTTGTGCAGTCATCAAGGGTACTCGAGTGGTCCTTCGGCTCCCAAAGCCATGTCGATGATGTTTCGTTGAACGGTTCGCAATTTGCGGAAGGATTGCACTTCTCTTCAATCGTCGTTCGTCCCGTTCTTGCATGATCATTTTCCGGCCGCAGAGTTGTCGGAAGTTTGATATTTTATCCGAATTCCTGATACTCACGGTAGACTTATGACATGGTCGCGCGGGAAAATCCCCACTTCATCGGTGCCTCGGAGATGCTGTGTCCCGTCGCTTGTGCGCCGACTATAACAGCACGTTCATACTTAAATCTTGATAACCTGCCATTGTAGCAGCAGTAACCTATCTAACGACTGCGTCAGACACTTGTTGTCTTCCATAGGCGTTACCGACCACAGCACAGTATTCTGGCTACTTTCATTTCTCTCCATTTGAATACGCATGCCTATACCAATTTCTTTGGCGTTTCAGTATATGACTACAGTTTAGTTGGAGGCACAACGAGATAAGAATGACAAATATTATATTGTGCGTAACAAATATATTAAAACTAGCTTTTTCGCCTGTTGTTTCACTTGCTTCGACTATGATCTGCACAATTTTTTTGTTTTAATTTAATTGAATTTTTGAGTTGTTCACAAGTTGCGACGCCTTTTACCCTTTTCGTGCTAATTAATGCCATGGAAGCATGGTCTTTTTCGAATGTACTTCTGACCAAACAGCAATTCTAGTAGCTGGAGTCTAAGGTTTTGTTAAACATGCCTTTCTAGTTCGCGTGGAGATATTTCCACAGCAACTTTGATCCGGTAACACACAATTTTTATGGATGGTGCTTTGCAAATGTTTTCATAAGAAAATTATTTCATAAAACTTTTCATCCCCTATTTCACGTTCTTAGGGGTTGAATTTCCAAAAACAATGAAGCACTTATTTTTTTTTACTTCCAGCCGAGGAATCAGATGCCAATTTTCATAGCTGTAGCTTTAAAAATACTGTAGTAGGTTTTTCACAATGATTTATTCTGAAAAAAACTTTCACCATTTTACTCCGTTAGTGGCTGAATTTCCAAAACCGCTGAAGAAGTAATATGAAAATCATAGAAAGATGGATGATACGGTCTGAAGACCGAAGACTGTCACATTCATGAAGATTTCGCCTTTAGTAATTGTGTCTCTTCGGTAAAGAATAGAAACAACAAGGTACTATACAACGTTAAACTTCGGGACAATTTTGTTAAGACAATGTAACAGATAAGTGACCCTATTGGTTAATGTCTGGGTACGCTCACATAGCGTACAGTTCACTACAGAATAATTGTCTAACTCTGAATCTGTTTATTTTAATTTTTAATTCTGCGTATGACACAAATCACAATTTGTAAAGGACACAGTAAAGTTCATAAACTCGTGAATGTCCGAGAAGAATACAAATAAAAGTTACAGACAGATCACAAATATGGAAAGAAAATATAAACGTAAGTATAAATAAATGTATAAATACACATATAAGCCATAAAAGTCTTAGTGTATGACAAAGTAAGAAGCACGTCACAAACATGTGTCCAGATAATTAATATAAGCGATGGCCTCTTCGGTCGTACTGAGAAAAACAGCAGTGCGGCCTCGGTACTTTCTAATTGGGCATTCCACAACGATTTGTCAAATCGTTTGTTTTTCAGCCCAGGAAAACTAACCATGTGCCATTTTTAAATTGAGTTCGCACATCTTCCATAGTTTGTCCTCATCCTATTTAGCCCAGTCCACATTCTCCTGGGAAGATAAAACCCCGGCGGGTTTTCGGATATACGTTGGATCTCTCTGGAATGCGTCAATAACGCCATTTCCCACTCCCTACGCAAACGTTCTATCATGTCGAAGTCATCTCGTTTCACATCTACAGTAATAATAATTGGAGGATAGCTCGACCGATGTCTTTCACGTTTATATCTTAAGAGAAAGAATGAATACTGCTCTGCACGTTGTATTGTATTTCTGTGCACTCTCTGACTATTGCATGCTGTCTGCGCAAGTGAAGGTGTGGAATGTGCCTAAGGATCGGTAGTAAATAGGCGGGTGTATTTTTTACTGTTCCAGATGTCATTCTCATGATTCTGCTCAATTCCACGTGGATTTTCTTCGTGTAAACGCTATTTAGTCATGCTGGCGAACAATATTGTGACCCGAGTAGACAAGTTCCAGAGCACATGTACGTACGATGCATGGTTTCCGTTACTTGTCAGTCTCACTGAGTTTAACCATTTTTCCCAAGTGGTGTGTCCTTCTGGAGGTACCGGGAATACCGTACAATGTAACAGCTGATAACTATGGACAATGCAAACGCCAACAAACCACACACACTTGACTGCCGAATTAATGAGTTAACTAGAGCCCATCAAGCTACACAAATACTTAATGGTACAAAGGTGTGGTGATGTGATGCGATACGACGACAACGGCTCAGTTGTGAGTAAAGCAAATGTCAAAATGCGCTAGGTAAGATACTATGAGACTGTAGTTTATCCACAGAATTGATCTCATAGTTTATCCACAGAATAGATTTCACGCAAGACGCGTGTACGGCGAATCTGAATATTACTGGAATGAAACAAACGGATACGAAGAAAGGCGGGTGGAATGGTCGCAGGCCTTTATGATTGACGAGAGAGAAATATAGATGTGCAAAATTAATCATTGGCGAGCACTCGCAGGAATACGTCTCGAGGCCCTGCTTAGAAATATTAAAGACCGTCTTTCACAATAAAAACTACGAACAGTTAGTTTCATGTTCCGTCGATCGTTTGCACGATAAGTCATAATCATATGGAGCGAGTCATTTTACATTCACATCACAAATTAATTTGTAAATATGGCTACATGGTGAACAATAATAAGATTTTTAGTAAAAAATATACAGATATGAACTAGTTATTCCTACCAACAACCGTTTACATATTAGAGTAACAGAAATTCTTCTTCGGAATAAAATGAGTTATCACGGAGCAACTTTTTCAATTTTACTTTGGTGTTTGTCAGACTTTTTAAATGACTGGGTACGTAAATGATCAAAACTGTAGTTCAGCGCTATACATTTCTTTTTTTGTCAAAGACAGCCTTAATGTGGAGTAAAGAATGTCATTTTTTCGCCTCGTATTGTAACCATGTACAACATTGTTCGTCTCTCAACTGCCTACACAACTATTCTGTAGAGGTCGCCCACACCAAATCAGGTAAATATAAACTCGCACAGAGTTGCAGAAGCAATGACACTGTCCATACTTGATCCGTCAATGGAACGGGGAGGCAAACCTAAGACATGATACAACAAAGATTATCCTCTGCCACACACTTCAGTTTTACACGTGATATGTTTGTAGTGTAGATCCGAAAATCTGTCAAGGACTGGAGACAACGGTGAATTTGAAAGCTTTGTTTTCGTGAATAGATTTCAACAGCAAGGTGTCTTTTAGACTGTAGCTGGTGTTTGCAGTGTCACATTTTTGTCATTTAGAATAGTAGATTACGTTAGATTATATAAGATATACCTTTCGTTCCAATTGATCCGTAGTGACAACATCCTTTGGGATGTGGAATATGTCAGAAAACAAGAATACACATAAATGTTTACAAAATAAGAAGAGATATGCATCTTCCACAGGCTCCAAGTGAAACTGCCCGTGTGGTTGAGGAATATTAAAAACAAGTAAACGTGAAGCTGGTCACCGTGGCTTTGTTGTTTACCTTGCTGTAGCGTCGTCCTGAGCAAGCAGCCTGCGAAGACGAGAACAGCGGCGAGCATGTGGCGACACCCCATGGCTCACGGCGTTCCTCCGACGACGGCAGCGGGTTGCAAACAACAACAACGGCGCGGTTAGCTGGGTTCACTGTGCACACGCGACCACTGCACGAGACACGGCACGTCACAACAACACCACTCACATCCTCGACGTCCGACGGCGCGGAGCACACTGGCCAGACGCGAGGGAGGGAAACAGTGGAGCGGCGCGCCCTCGCACCTGTTGCCTGCCGCGCATGCGCACTGCGGCCGCTCTCACCTTTCCCTGGCCACTCACTCGCTCTTTCATTCGAGACACGCAGGCCGTCTCTGTGGACGGCAAATCCCTGAAACTCGTATTCAGTAACTAGTACAGGGTGAGTCACCCAAGTTGCTAATCTCTGATATGTCCAGAACCGTTTAAGATACGGTTAGTCTTTTTGCATCCAGATGAACTGTAACAAAGTCGTCACAAAACAACGTACAGTCTCGCTTTGTAGCGAAGTTACTTACACGTAAATCGACATCTCCTTATTTGTTTATTTGTATTATGGTTCAAATGGCTCTGAGCACTATGAGACTTAACATCTGAGGTCATCAGTTATTTGTTTATTTGTCTTATGGTTCAAATGGCTCTGAGCACTATAGGACTTAACATCTGAGGTCATCAGTCCCCTAGAACTTAGAACTACTTAAACCTAACTAACCTAAGGACATCACACACATCCTTGCCCGAGGCAGGATTCGAACCTGCGACCGTAACGGTCGCGCGGTTCCAGACTGAAGCGCCCAGAACCGCTCGGCCACTCCGGCCGGCCTATTTGTATTAATGGCACTAAACTGAGTCCTGTTGGTGTCGTAGATCAGAAAGAGATTAAGGAAAGGGCTTTCTACTCTCCTTAGCTTGTAAGTGCTTTCGGGGAAATTACATTATTCAGGACGTAAGATTATTTTTCATCAAGCTAATTGTCATCTTATGCAGGAGTATCACTTCTTTTCAAATTTATTGGTGTTTAGTGAACGTACTACGTAGATGTTATTAGATTAGTGGTACATTTCATGATTAAAACAAATTTATGCTAGTACGTTCTGAACTTTTCTTTTTTTAATTTTTTTTTTTTTACGGTCAAGCAACACTAGACAGTGAGTCTTTGTTGCGAGTGACACGTTTTTGCTTTCCTTGATTCTTTATGTCAACAAAAAGTAAGTATTTATCATTATTTCAGCTTTTAATACATCTTAATATTATGCAGCGTGTCAATACTTTTCCATTTTCCGTTGGTTATACTATGAGTAGTTACGGAAATTTCCAATTCAGGCCTGTATAGGATAAATGCGCCAGTAGCCAGCCTTTTAACTCATTACCCTTACTAGTTTTGAGATAAATAACAGGTTTTAGTTTAAACCTTGTGGCTATTTTTTATTTCAGTCAATCTTATAGTGGAATAATTTGAAGTAAAGCATCATTACAAAATTATTACCGAGCGAGGTGGCGCAGTGGTTAGCACACTGGACTCGCATTCGGGAGGACGACGGTTCAATCCCGTCACCAGCCATCCTCATTTAGGTTTTCCGTGATTTCCCTAAATCGCTTCGGGCAAATGCCGGGATGGTTCCTTTGAAAGGGCACGGCCGATTTCCTTCCCAATCTTTCCCTAACCCGAGCATGAGCTCCGTCTCTAATGACATCGTTGTCGACGGGACGTTAAACACTAACCACCACCACCACAAAATTATTAAGGCTTTCGTGGCCACTCGTTGACAAATAGCGTGTTGGCTTCTGTCTCGGTTTCTTCGGCCGACGTTCATTTGATGATTTTTCTGACGTTTCGCCAGCACGAATGGCCGGTCTGTGGTGATCATACACGCAACTAACTTTCTGTAATACTCCAGGACAACCATAAATGGTGGTGACTTCAGTTTGTTGTCTTTAAACTAAAGCGTCACTTCTGTCGTTGCATTACGTATTCCTTTCAGTTACCTTCTATACTATACTATATTATACTAACCTATAGCTGTTCTTTCTCCGTATGGTCCTAGTTTTATCGAGCCATGTTACCTGGTCGTGTCCTGTCATGCGAATGTTGGTTTCGTCCTTAAGTTTAGCATGCCAGTGTGGTTTTCGTTTATGGTAAATGTAGCAAAACTGTTAGAAAGTCGGCGTGGTAGTATGTTGAAAGGTATCATGTTTGTGCCAAGCTATCACTGTCTATCTTTTCAAATACACACATCAAAAAAGTTGTTGTATCACCCCAGTTGCCAGAACTCCTGAAGATAGACGTTGACTGCCGATGTTGTATCACAGACACAGTTCCTTTGACTGTTGAGAGATGTCACTAAACCTGCTGAAAGATGTAAACAACCACGCATGAGCAGCGCCTATTAGACGAAGGGGTCCGACACTCGATGGGCTCCAGTCGTTCCACCAGGAAGGACGTATACTGCTCGTGTTGTCTGTAGTTCAGCCATGCTTAGACGGTCACTTCCGTGGTTCGACCGCGTCCACATTGTTACTTTGTACCAGGAAGAGCTCTCAACAAGGGAAGTGTCCAGGTGTCTCGCAGTGAACGAAAGCGATGTTATTCGGACATGGAAGAGATACAGAGGGACAAGAACTGTCGATGACATGCCTCGATCAGGCCACCCAAGGGCTACTACTGCAGTGGATGGCCGCTACCTACGGATTATGACTCGGAGGAACCCTGATAGAAACGAAACCATGTTGAATAATGCTTTCCGTGCAGCCATAGGACTTCGTGTTACGACTCAAACTGTGCGCAATAGGCTGCATGATTCACAACTTCACTCTCGGCTTCAATGGCGAGGTCCATCCTTGCAACCACGACACCATACAGCGCGGTACAGATAGGTCCAACAACATGTCGAATGGACCGGTCAGGATTGGCATCACGTTCTCTTCACCGATGAGTGTCTCGTATGCCTTCAACCAGACAATCGTCGAAGACGTGTTCGGAGGCAACCTGGTCAGGCCGAACGCCTTAGACACACCGTCCAACGAGTGCAGCAAGGTGGAGGTTCCCTGCTGTTTTCGGGTAGCATAACGTGGGGCCGACGTACCCCGCTGGTGGTCATGGAAGGCGCCGTAGCGGCTGTACGATACGCGAATGCCATCCTCCGACCGATAGTGCAACCATATCGGCAGCATATTGGCGACGCATTCGTATTCATAGAGGACAGTTTTGAATGACTTCCTTCAGGACAACTACATCGCTCGACTAGAGTGGCCAGCATATTTCTCAAGACATGAACCCTACCGAACATACCTGGGATAAATTGAAAGGGGCTCTTTATGGACGACGTGAACTTCGAACCACTCTGAGGGATCTACGCCGAATAGTCGTTGAGGAGTGGGACAATCTGGACCAACAGTTCCTTGGTGAACTTGTGAACAGTGTACCATGACGAATACAGGCATGCATCAGTGCAAGAGGACGTGCTACTGGGTATTGGAGGTACCGGTATGTACAGCAGTCTGTACCGCCAACTCTGAATGTCTCTCTGTATGGTACAACATGCAATGCGTGGTTTTCTTGAGTAGTTTTCTGTACAGGTTCCGGAACTCTCGGATCCGAGGTGATGCAAAACGTCTTTTAAAGTGTGTGTTACAAGATAATTCGTGAAATAGGAAATGTAAAGGATATGTGCCAGTGCAAAAGAATAGCAGCTGGCGAGAGAATGAAACTAACTTTTTTCAGCGGTAACACGGTATGTGCATGTAACTATGAACGTTTTTTGTCGCATTTCACATGCTTTCCGTATTGCATCGTCGGTAGAAATTACGTTCGTGAAATTTTAAGTAAAATGACAAAGTACGCAATAATTCAACGAATAAACTCGGCTGAAACAATCGCAAGCCGCAGATGTCTGCCTACTTTCTTATGTTTCTCCTTTCCGTAATGGAAGACGAAGAGTATTAATTAGCGGTCTGTAGAGAGCGAGAGTCTAATGAGAATTCCGTTCCAGCATTATTCAAAAGCACAAGAAAATGCTCTAATTTATTTAAGGGACGGCAGTAATGGAGATAAGAATGTATATGTTATTTGCATAAGAGTTTTACATTACAGTTATTTACAACCAATAATATTCACTTGTATCAATCGTATAACCGCGGCTGCTGGCACGAACTATTGATACTTTTGGCGGATCTACAAAGAGAAAATATAAATAAAGGTATTTTAATACTTTACTGTAATTTCGTAAAATATGCAAAGAGTATTTGAAGCTGTGTTTCCAGATCTTGTGCCAACTCCATAGTCCAAATTACCTTTTGTATGACCTGCTTGATATTTATTCGCCTCTCCAGCGTGGATCATGGTCAATAATTTAATACCATGCGAAGAGGGCACTTGTACTTGAATGTGCGTATGCGATCAGACAAAAGAATGCTTGCGAGTACTGCCGTCCAACGCAATCTTTCTGTTACACATTTTGCTGCATGGGCATCTCCACGGTAATGACTTTTAAAATCAGTTACATTTCTTGGAATGGGGTCTCTGTTTATGTAAGATTTTTGTATGGATGAAGAGTCGTGTACAAACCACTAGCAAATGAATCTTCGCAGTATGAACTACTGGTCACCAGAAAATATACGTTGGATGAGAGAAGTGGGTAAATAACGATGTTCAGCTGTCGCCGTCTGCTGAGGATTTCTCAAGAACCGCGTCATTGGTTCTTCTTTTATTGATGGGGCTGCAACAAATATCTGTTGCTCCTAATGATGGTGCAGTTGTTGGAAGACATCCAACTGGACAATCGGCAGTCCACGTGGTACCAACGAGAGGCATGTCCCATTCTGCACAGATATTTACAGAACTAAACATAACATTTGGAGTTTGTGGGATCCGCCATTCGGGAAATACGAAATGGTTAAGATGCTCACCAGACATAGAATCTCTGGACTTTTACTGTGGGGAAAATTAAAATAGGACATCTGCAAAGATACACCGTCGTATCTCGAAGACGTGAAATGCTATATATCAATGGCCTTCGTTGCGACAAGTCCAGACGAAACTAAGCGTGTGGTACTGTCTGTCGGTCATCGCTTTACAGCCTATATCATTGCTCAAGGTTAGTATTTTGGCACTTTATACGACAGTCGTAATAACATACACCTGTTATTAGCCGACGCAGATGTTTGTTCACACTTGGCACCGCAGGGCAGACATTTGTGATACGTCTTTCTCTAACGGGTGGATAGTGGTCTGTGCACTGTTGTTGTTGTTGTTGTTGTTGTCTTCAGTCCTGAGACTGGTTTGATGCAGCTCTCCATGCTACTCTATCCTGTGCAAGCTGCTTCATCTCCCAGTACCTACTGCAACCTACATCCTTCTGAATCTGCTTAGTGTACTCATCTCTCGGTCTCCCTCTACGATTTTTACCCTCCACGCTGCCCTCCAACGCTAAATTTGTGATCCCTTGATGCCTCAAAACATGTCCTACCAACCGATCCCTTCTTCTGGTCAAGTTGTGCCACAAACTTCTCTTATCCCCAATCCTATTCAATACCTCCTCATTAGCTACGTGATCTATCCACCTTATCTTCAGTATTCTTCTGTAGCACCACATTTCGAAAGCTTCTATTCTCTTCTTGTCCAAACTAGTTATCGTCCATGTTTAACTTCAATACATGGCTACACTCCAAACAAATACTTTCAGAAATGACTTCCTGATACATAAATCTATATTCGATGTTAACAAATTTCTCTTCTTCAGAAACGCTTTCCTTGCCATTGCCAGTCTACATTTTATATCCTCTCTACTTCGACCATCATCAGTTATTTTACTTCCTAAATAGCAAAACTCCTTTACTACTTGAAGTGTCTCATTTCCTAATCTAATTCCCTCAGCATCACCCGATTTAATTTGACTACATTCCATTATCCTCGTTTTGCTTTTGTTGATGTTCATCTTATATCCTCCCTTCAAGACACTGTCCATTCCGTTCATCTGCTCTTCCAAGTCCTTTGCCGTCTCTGACAGAATTACAATGTCATCGGCGAACCTCAAAGTTTTTACTTCGTCTCCATGAATTTTAATACCTACTCCAAATTTTTCTTTTGTTTCCTTTACTGCTTGCTCAATATACAGATTGAATAACATCGGGGAGAGGCTACAACCCTGTCTCACTCCATTCCCAACCACTGCTTCCCTTTCATGCCCCTCGACTCTTGTGACTGCCATCTGGTTTCTGTACAAATTGTAAATAGCCTTTCGCTCCCTGATTTTACCCCTGCCACCTTTAGAATTTGAAAAAGAGTATTCCAGTCAACATTGTCAAAAGCTTTCTCTAAGTCTACAAATGCTAGAAACGTAGGTTTGCCTTTTCTTAATCTTTCTTCTAAGATAAGTCGTAAGGTCAGTATTGCCTCACGTGTTCCAACATTTCGACGGAATCCAAACTGATCCTCCCCGAGGTCCGCATCTACCAGTTTTTCCATTCGTCTGTAAAGAATTCGCGTTAGTATTTTGCAGCTGTGACTTATTAAACTGATAGTTCGGTAATTTTCACATCTGTCAGCACCTGCCTTCTTTGGGATTGGAATTATTATATTCTTCTTGAAGTCTGAGGGTATTTCGCCTGTCTCATACATCTTGCTCACCAGCTGGTAGAGTTTTGTCATGACTGGCTCTCCCAAGGCCGTCAGTAGTTCTAATGGAATGTTGTCTACTCCGGGGGCCTTGTTTCGACTCAGGTCTTTCAGTGTTCTGTCAAACTCTTCACGCAGTATCGTATCTCCCATTTCGTCTTCATCTACATCCTCTTCCATTTCCATAATATTGTCCTCAAGTACATCACCCTTGTATAAACCTTCTATATACTCCTTCCAACTTTCTGCCTTCCCTTCTTTGCTTAGAACTGGGTTGCCATCTGAGCTCTTGATATTCATACACGTGGTTCTCTTCTCTCCAAAGGTCTCTTTAATTTTCCTGTAGGCAGTATCTATCTTACCCCTAGTGAGATAAGCTTCTACATCCTTACATTTGTCCTCTAGCCATCCCTGTTTAGCCATTTTGCACTTCGTGTCGATCTCATTTTTGAGACGTTTGTATTCCTTTTTGCCTGCTTCATTTACTGCATTTTTATATTTTCTCCTTTCATCAATTAAGTTCAATATTTCTTCTGTTACCCAAGGATTTCTAGCAGCCCTCATCTTTTTACCTACTTTATCCTCTGCTGCCTTCACTACTTCATCCCTCAGAGCTACCCATTCTTCTTCTACTGTATTTCTTTCCCCTATTCCTGTCAATTGTTCCCTTATGCTCTCCCTGAAACTCTGTACAACCTCTGGTTCTTTCAGTTTATCCAGGTCCCATCTCCTTAATTTCCCACATTTTTGCAGTTTCTTCAGTTTTAATCTACAGGTCATAACCAATAGATTGTGGTCAGAGTCCACATCTGCCCCTGGAAATGTCTTACAACTTAAAACCTGGTTCCTAAATCTCTTTCTTACCATTATATAATCTATTTGATACCTTTTAGTATCTCCAGGGTTATTCCACGTATACAACCTTCTTTCATGATTCTTAAACCAAGTGTTAGCTATGATTACGTTGTGATCTGTGCAAAATTCTGCTAGGCGGCTTCCTCTTTCATTTCTTAGCCCCAATCCATATTCACCTACTATGTTTCCTTCTCTCCCCTTTCCTACACTCGAATTCCAGTCACCCATTACTATTAAATTTTCGTCTCCCTTCACTATCTGAATAATTTCTTTTATTTCATCGTACATTTCTTCAATTTCTTCATCATCTGCAGAGCTAGTTGGCATATAAACTTGTACTACTGTAGTAGGTGTGGGCTTCGTATCTATCTTGGCCACAATAATGCGTTCACTATGCTGTTTGTAGTAGCTTACCCGCATTCCTATTTTCCTATTCATTATTAAACCTACTCCTGCATTACCCCTATTTGATTTTGTGTTTATAACCCTGTAGTCACCTGACCAGAAGTCTTGTTCCTCCTGCCACCGAACTTCACTAATTCCCACTATATCTAACTTTAACCTATCCATTTCCCTTTTTTATACTGCTAATATTCGATCAGATGCAACATATGTATATCGGCATCTACAAACGTTAAAAAATATTTTCTTACATCAGAAAATTCGCCACATTGTACGTTGTAGGATAGAGAGGCCTGCACCTAGACAAATATATTTTCTCGTTTTGCTTAGATCTGGGGTGAGCTTCTTAGCTGTCCAACTTCGTGTAGCAATAGAGTGTTCAGAGGGAAACATTTGTCTATGCTAGTGGAGGAATTACATTTACCTAGAATAGGTAGTATAATAATAATAATCTACTGACGTTTCTTAAAAATTAACGTGTGCAATCAGTTTTTCCTTCTAGCAAAAAGCAAAGAAAACGCTGCCGTCTTCTATTATTCGTCTTTCTCTTTTCTCAATAAATCACGCCGCTTTCCTCTGCACTGTCGTCACTGACTGTCCTTTATAACGTTAGACTCGTTCTACTCTTCTGCCTCATCTCCAGTGTCCATTGGGATGACGATGGTTCAGATCGAAACCACTATCCAGATTTAGGTTTTCCGTGAGTTTCCTAAACCGCTCGACGGAAATGGCGGGATGGTTCTTTTGAAAAGCGCACGGCCTATTTCCTTCCCCACCCTTGAGTAATCCGAGTTTGTACTTTGTATAACGGAGCTGTCGACGGGACGCTAAACTCCCATCTCCCTTGCTGCTTCCCTTCCTGCGTGTCCTCCGCCTCTACCGTTCATAGCTTAAATCTACCTTCGTGTAAAGTGTCTTTACTAGTGTACTTTTCGTGAACGAACGTAAACTGTTTTTGTCTCTGTGCTATAGTACTTTCTAAATTTTGTTTTCTACGAGGTTTGGAACTTTAATAGTGGCGACTATTTATTTACTGCTCGTGTAAAATAGATACGTGTTTCAAAGTTTTACTGACCTTCAAAGTAGTCACCAGAATTGTGTGTAACCCGTTGGGACCAATGTGGAACTCGTAGGATATTCTTAGCAGTGCCAGTTGTGTTGACAGAGCGGCGCGGTCTATTGCCCGACGAATTCGTAACAGTTCTGAAGCGAATGCCATGAAGGGTTTCCTTCAGTTTAGAAATCGATTTGAACTCACGAGGGTTTAAGTCAAGGCAGTGCAGCAGGTGGTACAGCACTTAGGAGCCCCATCAGTCAAACAAATCAGTAACAGTTTGCACTGTACGTGCTTGAGAACTGTCCCGCAAAATGATGGCCAGATCCTGCAGAAATTGTCATCACTTCTGTTTCTAAGCTGGTCGTAGGTTGTGTTCCAAAAATGAACAGCATAGAGAAGGAAGTGATGACACTTTCTGCTGGACATACTTCTAACATGGTATATGGAAGTCAACAGAAATCCTGATGACGCTGCAAATTTTCGACATGCGCGGAACATTCTCATTACTGAAATTACGTGAATAGGTAATGTGAAAGATATCTTAAGAATATATCATATTTTCTTCTTCCCTAACCAGTATTCTGTCAGAGATCTGAAAGACGAAATAATTTCAATTAAGTGTGAAGCATAGCGCCCCGCTCGCACGCCAAGAACGAAGAGATTGCCCGTAAGGTTTCATCATCAGATACAGATCACTAACTTTATAATTAACATATTATTATGTTTTCTGATCAATCTTTTAATTTATTTCTGAAGTAAGAAAAGTCGTGCCTATTAGTAGAGGTTAGTAAACATATCATTTCAGAAGGAGGAAGAAGATTAGCACTACCTCGGTATTGTTGCAGAAAATGCACTGCAAACAGTGAGGGAGACGCACAATCTAAGGCAAAAAAGATGTGATGTACGGAGAAATCAATGTTTACAGTTTCAGATTAGATGGATGACTTACCCAAGAGAGAGAGCATCACAAACTGATCAACTTGGTAAAGTGGCCTGAAGATGTGGCCTAGAGGTTCTAGGTGCTTCAGTCTGGAACCGCGTGACCGCTACGGTCGCAGGTTCGAATCCTGCCTCTGGCATGGATGTGTGCGATGCCCTTAGGTTATTTAAGTTTAAGTACTTCTACGGTCTGGAACCGCGTGACCGCTACGGTCGCAGGTTCGAATCCTGCCTCTGGCATGGATGTGTGTGATGCCCTTAGGTTATTTAAGTTTAAGTACTTCTACGTTCTAGGGGACTGATGACCAGATGTTAAGTCCCATAGTGCCCAGAGCCATCTGAACCATTTAGTAACGCGTTGGTCCACCTCTGGCCCTTTTGCAAACAGATATTCGGATTGGCGTTGATTGTTAGAGTTGTTGGATGTCCTCCTGAGGGATATCGTGCCTAATTCTGGTCGACTGGCGCGTTAGGTCGTCATAATCCCCAGTCGGTTAGGGGATCTTTTTCACAATGCTCCAAACGTTCGCAGTTGAGGAAAGATCCGGTGTCATTGCTCGAAAACGTGGGGTTTAGCAAGCACGAGACAAGCAGTAGGAACTCTCCCCGAGCACGGGCGGGGATTATCTCGCTGAAATATAAGCCCAGGATAGCTTGCCGTGACGGGCAACAAAACGGGGCGTAGAATATCGTCGACGCACTGCTGTGCGCGGACTACAACCAAAGGAATCCTGCTGTGAGAACAAATGGCACCCCAGACCATCACTCGTGGTTGTCCGGCTGTAGGGTGGGCGACAGTCAGGTAGGTAACCCACTGCTGTCTGATGCCCCACCCCAACAGGTATTCGCTGGCCACCGTGACTCAGTTCGGAGCGGGACTGATCAGCGAAGACAATTCCACTCCAGCCAATGAGATCCTGGATCTAATGTACCCGACACCAGTGCAAACATGCTTGTTGGCGTACAGAGGTCAATGACAGTTAGCGCGAGTGCCGCCGTGGGTTCAGCCCTCTTTCTATGAGCAGCCTGTTAACGGCCCTTGTGGTCACTGAGGCACCAGTTGCACGTCGGATCGATGATAATGATGAATCGGGAACCGTCAGTGCTTCTATGAGAATTGATGGATACTTACGTTCTCTAGTCTACCTTGGTCGACCGCTTCCTCCTTGACGCTGTTCAAAATGGTTCAAATGGCTCTTAGCATTATGGGACTTAACATTTGTGGTCATCAGTCCCCTAGAACTTTGAACTACGTAAACCTATCTAACCTAAGGACATCATACACATTCATGCCCGAGGCACGATTCGAACCTGCGAGCGTAGCGGTCGCGCGGTTCCAGACTGAAGCGCCTAGAACCGCACGGCCACATCGGCCGGCCTTGACGCTGTTCTCGGCCATGGTTCATCCATTCCTGCCAATATTGTCGAATCGTGGCATCGCTCCTATTCAAATGTAGAGCGATTCACCGATTGCTCCAACCGGCTTCTTTGAGCCCAGCTACACGTCCGCTCTCAGATGTTGTAACCTCGGTATATTGTTCATGCGGCTGTCTACGAGGCACAGTTACTGAGCAACTGAGATCACGGACAGCAATTTATAAAGACTTCTTGCCCTGTTACCGACTTGTTGCCTGTTTGCTATCCTTGCCAGCTGCGCGTTGAAATCGCGGTGCAGCGTCACTCATTCATCATTCGGCAACCAGTTTTACAGTTTTGCATTTTCCGTCGATATTTGTATGAATACCAATTTGTGACCAATTAGCATAATTCCTTCGTGATGCATCGGTTTTCTTTTCCTTTTTTCTTTTCTTAGAGTGTATTTCATGTGATAACGACTAAGTGCCTGAGATGAACTACATCCAGATTGTGTTTCTAATAACACCCTTCTTATTAATAATGAAAACTTGTAAAATACAATTTTGTTTTGCAGGTACTTAAAGTGCCCACTCCAAAACAATTCAGCTAAACCACCCAGTACGTCGTTCTTGTGGTGACGATGGTAAATCTCTACGGCGCTCGCAGATGACATTATTTTATGACACAATAGCTTCCTCTATTGAATTTTCTGAAATAACTCTATCCCACCAAGCTTCCTCCATGATGCGCTGTGTAGAGTTGATGGCTAATTCTTACAGTCTTCAAAAGTCGCTTTCCTGACAGATAAGTTGGTGCATGATTCGACTGCAGGCAGGGGAATTTTTCTGTTACTGCTAGCGACGTACCCTTTTATTAGCATCACTTCTTAATAAACAGTCCTCGGATGTGCTTACTCACACAGAGGCCGCAACACCTTCAGGCTTAAAGACTCAGATATTATGGTGAGCTTTGACGTTGTTTGAATCCTGCCTCAGGCATGGTTGTGCGTGATGTCCTTAAATTAATTAGCTTTAAGTAGTTCTAAGTTCGCTGCGCGGGATTAGCCGAGCGGTCTCAGGCGCTGAAGTCACAGCCTCTGCGGCAGGTCCCGGCGAAGGTTCGAGTCCTCCCTTGGGCGTGGGTGTGTGTGTTCGTCCTTAGGATAATTTAGGTTAAGTAGTGTGTAAGCTTAGGGACTGATGACCTTAGCAGTTAAGTACCATAATATTTCACACACATTTGAACACTTTTGAAGTTCTAAGTTCTAGGGGACTGATGACCTCAGAAGTTAAGTCCCATAGTGCTCAGACCCATTTGAACCATTTTTACGTTGTTTCGTTCTTCTCCACGATGCTCCTACGTAAATCAGTAGAACTCATTGGTCAGGAATCTGAGGCGAAGCTCACCGACCTTCCCAGGGATATCCTAACTTCCGCATATCTTCTGTTTATTGCAGAATACTATGAACAAACGATGGAGTTGCATGGGACAGTCCACTTTCACCAGTGGTTGCAAATGTTTATGTGGAGCACTTTGAGGAAGACCCCCTGACGTCATCCAAATGTAAACCCACATGCTTTCTCCGCCATGTGGATGGTACGTTCGTCATGGAAAAGACAAACTCCTCGACATTCTTGTACACCTGAACTCCATACATCCCAACATCAAATTCACTATGGGAGGCCGACAAAAAAGGAAACTAGAATTACTGAACGTCATTCTCAAGAGAAGAGATGATGGATTCTGGGCCACGGTGTGTACCGGTAGAGAACGCACATTGACGTTTGTTTACAAGGAGGTAGCTGCCACCACCTTGCATAGAAGAATGGTGTACCAAAAGCACTAGTACACAGAGCGCACACCATCTCAGACGCTGCCCAGAGAGTGTGCTCCAGGAACTGTAACACTTCATCAGAACTTTGTTCCGACAAAATGGGTACTCAGAATGGCAGATTAAGCTTGTTCTTGGCCCCATCACTACAGTAAAGCATGTGGTGGTGGAAGAAATCACAGAGAAGGAGGTAGCTACAGCCCTTATACCGTACAACGACGTGCTGTAGGGAAAAGTAGGGCGCATAAGTAATAAGAGCTGTCTTTTGCCCGACGAATAAAATATGGGCATTATTGAGCTGAGATTCCGTGCCAGTGTGACAGGACATATGTTACACAAGCAATGCGCACTGTGGAAGAGCAATGCCGGCACACTCGACTGATGCACCCCTACTAATCGATGGTCACAGAGCACTGTTTGTCAGACAACCATGCGATGGAATATGAACTTACTAGGATTTTAGTGTAGGCTAGCAAATATAGGGATAGTTTCGTTAGGGAAGCCATCGAAATCCGCGCCAGGGATAATCTTGCCAGTCGGTACTGCGGTTGTAATCTCAGCGGGGTAGGGAACCAGCATCGCGTCTAATTAAGAAACGCTCAGCGAACACAACGATCTGGCGACCAGGGCGGCGGGCAGAGCGACTGCATCGACGCTACCAAAGACGTTGACGCAAAGAGTCTCCTCTCGTCCTCGGGCACGGACCGCGGGCGGAACGGATTGAGGTGAGAGGGGATGTAAGACGACCGCGTGTGGTCAAGAACTGTCTAGCTGATCGAGCATTCCTGGTTGAAGAAGACAGTAAAAGATCATCAAGAACCCTATTTAATATACATGCGAAAGAAATCCCGCTCTCACCAAATACCCATACTGCTCAGTTCGCAGTCGATAATGCAGTCTACATTATCAGCACAAAAAACCATAATCCGAAGACAAGACCATCAACTAGACCTTGTTAAAAAGTTGGTACAGACTTAATAAACTTAAACTTGGTGCAGGGAAAACAACCACAGTCTACTTCACCACGAGGAACTACTCTTCCACCACCACGACCCAGGAAAAAAAGCGAGAGGTCTAAGACCAGCCAAGGCCCTTATTCCCTTTTCAGAAGCAACGAAATGTTCGTGAAAACAAAGAGGACACTGGAACTTCCTGGCAGATTAAAAGTGTGTGCCGGACCCAGACTCGAACTCGCAACCGCGGGCAAGTGCTCTCCGATGTAGAGTGAAAATTTCATTTTAGAAACATCCCCCCGGCTGTGGCTAGGCCATGTCTCCGCAATATCCTTTCTTTCAGGAGTGCTAGTTCTGCAAGGTTTGCAGTAGAGCTTTTGTAAAGTTTGGAAGGTAGGAGACGAGGTACTGGCAAACGTAAAGCTGTGAGGACGGGGCGTTAGTCGTGCTTGGGTAGCTCAGTTGGTAGAGCACTTGCCGGCGAAAGGCAAAGGTCCCGAGTTCGAGTCTCGGTCCGGCACACAGTTTTAATCTGCCATTGTAGAGAGAGTGTACAGAAAACGTGACGTCGTTAGATAAACCACCTAAAAACTGGAGAACGTCGGTGCAGTTGTGTCAAGGACCTGGCACTGCCAAAACGTACCATGAATTCTACTTGAAGAACCAGTACCATAGGAGAGAAACAGCAGAAAAAATATTGCTCTAAGCGCTATCGGACTTAACATCTGAGGTCATCTATCCCCTAGACTTAGTACTACTTAAACCCAACTAACCTAAGGTCATCACACACATCCATGCCCGGGGCAGGATTCGAACCTGCGACCGTTACAGTAGCGCGGTTACGGACTGAAGCACCTAGAACCGTTCGGCCGCAGCGGCCGGTGAAACAGTAGAAGAGTATAAAAATAAGTAAACAAATAACAAAAAGTTGTGTGAACCATCAACATCTCATGGCTCGGACGTTCCAGCTGGAAGGCGGGTCATGAAAGGCGCTTCATAGAAAATTGGAAAAGAACTGCTTGTATCTGGGGTTGCTAACAAGTGTATAGTGTCGATCGTTAAGGTATGTGCAATACCCCAGTCCTGATTTCTCGTCGGGTTCATAAAGGTAGCGCATCCAATTCACAGCGTTAGTTTTCGTTGCGGGGTAATGAATCACATCTGGGAATAAAAGCGGCAGGGAAGTGATCTGAGCAAGTTTCTGTCGTGTAAGGAAAGCCAAGATACGCTGCTCGAACCTTCAGACGTCAGTACACCGACTACATGAGAGGGGTGAGCACCTGTGTTGTCTACAACACAGTGAACAGAGGGGTGTGTCAGCGAGGCAGATGCGGCGGAAAAGAAACTGTTTGATGTTTTTGCCATTGGTGATATACCAGATGGACTGGAAGCTGGTGTCGAAAAAATCTATGTGCAACGCTTTCCACACACGTCGCCACATCATTTGGGGAAACTTGTGTTCGATGGGATTGGGGGTCGACACATTTTTAATGTGTGTCTGGAGTATATGTGGAAGGCATAAGGAGAGTATGATGTAATTTAATTTCAGAAAGAAATTCCGAAAGTGATAAAATGGGGGGGAGGTTGAATGTTTGATAACATGAATGGGGCTGACATGGAGACTGCTGCATATTGATGCAAAAGCAGTCTGGTGAGGCTCGTCGAGCAACAGCGCCAGACTTTCAGTTTGGAGCTAACAAAAAGTGCCGTAACATGGAATAAGCCCATTCCACCACGTTTCCATGGGAGGACAAGGAAGGAATACTGAACTCCGGTACCGACAAAGAATCCCGTCGCCATCAACATACAGTGGGCGAGAGTGATTGGAACCGGGAACACTTGTGCCACGTGAGGGATGCGAGAGGTGTGGCAAACATTCAAGTATTGCGCACGCTTTACAAAGTCGATGGATCTAAGCCGGTGGTCTACAAGGACAACCCTGATCGTTTGGAGGAGACCTCTACCGTTTGTTGCCACTGAACGACGGAGGTGATACATAGGATCAATCCCCAAAGAGCGGACGCTGGTGGCCACACTTAGAGGAGCGACACATCTCTCTGGCAGGCCCTCAATAATGAGCAGAACCTTTGATTTGGGTATGTTAACACAACTGCTCGATGCCTCCCCACATGTCACTTCCCAAGTCAATGCTACACGTACACAGTCTTAATTCCTTAGGTACAGGGTTACATCGTCAGCATAGGCCGTACAACAGAAGAGGTGTCCGTGCTATGTCAGGCCCACCATACGTTGGCGAAGTCCCTGGAGTAGCGGCTCTAATGCCAAAGGATATAGTAACGTGGAAAGTGGGCAACCCTGTCGGACAGAGCGCCGATTTCAAAAAGGTATTGTCGACATGCTCTGACCAACAGACGGGTGAAAATTTTCATGTCACTGTTGAGTAGAGTGATGGGCCGATAATCACACATCCGTGATCGCCTACGTGGCTTAGGGACCAGGATTGTGGCCCCATCAAGGAAGGTGGCTGGGGTCGTCGATGTCGGTGACATCAGTTCACGACAAACTGACGTCCAAGTAGGAACCAACAGACAGCTAAAACACTTGTAAAATTCGAGGGGAAGGCTGTCAGGTCTAGGGGATTTATTGACAGCTCCCACCTTGATAGCATCTAGGACTTCATCAGAGGTCACTTCTTCCTGAAGTTCTTGAGCCACATACTCTGTCATGGTGTCGACAGTGAGTGCCGCTACCTCCTCAATTAACGTGGGGTGAAGTGGAACAGCCGTGTACAGCCAGCCGAAATGAGAACGGAGGCACGATCAGTGGCGCATTGTGTAGTGTATTGTCGTCCTTCCACCTCGACGAGATCGTGTATGAGAGCTCGACGACGACGTCGGGGTTCTGTTAGGAGGTGGTACATTGACAGCGATCGTGAGGCATATGGTCATGGGTACAGGAACTAACAAGGGTCCCTTCCAAGTCTCGTCGCTTTAGCACAATGCACTATCGTCTGACGGACAGGAGAAAATACCACCAAGATGCAGTCACTTAGCATCGCATAATAAAACTCCATAGTGCTCGCTTGCCGAGCTTTGAAGTCAAGAAATATCGCATCGGTGCCCTGTCTAGAACTGTTTTTGCGCAGGATAGCCACCAGGATAACGTGGATCTGTAGGCTGGGCGACGTCAACGACAGAGGACCTAAGCATCCTCAAACATCCGTTGGATATCGTGGGCAGTAAGATGGGAAACGTTTAATTTCCACAGGCCGCGACTGTGCCACACCTGTCGGCGGGCGAGAACGATATCTCAGATGTAGACTTCATGGTCGAAGAAAGACAAAGTTCAAACTTTGGCATGTCGAGTGTCACCAACAATGGAACATATGAGGGGTATATAGTCCAGGCGAGTGGACGAGTGCGCAGTACAGTATGTGAAACCTGCGTGGGTGACGTGAACCTTTGTCCACGTGTCAACAAGCTGAAGTCGGTCAATGATAACGGACACGGCCACACACGGTGAATGTCGCGAAAGTTGATCAGCAGGCCTTTGTGTGGAGTTGAAATCACCACCAAGGGCCTTTTCATCCAGGAAACTATCAAAAAGTAACATTATCTCGTTAGCAAAGAAGGCGTGTCGTTCACGACGTCAACTGGAGCTGGACGGCACACATACATTGGGGATACGGACGCCGAACAGTGTGAGGGCCATACCTCTAGCACTAGGAAGGTACACTACATCTTCAACAGGCAGTCCAGTGAAGAGGATGATGGCGACTCCACTACCTTTGTTAGAGGCATGGCAGATGTGGTCTGTGTAGCTAGTGGAGGAGTAGAAATCAGCGGCGATCACTTCTTAGAGGAGAGCAATGTCGACATCCGAATGGTCTCTCGGAACATTGCCAGTTTATGTGGAGCCCGAGTGGTGGTCAGATTTATCGTTGCGTTGCGATAGTGCTCCCGCTATTGGCACAGAGGGTCTGGCAGAGATGTCCGGTTGGCGTGAAACATCCGGCGCAGCCACTGTGGCTGCAACCACTGGGTGGAAGGTGAGTCGGGCACCACTGTGGGGCACTGCCTGATAGGTGGGCCACCATATTGATCTGCTCCAGCGTCGACATCGCCAGCCAAGGAGTTCAGAACAGGTGGCAGGCGACTGCTGCACTCATTGAGGGCTAGGTGTGGTGACGCTGCTGGATCGGGATCCGGGGAACCTCCCTCCACGGGATCCATCGTAGTCAGATAGGATCACAGGCGGTGAAAAGGACGCTTCTCGGACATCGGAAGCGGCGCTCGAAGGGAGATCACTGTTTGGTATCGGCTCACTGCCAGTGATGTCACATGAAGTGTGCCGTCGGAGGGCGTCGACTTCTCTCTTCTTTCGTTTTCGGTGCGACTGCTGCTTTCGGAGGTGATGTTTGTTTTGTGTCAGAATGTGGACGTTCAGTGTCCGTGGTCGTGCCCGTCTGAAGAAAAGCAGAGGTAGACACTGCACTCACATCGATGTCCATCGCAGTTGGTCATAGAGCTCTGGAGAGTTGATGATCTTGTAAAAGATGATGCCGGTGAGGCCTCGGCCGCATCGTCATTCCCAATGGGGAGTGCCGACGGGAGAACAGGCGCTTCCTAAAGTGAAGCATCGATGTTGAACATGGGTGTGGAGTAGCTATCTGGTAAAGAGGTAACCGTCGCTTTGGGAGCTGTGTCACTGGTCAGGATTTGTAGCAAACGGCGACGGAGACAATGTGACCGAACATGGCCCCCTTGTCCACATCCAGCAAACATCCGCAGCGGGCTGTCATACATAACAATGGCTCGCACGGAACCTATCAACAAATAGTGTAGTACATGTTTGGAAGGTTCGATATTCATCTGGCGGACAACATTCAACACGTGATATGTCGTGAACGGGATGGAGGAAAATATTGTTACTACGGATTTTACCTTTTAGTTTGTGCCCTTTTATTGTTTTGGAGTGCAACATGTTAAGAGACTAGGAATCTGTCGTAATAACCAGTTACAGAAAGTGAAGCAGTCGACTGCTGGGCTTCAGAAGAAGTAGTTAATTTCGTGCACTAAAGTGCTGCATAATATTGTATGGCACAGCGGGTGTGGCGATGGCTTGCGATGACGGTCCAGGTTGTTTGTTGAGGAGGCCGCCGTAAAATCTAAAATCATAAAAAGAGACAGCAGTTGAAACCTAGGACGCAGCGTTACAGGCTGGCCCTGGACTGTAGCGGGCATTTAGCTCAGCATGCAGCCTCGGGAGATGGCCAGCCCCGAAACTTTCCACGCCAGTCAGCGGCAAAGAAGTTAGGTCGTCAGCACACCGATGTGTGTAGTGCCGCGTCGAGAACAGGCAGCAGGACAACACGCAGCGGCAGCGTGCCCCGTAGCAATCCGGTCACACTTCATGGTGCAGATGTACAACTTAGTGCAGGAGGCGAACCAAGGACTCCAACGAAGGATGCAGACAGAATGGGCTGCAGACGCAGGAGTGCAGCAGAGACGTCAGACCCAGGTGAGAACCATGGACCCCCTAGTAGACACCCTGAATTCGACCGAAGTCACCCAGCAGATGGCGCCCAGCTGGAGAGCACAATTTCAGTTCCCAGGAGTAGCAGAATTAAATGCAGCCTGTAGTCTCGCAGCCAGCAGAGGAGGAGCCTACTAGCAGTGCGCTGGGTAACCACATCAGGTCATAGAATCTTTCCGGAGCTGGCTGCAGACGGAAATAGACACTGCATAGCTGGAACGGGCGGCATTTGCAGTTGCTCGGCCCATCCCTGTTATGACAGAACATCATCCTTCCTGAACTAGGCCAAGAACACCATGCGGTGCCAGCCTCGAACGTGTGATAATCCAGGACAGTGCGACAGTTTTGCCCCCGTAGTTTGCTGTGTCGACCATTCTGAAGCCCTAGCAGCAGCATCGAGGCTGGACATGCGGTAAGTAGTCTTGCTCTGGTGCCAGGACGGAGCCTCTCATCACGTCAACTCGGCCTCTTCATAGTTTCTTGCATCAGACTGCTGTGACAGCTCTCTGTTTGCTTAGCCACAATTAAGAGGTAGAGGCGCGGCAACGGATGATGTTAATGATGATGTGTCGGCTTGTGAGGAACTCAACTGCGCTGTTATCAGCGCCCGCACAAATTCACAACCTTTGATCAGCCCAATCTCTCCACTTTCATGGATGATGATGAAATGATAAGGACAACACAAACACCCAGTCATCTCGAGCTATAGTAGTAAGTCGACTCCTTTAAGTAATCTCCTCTCTTGGACGCAAGGTTTTTTCCAGGACACAAAAATGCTGAACAAGAGTTGTTGTCATGGTCCAGAAATGCAGTTCAAATGGCTCTGAGCACTATGGGACTCAACTGCTGTGGTCATTAGTCCCCCAGAACTTAGAACTACTTAAACCTAACTAACCTAGGGACATCACATACATCCAGGCCCGAGGCAGGATTCGAACCTGCGACCGTAGCAGTCGCACGGAGAATTCCAGTATTTATGGCCATAGTAGCCATCATATCCAGCACCAAGATGCTCTCCTGAAAACAGTTGAATTTTCAGCATTAAGCAGACGATGAAATAAGTAGGCTCTGAGCACTATGGGACTTAACATCTATGGTCATCAGTCCTCTAGAACTTAGAACTACTTAAACCTAACTAACCTAAGGACATCACACGACACCCAGCCATCACGAGGCAGAGAAAATCCCTGACCCCACCGGGAATCGAACCCGGGAATCCGGGCGTGGGAAGCAAGAACGCTACCGCACGACCACGAGATGCGGACCCTTAGGATAATTTAGGATAAGCAGTGTGTAAGCTTAGGGACTGATGACCTTCGCAGGTAAGTCTTCAGAGGATCATTCTCAACCTTCAAGCTCCGGGCAATCGCAGAGGGTGGGCTTACTGGTAGTTGGGAGCTCCTATGTTAGGCGCGTAATGGGGCCCCTTAGGGATATGGCGGTAAGGAGGGGAAGAAATCCAGTGTGCACTCCGTGTGCATTCCGGGAGGAGTCATTCCTGAGTTGGAAAGGGTCCTTTCAGATGCCATGAAGAGCACAGGGTGCAGCCAGCTGCAGGTGGTGGCACATGTCGGCACTAATGACGTGTGTCGCTTTGGATCTGAGGAAATTCTCTCTGGATTCCAGCGGCTATCTGATTTGGTGAAGGCTGCCGGTCTTGCTTACGAGATGAAGGCACAGCTCACCATCTGGAGCATCGTTGACAGAACCGACTGCGGACCTTTGGTGCAGAGCCGGGTGGAGGGTCTGAATCAGAGGCTCAGACGGTTTTGCGACCGTGTTGGCTGCAGATTCCTTGACTTGCGCCATAGGGTGGTGGGGTTTCGGGTTCCGCTGAATAGGTCAGGAGTTCACTACACTCAGCTGGCGGCTACACGGGTAGCGGAGGCTGTGTGGCGTGGACTGGGCGGTTTTTTAGGTTAGAAGGCCTCGGGAAAGTACGGGGTGGGCTGCAATGTCAAAGGGTGCATGGCAATTACAGGACGTGCTTGGATCAAGGAACAGTCGGAATTATAGTTGTAAATTGTTGTAGTTGCGCTGGAAAAGTCCCTGAGCTTCAAGCGCTAATACACTCCGGGAAATGGAAAGAGAACACATTGACACCGGTGTGTCAGATCCACCATACTTGCTCCGGACACTGCGAGAGGGCTGTACAAGCAATGATCACACGCACGGCACAACGGACACACCAGGAACCGTGGTGTTGGCCGTCGAATGGCGCTAGCTGCGCAGCATTTGTGCACCGCCGCCGTCAGTGTCAGCCAGTTTGCCGAGGCATACGGAGCTCCATCGCAGTCTTTAACACTGGTAGCATGCCGCGACAGCGTGGACGTGAACCGTATGTGCAGTTGACGGACTTTGAGCGAGGACGTATAGTCGGCATGCGGGAGGCCGGGTGGACGTACCGCCGAATTGCTCAACACGTGGGGCGTGAGGTCTCCACAGTTCATCGATGTTGTCGCCAGTGGTCGGCGGAAGGTGCACGTGCCCGTCGACCTGGGACCGGACCACAGCGACGCACGGATGCACGCTAAGACCGTAGGATCCTACGCAGTGCCGTAGGGGACCGCACCGCCACTTCCCAGCAAATTAGGGACACTGTTGCTCCTGGGGTATCGGCGAGGACCATTCGGAACCGTCTCCATGAAGCTGGGCTACGGTCCCGCACACCGTTAGGCCGTCTTCCGCTCACGCCCCAACATCGTGCAACCCGCCTCCAGTGGTGTCGCGACAGGCGTGAATGGAGGGACGAATGGAGACGTGTCGTCTTCATCGATGAGAGTCGCTTCTGCCTTGGTGCCAATGATGGCCGTATGCGTGTTTGGCGCCGTGCAGGTGAGCGCCACAATCAGCACTGCATACGACCGAGGCACACAGGCATCATGGTGTGGGGAGCGATCTCCTACACTGGCCGTACACCTCTGGTGATCGTCGAGGGGACACTGAATAGTGCACGGTACATCCAAACCGTCATCGAACCCATCGTTCTACCATTCCTAGACCGGCAATGGAACTTGCTGTTCCAACAGGACAATGCACGTCCGCATGTATCCCGTGCCACCCAACGTGATCTAGAAGGTGTAAGTCAACTACCCTGGCCAGCAAGATCTTCGGATCTGTCCCCCATTGAGCATGTTTGGGACTGGATGAAGCGTCGTCTCACGCGGTCTGCACGTCTAGCACGAACGCTGGTCCAACTGAGGCGCCAGGTGGAAATGGCATGGCAAGCCGTTCCACAGGACTACATCCAGCATCTCTACGATCGTCTCCATGGGAGAATAGCAGCCTGCATTGCTGCGAAATGTGGATATACACTGTACTAGTGCCGACGTTGTGCATGCTCTGTTGCCTGTGTCTATGTGCCTGTGGTTCTGTCAGTGTGATCATGTGATGTATCTGACTCCAGGAATGTGTCAATGAAGTTTCCCCTTCCTGGGACAATGAATTCACGGTGTTCTTATTTCAATTTCCAAGAGTGTAGAAAGCACAGAAGCTGATATCGTTATAGCTACAGAAAGCTGGCTAAAGCCTGAAATAAGTTCTGCAGAAATTTTTACGAAGTCTCAGACGGTGTTCAGGAAAGATAGATTAGCCAGAATTGGTGGTGGAGTGTTTGTGTCTGTCAGTAGTGGTTTATCTTGTAGTGAAGTCGAAGTAGATACTTCGTGCGAATTGGTATGGGTGGAGGTTATACTTAACAGCCGAATTAAGTTAATAATTGGCTCCTTCTACCCACTCCCAGACTCCGATGATACAGTTGCGGGACAGTTCAGAGAAAGTTTGAGTCTCGTAAGAAATAAATATCCCACTCATACGGTTATAGTTGGTGGGGACTTCAACCTACCCTCGGTATGTTGGCAAAAATACTTGTTCAAAACCGGTGGTAGGCAGAAAACGTCTTCCGAGATTGTCCTAAATGCTTTCTCCGAAAATTATTTCGAGCAGTTAGTCCACGAACCCACGCGAATTGTAAATGGTTGCGAAAACACACTTGACCTCTTAGCCACAAACAATACAGAGCTGATAGAGAGCATCATGACTGATACAGGGATTAGTGATCACAAGGTCGTTGTAGCTAGGTTCAATACAGTTTCTTCCAAATCCATCAGAAACAAACGCAAAATAATTTTATTTAAAAAAGCGGATAAAGTGTCACTAGAAGTGTCACTAGAAGTGTAGGAGCGATCTCCTACACTGGCCGTACACCTCTGGTGATCGTCGAGGGGACACTGAATAGTGCACGGTACATCCAAACCGTCATCGAACCCATCGTTCTACCATTCCTAGACCGGCAAGGGAACTTGCTGTTCCAACAGGACAATGCACGTCCGCATGTATCCCGTGCCACCCAACGTGCTCTAGAAGGTGTAAGTCAACTACCTTGGCCAGCAAGATCTCCGGATCTGTCCCCCATTGAGCATGTTTGGGACTGGATGAAGCGTCGTCTCACGCGGTCTGCACGTCCAGCACGAACGCTGGTCCAACTGAGGCGCCAGGTGGAAATGGCATGGCAAGCCGTTCCACAGGACTACATCCAGCATCTCTACGATCGTCTCCATGGGAGAATAGCAGCCTGCATTGCTGCGAAATGTGGATATACACTGTACTAGTGCCGACATTGTGCATGCTCTGTTGCCTGTGTCTATGTGGCTGTGGTTCTGTCAGTGTGATCATGTGATGTATCTGACCCCAGGAATGTGTCAATAAAGTTTCCCCTTCCTGGGACAATGAATTCACGGTGTTCTTATTTCAATTTCCAGGAGTGTATTTGCAATCAAGACGGTTTTTAAGTAACATTATAAAGTCACTGATTGCTGTTGTCCCATGAGACATTAAGTCTGTTTTTGCAAAATGGTGGTTAATTGAAAACTGTATGTTCTAGTGGTTCCAAATTGGAACCACCTGTTTGAAACAATCAACTGTTTACTTTTTGGCGTTTTTGGCTTGTAGTCATTTCTTACTACGATAGTAAATATTAATTTTTTGAAAAAAACTTGAAATTATATTCTGAAGTGATACCACCTCCTCAAAACAATTTATTGTTTATTTTTTGCTAATTTCTTCTTGTATTCATTGCTTGCTACGATAATAAAGGTTATTTTGTAAAAAAAAAAAGAATCATATTGCTTCATGTATTTGGGACTCAGAGGGCTAAGGGGCCCTCACACAATCAGTATTTATCGTGCAGTACCCAGTACCGTGCAATAATATTGACCTCCGAGATTGGTATTGGCAGTTTACGCAAAATAGTGAAGAAGACTGCACGGCTGTAAAAAATATTGACGCTCGATCAATATATTGCGCAATGTACCGAACAGTGTGACGATGGTACTGCGTAATACAGGGCAGTTCTTGTGAGACCGAGGGAAATACATTTCCAAACTAAGTTTCGCAGACAACTGAAACAAGTAAATCGCACCTCAGGAAGAGGGCTTGAAGATGCACGTTATGAAGGCGGCATGCGATATTTTAGAAAATGGCGTTCCTGATTGGTTAGAAAACGCCAGATGCCTGGTAGTCCACAACAGCAGAGGAAACAGAAGATCGGGGCTTCGTGACAGTTGGCACAAATGTTTATTTGAGCTGTACCAGTTCTCAGAATTGACAAGTAAGACCAAGTCAGATGTCCAGTCAGCACATGTGTGTTTATCTTGCAACAGTTGACACAGCACTGACATAATATAATGTAAGCTTGCAATCAGTAATCAGTAAGTAACTATTTCGTATCGTTTTCAATAGTTGTTACAGTAGAGAAAGACATGGAAAACATCAGCACATATGCGTGATAAATGATAGAATTGAACTGTTTAATTTCTAATCAATTATTGTGATTTACGAATCTATGATGCCGTGAAATCAGGTCCTGGCTCATTGAAATGTGGAATGGAAGCTTTTCAGGCTTGCTCCAACTGTTCTGCATAATTTCTGCTTGTGTATTATAAGGCAAGCAACTCCGTCGGGAAACATGAAAGTTTCACATTTATTTATTTATAGAGTAAAATCTTTTACATATCCAGTACATGAAAGATGTTGGACAACATTTTAGAGTATCGTAATATTAGACAATTATTCTTGTTTATTACCCATATAATCATAAACACTGTAATCCTTTATTAAAATGAATGATGGTTCTCTAAATTTCTGGCAGGTAACTATAGAATTCTGCACTTGTATGATAACCACTCTCTTGGCACAGAATCGTGCTGGGACAGTTTACATGAAAATTTTTTCGTAACGCAGCATGGTGCTCTTGCACAGCAGTGTTTGGGATAATGACACTCTCCTTACTCATTATACTTATCCTTATAAATAGCTCAGTTTCTAAGACGTAAATGCAATGAAAAGGAAGAATACATACTCCTAAATCTCTAATAAACGGCTTACTTAAAGTTCTACTGTTTGCTTTATTCTTATTCTTATAATTCTCTTTGAATTCCGAATGTTGTTAAGCCATGAGAAGTAATACACCAAAAAATAACACTGTGTCTTAACAGCGAGTTTAGTAAGACACATTGCTGGATAGCACTTTTATTACGTAAGTTAACTTAGAAAGTTGTGCATTTAACGATGATATGTGAGAGTTCGAGTTTAGATTTTCTTACAGGTAAATGTCTTGGAACTTCGTTTCAGTGGTATTTTGGTATCCTGGTTGTTCATGTGAATTATTGTCTCTTGTGAATTTGTATTTTGCTACTCTGAAAGCATAAAGCAAAATTTTTTGTTGGTTTAAGATGAGCCTTTTTGTATAGAGCCACTGGGAAACGTCATCTGCGATATAACCTGCCGAAGAAGTGGTAAGATCTTCTCTATTTTTTCACTTCAATAAGCAGACAGGTATCATCTGCAAATAGCATTTCTTCTACATTCTTTACGCATAAGGGTGGGTCGTTAATGTGCACTAGAAAAAGAAATGGTCCTAAGACAGAGCCCTGCGGAACACTGTGTGGCAGTATGGATGCTCCTGAAAGGTAGTTCCTGTGTTTGACTTCTGTAATGTAAGATCAATTTCCTTAAATTTCTTCCACTCATTTGGCATGCCTCGCACACCGCAACGGTCAAGAGCGTTTAATAGAACTGAATGTTCTATAACGTCAAAACCCTTTGTCAAATCTAATAAAATATCTGAGATTTTGCAGTGTGTACGATTGCACATCGTCGAAATGTTCGCAATGAAAGCAGAGTTCGAACTGAAGGTTCCCGGACATAAATACTGAACAATATTATTGTGCCGTTCGTTGTCACACACTTACGCGTAGTATTACTGTGTCAGTAGTACTAAGCACTGACGGCCACTTTAGTGTTAGCAGATAAGGCTAGTGTGAGGCTGCGATATGACGCACGGAAGGTGAAGACTCGTTCCAAGCTATAAAAGGTCCTGCTATAAATGCACGTCCACAGAAACGGCTACTTGCGTTTCAGTATGTGATAGGCACTTACCTACGGGCTGCTCATGTCCAGTGTATCCGAAATTACAGCAAGCCTTACTGGTATTTCAGTCAAAGTTTAAGTAGGCTGTTTAGGTTCCCTTATTGGTAACGCCACATAGTGCTCTGTACGAAAAATCACTGGCTGTGCTGTGCGCAGTCTGTGGCTAGTTTGCATTGTTGTCTGCCATTGTACTGTTGGGCAGATGGATGTTAACACCGCGTAGCATTGCGCAGTTGGAGGTGAGCCGCCAGCAGTGGTGGATGTGGGGAGAGAGATGGCGGAGTTTTGAAATTTGTAAGACTGGATGTCATGAACTGCTATATACATTATGACTTTTCAACACTATTGAGGTAAATACATTGTTTGTTCGCTATCAAAATCTTTCATTTGCTAACTATGCCTATCAGTAGTTAGTGCCTTCAGTAGTTTGAATCTTTTATTTAGCTGGCACTAGCGGCGCTCGCTGTATTGCAGTAGTTCAAGTAACGAAGATTTTTGGTGAGGTAAGTGATTTGTGCAAGGTATAGTTTAATGTTAGTCAGGGCCATTCGATTGTAGGGCTTTTTGAATGTCAGATTGCGTTGCGCTAAAAATACTGTGTGTCAGTTTAAGCACAGTCATGTATAATTTTTCTAAGGGGGCCTTTGATATGGCGACCCTGCCAGGATAATAACCTGGAATCTTCTGATTTTTTTCTTGTAGTTTGTGCTATTAGTGCAGCCTTTGTTCATTTCTAGTGTGTAATTGTGGAGAAAATTTCCTTTGTAGTTGTAGTTTTTCATTCTTGTACAATAAAACAGTTGTAGCGTGCATGTAGATTTGCACCAAGTATGTTGCAGCTGCGCTTACAATTAAGGAGGTATTATTTTCAATATTATGTTAATGTGTTTCCTTGTTTTGCTCTTCAAATTGTGCTTTTCTGTGTTGTCGTGTGAAATATTGTGACTATAATGGCGTGTGAAAAACGTAATACTAGGCTCCAAAGTAAACTGAGAAATGACAGTGAAGACGAAAGCAGTGTGTTAGCACCACCATGTAATGAATTAACTCATGTTCAAAGTAGTAATTTGGTAATTGTACATAGGGAAATGGAGCGGGCTGCAAATAATGGTGTAGACAGTGAAACAATTAGTGAACAGGGAAGCATTATCGATCGATCGGTGGGCAACAGCTCGCCTCAGGAATACGAAATGACAGAACACAATATTGTAAATACTGTAGATTCAGGTTTTGGGTCCTCACCATTTTCTCAAATGAGTCAAGACACATTTTCTGCTTGTCAAAATGTGAATGTTGCCGATGAAAATGCACTGTCAAAAAGCATAGAGAAACAGATTCCAGACACTAATACATTGTTATTGCAATTAATGCAACAAATGGAACAAAATCAGAGAGAAACACAGCAAAAGCTTCAAAAGTTAGACACAATGGAACAGCACCAGAGACAAACACAGCAACAGTTAAACGCACAGTTTAGCGCTACAGTACACGTATTTGAGTGATTAATTTTGTACTTAAAACATTTATTTTTAAAGATATTTGAAGTACAATGATACAAAGGTTTTCCGTGATACATTTCATTCCATTGCTGTAATCTGTAACACCTCAGAGTATAGTTACATTAATCCTCAGGGGGGTACACGCTTACTTTGTGTACCATGTGTATGGCAAGCACAAGGAGCCTTAGCTAATACGGTATTTGCTTATACAGCTTTACACATCAGTACCATATTTCTCTAACACAGAATTACACAGCTATCTGATCATTTAACTGAGAGAGACAAACTTTTTTTTTACTACATCAGTGACACATGTTTACACAATTACACAGTTGGATAATTTCACACTTATGAAACTGTATTTTGTCTGTACTTTGTGAACTGTTCATATTTTTTTCGGAACCATTGTGATACTATAAGAGCTTTGAATGATGTGTTTGGTATGGGATCATGATTTTTAAAGTACGTCTGAGGTAGATGACACTATTGAAATGAGCAGAGAATTTTTTTAGGTTTTGACGTTATTGCAGAAAGCTACGACGATTTTGAGATTTGACTGAGGTGTTATGATGTTATTATTACGATGACTATGTGTATTATGCTGCTGAGGTATTTTTATGATCAATAAGCTGATGCTATATGAGGAATTTGATTATACTATGTATTTATGATGATGAAATATTGAAGAAGTGTCGACGAATAAGGTAAGGAATAATGAGTAGTGGTTACGGACTCTGGTTTGTGTAAAAGGTTGTTGGAAACCAACAATCGTACTTTAAGAGTTATGAAATGTATGTAAATGCGTGAATTTGATACAATGCCGACGAAAATTTTTTGGACACTGTTATATTTACAGGATTTTGTTCCTACAGATTTGAAACGTAAATTGTCGACCTGTGAAATATTTATATGACACTGTCACTGTAGTGCAAACTGCTGTCGTAAATATTTCGGTAAGAAAGTTGAGTGACCTGCAAGTAATGCGTTGTGGGCGCCCAGCTGTGCCACCTGCCTGGAGAAAAAGCCATTAGTGTGTGCCTTTCAGAGGCACAGGTGGAGAAAATAAAAGAGGCCATTATCCTCGCTATTGACATTCCTTTGTAGAAAGCATCGCAAATACGACAAGCTCAAACTTGAAAACATGTGATTATACTGTGGAGCTCTTAATTTATGATATTTACTAAAATGCCTAATGAAACCATGAGAAACATTTTACGGCTATTGGCTTGCTAGTTGAGAGAAATGCCATATGGCTTGCTTTATGTATTTATTTACTCATTTTGTTTAATATCTAGTTTCTAACTGCACTGCAGCATTGGTTAAAATAAAATTTTATATATGTACTAATATAAATATTTTATGTCTACAGATCCAATAAATAATAATTTTATGATATACTTCCAAAAAAATGATGGAGCACAAAAAGACATTTCCCTTCATAGGAACTGCATACATAATTTTCTTTTCAAGTACTTGGTAATTTCTTTTTCAGAATAAGTTGTGGTGCCCCACTTTAATTACATAGACATTAAGGTGTGAATAGACATTTCCCTTATCTGCACTGTTGTCTTTAGTGTAATATTTTTTCTGCTTGAGCTTTGTCATGTTTAGGTATAAGTTATTGCATTTGCTGCTGCTATTTGCCAGGCATAGTGCTACTAAATTTCACTTTATATTACTCTGTTAAGCTAGTTTTACTAGTGATTTATTTTTCTTGATGCTGCACATTGGCTCATATTAGTTGTAATGTTGCATTTGCTTGGTAATTTAGATTTACTGTAGCTTGCTTTGCCAATTTCCATTTTTTTGTGATTGCTGTTTGTGTTAATTGTCTTGTGCTGCTGCATTGCCTCGTCCCTTAGTTTATGCATCTGAGCTAAGTAGATTTAAGTTAGCTTAAGAGGGGGTAGACTATATAAGAGAATGAGTTGCGATGAATTGGAAGAAATGTAGTGAGAAGTTATACAAAAAAAGTACAGAACGCAAGTATACATAGGACTTCTTGGATATAATGAAGAACGAAGGGAGATCTCCTAGAAGTAAAGAAAGTTTTGTTTGCAAACTACTGCAGTAAAACAAACCCTGTCCTTTCTTTGTGTTATCTCACTATGTGTTTGTGTACCCTTGTGTATTTGTTTTCTTCCTGTCTCTGTGTACTGTTCCATAGAATTTTTTCTCTTCTAATACTAAGCTACATTCACTATGATGAGTAATACTGTTATCCTCAAATATAATTTGCATTAATAATATGTTATTTACTTTGTAAAGATGTATAGACATTATTTATTCTATTTTGTTTTAATGCTCATGTGTGAAGTTGTAGTTGGGAAAGTTATTCTGATCTTTTATGTATGTACTCATGTCATAATTCTTGTAACACTGATGTATGTGTTATTTCGATTCTTTTCTAAAGCCTGTAATACTACAAATGTTATCTGTATTCTTATGTTCTTTAATGATGTATTTTGTACCTTTGCAATTGTATTCTTATATTATAAAATTGTAATTGACACCAGTTCATCAAATTAAGTAACTTCTAAGTTACATTCCACTGCACACGTTTCTGTTGGTCATACTATATGGACAATATGTGAGAAGTAGGGACTGACAGTGTTTGCACATGTGTTAATAATTCAGCAAGGGACATTTCAAAAAAAAATTGTGAGTGCACAAGTGGTGGTTTATGGACTTGCTATATTGTCTGCAAGACTCTTCGATGGTGATTGTGCACCTGCAGAGTTGCAACAGACGGCTGCTGGACGTCTCTACAAGGACTACAGTGGGTCTGCATCTTTGATGATCCACCAATACCATTATTTCTACAAGGACTGCAGTGGGTCCACGCCTTTGTTGACTCACCAGTACAACTATTTCTACAAGGAGTGCAGTGGGTCTGCACCTCTGGTGGCCCTCCAATACCATAATCTCTAACAAGACTACAGAGGTCTGCTCTGTGATGACCTACCTACCAATATTCTTCAAAACGTGGTGGGTTTGCTCTGTTGTGGCCAATTACCTGCCTGCATGTTAAGAGTCAGCACTGTCTTTCCGTTGGAAGGACAACACTACTTCTTCAAGACAGCATGGAAATCCACTACTTCCGTGTGTATTCTCTTTTACTGCTCAGACTTTGAGAAAAAAAATCTGAAATTTTACTGTGATTAATGATCAGGACTGTCTTTATGGACTGTGAGAAAATTTTAGCTTTTGACCAACATTGCATTAATAAGTGTGTGCATTTGATATCTTTCTTACTGTAATTATGAAAATTTTTTTCAAATCTGTATTGGATACTGCCCAAAACAATTTGTAAATTTTTTCGTGGGGAGCATGGGGGCTATGTAAGTAGGCTGTTTAGGTTTTCTTATTGGTAACGCCACATAGCTCTCTGTATGAAAAATCACTGGCTGTGCTGTGCGCAGTCTGTGGCTAGTTTGCATTGTTGTCTGCCATTGTACTGTTGGGCAGATGGATGTTAACACCGCGTAGCGTTGCGCAGTTGGAGGTGAGCCGCCAGCAGTGGTGGATGTGGGAAGAGAGATGGCGGAGTTTTGAAATTTGTAAGACTGGATGTCATGAACTGCGATATACATTATGACTTTTCAACACTATTGAGGTAAATACATTGTTTGTTCGCTATCAAAATCTTTCATTTGCTAACTATGCCTATCAGTAGTTAGTGCCTTCAGTAGTTTGAATCTTTTATTTAGCTGGCACTAGCGGCGCTCGCTGAGTTGCAGTAGTTCGAGTAACGAAGATTTTTGGTGAGGTAAGTGATTTGTGCAAGGTATAGGTTAATGTTAGTCAGGGCCATTCAATTGTAGGGATTTTTGAATGTCAGATTGCGTTGCGCTAAAAATACTGTGTGTCAGTTTAAGCACAGTAATGTATAATTTTTCTAAGGGGACGTTTCAAATGGCTTCCAGCTTAAGAATTTCACCGCAACGTACTCATCAGTATTCCGAGGTGCCAGTTTCCTCTCCACACTCGAACAACTTCGTGTCACCCGGCGTCCAGCATAGTAATTAGCACATGTTAATGCCGAATGATGTGCCTCACACGGCTAAGCTGTCCAGTGCAAACACTCGTTTCTCCAGTGGGTATGGCACGGCCACGCGCCTTCGCAAACAAATCGACCACACAGACGTTAAGTAATCCCATATTTGGCCGACAATCTCTGCCAATTTAATGGACCTACCGTCTCGATAACGTAGTATCGATGCCCTACGCCTACGTAAAAAAAGTGTTACCAGTAAACTCAATCAGATGATAATTATAAATGTAATTTACAGCCAATTTCTCAATTGGCTGTAAAAGCACCGATCGACGATATAGTGGGAAAGATTATGTCTTATAAAATAATAAATGTAGTACAAAACGCCTGTAATCATAATCTGCGGGTATAGTGTAGTAAAACTAAATCGGAGTTACTAAATACAGTTTACCGTAATTCCTTCTCGAAAGAGACGAAGTAAATATTCCAGAAAACGAAACCAGAAGAGCTGTTAGCATGAGTGACATAAAAGTAGAAAGTCTTAGGTGTTGCGAAACATCTCAAATCACTTAACAAAGGCATACCAGTCAGGTTCCTCTCAGAGCATGCAGACACAATAGCGCCTTTCTTAGCAATCATATCCAACCGCTCACTTGACGAAAGGTATGTTCCTAAAGACCGGAAAGTAGCACAGGTCACGTCAATATTCAAGAAGGGAAGTAGGAGTAACCCACTGAATTACAGACCCATATCACTGACCTCAATTTGCAGTAGGATTTTGGAGCATATACTGTACTCGAACATTACGAATCACCTTGAATAAAATAACTTATTGATACATAACCAACACGGATTCAGAAAATAGTTCTTGTTCAACACAGCTAGATTTTTATTCCCATGAAGTAATGAGTGCTGTCGACAAGGGAACTCAGATCGATTGCATCTTCCTAGACTTCCAGAAGGTTTTGGATACCGTTCCCCACAAGCGACTATTAATCAAATTGCGTGCATATGGAGTATCGTCTCAGTTGTGTGACTGGATTCGTCATTTCCTCTCAGAGAGATCACAGTTCGTAGTGACAGACGGTAAATCATCGAGTAGAACAGAAGTGATATCTGGCGTTCCGTAAGGTGTCATAGGCCCTCTGCTGTTCCTTATGTATATAAACGATCTAGGTGATAATCTGAGCAGCCCACTTCGATTGTTTGCAGATTACGCTGTAATTTACCGTCTAGTAAAACCATCAGACAATCAATTCCAATTACAAAATGATCTAGAGAGAATTTCTGTATGGTGCGAAAAGTGGCAATTGACACTGAACAAAGAAATTTGTGCGGTCATCCATATGGGTACTAAAAGAAATCCGACAATTTTTGGGTATACGATAAATCGCAAAATCTAATGGCTGTCAATACCTAGGAATTACAATTACAAGCAACTTAAATTGGAAAGACCACATAGATAATACTGTGGGGAAGGCGAAACAAAGACTGCGCTTTGTTGGCAGAACACTTAGAAGATGCGACAAACCCACTAAAGAGGCAGCCTACATTACACTTGTCCGTCCTCTGCTTGAAAATTGCTGCGCGGTATGGGATCCTTACCAGGTAGGACTAAAGTAGGACATCGAAAAAGTGTGAAGAAGGGCAGCTCGTTTCGTGTTATCGAGGAATAGGTGTGGGAGTGTCACTGATATGATAAGCGAGTAGGGGTGGCAGTCATTGAAACAAAGGCGGTTTTCTTTGCCTGAGATCTATTTACGGAATTTCAATCACCATCTTTCTCTTCCGAATGCATAAATATTTTGTTGACGCCCACATACGTAGGTAGAAATGATCATCATAATAAAATAAGGGGAATCAGAGCTCGAACGGAAAGATTTAGGTGTTCCTTTTGCCCACGCTCCATTGGAGAGTGGAATGGTAGAGTAGTAGTATGAAAATGGTTCGATGAACCCTCTGCCAGGCACGTAAGTGTGAATTGCAGAGTAACCATGTAGATGTAGCTATAGAACGTCTTTCTGTGTGTATCTCTGCTACAATCAGCATGCAGATGAGGACAGGTTCACGAAAACAGCTCTAAGTAATCGGAAATTATAGCCACGAAATATTCTCACACAGCAAAATTACTTATAGATAAAGTAATTTGTTAATTCTCTTATGTGGGACTATAGTTGAAAATTTAGCTCACCCCTGAGATGCTAACAAGGTCTGTACCTATTGACCTATACGCTGAGCAGACCGCTCCCCACAACACCATGAGAAACATTATGATGTAGTCGCACAGCAGAAACTAATGAATATCCGAATTTAAACAGGGGTGGCACAATTAAAGATGAAATATAAGTACCATAGGTAATGGATATGAGCGTTTGGCGTCATTGGCAGGGAGGCCTCTTACGGGGCAGATCCGGCCGCCTTGGTGCAGGTCTTATTACATTCGACGCCACATTGGGTGACCTGCACACCGGTTGGCGGTGACATGATGATGAGGACAACACAACAGCCAGTCTCTGAGCGGAGAAAATGTCCAACCCAGCCGGGATTCGAACCCGGACTCGCGGGACTGCAATCCGTCGCGCTGACCACTCAGCTACCGGGGCGGACAGTACCATAGGTCACATAGGGCAACAAAACTGGGCACAGATTATCGTCGACGTGCTGCAGCGCCGCAAGGGTGCTGCTCACGATAAACAAACGTGTCCTGCTGTGAAAAAAATGGCATTTTAAACTATCTTTTCAGTATAGGTTGACTCTTATACAGAAGATTACAAATGGTTCAAATGTCTCTGAACACTATGGGACTTAATATCTATGGTTATCAGCCTCAGCCCCCTAGAACTTAGAACTACTTAAATCTAACTAACCTAAGGACAGCACACAACACCCAGTCATCACGCAGAAGATTACAGCAACCACCCACTTTTACAATGCTATTTATTTATTTAAGCAGCGCCGTTACTGGTTTAGAGCTGACACGTTCATCAAGAGTCAACGTATATTTCGTACACAGCTACGGAGCATTAAGCTTACCTCGCCAGGTACGGGGAAACGTTCACCCTTTTAAAATATGCAAAAGAAATCTAACAAAGACCAACCTCGACATCAAACATAGCAAGAAATATCTGTCAGCACAGATAACACCAAACTAAATAATGAAATACAAAAGGCGAAATCTAATGTAGAAGATGAACTAGCCGTCTGAAGGTGAACCTGTCGTTTCAAAACCGATAACGACGCTGTTTAAATAAATAAATAGCATTGTAAAAAGTGGCTGATTGCTGTAATCTCCTGTGTAAGAGTCATCCTATGTTTTGAACACAGTCCAAAATGTCAGTTTCAGGCAAAATATCATTTCCGGTTGTCGGGCCATATGGTTGGCGATAATCAGGTTATTGTTTCACCACTGTTTGCAGTGTCTTAAGACACATATTGGCTGGTCATCGGGACTCAGTTCGAAGCGAGACTGATGATTGAAGACAGTTCTACTCCTGTCTATGAGATTCCAGGCCGAAGACGTGTCTTGTAACGCCCCAGGCCGCCCTTTCGTTTCACAGCAGGAGCCCTTTGGCTGCCATCAGCGGCACGCTTAGAGTACAGCGGTATGTCGACGATATTCTACCCCCCGTTTTGTTTCCCTCCATGGCGAGCTATCCTGGGCTTACATTTCAGCAAGATAATACTCACCCGCACACGGGGAGAGTTCTTGCTGCTGGTATTCGTGCTTGCCAAACCCTACCTGGCCAGCACAGACACCGGGTCTCTCCTCAGTTGAGAGCGTTTGGAGAAATATGGACAGGGCCTTACAACCGGCTTGGGATTTTCGCGATAGAACACGGCAGTTGGACAGAACTTGGCACGGTATCCTCATGAGGACATTCAACATCTCTTATCAATCAATGTCAAACCGTGTAACGCCTTGCAGAAGGGCTAGATGTGAACCATTGCGATATTGGTTCAAAATGGTTCAAATGGCTCTAAGCACTATGGGACTTAACATCTGAGGTCATCAGTCGCCTAGAACTTAGAACTAATTAAACCTAACTAACCTAAGGAAGTCACGCACATCCATGCCCGAGTTAGGATTCGAACCTACGACCGTAGCAGCAGCGCGGTTCCGAACTGAAGGGTCTAGAACCAGTCGGCCACAGCGGCCGGCTCATTGCTTTATTGATTTGCTCAATTGGTGAAACTCTTTCTTTTGAATAAAAATTAAAATTTTTCTGGCATTATAATCACTTGTTGATCTGCACATTTACATGACACCTACTGATCTCTGCAGCATTCGGATAGCCGCTTCGTGGTGCGTCTTTCTTTTGTGTTAGAGCGTATTAGGAAGCTTGAAAAAAGTTCATAGCTTCAAAACAATTTCACCCGTGGACTGTTTATCGCGAAATGGTCTTGAGTCTGTAAGGTGATTGGTGCGTTATTGATTATTAACTGCGTCATTCTAAGTTAGAAGCCATGTTCAAGTGCACACGTACCTAACCTCCAATTTGCAACCGAAATAGGGTCTTCTGTGACACAAACGCCATACTACGCTAGCGTGTAAAAAGTTAAAGGTGTCACATACCCTTACATGGCGAAAGGCGGTAGAGCGTAACACACCCAGTAACATGAATGATTTGGTAATCCAGGAATATGGTTTTGAGAGAAATAATGTTGTTGAGTATGGTGCACTCACTGGCCAACGACATAATACTCCTTTCTCATGTGCGTCTTCCCAGAGTTGCATTCGGTCCCATCTTCATTTTTATGGATGACATTGCGCGAACGCATCGAAATGCACTGGTGGTACAAGAGGATGTTCGGCGAATGGGCTGGCCTTCCCGTTTTGCCCGTTTTCCGACCGAAAATGTGTGGGATACTTTGGGCTGACGTATTCCAGTACTCCACACCCACTGACGACTGCCGGTAGGAGTGGCCGAGCGGTTCTAGGTGCTACAGTCTGGAACCGCGCGACCGCTACGGTCGCAGGTTCGAATCCTGCCTCGGGCATGGATGTGTGTGATGTCCTTAGGTTAGTTAGGTTTAAGTAGTTCTTAGTTCTAGGGGACTGATGACCTCAGAAGTCCCATACTGCTCAGTGCCATTTGAACCACTGGCGACCATCCATCGAGCAATTGTCAACCGCGCTACTGCAGGAATGGAGCGCCTTAACGCAACCATTCCAATCTTGTGGCCAGCATGGGAGAATGTTACAGAGAAGCCATTACCGTCAGTGGTGATTACACGCCCTGTTAAGGGCCGCTTTTGTAATGTCTAGGGAACGACCATAAATTACGGTCACTTCAGAAATATGATTTTCTCTGAATTAAAGTGTCATTACAAATTTTCTTCAGGTATTTTCTCTACTATACCGAAGCAGTTCATTCTATGCGTGGTCGAAGCGTTGTGTTGTTGTGGTCTTCAGTTCTGAGACCGGTTTGATGCAGCTCTCCATGCTAGTCTATCCTGTGCAAGCTTCTTCATCGAGCTATATTACTTGCAGTGACACATCACGCGAAAGTTACTTTCGGCCTTAAGATTTGCAGACCAGCCGCTGGCCAATCGTACAAGCTCTCTTCTCGGAAAGGGTGCGTCCGACCTTTTGCGATGAAGTGAATTTTAAGCTACTCGATGATCACAAATAGAAAGCTTTCTCTTATTGCTTGGAAGCTGCTAGAAAATCAAGAAAGCTTGTCCAACTTCAGAACATTTGCAACTTCTTAAATATCCTTCTGCGTGCGCTTACAAATAGACTTACATGGATGTTTTAAAACTGAATTCACAAAGAACCATAAACAGAATTGTTTTACAGGAGTGTTGAGTAAAAGGGTAAAAGACTGTTAAGTGAGAGCGGTGGTTGTGAGCTTATAAGGAGCGAGCATAGCTTCTCTGAACATTTCACTGAAAACTGTTTCGATTCTTAGTTCTAGGGAGTGCAGCACTAAACAGAAGATGAGGGATCCTTTCTGAGGCTGCACAACAAGAACACCTGCATTCAGTGATTGCTATGCTGGCCCACAATTCAGTTCAACAGTCTCCGGGTGGAAGACTGCATCAGCCATGTTGTCCACATTTTCAGCTTAACAACCATCATTCATGGAAATTTCTTCCTTCTGTTACGCAGAGAACTAATTATTTTAGCGCTCAAACACATTTCAAACTTTGTACCATCTTCATTGGTTACTTTTATTCAGTTTTGTAAAATGAAAACATGTTTTAATAATAATTATTAGAATCGAAATGAGGCCTAAGGACATTTTATATCTAATAAATTGTTGATGATGTACAGCAACCAGCCACAATTTGTTTTTAGGTTAGTTTATTCAAAAAGTACCGTTATCAGTTTTTACAGTTCATCATCAGACGGCTTTTTCATGCTTTCGTCAATACAGATTATACATTGCTTTCCTGTGACTTGCCATGAGGTGTCTATCTGGCGCATTTGTATTAGCAGTTTTCTTTCAATTAAATACATTCTGAAGCATGAAACTTCCTGGTAGATTAAAACTGTGTACCGGACCGAGACTCGAACTCGCGACCTTTGCCTATCGCTGGCAAGTGCTCTACCGACTGAGCTACCGAAGCACGACTCAAGCCCCGTCCACAGAGCTTTACTACTGCCAGTACCTCGTCTCCTACCTTTCAAACTTAACAGAACCTCTCCTGCGAACTTTGCAGAACTAGCACTTCTGAAAGAAAGGGTATTGCGGAGACATGCCTTAGCCACAGCCTGGAGAATGTTTCCAGAATATTTTCACTCTGCAGTGGAGTGTGCGCTGATATAAAACTTCCTGGCAGATTACTTGCCCGCAAAAGACAAAGGTACCGAGTTCGAGTCTCGGTCCGGCACACAGTTTTAATCTGCCGGGAAGTTTCATATCAGCGCACACTCCGCTGCAGAGTGGAAGTCTCATTCTGCCATTCTGAAGCATGTTTTTATTTTCACAGTGGATGGTATAGTCCGAATTGGCTCTGGTGACTATGCTTACGTAAGAGCTGCCATAGCGTCATAGCGCATACGGTAGCGTTAGGTATGGTGTGTCAGGTGGCAGTTGACGCTAAATAACGAAAAGTGTGAGATGATCCACATGAGTTCCAAAATAAATCCGTTGGAATTCGATTACTCGATAAATAGTACAATTCTCAAGGCTGTCAATTCAACTAAGTACCTGGGTGTTAAAATTACGAACAACTTCAGTTGGAAGGACCACATAGATAATATTGTCGGGAAGGCGAGCCAAAGGTTGCGTTTCATTGGCAGGACACTTAGAAGATGCAACAAGTCCACTAAAGAGACAGCTTACACTACACTCGTTCGTCCTCTATTAGAATATTGCTGCGCGGTGTGGGATCCTTACCAGGTGGGATTGACGGAGGACATCGAAAGGGTGCAAAAAAGGGCAGCTCGTTTTGTATTATCACGTAATAGTGGAGAGAGTGTGGCAGATATGATACGCGAGTTGTGGTGGAAGTCATTAAAGCAAAGACGTTTTTCGTCGCGGCGAGACCTTTTTACGAAATTTCAGTCACCAACTTTCTCTTCCGAATGCGAAAATATTTTGTTGATCCCAAACTACATAGGTAGGAATGATCATCAAAATAAAATAAGAGAAATCAGAGCTCGAACAGAAAGGTTTAGGTGTTCGTTTTTCCCGCTCGCTGTTCGGGAGTGGAATAGTAGAGAGATAGTATGATTGTGGTTCGATGAACCCTCTGCCAAGCACTTAAATGTGAATTGCGGAGTAGTCATGTAGATGTAGATGTAGATGTAGAGCTAAGGCAAACAGACTGTTGCAGGAGACAACGTGATATGTACATCTGTGCCTGCTTCATTGGGCAGATCACTTGCTCACCAGTTTCAGAAACACCTACACGCTCAGGTTCACACGTGACATCGTAACTTGGTCCTGATCACGCTGTCCACGACGTCACCCGAGGAAAAGTCCAGACAGCGAGCGTCTTGATCTGACTTTTGTTCTGGGTGATCAGTGTCGATCGTAGTGGTAGAGACGGTGACCATGGCTCTGACGACGAGGCCATAAACACCGTGCTGGCCGCCTTTGTTCAAGTCAAACAGCAGAGGACCTCCCCCCTCCCCCCCCCCCCTACCCGTCCTTCCACACGCGACCTCTCCCCATCCCATGCCTTCGCGAGACCAGCGCGGGTATTGCGGAGACATGCCTTAGCCACAGCCTGGAGGATGTTTCTAGAATATTTTCACTTTGCAGCGGAGTGTGCGCTGATATGAAACTTCCCAGCAGATTACTTGCCCGCAAAAGACAAAGGTGCCGAGTTCGAGTCTCGGTCCGGCACACAGTTTTAATCTGCCGGCAAGTTTCATATCAGCGCACACTCCGCTGCAGAGTGGAAGTCTCATTCTGCCATTCTGAAGCATGTTTGTATTTTCACAGTGGATGGTATAGTCCGAATTGGCTCTGGTGACTATGCTTACGTAAGAGCTGCCATAGCGCCATACCCCATACGGTATCGTTAGGTATGGAGATGAGCGAAGGCAAACAGACTGTTGCAGGAGACGACATGATATGTACATCTGTACCTGCATCATTGGGCAGATCACTTGCTCACCAGTTTCAGAAACACCTACACGCTCAGGTTCACTCGCGACATCGTAACTTGGGCCTGATCACGCTGTCCACCACGTCACCCGAGGAAAAGTCCAGACAGCGAGCGTCTTGATCTGACTTTTGTTCTGGGTGATCAGTGTCGATCGTAGTGGTAGAGACGGGGACCATGTCTCTGACGACGAGGCCATAAACAGCGTGCTGGCCGCCTTTGTTCAAGTCAAACAGCAGAGGACCTCCCCCCACCCCCACCCCCCCACCCTACCCGTCCTTCCATACGCGTCCTCTCCCCATCCCATGCCTTTGCGAGACCAGCGCGCCCCTGAGAGCGGCCGGCGCTGTTATGTGTACAGAGGACAGAAGGCAGACACAGAGCTGCGGACCCGCTGGCAATCGAGTTGCTTCGGCCGAGAGTGCAGCAAACTGGCAGAGGATTTCGCAGCGTCCGGATACACACTGCCTGCTGTTGTTACCACCGTAATCCTTTCCAGTTCAATAAAGCTGATTGCACCCGACTACTGCGATAACTTCCTGTAGTTGTTAAATCGGTTTCGACCGATTTGTTATCTTCAAATTTTCAACATCCCCCCAAAAATTAAGAACTGTTGGAAGTAGACATTCCGACGGTATTAAAGGCATTTTGAGTAATTCTTTGCAACAATTAAAATATACACACTGATTTTATTGTACACGTTTAGTTTTATATACACTCCTAGAAATTGAAATAAGAACACCGTGAATTCATTGTCCCAGGAAGGGGAAACTGACACATTCCTGGGGTCAGATACATCACATGATCACACTGACAGAACCACAGGCACATAGACTCAGGCAACAGAGCATGCACAATGTCGGCACTAGTACAGTGTATATCCACCTTTCGCAGCAATGCAGGCTGCTATTCTCCCATGGAGACGATCGTAGAGATGCTGGATGTAGTCCTGTGGAACGGCTTGCCATGCCATTTCCACCTGGCGCCTCAGTTGGATCAGCGTTCGTGCTGGACGTGCAGACCACGTGAGACGACGCTTCATCCAGTCCCAAACATGCTCAATGGGTGACAGATCCGGAGATCTTGCTGGCCAGGGTAGTTGACTTACACCTTCTAGAGCACGTTGGGTGGCACGGGATACATGCGGACGTGCATTGTCCTGTTGGAACAGCAAGATCCCTTGCCGGTCTAGGAATGGTACAACGATGGGTTCGATGACGGTTTGGATGTACCGTGCACTATTCAGTGTCCCCTCGACGATCACCAGAGGTGTACGGCCAGTGTAGGAGATCGCTCCCCACACCATGATGCCGGGTGTTGGCCCTGTGTGCCTCGGTCGTATGCAGTCCTGATTGTGGCACTCACCTGCACGGCGCCAAACACGCATACGACCATCATTGGCACCAAGGCAGAAGCGACTCTCATCGCTGAAGACGACACGTCTCCATTCGTCCCTCCATTCAAGCCTGTCGCGACACCACTGGAGGCGGGCTGCACGATGTTGGGGCGTGAGCAGAAGACGGCCTAACGGTGTGCGGGACCGTAGCCCAGCTTCATGGAGACGGTTGCGAATGGTCCTCGCCGATACCCCAGGAGCAACAGTGTCCCTAATTTGCTGGGAAGTGGCGGTGCGGTCCCCTACGGCACTGCGTAGGATCCTACGGTCTTGGCGTGCATCCGTGCGTCACTGCGGTTCGGTCCCAGGTCGACGGGCACATGCACCTTCCGCCGACCACTGGCGACAATATCGATGTACTGTGGAGACCTCACGCCCCACATGTTGAGCAATTCGGCGGTACGTCCACCCGGCCTCCCGCATGCCCACTATACGCCCTCGCTCAAAGTCCGTCAACTGCAGATACGGTTCACGTCCACGCTGTCGCGGCAAGCTACCAGTGTTAAAGACTGCGATGGAGCTCCGTATGCCACGGCAAACTGGCTGACACTGACGGCGGCGGTGCACAAATGCAGCGCAGCTAGCGCCATTCGACGGCCAACACCGCGGTTCCTGGTGTGTCCGCTGTGCCGTGCGTGTGATCATTGCTTGTACAGCCCTCTCGCAGTATCCGGAGCAAGTATGGTGGGTCTGACACACCGGTGTCAATGTGTTCTTTTTTCCATTTCCAGCAGTGTATTTAACACATCGTCAATCGTCTGGAATGAAACGTAGGAGGGCTATTGGGAAAGCGATGTCTGATCGAGTGCGAAATCGAAATCACAGTTAAAATCCGATGAAGCTTTGAGTAGATGTGTTGGACAGTGCCTCTAATGTGCCTGTCGATCGAGTCACGTCGCTCTTTTGTCCTGATGGAACAACCAGTAATTGAAGATGTCGAGAAAAATAGTCTTCCGCTAAGTATGAGGGTCTGTGAGAAATCTACCCTGTTTTGCAGCTCACGTAACGTAATTGTCATGAATCTCCTTCTTCATGACAATTCTCGTCCGCACACTGCAGGGCAATGAAGACGTTCCTGCAGCGTTTTCGATGGGATGTGTTTGATCGCCCATCAAATATCTCTCCTCTCAAGAACCGCTGCCTATTCTGACAATATTTTGGCACAGGTAACATGGTGCAGATCAACGTAGAGAATTGGTTGAAAGTACATGCGGCTGTATGTTATGACGAAAGTATTGAAAAGTTGGCACAATGTTAAGACAAATGTCTCAAACGGAATAGCAACTATGTAGAGAATAACTGGAAAGTGCAACTGACTGTTGCAAATAAAACATTTTTGTTTTTCACTGTGGTTTGCATTTCGTGACCAATCAGACATTAAATTCTAAATAGACCTCTTATTTACAATTTTAGCTTGATTCTAGATCTAGGAACACACCGTTATTAAATATTTAGGATTGTGACTTTTTACTTGTAGCATTTTTGAGTGATTTTGTTTTACATCTTGAAGTGTTGGCTTCTCGAACACTTTCCGTGGTTTGGCGTTGGTGTTCTGACATAATGTTGCTTTGGTTTGCAGTACTATACGTTCTAGTCGCGTAAAAAACGACAAAATATTTCAACACAAGAGCTCATTTACGTTCTCCAGGCTAACAGTAAATCTGCACGCTAAGGAAGACTAATTGTATTATTTTGCGTCAAGGAGAAGTGTAGTACTGCGACCCGACGTGAAATTGCGTCACAAACATCACTGCCAAACCATGGAAAAATTAGCGAGCATACAGAATTTCCAATAGCAAGCGGAAACCGTGGAAAAGCGCTGAAAGTAAATATCGCAATCCCAAAAGTTTATTATCGAACTGTTGAGATGTAGAAGCGAATCAAAAATGTATATTGGTATCTCAATGACAGCACAAAAAATCAGATATAAGTTGCCCCAATTTAAAAAGTCTTCGAGGGGTTGCACACAACAATTTAAACAGGAAATAGGAAAAGTAATACGACCAGTCAAAGGCGTTATACAAGGGTGGTGTATAGCACATGGTCTATTTAAATTTTATCTGAACGAAATTCTTAAAGAATGTATGAAAAATGTGTGGAGAAATACATGTCGACATCGATTTCACTGGATCACATTATACTGGCTGCTGATCACTAGGGCTCGAACATCCGTGACATCACCATAGACGGAAATATTATTGAGGCCCGTCAAAGGTAGAAAGAACTGGGAGCTATAATCTCACATCAAGGACCTAGTAAACAAGAAGTAAGGTAGAGGAAAACACGAGCTAAACAAGAATCAGTAAGCTGAATTCCTTCCTTTGGTCAGATAACATTAAGGAAACTATGAAGAATGTATGTGAATCAATAGTACAAAGCACTGGTCTATATGAAGATTTATAAATGAATAAAACGAAACACGTTCTTAAAAGAAACACCCGCCTTTTAGTAGTTGCTGAGTCGTATTTGAAATACCCTGAATAAAACAATAGAAAGTTTAAACTAGATGCTAGGAATACGTAATTCATGGCCAAAGGGTGCGTCAGAGTGTTCAACGCCCAGTAACGCATGCAGCCCGACAAGCGCTAACGCTTGGTCGGTTGCATAGCAACAGGCGGTAACTCCAGCTAAGAGGTGCCTCAACAGACGACGTTGCCTTTGCGTTCACTTAGTAACGTCATGCAAACCAGGTAGCATAGATCTAACGTCGGTCGTAAGCAAATGACACCATCTGTATTTACAAAGTAGCTGACCATGCGACACAGACAGGAAGTCGTCAGCTGTCCGTCTTTGAAGTTATGTCACCTGATGATATTTGCCATAGGCTGAGTCAGCTGTAAATGCAGTTACATTGTAGTATTTAATTTTTACAATTAACTTATTAAATAATTCTTGAAAGCTGTGCGTACCTGAAAAGTATTACTGTATATTGTTTGATGTAAACCCTGGTTAAAATAATCCACGTAAGCCTAATTGTAAGTGCCCCCACAACTGCTTTTGAACATCAAAATACTTGTTGAAACTAGCCATTCTGTCTGCTGATAGGAGCATCGCATATAAGTTCATGCTTTGACACAGCATTACGCTAAGAACTGTAAATAACTTTTAAATTTTATGTAGTTTAGCGACGTGTACATTTAGTTTATCATATCTGTGAACATACTTGTAATGCGCTTTAAGTACATTTGTATTGAGCTGTTGAAACATATTATGTGTTTTAATGTAATTAATTATCTTCATCGTCAGAGTAAATGTTATCGATGTTGGTCTCCGGCAGTTAGCTGGGAAACATTTCAAATACTGTGATTCTTGAGTTTCTCCCGGCGTATTTGATAATCAAAATATACTACGAACAAACGGAAGGAGTCGCCTTGGGTAGCCCACTCTCACCGGTGGTAGCGAATTTGTACATGGAGAACTTCGAGGAGGAAGCCCTGTCGTCTTCCGAATGGAAAGCTACTTGCTTTTTCCGTTACGTGGACGACACGTTCGTCATCTGGCCATATGGTATGGATAAACTCCTCGACTTCCTTACACATCTAAACTCCATACACCCCAACATCAAATTCACTATGGAGACTGAAATGGAGGGTAAATTACCTTTCCTCTACGTCTTGGTCAGGAGAAGGGCTGACGGCACCCTAAGTCATGGGGTGTATCGAAATACAACACACACTGATCTGTATTTGCACGCAGACAGCTGCCACCACCCTTCACAGAGGAATGGGGTACTTAAAACTCTAGTACATAGGGCGCGCACTATCTCTGACACAGAGAGTCTACCCCAGGAATTGGAACATCTGAGAACTGTGAAACGTCCCCTTAGAAAAATTGTACAAGACTGGTCTATATGAAACGTCCCCTTAGAAAAATTATACAAGACTGTGCTTAAACTGACACACAATATTTTTAGCGCAACGCAATCTGACTTTCAAAAATCCCTACGAAAGAATGGCCCTGACTAACATTAACCTATACGTTTCACAAATCGCTTACCTCACAAATATCTTTGTTACTCGAACTACTGCAATACAGCGAGCGCCATCACTGCCAGCTAAATAAAAGATTCAAACTACGGAAGGCACTAACTACTGATAGGGATAGTTAGAAAATGAACAAACAATGTATTTACCTTAATAATCATTATATATATATATTCATGACATCAATTCTTACAAATTTCAAAACTCCGCCATCTCTCTCCCCACGTCCACCACTGCTGGCGGCTCACCTCCAACTGCCCAATGCTACGCGCTGTTAGCATCCAGCTGCCGCTGCCCAACACTACAATGGCAGACAACAATGCAAACCAGCCACAGACTGCACATGGCGCAGCCAGTGATTTTCATACAGAGCGCTACGTGGCGGCGGAGTTACCAATAAAAAAACGTAAACATCCTACTTACAACAGTATTTCGAAAAAATGGGTACTCAGAGTGGCAGATCCAACGTGCTCTCCGCCCAACCACTGCATCACAACCTGTTGAGATGGATGAAGTCACGAGGGAGGAGGTAGGCACTGCATTTATTCCATACACAGGCGCACTCTCGGGGAAAATCGGCCGCATTCTGAAGAAACACCGGGTCGGAACTGTGTTTTGTCCTCCGAATAAAACTCGTGCACTGGTGGGGAGCGCCAAAGATGACCTCGGTTCGATGAAGGCCGGCGTGTACCAGATTCCGTGTCAATGTGGCAAGTCGTATATTGGTCAAACGATGCGTACCGTCGAGGATCGATGCCGTGAACTCCAGAGGCACACTCGACTGATGTACCCGAGCAAGTCGGCGGTCGCTGAACATTGTTTGTCGGAAAATCACGCTATGGAGTATGACCGCACGAGGATTCTGGTACAGACGTCGAGATACTGGGACAGCGTTGTTAGAGAGGCCATCGAAATTCGCACCAATGACGACTTCATAATCCGTGACTGTGGCTATAATCTTAGCAAGGCTTGGGAACTAGCGATTGGGTTAATCAAGAGTAAATCGAGCAAACGCATAGTTGTGACGACCACGGCGGACAGAGCCATCACACCGACGTCATCTCAGACGCCGTCGCAATCTGTTCCACCGCGCTACCGTGGCGCGGGGCGCGGACGGCGGAGAGAGCGCGCCGCGGGCGGAGGGTATTTAAATCCACCGCCGCCGCGACCGAACCCAGTTCCCCCTGAGCAGCCATAGCATACGGATCTCCGTGACGGCGCGTTCACAGGAGCTCAGTCCGTCAGTTCACCTGATGATGGCGACATGTTTGATCGCCGAAATATTGTGCCCGTTGGACACTATAGACCGGCAGTATACCCGTGGATATTTTGATTTCAAATACTATTTTTTTTCTGCTGGTATTTGTTGTAAAGACTGTGAAGGAAAATTGTTGAGTCTTTAGTGACCACTTGGTCACGTATTGCTTGTTGGCATTTGTATGTGGATATTAGGGTGAAATTTTTTAATGATTAATGATTTGTCTCACCTTCGGTCGCAGGAGTGGCTGTGTTGCAAGATGCTCGTCCCATTCCTTCAGCCCGCCACCTTCATTACAGGGTCAATCTTTGGCAATGCCAGCAACTCGTGCTGATGAAACTGAGACGAAAGCCAAGATGCAGTACGTCGCATTGTAAAGCCCCGTCTCCCTAAATTAGCTTCATTAGTAATCCTTGTAAACAGCTCCTTCCACGGTCCTACTTCGGCGGAATACAAAATACGTCGCTGTCGGTTGGATAGACGGGACTTAACGATACACCAATATTCGATACGTAATTCTTCTGATCCGATGTCATGCGACCAGAGGGTGACATCGTAAGGAATACAAACACCAATACTGCAATGTAAGTGTCTCCAGTGCAAGCGCCAACAATCGAAGCGGACGGCCGATACGACAGCAACCGATGTCGCCCGATTATAGAATGACGGGTTGACAGACCAGGTATGTTTGTCTGTAGTGCAATATCTCAAACCGATGGCAAATATTGACGGCGAAAATTAACGAAAGTTTTCGACTGATATGGCGAGGAATGAGGCTCCCCTAAGGGGCCAGTGGAACAAAAACCACCATTGAGGATTGCTCAGGGCTGCTCCCTGTATATTTCGGCCACCACGCTTACCTGTATGTTTCGCAGGACAGGCACGGCCCCTGCCTCACTTGGGAGGTTATCTGTAAACAGAACAGGGAAGTTACTGCGTACAGTCAAGCTGACAGCTGTCGCCACAGCATCCGTGGGCACGGGGCTCGGCATTACGTCGAGTGCAAGCCGCAGCACACTGCGCTGCAGTCTCGGGCACCAACTTAAGCCGTCGGCAAGCGGCACGACTTAGTTAACGTTTACGTGGCGCTCCACGTGTTTCGTGGCGTCACTCCGTGCTATTGCACGCTGAGGAGCCATTTCGTTACGCGAAACATAAAATAAGTTCTGCGATATTTCGGGACATGCCACGTAAAATAGAAGCAGTAGGAAGCAAGAGCGCTCACGACTTTAGGAGCACAAATTTTGATGTCCGAGGCAAGTAAAGCACCCCATTGTGCCTATCTTATTCCGTAGAAGTCCATATTCGTTGGGTTTTATGTTATATCTTACACCCCGTGCATTTATGCAGTTTCTAAGCACCGGCACATTCAAGTTTTGAGAACGAATCGTTATTGGTAAGATTTGTTGTGATAAAACTACGGGAAACGACGTATTGGTGATTAAAGAATTTCGGTATTTAGATATTAGAGCTTTATAGCTATCATGTTATTGGAGTAAGCCGTTTAAAGGCAATGGCACTTAAGGATTCATGAAAAACGTCTGGTTCTAGTTATAATTTGTTCTAATTAAATGTAAATTAATAACATATCGGCGACTTAAGCCTAAAGAAATCTATGATAGATAATATAATGTCTCTTACAACGATAAAGGAAAGGTCACCGCGTTGGTATCACGATTTACTTCAAACTTTGTACACGTTTAGCACATAATGTGCAAGTAGTAAAGTGCACTCCACTGACAATTCCGAGAAAATCTCAAGAGAAGTTTGACACGTCTGTTACATACGTAAATGATGTAACTGTGCGATGGGGCTGGCTGTAAGAAGTCATTCTGATTAACCGGTTGAAAAAAAAAGGAAAAAAGCGGTTAGCGTTCGGGCTTCGCAAATAGGTCGTTGACGAGTCCGTGATTAGAATCCCACAAACTCTTATTTTTTAATTTATATTTCTTCCATTGCTGTTCACTTTATTTAGTTTTTATTACATTTCAGAGCTAATATAATGAAAAAGACCCACGCACATTTCCATGAAGTTATAGTGAATTTCATTAAATTATCAAAGGCGAGGGACAGGCTTAGAAAACCCAAGCATAACCTCGGCAAGTAATGATGCGAATGACGTTATTCAGTAAAAAAAGTATGTCACACAGTGCCAGACCACAAGAGTAACGTCCAATTACTCGTTGGATGTGTTCTCAACATCACACGCTGCATAATGATATTTGTCACATAGATATGGAAAACATAACCTGAAACAGCGTCTACTATATCGAATGAATGCATTTTTCCCGCATGTAGAGGGAATGTTCAGAGTTTCTAATGGGAAACACACCTCGTTGACATTTAAAAAAACTTCTTCCGATAGTATAGACTAAAAATTAAGCTTGAGCGTCTTACAACGTTCGAATCTAATCACTTGATCACTATCAACACTAACGTCGGGTACCTACTCAAAGGCACATATCCCACGTAATGGACAAGAAAAGCTTCTCCGGTGATTTTCTCGGAATTGCCAGAGTATTGCACCTTACTACTTGCACATTCTGTTGTTTTAATGGCCTACTAAAGGTGTATAAATTTTGAAGTAAATCTGTGATCCTAATGTCGTGGCCTTCGTTTAAAAGCCTCATCTTATCGTGTCCGTACGTTGGGTTGGGTTGGATTGTTTGGGGCAGGAGACCAGACAGCGAGGTCATCGGTCTCATCGGATTAGGGAAGGACGAGGAAGGAACTCGGCCGTGCCCTTTGAAAGAAACCATCCCGGCATTTGCCTGGAGCGATTTAGGGAAATCACGGAAAATCTAAATCAGGATGGCCGGACGCGGGATTGAACCGTCGTCCTCTCGAATGCGAGTCCAGTGTCTAACCACTGCGCCATCTCGCCTCATCTCAATCGCGTTAACGAACTCGTCCAGTGTATCGACTGCACTTCGACTCGTGACGCTCGATATCCCGTCTCTGTGCACGCCAACGTTAGCTGCTTCGTCCTGTGTGCCGTTTGCTTTACTTCCTTGCGTTTACATGATCATAAATGTCACACATGTATCTTTCTACGGACTTGGATTTAGGTCGGCGCTCCCCACCGAGGGCCAGTAACTTCTCGGGATGCGTCCTAAGTACAAGTAAGTGAAAAGATATATGCACAGGGCCACGTGAGAACATGACCGCGCTGATGTAGGCCTGCGTCAGCAACCGCGGCGCCGTGTGCTCGGAATTGCACGGCACTGACGCCCTCGGACGCTGTAGCGGATGCTGGTGGTTTGACTGTACACAGCACCTTCCACGTTTTGTTTACAAACAACCTCGTAGGTAAATCAGGGGATGTACTTGGCCCGCGAAACACTCACATAAGTGTGGTGGCCTAAATAAGCAGAAGCCATACCAACATACACACATAAAAAAAATTGCGTAACCTCGGTTCCAAGATTCCAGAACCTGTACAGAAAATTGGAATAGAGATCAACATAAACATCATTTCCGCCCTTTTTATTGCTCATGAAAACCACACATTGCTTGTTGTACGACAATGCAGCGAGACCTTCGGAGATCTAATACACAGTAGCATGTCCTCTTGTATTGATGCACCCCTGTATTCGTCGTGGCATACTATCCACAAGCTCATCAATGCACTGTTGGTCCAGATTGTCCCACTCCTCAACGGCAATTCACCATAGATCCCTCAGAGTGGTTGGTGGGTCACGTCGTCCACAAACAGTCCTTTTCAATCTATCTCCGGCATGATCGATAGGGTTCAGGCCTGGAGAAAATGTTGGCCACTCTAGTCGAGCGATGTCGTTATCCTGAAGGAAGTCATTCACAAGAGGTGCACGATGGGGGTGAGATTTGTCGTCCATGAAGACGAATGCCTCACCAATACGCTGCCGATATGTTTGCAGTATTGGACGGAGGATGGAATTCATGTACCGTACAGCCGCTACGACGCCTTCAGCGACCAACAGCAGCGTATATCGGCCCTACATAATGTCGACAAAAACAGAAGGGAACCTCCACCTTGCTGCACTCGCTGAACAGTATGTCTAAGGCGTTCGGCCTGACCGGGTTGCCTCCAAACACGTCTCCGACGATTGTCTAGTTGAAGGCATATGCGACACTCATCGGTGAAGGGAACGTGATGTCAGTCCAAAGCGGTCCATTCGGCATGTTGTTGGGCCCATCTGTACCGCGCTGCATGGTGTCGTGGTTGGTGTCGTGGTTGCAAAGATGGACCTCGCTATGGACGTCGGGAATGAAGCTGCCCATCATGCAGCCTATTGCGCACAGTTTGAGTCGTAACATGAAGTCCAGTGGCTACACGAAAAGCATTATTCAACATGGTGGCGTTGCTGTCAGGGTTCCTCGGAGTCATAATCCGTAGGTAACTGTTACCCACTGCAGTAGTAGCTCTTGGGCAGCCTGAGCGAGACATGTCATCGTTCCTGTCTCTCTGTATTTCCTCCATGTCCGAACAACAACGCTTTGGTTCACTCCGAGACGTCTGGACACTTCCCTTATTGAGAGCCCTACCTGGCACAAAGTAACAATGCGGTCGCGATCGAAACTTGGTATTGACCGTCTAGTCATGGTTGAGCTACAGACAACACGAGCCGTGTACCTCATTCCTGGTGGAATGACTGGAACTGATCGACTGCCGGGCCCCTTCCGTCTAATGGGCGCTGATCATGCAAGGTTGTTTACATCTTTGGGCGGGTTTAGTGACATCTCGGAACAGTCAAAGGGACTGTGTCTGTGATACAATATCCACATTCAACGACTGTCTTCAGGAGTTCTGGGAACGCAGGTGATGCAAAACATTTTTTTTATGTGTGTAAAACTCTCCTCCGCAACAGGCCATGAAGGTCCAATGGTACTGACCGGCCGCCGTGTCATCCTCAGGTCGTAGGTGTCATTGGATGCGGATGTGTAGGGGTCTGTGGTCAGCACACCGCTCTCCCGGCCGTATGTCACTTTCGGAGACGGGAGCCGTTGCTTCTCAATCAAAATGCTCCTCAGTTTGCCTCACTAAGGGTGAGTGCACCCCGCTTGCCAAGAGCGCTCGACAGACCGGATGGTCACCCATCCAACTGCTAGGTGAGGCCGACAGCGCTTAATTTTGGTGATCTGATCGGAACCGGTGTTACCACTGCGGCAAGGCGGTTGGTATAGCAACATACAAGACAACAACCGGCACAAAAAAACAATAAAGCGCCAAAGAAACTGGTATACGGTTGCGTATTCAGATAGAGAGATTTAGATATGTAAACAGACATAATAAGGCGCAGTGGTCGGCAACGCCAATACAAGACAACAAGTGTCTGGCGCAGTTGCTAGATCACTTAAAAATGGCTGGTTATCAAGCTTTAAGTGAATCTGAACGTGGTGTTATAGTCGGCGCACGAGCGATAGGACACAGCATCTGCGAGGTGTAGATGAAGAGGGGATTTTCCTGTTTGACCATTTCAAGAGTGTACTGTGAATATCAGGAACCTGGTAAACATCAGATCTCCTATATCCTACAAGATCCTGCAAGAACGGGACAAACGACGATCGAAGAGAGTCGTTCAGCGTGGCAGAAATGCAACGATTCCGCAGATTGCTACAGATTTTAATGCTGGACCGTCAACAAGTGTCAGCGTGTGAACCGTTCAACGAAAGATCGTCTATATGGGCTATCGGAGCCGATGACCCACTCGTGTATCCTTGACGACTGCACGACACAAAGCTTTGCGCTTCGCCTGGGCCAGTCAACACCGAAATTGGACTTTGGATGACTGGAAACATGTTACCTGGTCGGACGAGTCTCGTTTCAAATTGTACCAAACGGATGTACGTGTACGCGTATGGAGACAACATCATGAATCCATGGACTCTGCATGTCAGTAGGGGACTGTTCAAGCTGGTGGATGCTCTGTAATGGTGTGGAGCGTGTACAGGTGGAGTCATATGGGACCCATGGTACGTCTAGATACGACTCTAACAGGTGACAGATACGGAAGCATCCTGTGTGATCACCTGCATCTATTCATGTCCATTGTGCATTCCACACTGCGTTTAAACGCTTCCGCTGCCCACCAAACCCCCCAGACATGAACTTATCGAGAAATCTGGGATGACTTGCAGCGAGCTGTTCAGAAGAGATCTCCACCCCCTCGTACTCTCACGGATTTATGGTCAGCATTGCAGGATTCATGGTGTCAATTTCCTCCAGCACTACTTCAGACATTAGTCGAGTCCATGCCACGTCGTGTTGCGGCACTTTTGAGTTCTCGAGGGAGCCGTACACGATATTAGGCAGGTGTACCAGTTTCTTTGGCTATTCAGTGTATGACAGTGTATGAACTGTGGGAGCCTGTCGTGGAGAAACTACTAGTAACATGTAAGTATCAAATACTTCTCGTACAGATGATGTCAACACAAAAAATCATCCTCAGTCACTCATAGTACCCCCACAACAACAACAACAAAATCTGCTTTCCTATCTGGCGTTAAACGAGGCTTATGTAGTCACTCACAATGGACAAGTCTCGTCGCATCAGATCGGGAGAACGCAGATCCAACGTTGGTGTAGTGTAACGTGGCAGCTTTTACACTGGTAGGCTTACGTAAACTACACGGTGGGGTTCGCTCTCACTAAATCAGGGGTCACTAAGGTCTGGTATGAACTGTTCAGATATTCTGCGAATAATGTACAACGATACGACTCCACTCTACGCAGTTTAGAATTTCTTCTCACGCCACATTCAGATCATATAAGATTACCAGCATCATCATCACGATACTAGAGTACACTAACTTCATTATACACTGACGTGACAAAAGTTATGCGATAGCGATATGCGCATATACACATGGCGACAGTTTCCCGTGCACAAGGTATAAAAGAGCGGTGCATCGGCAGAACTATCGTTTGTGTTCAATCGACTGATGTGAAAGTTTATCCCACGCTATTATGGCCGCACAACGGAAATTAACAGGCTTTGAACGCGAAATGGTAGTTGCAGCTACGCACAAGGGTCATTCCATTACGGAAATCGTTGGGGACTTCAATATTCCTAGATCGACTACGGCAACGCAGTGGCCGACAGTCTTCACTTAACGACCGGGAGCATCGGCGTTTGCTTAGAATTGTCAATGACAACAGACAAGAAGCACTACGTGAAATAACCGCAGTAATGAACGTGGGACATGCGACGAACTTATCCGTTAGGTCAATGCAGCGAAATCTGGCGTTAATGCGCTATGATAGCAGAAGAACGACGAGAGTGCGTTTTCTAACAGCATGACATCGCCTGCAGCACCTCTGCTGGGCTCATGACCATGTTAGCGGGACCTTAGATGACTGAAAAACCGTGGCCTGATAAGATGAGTCCCGATTTCATTTGGTAAGAGCTGATGGCAGGGGTTCGAGTGTGGCGCACGCTCTAGGAATGCATGGATCCAAGTTGTCAACAAGGCATGTGCAAGCTGGCACTGGCTCCGTAATCGTGTGGTCTATGTTTACGTGGAATGGACTGGGTCCTCAGGTCCAACTAAAACGATCATTGAGTGGAAATGGTTATGACTGACTGCTTGGAGACCATTTGCAGTCACTCGTAAACTTCATGTTACCAAACAAAGATGGAATTTTTATGGATGACAATGCGGCAAATTACTGGGCCACCATTGTTCGCCGGATATTTGAAGTAAATTCTCGACAATTCGACCGACTGATTTGGCCATCGATCGAACATCTTTGAGACATAATCGAGAAGTCAGTTCGTGTACAAAATCATGCACCGGCAACACTTTCGCAATTATGGACGGCTATAGAAGCAGTATGATTCAACATTTCTGCGGGGACTACCAATGAGATTTGATAGCAAACAAAGGCGAGTGCATTAAAGAACAAACGGTACATGCAACTGTTTTACCGCTCTGGGAACCTAATGAAATGGTAGCAGTAGACAATCTAGTGCAACTAACAAAAATACGGAGTGGAGTGATGCAAGTACTATTGTAATCAAACTGTTTTGAAAGGATGCACAGTTCTATCCACTGCGAAGAGAAAATTGGAGGACGACCGTCTTAACAATATGTGATCGCCAAAAGAAATTAATAAGTGATCATTGTTCACAGTTTGTCATGCATGAGATGTCCCCATCAAATGAAATGACATACAGCAGATATTAATCTCAAGTTATTGGCCCACATAAATCCCAGCATAGATTACCAAGATGTACGGGGATTATTGCCATAGATGTCATGGGGACTGGAGTCGTTTCATTAACGAATCCAAGAAATGATCAGTGACATGCCACACCAATCCACTGAATTTCACCTGTTGAGATCTATTTGGTAATACCCCCCCTGCGGAGGGCGAGAAGATGTTAGTGACCTACCTGGGTTTCGAATGACTTGGAATGATGATGGTGAAGGAGTAGCGACAAATCTGGTAAGATTTGCCGAAGCCAAGGCCACATGAGGAAATTATACATTCCAGTACGTGTTGAGTAGGAGGTATTCTCTGGGAAAGAAACAACTCCAAGTCAGAGAGGGAACAATCAGCAATAGAGAAGTCCCACTTAGTACATTAAACCCCTACGAAATAATAAGGATGGAGCATCCAAACAACGTAAATCAGGTGTCCATTAAAACGACCGAAAGGTATAGTAAAGAACTGATAGAAAATATCAAAAATGTAGTAGAAGCGGAAGGTATGTCACTTAATAACAAGAAAACTAGGAGAACCCATGCGTCGCCAGAGCATCATTAACGTGAGACATAACAGTGAAGCAGATGTTGAAAATAACGTTATCGAATCTGCAAACGGTGGTAACATTTCCAAACATAGAAGGAAAAGAAATATCAAATGGAGAAGGTTAAGGGAAACAAAACGAAAAGATCGATGTCATCACGGAAATGTGAAATACGTTTTCGGTAATGTTGAAGGCATAGCATATATTACGGGCCAAAAAAACTAAAGAAAGAAGATAATGATAGACTGATTAAGAGATCCAGCACCATGGTAATATGATTAAAACACAGTCATGTGCCGTAAAACTTCACGCTTGGCGCAAATATAAAGAGAGTGAGTAGCGATGTTGAGTTTTCTCGTATTGGCAACTTAGGTGCGCAGCTATGCTAGTTTCGCAAAAATAAACATTGTAGCACTCGTTCTGATCTATATGTGAAACGAAAAGAATGTGTGCCGACCCAAAAATACGATGACGAGAGAGCAGTGTGAGGACGAAAAGGATAGCCACAGAAGCAATCCGTTTTCAAAATTAATGCAGCCCGTAAAGTGCGTTGTCGAGGGAGTTCGAAGTTATCACACATTCTCCATGAGAGTTTCTCTACGATAAACTATGGTGACTAACTGTAAAGCGATAAAACTGCTACCTTGCACACCAAAGAAAACGTCTATCCTTTGTAACACAAACGCTACATAGATTCCAAGAGGTTTATGTCGTTTGCTGTTTACGAAGTTCAAGCACTGTTACGGTTAGGATATTATGATACGTTCAGAAGATTCCTATAAAATGATCATCGACAGCCGAAAATCACACGAAGAAACAGTGACATCCTACGAGGAAAAAAACATCCAGATCAATAGCCAGAAGAGATGTAACAGCCTTATCGCTGTTTACCACCGCCTCTGGTAACCTTTCTCTAGCACGCGGAAGTTTTGAAAGTTAGTGGTAAGTTCCTACGGGACCCTACAGTCTGGAACCGCGCGACCGCTACGGTCGCAGGTTCGAATCGTGCCTCGGACATGGATGTGTGTGGTGTCCTTAGGTTAGTTAGGTTTAAGTAGTTCTAAGTTCTAGGGGACTGACGACCTCAGAAGTTAAGTCCTATAGTGCTCAGAGCCATCTGAACCATTTGAGCCTACGGAACCGAACTGCTGATGTCATCGCTTCCTAGGCATACAAACTATTTAATCTAACTGAAACTAACTAATGCTAAGTACAACACACACGCACATATTCGAGGGAGAACTCGAACTTCCGACGGGGGGGCCGCGCAAACCGCGCAAGGCGGCTACCCTTCGCGGTCACACGAAAGTCATGGTAAGGTATTACACTGCATTTCTCATGTGAGGGATGAAACTGCCGTTTCGCCTTGACGCCACGTCTCTACAATGCCTCCGGTCTCCACTATTAGCACCAGTCTACTCTCTTCCTCCAGAACACGCTATTTTATTGATTTTGCTCAGTACTCATTTCATGGTATTTTCCTCTAATTTTATGAAGGCCTACTTCCAGTCAATTCACGTAATTTTGCTCGGTTTTTGTGATTTTTCATATTTCACCGTATTTCCCTTCATAATTACGTAGCTCACATCAATTTTTCGTGATAATGTTAGCTTTCCTCGATTTTTGCCGATTTTATATCATGTTTAATATTTGTTTCCACAGTTTTCCATATGTATATGGTCACGCACAGAACACGCAATTGTACACGAGTCGATCGCGGGTTATACCACACAGCTGATACACTGCGAGAGAACAACGAAAAAGAGAAAAATGGTTAAATGCTTGAAAAAGACCTACTTCAATATCTCCCCGTCTCTGGAATGCATCATCAGTCCACCATTTAATCATACCTCGCTAAAATACCTCTCAACCGATCACTCCACCTACTTTATTTTCCTTTACTGCAGATCTATGTTAATTTAGAGGCAGACGGCTCTCTTTTCCAGAAAAGCCCTCAATTTGCATGCATCACTATTACCTCAACAGACACACAGGACAATGTTGTTAACAAAATATACAACTATTTGTAACATATTTGTTAGCTTACACCGTACGTCGGTATTGGTGGAGAATACAGAGAAGCACATTGTAAATACTGATTGTTAATGTTTAAAACTCCTTAACAGTCCTGCACAGGATCAAACAAGTGATCCATTCTCTATTTGTATATTGCAGTCATCCCAGCTGGTAATACAACTCTCTTTACCTAAGAACACTGTAAAAATCTATATGGCAGTTGCCGACAACATTGGGGTCAAACCTGGGCTTGTGATCCAACATATTTAAATTCATTACTCTACATTCGGTGGTCATCCACGTTAAACACTCTATTGCAACCGTCCTATCACTGTCGACGAAAAATGACTATTTCCTCGGTTCCTGTAGCTTCCATGTCAACTTTTTCTTGTATTCCTCTTGCTGCCGCATGCTCGCGCTCATGTACAAGAACTTTCCTGCAGCAAGCAGAAGATAAGCAAGTACTCCCACAATTTCCCCCGCATTTTGGAGTATTTTCCCTCAATTTATACGTATTTTCCGTTGTTTGTTGTTGTGGTCTTCAGTCCTGAGGCTGGTTTGATGCACCTCTCCATGTTAATCTATCCTGTGCAAGCTCCTTCATCTACCAGTACCTACTGCAACCTACATCCTTCTGAATCTGTTTAGTGTATTCATCTCTTGGTCTCCCTCTACGATTTTTACCCTCCACGCTGCCCCCCAATACAAAATTTGTGATCCCGTGATGCCTCAGAACACGTCCTACCAACCGATCCCTTCTTCTAGTCAAGTTGTGCCACAAAATCCTCTTCTCCCCAATACTATTCAGTACCTCCTCATTCGTTATGTGATCTAACCATCTAATCTTTAGCATTCTTCTGTAGCACCACATTTCGAAAGCTTCTATTCTCCTCTTGTCCAAACTATTTATCGTCCATGTTTCACCTCCATACATGGCTACACTCCATACAAATACTTTCAGAAACGGCTTCCTGACACTTAAATCTATACCCGATGTTAACAAATTTCTCTTCTTCAGAAACGCTTTCCTTGCCATTGCCAGTCTACATTTTATATCCTCACTACTTCGACCATCATAAGTTATTTTGCTCCCCAAATAGCAAAACTCCTTTACTACTTTAAGTGTCTCATTTCCTAATCTAATTCCCTCAGCATCGCCCGAGTTAACTCGACTACATTCCATTATCCTCGTTTTGATGTTCATAACCTCCTTTCAAGACACTGTCCATTCCGTTAAACTGCTCTTCCAAGTCCTTTGCTGTCTCTGACAGAATTACAATGTCATCGGCGAACCTCAAAGTTTTTATTTCTTCTCCATGGATTTTAATACCTACTCCGAATTTTTCTTTTGTTTCCTTTACTGCTTGCTCAATATACAGATTGAATAACATCCCTGTTTTACTCCCTTCCCAACCACTGCTTCCCTTTCATGTCCCCCGACTCTTATAACTGCCATCTGGTTTCTGTATAAATTGTAAATAGCCTTTCGCTCCCTCTATTTTACTCCTGCCACCTTCAAAATTTGAAAGAGAGTATTCCAGTCAACATTGTCAAAAGCTTTCTCTAAGTCTACAAATGCTATAAACGTAGGTTTGCCTTTTCTTAATCCTTCTTCTAAGGTAAGTCGTAGGGTCAGTATTGCCTCACGTGTTCCAACATTTCTACGGAATCCAAACTGAACTTCCCCAAGGTCGGCTTCTACCAGTTTTTCCATTCGTCTGTAAAGAATTCGCGTTAGTATTTTGCAGCTGTGACTTATTAAACTGATAGTTCGGTAATTTTGACATATGTCAACACTTGATTTCTTTGGGATTGGAATTATTATATTCTTCTTTAAGTCTGAGGGAACTTCGCCTGTTACGTATATGTTGCTCACCCGATGGTAGAATTTTGTCAGGACTGGCTCTCCCAAGGCCGTCAGTAGTTCCAATGGAATGTTGTCTACTCCCGGGGCCTTGTTTCGACTCAGGTCTTTCAGTGCTCTGTCAAACTCTTCACGCAGTATCGTATCTCCCATTTCATCTTCATCTTCATCGTCTTCCATTTCCATAACATTGTGCTCAAGTACATCGCCCTTGTATAGACCCTCTATACACTCCTTCCACCTTTCTGCTTTCCCCTCTTTGGTTAGAACTGGGTTTCCATCTGAGCTCTTGATATTCATACACGTGGTTCTCTTCTCTCCAAAGGTCTCTTTAATTTTCCTGTAGGCAGTATCTATCTTACCCCTAGTGAGATAAGCTTCTACATCCTTACATTTGTCCTCTAGCCATCCCTGTTTAGCCATTTTGCACTTCCTGTCGATCTCATTTTTGAGACGTTTGTATTCCTTTTTGCCTGCTTCATTTACTGCATTTTTATATTTTCTCCTTTCATCAATTAAATTCAAGATCTCTCCTGTTACCCAAGGATTTCTACTAGCCCTCGTCTTTTTACCTACTTGATCCTCTGCTGCCTTCACCACTTCATCCCTCAAAGCTACCCATTCTTCTTCTACTGTATTTCTTTCCCCCATTCCTGTCAATTGTTCCCTTATGCTCTCCCTAAAACTCTGTACAACCTCTGGTTCTTTCAGTTTATCCAGGTCCCATCTCCTTAAATTGCTACCTTTTTGCAGTTTCTTCAGTTTTAATGCACAGTTCAGAACCAATAGATTGTGGTCAGAGTCCACACCTGCCCCTGGAAATGTCCTACAATTTAAGACCTGGTTCCTAAATCTCTGTCTTACCATTATATAATCTATCTGATACCTTTTAGTATCTCCAGGATTCTTCCATGTATACAACCTTCTTTTATGATTCTTGAACCAAGTGTTAGCTATGATTAAGTTATGCTCTGTGCAAAATTCTAACAGACGGCTTCCTCTTTCATTTCTTAGCCCCAATCCATATTCACCTACTACGTTCCCTTCTCTCCCTTTTCCAATGTCAAATTCCAGTCACCCATGACTATTAAATTTTCGTCTCCCTTCACTACCTGAGTAATTTTTTTTTCTCTCATCACACATTTCTTCAATTTCTTCGTCATCTGCAGAGTTAGTTGGCATATAAACTTGTACTACTGTAGTAGGTACGGGCTCCGTGTCTGTCTTGGCCACTATAATACGTTCACTATGCTGTTTATACTAGCTTACACGCACTCCTATTTTCCTATTCATTATTAAACCTACTCCTGCATTACCCCTATTTGATTTTGTATTTATAACCCAGTATTCACCTGACCAGAAGTCTTATACCTCCTGCCACCGAACTTCACTAATTCCCAGTATATCTAACTTTAACCTATCCATTTCCCTTTTTAAATTTTCTGACCTACCTGCCCGATTAAGGGATCTTAAATTCCACGCTCCGATACGTAGAATGCCAGTTTTCTTTCTCCTGATAACGACGTCCTCTTGAGTAGTGCCCGCCCGGAGGTCCGAATGGGGGACTATTTTACCTTAGGGAATATTTTACCCAGGAGGGCGCCATCTATCATTAAACCATACAGTAAAGCTGTATGCACTCGGAAAAAATTACGGCTGCAGTTTCCCCTTGCTTTCAGCCGTTTTCAGTACCGCAACAGCCAAGCCGTTTTGGTTAATGTTATAAGGCCAGATCAGTCAACCATCCAGACGCCCCTGCAACTACTGAAAAGGCTGCTGCCCCTCTTCAGGAACCACACGTTTGTCTGGCCTCTCAACAGATACCCCTCCGTTGTGGTTGCACCTACGGTACGGCTATCTGTATCGTTGAGACACACAAGCCTCCCCACCAACGGCAAGGTCCATGGTTCATGGGGGGGGGGGGGGTATTTTCCGTTATTTTTCTTAATTTGATCGATTTTATGTCACTTCTGCGCTTGCAGTTATATCAGTTCTCGCCACATATTCTGAAAAAATAATTGTAAATGCAGTAGAGCTGTCAACAGCTAGAGCAAATGCACTATTTTTCTGGTTGGGCGGCATAATACAGTACTGTACTCGAATGCATTCAGTAACCTGCAACGACATATTCTACAGTGCAGTGTGTTTGCTCTATTTTCCGTATGTCTGCGTCTGAGCATGTGTTGAGACTGGCACTCTTTCTTGAGACAAATGTGAAGTTAGTATTCTGGTTCTGTGATGCAGGACGTAACAGATATTAAGCTGATTAGAACAGATATTTGTTTTCTGCCTGATGAGGAAATACTTAGAGGAAATGTAGCTAATGACATATTGTTACAGAATATTCGCAAAAAGTAACAATACTTTAGCGATGTCCTGATTTTTTCTGTCTTCGAAAATAACTTGTATAAAAGAGATAAATCTAAAACTTCCTGGCAGATTAAAACTGTGTGCCCGACCGAGACTCGAACTCGGGACCTTTGCCTTTCGCGGGCAAGTGCTCTACCAACTGAGCTACCGAAGCACGGCTCACGTCCGGTACTCACAGCTTTACTTCTGCCAGTATCCGTCTCCTACCTTCCAAACTTTACAGAAGCTCTTCTGCGAACCTTGCAGCACTAGCACTCCTGAAAGAAAGGATACTGCGGAGACATGGCTTAGCCACAGCCTGAGGGATGTTTCCAGAATGAGATTTTCACTCTGCAGCGGAGTGTGCGCTGATATGAAACTTCCTGGCAGATTAAAACTGTGTGCCCGACCGAGACTCGAACTCGGGACTTTTGCCTTTCGCGGGCAAGTGCTCTACCAACTGAGCTACCGAAGCACGACTCACGTCCGGTACTCACAGCTTTCCTTCTGCCAGTATCCGTCTCCTACCTTCCAAACTTTGCAGAAGCTCTTCTGCGAACCTTGCAGCACTAGCACTCCTGAAAGAAAGGATACTGCGGAGACATGGCTTAGCCACAGCCTGAGGGATGTTTCCAGAATGAGATTTTCACTCTGCAGCGGAGTGTGCGCTGATATGAAACTTCCTGGCAGATTAAAACTGTGTGCCCGACCGAGACTCGAACTCGGGACCTTTACCTTTCGCGGGCATGTGCTCTACCTTCTGTAAAGTTTGGAAGGTAGGAGACGGATACTGGCAGAAGTGAAGCTGTGAGTACCGGACGTGAGTCGTGCTTCGGTGGCTCAGTTGGTAGAGCACTTGCCCGCGAAACGCAAAGGTCCCGAGTTCGAGTCTCGGTCGGGCACACAGTTTTAATCTGCCAGGAAGTTTCATATCAGCGCACACTCCGCTGCACAGTGAAAATCTCATTCGAGAGAATCTATATTTCCGTGATAAAATTCGGGGGTTATAGCCAACAACATCGCTGTGTCGGAATGGGTAAGGTGGGTTTTGTAAACTGGGGGATCTATGTCGGGGTGACATTGGTTAGAACTACTGTACAAATCCGAGCCGCAGCTGTTTGTTTCGCAGTGCACGGCGGCTGGCGGCGTTTGTTTTGCAGTGGGCCGTGGCTGTCGGCAGAAGTGGTCACTAGACTACGGCGACCGACAGTTGCGGATTAGCTCAGCCTGTCACTGACGGGTAGGTACAAAGGATGTGCCACCCTTTCTGAACTTGCCCATGGCAGTGTGGATGCCCTCCATAGGTGTGGGTGGTGTACTCTGCCATACAAGCATGTCCACGACTGTCGCTGCGGCCGCGGCGGTAGTTTTCATCGACCTCTGAGCATTGGCGCGGCGGCGCGCTGGGAGTGGACATGGGGATACCAGCGTGCCGGATGTGCGAGTGTTTCAGCAGTCTCCGACAACTAGCCACGGCAACTACTGCTACGTACTTGATAGTGGTTTAAGTGCGTAATGCTTAGTGCTTCTCAGTACGTCGCAGTGGACTCTGTCTTGCAGTGGTATTTGCTGTTGCCTCAGTCCTATCAGCCAATGAACCCTTCTTCCTCCTCTTTCCTAAGGTAGCGGAGAGAAACAATTTAATCATTCTATAGTGCTTTAAAAACCGAATTGCGATGTCAAGTTCCCGACTGATAGCGATCTCTGACACCTAGAGAGGACAGCTTATTACACTACGGGCCATTAAAAATGCTACACCACAAAGATGACGTGCTACAGACGCGAAATTTAACCGACAGGAAGAAGATGCTGTGATATGCAAATGATTAGAGCATTCAGACAAGGTTGGCGCTGGTGGCGTACCATAACGTTTCCGACTTGGTAGGATTGTAGCCTATCGCGATTGCGGTTTATCGTATCGCGACATTGCTTCTTGCGTTGGTCGAGATCCAATGACTGTTAGCAGAATATGGAATCGGTGGGTTCAGGAGGGTAATACGGAACGCCGTGCTGGATCCCAACGGCCTCGTATCACTAGCAGTCAAGGTGACAGGCAACTTATCCTCGTGGCTGTGATGGATCGAGCAGCCACTTCTCGATCCCTGAGTCAACAGAGGGGGGGACGATTGCAACACAACAACCATCTGCACGAACAGTTCGACGACGTTTGCAGCAGCATGGACTATCAGCTCGGGCACCATGGCTGCGGTTACCCTCGACGCTGCGTCGCAGAAAGTAGCTCCTGCGATGGTGTACTCAACGACGAACCTGGGTGCACGAATGGCAAAACGTCACTTTTTCGGATGAATCCAGGTTCTGTTTGCAGTATAATGACGGTCGCATCCGTGTTTGGCGACATCGCGGTGAACGCACATTGGAAGCGTGTGTTCGTCATCACCATACTAGCGTATCACACGGCGTGATGGTATGGGGTGCCATTGGTTACACGCCTCAGTCACCTCTTGTTCGCATTGACGGCACTTTGAATAGTAGACGTTACATTTCAGATGTGTTACGACTTGTGGCTCTACCCTTCACTCGATCCCTGCGAAACCCTACATTTCAGCAGGATAATGCACGACAGCATGTTGCAGGTCCTGTACGGGCCTTTCTGGATACAGAAAATGTTCGACTGCTGCCCTGGCCAGCACATTCTCCAGATCTCTCACCAATTGAAAACGTCTGGTCAATGGTGGCCGAGAAACTGGCTCGTCACAATACGCCAGTCACTAGTCTTGATGAACTGTGGTATCGTGTTGAAGCTGCATGGGCAGCTGTACCTGTACGCGTCATCCAAGCTCTGTTTGACTCAATGCCCAGGCGTATCAAGGCCAGAGGTGGTTGTTCTCGGTACTGATTTCTCAGGATCTATGCACGCAAACTGCGTGAAAATGTAATCACATGTCAGTTCTAGTATAATATATTTGTCTAATGAATACTCATTTATCGTCTGCATTTCTTGTTGGTGTAGCAATTTTATTGGCCAGTAGTGTACTATAGATTGGATCGTGGCTTAAGTGTGTTGCGTTTAGTGCTTCTCAATACAATGCAGTGGGCTCTGTCTTGCAGAGGTATTTGTTGTTGTTACTGTCCCATACGAATGTAGCGGAGAGGACCTGTTTAGGAATTCTACAGTGCTTTAAAAGCCTTATCACAACGTCAATTTCCGGACTGATCAATTTATTGTTTCCGATATTTGTATTACCATCACTCATGCATTCCTCCCCGGAAGCCATGGCCAGCGTGGGGCAGAAGTATCCGGCAGACGGCAGGCGCCTTTCGATCGCTATTTTGTGTGATCGATAGATTTTTAAAAAAATCATATATGTTTAATGGAAGCACTGCGTGGACGGAGTGTGTTTCAGCTCTCAAACGTCGGTGTGTCCGATACCTTGGATATATTTAGTGCTACGATCTGTTTGTGGTGGAAATTTCATGACTTTGTTTTCGTAACGCTTGTGTGTGATGCTCAAACGTTGAAAATGTGGTTTGATATGAAGAAGGATCAGCTTAAGGTGGAGGTGAGTGTTTTAAGCTAGCTATTTGACTCCTGTACATTATTAAACAATAAATTTGATAGAGCAGTGCAAATGAATTATTTCAATCTATTCTAGCTATCGAAATTGCGTCAGCTTTCCCTTTCTGCCCGGCATTAGCCAATAGGTACACTGTATTTTGAGGAGAGACGAAAAACTCCATCTGCATGTTTCGAGACGTTGGTTCATACAGATAAACAGGGAGTGGTCTTTTGTGAAAGACAGAGACAGGAAGCGAGTCCGTAATTTCCTGATCAACAAAATGACGCAACATGATGCTTTGTTTGCGGCTTGCGAGATCAAAGGAGGCCGATATGCGGTCCTTGGTCGGTGGTATTAAGTAACGTTTCTGTAATTAGCATAATGTGCGGTTTTGATCTTCGTGCCGGTGCGCTGATGACACGGGATACCACAAACTGTTGCTACTGTACTGCACTTCACTCCATTCACGACCAGTAAACCGCTTTCTCGGGGTTTAACTATCACTGCAACATCACTGCTGTATGTTTCTCCATATGCACAAAATAGCTCGCCTCTGAGATACTACTAATTTATCCATCTGCAGAAAGTGCCAGTGGGTTTCGAAATTTATCTTGATCTTTTAGATATTTGACTGTTCTGAATTTCCTGTCCGTGCTTGGACACCCGTGTGATTCGAGGAAAATAAAAAATAAGAGCCTTAATATTCCTGACTCTGGCGGCACATATAAACTAGGCCCTCTCAGTATTTCCATGAGTAATTAGAATAAAATAGTGTCGCAATTGTTCAAGTATTCCATACTGCTTTGTCACCTACAAAATGTTTAAAAAACAGTATTCCACACACTGCAGTCAATTTCTTGACTAATTCTTTAACTAAATAAATAAACTATATTCCAAACACCACCTTGTATTCCATAAATTGTTTAAATAAACAACATTCCATACATTGCCTTGTCTACCAAAAACTGTTTAAAAAAAGCACTGCAATCAATTTCCCACCAAATTCTTTAAATAAAAAATTATATTCCATATATTGCCTTGTATCCCATAAACTGTTTAAGTAAACAATATTCTACACATTGATTAAAGTGCACAAAGAAAATTCCATTCACTGCAATCGATTTCCCACCAACCGGCCAATCAGCTGAGTCTTTTTCCCGCCAATTTCCAGACGGAGAAGAGAGGGGGGGAGGGTTGGGGTTTCCCACAAGGGGAGGGGTTAATTAAATGATTGATAATTAATAACTCATTCAAATTGATATGAAAAGTGTACGGGGAGGAGGGAAAGGGGTATGAGGAGGGAGATGGGTGGAGGTTATTGGAAGGATGTATATCCCCAGTTGGTCATAGTCCTCTTAGCAGAACAATAGGTTAAGGACCTGTCATTCTAAAGAGAACAAAAGGTTTGCTGCTGAATGTATGCTTGACCCTGAATGTAGGCAACCCACACTAACAAGTTGTGCTTGTGCACCAATTGCCCAGCTGCTTATGTCACCAAGATTTGTTCTGTTTGCCTTGCGCACAACCATGAACTAGAAAATTCGTGCATTATTCTGAAGACTATAAGAACAGTTTATTTCACAAATTATGCTTTGGCACGTATCAACGAGCCCTTTCACAGTTACACAGCAGAATTAGATACATTTAATTGCATTCATTTAAAGTTACCAGATTCTGTACACATGGGCAATGAAAGTTAACTTGTCTAATCGAGAGTTTAGCAGGCGCTGGTATTCGCAGTTAGCCTTTATAACAACACATACAGCGAGCAAAATCACTAGTCTCGGTACAATTAAGCGAAAATATTCATCTGTATGTTAGATCCAAACGACGTAACTGGATTCAAATCGAACTTCGTTCTTGATGAGTCAATAGTCTGTTTATACTTAACTCGTCAACAGACATAAATTTTATCTGCACAACACGCTCATCGTTGGATCAGTAATACATTTTGCATATTGCAATTACTAAATAATTAGTCTTACGTGACTTGGAGGAACATCAGTTAACATTTAATAAAAAATGGAACGTAGTCATATCTGAAGGGTATTTAAACTATGTCTCTATCAGTTTTCTATAGAGCTTAAGTCTCGTTACGAAAATTATTGAAACACTTCATTACAAAGTTGATGGTCGACCTGAAAGCTCTTTATGGAAACCATTAAAACAATTCATTATTATGTTGAATTATTGAGCTGAAGGCTCGTTAAAAGTCCATCACTGTATCGCTTAAAACTACGTAATTACTATTTACGCTACGTACAGGACAAAAAACAAATAATTTTATTCGTACAATCTTTTAATGTCGTCATGGGGAAAGAGGGCTTTTATTTGCCTCGTTTCTTAGTAAGTGAGCAGATACCTTCCTTCGTGAGGGATATCTAGAATGGCATATGTCCAAAATATAGAGCTTGCTGCTTCTTATTTTTCTTTTTTAAGAGTGAAGCTTTAGGATGGGCTTTCACAAGTATTTTAACCCCTGTTCTGTACTGCATGGTTCGTGCAAGTTTTTTATCGTATTGCAATTTTCTCTTATTGGCGCAGCTTGTTTGTTCGTCCTTGTTGCCAGCTAGCACAGGTACTCAAGCAAGTGAGTCTAATGACTCAATCTTCTTCATCTCATCAAACATTACCTCAAATGGCTTATGCTTAGCGGATGAGCGAGGGAAATTGTCAAAAACACTTTCAAATACTGTTACGTAATCGATCCACTTAGACTGTAGTTTTGTAGCACAAGATGTTATAAACATATCAAATACTCTAAAGATCCATACTACTGGGTTTGCTTTAGGATTGAATCCGGATACAAAAATATGCCTCGTCTTATGTTCTAACATACAGGCTTTTCATTTATGTCCATTAAAATATGGCACGTTATCAGATAAAATAGCGTCGGTTTTTCCTACCAGTGAGATATACAGGGTGTTACAAAAAGGTACGGCCAAACTTTCAGGAAACATTCCTCACACACAAATAAAGAAAAGATGTTATGTGGACATGTGTCCGGAAACACTTAATTTCCATGTTAGAGCTCGTTTTAGTTTCGTCAGTATGTACTGTACTTCCTCGATTCATCGCCATGATTTCATACGGGATACTCTACTTGTGCTGCTACAACATGTGCCTTTACAAGTACGACACAACATGTAGTTCATGCACGATGGAGCTCCTGCACATTTCAGACGAAGTGTTCGTACGCTTCCCAACAACAAATTCGGTGACCGGTGGATTGGTAGAGGCGGACGAATTCCATGGCCTCGAAGCACGCTTGACCTCAACCCTCTTGACTTTCATTTATGGGGGCATTTGAAAGCTCTTGTCTACGCAACCCCGGTACCAATTGTAGAGACTCTTCGTGCTCGTATTGTAGACGGTTGTGATACAATACGCCATTCTCCAGGGCTGCACCAGCGCATCAGGGATTCCATGCGATGGAGGATGGATGCATGTATCCTCGCTAACGGAGGACATTTTGAACATCTCCTGTAACGAAGTGTTTGAAGTCACGCTGTTACGTTCTGTTGCTGTGTGTTTCCATTCCATGATTAATGTGATTTGAAGAGAAGCAATAAAATGAGCTCTAACATGGAAAGTAAGCGTTTCCGGACACATATCCACATAACATATTTCTTTCTTTGTGTGTGAGCAAAGTTTCCTGAAAGTTTGGCCGTACCTTTTTGTAACACCCTGTAATGTTTAATGATCCGTACGCTGTTGCAGAGGCAACGGAAAAAGCATGCAAAGTTCAGAAGAACGTGAAATCCCGAAGACTGGCTAAAATTGACGCGCGAAATTTGGTACGGACTTCAATGCGAGATGCCTTTAATAGGTTCCACAAGGAAACATTGTTTCGAAATTTGGTATTAAATCCGAAGAAATTCTGGTCGTATGTAAAGTACACAAGCGGCAAGACGCAGTCAATACCTTCGCTGCGCAGTGCCGATGGTACTGTTACCGACGACTGTGCCGCTAAAGCGGAGTTATTGAACGCAGTTTCCCGAAATTCCTTCACCAAGGAAGACGAATGGAATATTCCAGAATTTGAAACACGAACAGCTGCTAGCATTAGTTTCTTAGAAGTAGATACCTTAGGGGTTGCGAAGCAACTCAAATCGCTTGATACGGGCAAGTCTCCAGGTCCAGATTGTATACCGATTAGGTTCCTTTCAGATTACGCTGATAGAATAACTCCCTCCTTAGCACTCATATACAACCGCTCGCTCACCGATAGATCTGTACCTACAGGTCGCACCAGTGTTTCATAAGGGTAGTAGGACTAATCCATCTAACTACAGACCTATATCGTTGACATTGGTTTTCAGTATTGTTTTGGAGCATATACTGTATTCAAACATTATGAATCACCTCGAAGGAAACGATCTATTGATACGTAATCAGCATGGTTTCAGAAAACATCGCTATTGTGCAACGCAGCTAGCTCTTTATTCGCGTGAAGTAATGGCCGCTATCGACAGGGGATCTCAAGTTGATTCCGTATTTCTAGATTTCTGGAAAGCTTTTGACATCGTTCCTCACAAGCGATTTCTAATCAAGCTGCGGGCCTATGGGGTATCGTCTCAGTTGTGCGACTGGATTCGTGATTTCCTGTCGGGAAGGTCGCAGTTCGTAGTAATAGACGGCAAATCATCGAGTAAAACTGAAGTGATATCAGGTGTTCCCCAGGGAAGCGTCCTGGGACCTCTGCTGTTCCTGATCTATATAAATGACCCGGGTGACAATCTGAACAGTTCTCTTAGGTGGTTCGCAGACGATACTGTAATTTACCGTCTAGTAAAGTCATCCGAAGACCAGTATCAGTTGCAAAGCGATTTAGAAAAGATTGCTGTATGGTGTGGCAGGTGGCAGTTGACGCTAAATAACGAAAAGTGTGAGGTGATCCACATGAGTTCCAAAAGAAATCCGCTGGAATTCGATTACTCGATAAATAGTACAATTCTCAAGGCTGTCAATTCAACTAAGTACCTGGGTGTTAAAATTACGAACAACTTCAGTTGGAAAGACGACATAGATAATATTGCGGGGAAGGCGAGCCAAAGGTTGAGTTTCATTGGCAGGACACTTAGAAGATACAACAAGTCAAGTAAAGAGACAGCTTACCCGACACTCGTTCGTCCTCTGTTAGAATATTGCTGCGCGGTGTGGGATCCTTACCAGGTGGGATTGACGGAGGACATCGAAAGGGTGCAAAAAATGGCAGCTCGTTTTTTATTATCACGTAACAGGAGAGAGAGTGTGGCAGATATGATACGTGAATTGGGATGGAAGTCATTACAGCAAAGACGTTTTTCGTCGTAGCGAGATCTTTTTACGAAATGTCAGTCACCAACTTTCTCTTCCGAATGCGAAAATATTTTTTTGAACCCAACCTACATAGGTAGGAATGATCATCAAAATAAAATAAGAGAAATCAGAGCTCGAACATAAAGGTTTAGGTGTTCGTTTTTCCCGCGCGCTGTTAGGGAGTGGAATGGTAGAGAGATAGTATGATTGTGGTTTGATGAACCCTCTGCCAAGCACTTAAATGTGAATTGCAGAGTAGTCATGTAGATGTAAATGTACTATTGGCCATAGCAGTTGGAACTTTTGTTGGATACAACTTAACGTACTTACTAAATAATTCGTACAGTGTTACAATATATTTAACGCTGCCTCTGACCGACAGCAATGCATCAGAAAAATCACAAGATACCAGTTAGAACGGTTTTGTGAGATTTATAGCTAGTATTTATTGCTAGGTTTAGCCTTTTGAAATGTTATGCAACTTTTTAACACTGTAGTTAGCTTACTCTCCACGTTTGGATATTAAGCATTTTGCCTGAACGCCGTTCAAACGCGAAATGTCCCCACGTATAATGATCAAATCAAATGAAACTTTAAGGACACTGCGAAGGGGTGCAAACTTTCTATGTATTAACTACATCGCTACTCTTGTAGAATAATACATCAGTACACAGCTTGTACTTGCTTGCAATACCTGGATCACTGTCTTAAAGTGAAGTTTTCTCAATTTTACTCCATTGAACGTCATTATCTTGTCAATTTGCCATGTTGCTGCACATATTTAGGTATTGTTTCCGAAACAGGGAATTTTTAACTAATAAGACTTTAAAACTGGATACTACTCAACTATTTCATGTAGTTGTAATCTAGAAAGAGCGTCGGCCACGATATTGTCCCTTGCTTTTACATAGATTATTTCTAAGTCATAACTTCGCAGTGCCTACGCCCATCTGGCAAGCCTCTCATGGCGTATTCGATGCAACGATAAAAAGGTTACTGATTGGTGGTCACAGTACACTTTAATTCGTTTTCCATACACGAAACAGTTAAATTTTTCCAAAGCCCATTTTACGGCAAAGACTTCAAATTCTGCAAAAGTATAACCTCACTCACAGTCGCACAAAATCCGGCTGGCAAAACCTATAATTTTGATTTCCTGTTGATCATCATTGTTATTTACTTGAAATAAGCAAGCACCTAATCCTGTCAATGACGCATCCACAGCCGAGCAAAAATCCTCATTCATGTTTCTACAATGCAAACTATCTGATTGTGTTAAGGAGGGTTTGTTTGTTCATAAGCTTCTGCACATAGTGGTGACCAATACCGTGGCTTATTGTTCCGTAATGTTGTTGTTGTTGTTGTTGTCTTCAGTCCTGAGACTGGTTTGATGCAACTCTCCATGCTACTCTATCTTGTGCAAGCTTCATCACCTCCCAGTACCTACTGCAACCTACATCCTTCTGAATCTTCCGTAATAAACTCAACAAAACGATCGTTGTTCAGCGACTGATTGGGCACGAATTTACGGGAGAAATGAAGCGAGGCCCAGAAATGATTTTAGTTGTTTCTTGTTAGTGGGATGTGGGAAGTTTATGATAGCATCCAACTTCTTGGGATCTGATTTTATTCCTAATGATTTATAATAGAGCCTAAAAACTTAATCTGATTCCTACCAAATTCAGAGTACGCCAGGTTCGCGAAAACACCATATCAGATACACTTTTTAGTAATTCAAGGTGTTCTTCGCACGTTTCTGTGGCTATCTGCGGATCATCTACATATACAGTAACCTTATCTTGCAGCTCTGGTCTCAATACAGTATCCAGCGCTTCGATAAAAAAGACTATTTCGTTTAGATCAAACGGCATTGCTCAAAACTGATAGCTCCAACCAGAGGTGATGAAGACTGTGTACTTCCTAGATTCTTTACTTTGACCTGCCAGCATGAGTATTTTAAACAGATGTTAAGTATTCCACTCTCTAGAATTACTGCAATAGATGCTCTGAGTTTTCTGGTCGCGTCCGGACAGATACAATTATTTTGTTAATGTCCCACGTGTGTAAAACTAAATGATTGCTACTATCTGACTTGGTCACTGCGCGTATCAGACTATTGTACGAAGAACGTGACGGCTCAATGATCTGACAATTTAACATTTTACGGATATATTTGGTCATTGCATTTTCTTTGGACCAGAATAGAGGGCAAAAATATCGACAGAAGATTCTGTAGTTATGAGTTCCCATACGATACACGTATTCCTTTATAATTCCAAGCTTGTCGTGCAATACATTACGATAATTATTCAACAGATTACCAAGTGCGTTTTGCTGCTCCGGTATCAAATGCGTGAATTCAGTCACTTTAATACTCATAAGTTCTGAAATCTCTACCTCCTACCGATTATGGGCATCATACAAAACTAATCTCAGCTTCAGTGTTCAGTATAACTGTACTGAAGCATTTTATGTCAATTATCTGTCAGTATTTACTGTGAGTGTCCAGCATTTTCGCAAGCTCCAGCTCTATATTGTTAGCTTTACTTTCTAAAAATAATGTCCCTTCCACGAGGTCCATCATAGTTTTACCCTCGAACAGGAAACTCCATCCCAAATACAAGAACCCCATAATTAATTCAATACCAAGAAAGGGCTTTTCAGTACTTTCTTTTGGATTACAACATCGGTCTGTATCTGAAACTATACAGTCTGTGAGTGTCCCCCTAAAACTCCAGTAATATTACATTTCTTAAACAAGAAAAACGGATTCTGGCTTTTTTAACTGGCCTACTCGTGCAAAATAAAGCTTATCACGGAAGTAGTAGCCCCAGTATCTATAACTACATCTACGGGTATATCATTGATACACGCCGTAATGATGGCCTGTGCCGTGTTGTCTTTACTGATTTACACTTTCTGCGTTCTTTTCTAAGTGCCGTCGCTATATCGTAACATTAGTATTCGATTTCCATCATCGCTTCCCTGATTATCTGCTACCAGTTTCGAAAGGCAACACGAGACTCTTCCGTAACGTCTACTGTGCACACTATGACCGATTTGAGGCCACAATTTTGTTACTTTGGCTGATTAATTGGTATTTCAATCTATAAATGCCGTTCAGTAGCAACAACAGAAGCAACAGACGGTATCGGTTTGAATTCTGGTTGTTAAAGGACTCTGTAAGTTCTGGTTAAAATTAGTGGGTGAAGTTGGCTGATAGGCAAACTTTCCATTCCCACTCCCACTTACATTTTCGTGGTTATTTCTATTTCGGTTGTAGTTATTACTGTTCCGATACTGGTTATTTCCATTAATATTAATGTTGTTATTTTCCATAGAATTTCCACCAAAATTTTCATTATTCACGTTTCCGTTCATTCGTTGGAGGTCCTCTTGAATAAAATCAAGGGACCCAACTATTGACAAAAAAGATTCAAGGTCGGTGTCTGGTACGTAAATCAAATTTTCTCAAATATTGACAGTTAACTTGGCTTTCAATATTCGCAGTACTTCGCGAGGTGAGATAGGATCGTCCCAATACCGTGTTCTATCAATGTAGCGCTCGAAATATTTCCGTAAGCTACCTTTCCAGGGCTTGTAGTATTCAAAACCATAAACCTTTATCCTCAGCTTTTCTTGTTTGCTATAAGACCTAAATTTGGCAATAAATATCCTTTCAGGCTCTTCGTATGTGTCACACAAATCCACAACTTCATTTGCCCAGAAGGTAGCACCGCCAATAATGTGCTACACAACGAATTTTACTTTATGGTGTTCGTTCCACGATCGTGGAAAGAAGTTCCGAAATCATTTATGAATACTATCGAATGTGGGATATCAATCTCCGAAGAATAAGTCTGGAACTGACGATTTTTTAACAATGCTGTGGCCGAGCGGTTCTAGGGGCTTCAGCCTGGAACCGCGCGACCGCTACGGAAGCAGGTTCGAATCCTGTCTCGGCACAGATGTGTGTGATGTCCTTAGATTAGTTAGGTTTAAGTAGTTCAGGGGGACTGATGACCTCCGATGTTAAGTCCCATAGAGCTCAGTGCCATTTGAACCATTTGAATAATGCTCTCTTCAAGTTTTAAAAATGACAAAAACGGTCAGCAACTTTGGGGCTAATCTATGCTTTAAGAATACGGTCCTGGTATAATATGCTCATTGACGTATGTATACCAAGGAGATTCAGTTTCGCTCAGCTTCGTCTTAGTTGGAAAAATACCCTGCTCTTTACTGTTTCTGACTAAGACGTCTCTTTCGCGTGACTCAGCATTTCTCTTAATTTCGCCTTCCATTTAGACAGTTCAAATATTACTTTGTCTTTAATTTGCCGAAGTTCGGCTTTGAAATCTTCGATCATGGCTGACGGAATAGCAGAAGCAATTTCGACAGTCTTTTTAATCTGAATTTGTCTCTCTTCCGAACGTTGTACGCTTAATTTTAACAGAGCAACTGAGGCTTGTAAGCTTCCGTACGTCCTGCTTATTTCAGCCTACTTATTTGGACCTGATGTAAATCGTCATAGATCTTTTTATCCCCATTCTGCTTGCCATTCTCTGTTCTTTTTTTCCTGTCTGCTTTCCCCTTCTTTATCTCTCTCTGATAACCGCTTATCACTTTCTTCCTGTTTTCCGTCTAATTTCATTAGAAGAGCCGTAAGCGAATCAGAAACCACTTGCCAGACAGGTACTCCGCCCATTTTACAACTGACTCTATGTGTTCCTCAATCTTGTCTAGTAAAACTGTTTCCGAATTAGTCTCACTATGTTCAATAATCGGGGCAGAGGGACCTGGGTTCGATGATTCGAAGTTATTAACTATTAACTACTGGCATAGGCATGCTTTCTGTTACATTATTATCAAAATCTAGTAAATTTTGTCATGATCCGACCTCTATAACTCTATCGACATGCATCCTTGTTCTACTGGTCCTAACCATTGCCATATGAACACGAGAGCCTTAGATACTATCCTGGAAATTATAATGTACTATCGCCAAAAATCCCAATAAACTCTCTCAAAAAATCTGTTCCCTGTCATTGTTAACACACACCTAACAGGCGAAATTCACACTGTTCTAACTGCTTAGCACTAAATGCAAAACATCTTGCCTTCAATTAATTAATAGTCTAAATTACTGCACTACTACTCATCAAGATGAAGCTGCTACCCTAAAGGCAAGCTTTTAAATACCGGTGTATCTACCTTTCGTAATCGTGTGCAGTTTCACCGGCAGACTTCAGTATGCAGATAAACGTTCACTGATGAATATTCTCTCAGTGAAGTTATGTAGATATCATGAATTAATAAAAGACAGGAGCATGAAACAAAGAGAATCACAAATTAGTTACAATAAAAATTTACAATACACAAAATTAATAATAACACTTCACTAACCATTCGTGACTTTTGGATTAATAAATGTTTCAAATAAACGATAATTACCAGTTATGTGGTTTGTTGTTTTAGTCCAGGCTGTTTCATATTAATTGTAGATTCCAGTCGCCTCGTAGTCCGGCTGAACTCCGAATTCTTCTCCGTTGTCTTGTTGAATTCTTCTTTCTCTCTGTAGTGGGCTAAATTCCGTTTCTTATGCGTTGGTGAGATTAGGATCAAAGCCTGCTCCGTCTTATTATTGGATTTTCAAAATCTTTTCTGTAGTTTCGAGCTGGACTTCTACTTGATATCGGGTCCCATGGTGGCATGCGCCAGGGTATTTAATCTGGTATTCCCCAGGCCGTTTTTATTGACGGTCTTATTAAAAGTTCGATGTGCTTACGTGGCTTCTTTCTTGTTAAGGTCTAGCAGAAGATTTTATTATGAAACACACATCGATGTATCTCGAGGACGTGGAAGAAGACAAAACTATCCAGAATACGGTTTAGATACAATTTACTGTTATCGTGAATTAAACGTCGTTGACTTACTTCACTGGTAGAAAATAATCAAAGATAAAAAATGTCTTTGTTTGGTTTTATAATTTTAAGGCAGAACACTGAAATGTACTTTGGTTATATTTTGATACTGCTTTTTCGTGGCAAAAATAATTTCACTGCTTGCTTTCTGCAGCAACCAGAGATGTTAGGCTTACAGGTTACATGGCTGATTATTGAACAATGGACTACCGCTGCGTTGCATAACGAAACGATTTAACAGTTATATTTTCTCAAGACGGTTTCCAAATGAATCATTAGAAGTTAATTAAATTGATTTTTCACAAAAGTAGTACTGAATTGCACTTTAAATAAAACTGAAACTTAATTAGTTAACTTCGCCTCATATTACGCCTTCTTAACGAGTGTAGGGTATTTTGTAGAAATTAATGTTTGTCGATACTTTGGTCTGTTATATTTTCACAATTCAAGATACACAACGCTCACATGAGCTAACGTTGAACCAAAATGAGCATTCAGTGAAGAAACAAGGAGATCGAACAAAAATGAACTATCAGAATGATCTGAACAAAGTGAGAGAGAGACACTGTTGTCTCTGTTACACTTAAACCTACACAAAAACAAACGAATTCTAATCTAAAGTATTCTTACTCCTTTACTCTTTTACAATTATATTGTATTCCTTTTTTATAACTAATGCTTAAATATTTCAATTAAGCTAACTAATGTTTACTTTTTATTAAAATTATGGCTTAAAACGCCAAACCGCGGCTACAGCGGTTCACTTACGCATTTTTCATTTACTTGTTAGTCTATTCTATTATTTTAAGATAGACTACGTTTTAATAGTATGATGAAATGTTCCAAATTATGTCTTCCTTGCTGTAATGTTTCGTGCTGGCTTTCATATCAAAATTTGTTAATGCATTCATAAAGAAACAGAAATTCTGATATGTTGTAAACAAATCTTTGTAAGTTTAAGAGAGGATCAAGATGAAATTGGAGAGAGACGTGACTATCGTTATTTGCTTGTCATTTAAATCAGTGCAGTGGGAAGTCATTACTGGAGGTATTAGCTTCTGAATGTCGTTTTTGATTCTTAATAATTTAGAAATCATGTTAATTTGGGGGGGTCCTGTCTCTAGCCTTAGATAGGGTTTGTGTATCTTTTCTTCATGGTTGAGAGGTCGACTCCAGTTCATCAAACAGTTTTTACCAGCCAGGAAGTGTTAAACTAGCATTTTCATTTTGCAAATAGACGACATTAGTGTCAGAAAAACAATGCTCGTTTTTACGGTGCAGACTGATTTTATTCCTTTTTCAGTCTTGTATAAAATTAGGAAACGCAAGCAACCGGAGAATGCCGGGTAGTGACGTATTTACTAATTATAAAGAAAACTGTAGCAGTCACTATGTTCTAAAGACTATTGAAAGAAAATGTAATTATCTTTTCATTTATTCTTCTGTGACTGGCTTGCGCTAATGTAATGGTAAACGCTGCAAGAGAGTATATATTTGGTATTTTCTACTAAACAACTTTTTAATCGGCGTCAGTAACACTTTCATGTGAAGAATGCCACAAATATTCTTGTTCAGAATAAGCGTGAATTTTTGCGGGTTTGTCTATGGAGTACATAATTTTAAACATAAATTTATACAGTCTCAGCTTGCTTAGTCCCAAAGACGCAATTTGTCGCATCAAAATGTAGTAACCTTTAAATCTGAAATGTAGACTTCGTTATTTTTCCTCTTTTTATTTTATTCGAAAGACATCAATTGTGGAAACAGTGCTTCGCCAACCTTGCCTGGCGAAAGCGCGGTGTGAGTTTGCCATTCACTGTGCCATGACAGGGCGTCTGCGAAGTAAAACACCGCACGGCTCTTTTCCTCTTTCGGGCTTCACGCTTTCCAGGAGTGCAGAAGAGCGGCTCGCAGCAATTTGCGGCACACGAATGGGGATTACCGCTGAATGCCCGCAGAGCCGCGGTCCAGGCGGCAGACACACTGGGCGCTATTCTTTCCTTTCACCCGCGCGCCTCCACCCACACGTGGGCGCGGTCTCCGCACAGCAGAACGACGCTATACATCTCACGTGCTGGTCCACGTGCGGAAGAGATTCATCACAGCAGAGCACCGCTGTCTACACAACTATGGGAGCGTCTGGCGGAGGCGTTCCTGTAGCCGGTGGAAATTTAGCGTCGCTGCTCACGGCGTCTGACGTATAGGAACACTTCAACATAGTATGTTTGAATGTCACAGATACATTGAATAAGGACAGGGAATATAGACTGAGGTGACAAAAATCAAGGGATACCTAATAATATGGTGTCGGACCTCCTTTTGCTTGCCGTTGTGCAGCAACTCGGCGTGGTACGGACTCAACAAGTCGTTGGAAGTCTACATCTACATCTACATACTCCGCAAGCCACATGACGGTGTGTGGCGGAGTGTACTTTGAGTACCTCTGGTGGTTCTCCCTTCTATTCCAGTCTCGTATTGTTCGTGGAAAGAAAGATTGTCGGTATGCCTCTGTGGGGGCTCTAATTTCTCTGCTAGCCTCCTCGGTGAAGGTATGTTCTCAAAACTTCAACAAAAGCCCGTTCCGAGCTAATGAGTGTCTCCCTGCAGAGTCTTCCACTGGAGTTTATCTATCATCTCCGTAACGCTTTGGCGATTACTAAATGATCCTGTAACGGAGCGCGCTGCTCTCCGTTGGATCTTCTCTATCTCTTCTATCAACCCTATCTGGTACGGATCCCACACTGCTGAGCAGCATTCAAGCAGAGGGCGAACAAGTGTACTGTAACCTACTTCCTTCGTTTTCGGATTGCATTTCCTTAGTATTCTTCCAATGAATCTGAGTCTGGCATCTGCTTTACCGACGATTAATTGTATATGATCATTCCATTTTAAATCACTCCTAATGCCTACTCCCAGATAATTTATGGAATAAACTGCTTCCAGTTGCTGACCTGCTATATTGTAGCTAAATGATAAAGGATCTTTCTTTCTATGTATTCGTAGCACATTACACTTGTCTACATTGAGATTCAATTGCCCCTCCCTGCAAAATGCGTCAATTCGTTGCAGATCCTCCTGCATTTCAGTACTATTTTCCATTGATACAACATCTCGAGACGCTACAGCATCATCCGCAAAAAGCCTCAGTGAACTTCCGATGTTATCCACAAGGTCATTTATACAGGGTGTTACAAAAAGTTACGGCCAAACTTTCAGGAAACATTCCTCACACACAAATAAAGAAATGATGTTATGTGTCCGGAAACGCTTAATTTCCATGTTAGAGCTCATTTTAGTTTCGTCGGTATGTACTGTACTTCCTCGATTCACCGACATGATTTCATACGGGATACTCTACCTGTGCTGATAGAACATGTGCTTTACAAGTACGACTCAACATGTGGTTCATCCACGATGGAGCTCCTGCACATTTCAGTCGAAGTGTTCGTACGCTTCTCAACAACAGATTCGGTGACCGATGGATTGGTACAGGCGTACTAATTCCATGGCATCCACGCTCTCCTGACCTCAACCCTCTTGACTTTCATTTATGGGGGCATTTGAAAGCTCTTGTCTACGCAACCCCGGTACCAAATTTAGAGACTCTTCGTGTTCGTATTGTGGACGGCTGTGATGCAATAAGCCATTCTCCAGGGCTACATCAGCGCATCAGGGATTCCATGCGAGGATGGATGCATGTATCCTCGCTAACGGAGGACATTTTAAACATCTCCTGTAATAAAGTGTTTGAAGTCACGCTGTTACGTTCTGTTGCTGTGTGTTTCCATTCCATGATTAATGTGATTTGAAGAGAAGCAATAAAATGAGCTCTAACATGGAAAGTAAGCATTTCCGGACACATGTCCACATAACATATTTTCTTTATTTGTGTGTGGGGAATGTTTCCTGAAAGTTTGGCCGTACCTTTTTGTAACACCCTATATATACTGTGAACGGCAACGGTCCTACGACACTCCCCTGTGGCACACCTGAAATCACTCTTACTTCGGAAGACTTCTCTCCATTGAGAATGACATGCTGCGTTCTGTTACCTAGGAACTCTTCAATCCAATCACACAATTGGCCTCTTACTTTGTTCATTGAACGACTGTGTGGAACTGTATCGAATGCCTTGTGGAAGTCAAGAAACACGGCATCTACCTGGGAACATGTGTCTAATGCTGTCTGAGTCTCGTGGACGAATAGCACGAGCTGGGTTTCACACGATCGTCTTTCTCGAAACCCGTGCTGGTTCCTACAGAGTAGATTTCTAGTCTCCAGAAAATTTATTATACTCGAACGTAATACGTGTTTCAAAATTCTACAACTGATCGACGTTAGAGATATATGTCTATAGTTCTGCACATCTGTTCAACGTCCCTTATTGAAAATGGGGATGACCTGTGCCCTTTTCCAATCCTTGGGAAGCTACGCTCTTCTAGAGACCTACGGTACACCGCTGCTAGAAGGGGGGCAAGTTCCTTCGCTTACTCTGTGTAAAATCGAACTCGTATCCCATCAGTTCCAGCAACATTTCCTCTTTTGAGCGATTTTAATTGTTTTTCTATTCCTCTGTCATCTATTTCGATATCTACCATTTTTTCATCTGTGCGACAATATAGAAAAGGAACTACAGTGCAGTCTTCTTCTGTGAAACAGCTTAGGAAAAGACATTTAGTATTTCGGCCTTTATTCTGTTATCCTCTGTTTCAGTACCATTTTGGTTACAGAGTGTCTGGACATTTTGTTTTGATCCACCTACCGATTTGACATAAGACCAAAATTTCTTAGGATTTTCTGCAAAAACATTGAGCCACGCTGTCTGTATAGCGGTTCATAACAGCGAAAACTGTTGCCAGTGCAGAATGTAGTGCACGAACTGACTTCTCGATTATTTCCCATAAATATTCGAGTGGTGGCCAAATCATTTACTCAAACTTCCTAGAACGTTCTTCAGACAAATCGCGAACAATAGTGGCCCAGTGATTCGGCATATTTTCGTCCACGAAAATCCTATCGTTGTTTGGGAACATGAAGTCCATGAGTGACTGCAAATGGTCTCCATGCAACGGAACGTAATCATTCCCAGGAACGATTGGTTCAGTTGGACCAGATCCATTCTATTACACACAACCATCACCATTATTGAGTCACCGCCTGATTGTACAGTACCTTGTTAACAACCTCGGTCCATAGCTTCATGGGGTCTGTTCCACACTCAAATCCATCGGTTCAGTTAAAAAAAGAGGGCCCAGTCTATTCCATGTAAACACAGCCAGCGCCATTATGGAGCCACAATTGCCAGTCAATTACCCGTTCAGTTGGACCAGAGGACCCAGTCCATTCCGTGTGTAGGTAATCCACACCACTATTGAGCCACCACCGCCAGCTTGCACAGTGTCTTGCTGCCAACCTGGGTCCATGGCTTCGTGGGGTCTGCGCCATACCAGAACCCTACCAGCAGCTCTTACCAACTGAAATCGGGACTCATTGTCCAGGCCTTTGTTTTCCAGTCGTCTAGCGTCCAATGGATATCAGTACGAGCCTAGAATAGGTGGTGCAAGCGATGTCGCTCTATAAGCAACTGCATTCTTTTACCATGTCCGCAGCTTGAGGTCTTGCGGTAGCGTTCTCGCTTCCTACTCAGGGGGTCCCGGATTCGATTCCCGGCCGGTCGGCTTTTTTTGCCTCGAGATGACTGGGTGTTGTTGTGTCGTCTTCATCATCATCATCCATCCCCATTACGGTCCGCTAGGACTTCGCCTAGTAGGGCGGTGTGGGTCTCCCGCATAGTCCCCTAAACTCCTAGGAGTATGGGACCTCATCATCATCATCTTTTACCATAGCCCAGTGATACCAAATTTCGCCACACTGCCCTAAATAAATAGGTTCGTTGTACGCCCTACAACGATTTACAAGATTATTTCACGCAGTGATGCTTGTCTGTTAGCACTGACAAATCTAGGCAAACGTCACTACTGTCAGAATGAGATTTTCACTCTGCAGCGGAGTGTGCGCTGATATGAAACTTCCTGGCAGATTAAAACTGTGTGCCCGACCGAGACTCGAACTCGGGACCTTTGCCTTTCGCGGGCAAGTGCTCTACCAACTGAGCTACCGAAGCACGACTCACGTCCGGTACTCACAGCTTTACTTCTGCCAGTATCCGTCTCCTACCTTCCAAACTTTGCAGAAGCTCTTCTGCGAACCTTGCAGAACTAGCACTCCTGAAAGAAAGGATACTGCGGAGACATGGCTTAGCCACAGCCTGGGGGATGTTTCCAGAATGAGATTTTCACTCTGCAGCGGAGTGTGCGCTGATATGAAACTTCCTGGCAGATTAAAACTGTGTGCCCGACCGAGACTCGAACTCGGGACCTTTACCTTTCGCGGGGAAGTGCTCTACCTTCTGTAAAGTTTGGAAGGTAGGAGACGGATACTGGTAGAAGTAAAGCTGTGAGTACCGGACGTGAGTCGTGCTTCGGTAGCTCAGTTGGTAGAGCACTTGCCCGCGAAAGGCAAAGGTCCCGAGTTCGAGCCTCGGTCGGGCACACAGTTTTAATCTGCCAGGAAGTTTCATATCAGCGCACACTCCGCTGCAGAGTGAAAATCTCATTCTGGAAACATCCCCCAGGCTGTGGCTAAGCCATGTCTCCGCAGTATCCTTTCTTTCAGGAGTGCTAGTTCTGCAAGGTTCGCAGAAGAGCTTCTGTAAAGTTTGGAAGGTAGGAGACGGATACTGGCAGAAGTAAAGCTGTGAGTACCGGACGTGAATCGTGCTTCGGTAGCTCAGTTGGTAGAGCACTTGCCCGCGAAAGGCAAAGGTCCCGAGTTCGAGTCTCGGTCGGGCACACAGTTTTAATCTGCCAGGAAGTTTCATGTCACTACTGTCGATCGGTAAGTGAAAGCCGTCTGTCACTGCATTGTCCGTGGTGAGAGGTAACGCCCGAAATTTTGTGTTCGCGGTATACTCTACACACTGTGGATCTAGGAATATTGAAATCCCAGACGATTTACGGAGTGGAATGTCCCATGCGTGTAGCTCTAACTGCTATTACGATCGACATACGGAGCGCAGTAGACAACTGAGGACACATTCATCTGCTATTATTCAGTAGATATCCGTTAGTGTAGTTACCGCTAATCCTATTGACACCGCAAACATTAGCTCTCAAGGGAATAGCTTGTGTTTTGTTATGTTTGAGAAATGCTTTTCCAACACACTTTTGTCTATGCACTTACTAGCTTAATGGAAGCCCATTATTCCACAAGGGAAATGACAGACGTGATCTTCTATTATCGTCTGGTAAATGGAAGCGTTCTTCGAACCCTTCTGCTGTTTGCTGAAGAATATCTCCGCAATTATTCATTCGTCTTTCCTAGCGGCTATCAGCCTTCGGCGGATCGTGGCAAAGTTTGCACCATTCATACTCCTGCCTTGTAGGAGAGCGTACTGCAACGAAATGAAGAAGCTCCTGGATATAGAATTTCAGTGTCTGTAGGGAATAGTTATCCTATATTCTGAACGACCTTGCGTGAACAGTTGATGTACCTTTAGCGTATACAGTGTGTCCAAGCCCTTCGGCCACCAAATCAGCTAGCAAGAATGCAGTTCTGCCAATGGCTGATGCAAAAACGTGAAGATCCACTTTTCACAACACAGGCGCTGTTCATAAACGAGATCGGTTTTCACGAGTGATTGTAAATTTTGAAAACCAACAATTGTGGGCTGATGTATATCTATATCCAGCTGAAGAACCAAGACACCAGCGCCGATTTTCAATGAAGACCAACAAGATCTTACATACTGTTAATTAGATTAATTGGCGCAAGGTATCGTCAGTTCCTATCAAGTGATTTGCCAGTACTGCTAGAGGATGTACCATTCCAACAACAGCTGGAGATTTGATTGTGGTGTATCACCCATTTTCTGCGAAATGTCTGAGAACACCTTACACAGAGATTTGGTGCGCAACGGATTGGTCGGGGAGCTCCAGTGCGTTGGCCAGCTCGTTGCCCAAGTCTTAATCCCCTGGGTTTTTGGTTGTGAGAACATCTGCAGCCTTTGGTGTACGCAAGTTCCATTATTATTGTACGAATGCTAGAGGAACGCGTCATCAATGCGTGTCAGCGTTTCCGTGACCAACTTGGAGTCTTTGGTGAGTGCGTGATTTCCTAAGACCTCGTACAGAAGCATGTCTTACTATGAATGAACTTCATATTTAGCACCACAGGTCGTATGTAATAGCAAGCAGATTACTTTAGGGGCTCTGCTGTCTCACGGTAACAGATTAATGCGTTTTCATTTTTCATTCATTTGTTTGCTGCTTCCTGTGGGTAGTTCGAAATGGCAAAGAGCTTGTCGTAGAATAGATTTGTTTCACAGTGTCTAAGATGAATAAGCGCTCATAACTCATAAGGTACGCATTCTAGAGCCCATATTTTCCGGACTGTTTTTAGTTTATTTTTTTCTTGATACATATAGCATCTCTCACAATCGGAATACCTTTTTTCAGATTCTGCAAGTTGTGTGGGACCAGTTAAAGTATATGTTACAGCCCGTAGTGAGGAGAAGCGGCAGTTTCTTGATATGATGGTTTGGAGTTTAATCACCATCTTGAAAGAATGAAGTTACGTAATTAATTTTTTTCAGGTACGCAGCGAAATCCCCGGACCATAGCACCGTAACACACGGGAACCGAAACGAAATGGTGTCGCCAGTTGATGAAGTGTGAAGTAGAGTATCCTGTGGTAAATTGTTTTCGGCAGACGCGTTAATGAAACTTCCTGGCAGATCAAAACTGTGTGCCGGACCGAGACTCGATCTCGGGACCATTGCCTTTCCCGGGCAAGTGCTGTACCAACTGAGCTACCCAAGCACGACTCCCGCCTCGTCCTCACAGCTTTACTTCGACCAGTACCTCGTCTGCTACCTTCCAAACTTCACAGAAGCTCTCCTGGTTCGCCATGCTACACGCTTTAAGGTACCATTTTTTTCCACACTTACTTTTATTTAGATACAAACACAAACTATGGTTGCGATTATAACCGGTTTTCCACCATACACTGGCCTACTGACGGCTCGTGACTAATGCAACTGAGTGTTCACATCTGAATTCAGACTCGTCAATGGATATGAAAATTATTAACGTGAACCATAAAATATTACTACGGTATGTAAATACAAATGAAATAAAAGAGCCTAAAATAATTTCAGTATCGTCTGTAAGCGACATAGAAACATTATGTGCAATTTGCGTACACAAAGTCCATTCTTCTGTTTTTATTTGAGTAAATCAATTCATTGACATTGTGTATACTTTGAATTGCACTTATTTTCTGTGCAGGACGTCGGTAAAGCCCTCACCCTAGCGTAAATCAATGTGCTTATTAAGAAATCTTCATTTTCTTCAGAAATGAGAAGCAACACTAAGGCTCCGCTCTAGTCATGCCAAATTGTTGCACAATCAAAGGCTCTACTGTTAGGTTTGTTACTTGCATTAAATTAAGCCAGGTGTTGCTCTGCCAGTCCGTTGAATCTCCACTTTTCTTTCAGAGGTCTTTGAATTCCGAAACTTCTAATGCACTTCCGTACATTTCAAACATAAACATATTTATTAAAAGTCACTTTATTACACATTTAAACCCTAAAATGTTCGAAAGCTTCGAAGTCGTATCGGCAGTAATGAGAGAGCGCCTACTCCTTTAACATGACTCACTCAAGTCTGTCCTCAGCTTAATATAGCGCGCTGCCCCTACCGTGGCTCCTGCTAGAGGTAGCCAATCAAAGTTCGTGAGATCTCTTTAGAGCACTTGAGGAACTAGGCGTTAGTCGAGACAAAAGCAGATCCTGAAACTATTTCATAGACTAGAATACAAGATAGTTGAAACTCACGACGTACTCTCATGGCGATGTCATATTAGATTAACTGTATCTTACAACGATGTGACTTAGCATTATGTCGTGAATCGCGTCCGAAATTGCTAGCACTCTTTCCCTATATTCAGATTCTATACGTTACAGTTGGCGTGTAGTGAACAAAGCTTTCCCGGCACGCCTTTCCACATTATGCCGACCAATGCAGTATACTCACATCTACTTCTACATGGTTACTCTGCAAATCACACTTCAGTGTTTCGCAGTCTGTTCATACAACCACTTCCCGACTAATTTTCCACTGTTCCACTTTCGAACGGCGTATGTGAAGAAAGAACACTTACTTCTTACTGTGCGATCCCTAATTTTTCTTATTTAATTGATGGTAATTTCTCCGTAAGCAGATGGGAGTCAACAAAATATTTTGGCATTTAATGGAGAAAATTTGTGATTAAAATTTTCGTGAGAAGATCTCGCCACATTGTAAAATGCCATTGTCTTTATAACTGCCACCCCACCTCGCACGCCAGATTGTCAAATGGCTCTGAGCACTATGGGACTTAACATCGGAGGTCATCAGTCCCCCAGAACGTAGAACTACTTAAACCTAACTAACTTGAGGACATCACACACGTTCATGCCCGAGGTAGGATTCGAACCTGCGATCGTAGCACCAGCGTGGTTCCGGACTGAAGCGCCTAGAACCGCTCGGCCACGACGGCCGGCTTCTCGCATGCCGTACCCTGACATTCTCTCTCCTGTTTCCCGATCATACAAATCAGCACAATTGTATAAAGCATCGCTCGGCTGAATCATAGATTGCCCTTTTCTAAAGTGGTATCCAGCGAAATATTGATGAAGTACAGCAGAGTGACTCCATATTTCTGGGTTTGCGAAAAGCATTTAACGTTGTGCGGTGCCCCATTGTACACTGTTAACGACGGTACGAGCATGCAGAACAGCTTCCCGGACATCGAAGAACTTCTAAGCAATAGGATCCAGTACGTCGTCCTCCACGGTGAATGTTGGTCAGAGACAAGGGTGCGGCAGGGAAGTGCGAGAGGACCGTTGTTGTTCTCTATATACATACTGTAAATGATCCTACGGACAGGGTGAACAGGAATCTGCATCAGTTTGCTGATGATGGGAAGGTGTCGTCGTTGAGTCACTGGCAACCAGCTCTAAGTGTACAAAAATGCTAGTTAGTGCAGCTGAGCAGGAAAAACAAACCCTTAATGTTCGAAACAGCATTATTAATGTGCTGCTCTACACAGTATTTAGGAGTATAGCTCTAAAGCGATATGAAATGGAACGACCATGTAACAATTCTAGTGGGGAAGTCGAATGGTCGACTTCGGAAACTTGGAAATATGTGTTAAGTCCATATGGGACCAAACTGCTGAGGTCATCGGTCCCTGGGCTTACACATTACTTAATCTAACTTAAACTAACTTACGCTAAGGACAACACAGACACCCATGCCCGAGGGGGGACTCGAACCACCGACGGGGTGCGCCGCGCGAACCGTTGCAAGGTGCCTCAAACCACACGGCTACACAGCGGGTCGATTTCGGTTTATTGACAGAGTTTTAAAATGTGGTTCATCTGTCACCGCATACAGAACACTAGAGCGACAAAGTCATCAGTGCTTTTCGAGTGTTTGGGATCCACACCAGATCTGATTAAAGGAAGACATCAAAGCAGTTCAGAAGCTAGCTGCTATATTTGTTACCGATAGGTTCAATCAACGCGTAAGTATTACGGAGATAATTCAGGAACTCATATGCAAATCTGGAGGGAAGGCGACATCTTTTCGAGGAAAGCTATTGAGAAAATTTAGAGAACCCGCATTTTAGGCTGGCTGCAGAGCTATTCTACTGCCGCAGACGTACATTCCTTGTAAGGACCATGAAGATAAGAGAAAATAGGGCTCCTACGGAAACATTTCATGGTCGTTTTTCCCTCGTACTATTTACGAGATGAACAAGAAAGAAAATAGGTAGTCGTACGGTGGCTTGTGGAGTATATATGCAGATGTCGATGTAGATGCAGGTGTAGATGCAGATGTAGATCTTGCATAGTAAAAATGGCATAAAGTGCAGCAATGCTCCAAAGATTATTTGAAGACGTAGTGCAGACCGTCTCCTTGGTGGATATGTTAGGTCTTCTACGAATAAGTGATCTGCCAACAAAACGCAGTCTTCAGTTCGTATTTCGTACAAAATTTTCTGTGCGATAGTTCCATTTTCAATTGTTCGTCATGGTAGTCCTTAGGTATTTACTTGATTTGACAAACTTAAAAAATGTGTGATTTTTATCGTGTAACCGAAATTTAATTAAATTATTTTTACTACTCATATGGAACATCTGACTTTCTTTTACCTTTTATGGTCAACTGCCACGTTGGCACGACACACTAGTCAAAAAAGTTTTGCAGTATGTTATGATCTTTTGATGACTTTACTAGACTGTAAAGAATAGCTTGATCTGCAAACAATATATATGGTCTGAACATACTGTCTCCTATACCTTTAAGATTAAGAACAGCATAGGACCTATAACGCTTCCTTGAGGAACATCATATATAACTACAATTTCCCTACATGCCATCCCGTCTATTACTACGAACTGTGCCCTTTCTGAGAGGACAAAATGAATCGAGTCGTACGGCTGACTACATAGAAACGCAAGTAGATTAGAAGCCGCTTGTGAGGAACTGTGGGGAAACATCAACGAATCTAGAAATTTTAAATAAACCTGAGATCCCTTTTTGGTGATACTTATTACTTCGTGTAAATAAAGATCCAGCTGTGTTTCGTAAAAACTATGTTTTCTAAATCCGTGCTGGATGTGTGTCAACAGATCATTGTCTTCGAGGTACTACACAATTTTGGCATATAGTGTATGTTCCAAAATCCTGCCACAAATCGACGTCACTGATAAGAGTCTATAATTCAGTCGATTACACCTATTTACGTTTTTGTTGATTTCTGTGACCTTGCAACTTTTCAATGTTTCGGTGGGGGTCTTTTCTCGAGCTGTTTCATACTTTGAAAGCGAAGTGTGACGTAGGTCGGAGACTTGTTTTTATTAAGTGTCTTTAGTTGCTTCGCTGCATCGACATACGATCTATAAAATCTAAAGATCGTCAAAATAATATTGTGTGACTGTATCTAAAACAAGAAAGAGAGTGTAATACGTCAGTCACCCTTCTAAATAGATACAATGTAATTTTTTTCTCATATTCCTGGCTCACCCACCTCCTCTAAACCGAGAGTTGCTCCGGCGAAACGTTAAAAGCTCTGCCTACCGGCCAACAACAAAGTTTTTGGCGGTTTAACTTGTTATCCTTTATGCATATAAAGGAAATACACGTGTGGTGTGACCAGAATCTTCACAGCCTGAGATACATTTTCATCCCAATGCATGCGAGATTCTCATTCCAGTAGACAACAAAACGCTTCGCAACGTCCGAGTCATTGGCCACCCAGAAATTACACTAGATTCTGTGAAAATTGCTGCGTCAAGAATATTAAGTGTGAGTGAAACGTTATTTTTGCATAGCGACGTACCTGAGAATGCACAAATGATTAGAGTTAAGAAACTTGTACGTCATCCGTGAGTTCGAAAACTCAGTATTGTGTGGAGTGCCAAGTAACAGAAATCAGAGCACCTACCAAAACGATACCGTTAGGGTCAACTCGCTTTCCGAAAGAGGAATTTTCGTTGCAGGAAACAAAACTTCTTAGCCCTGTGATGGTGGCCGCACTGCGAAGCCGTGATGGCTTCAGCCATCCGTGCATAAAAAGTACGTTTGCTGCCGATAGACCAGCGACACGCATGGGCTGCTACCCGTATTAGCCGGCCACACACAAGCGGATTTTATTTAGGGTCCACGGGTATTTTCGACGGATTCTGGAAAACGAACAGGTCCCAACTGTGCGTTAGTAAAGACACGACATTCACGCCGTTCCCAGCGATCTCGCCTTTCCCAGTTGGGTATAGACGAGCGGGTTACTTGGACGGACCACGTTCAGAAAGTCAGTGAGTTATCTTGTCATAGTCACATGACAGCAAGTTCTTATTGTTACAAGTAAGGCGAAGGTAGAGACCACTGACGACACCGAAAAATCTTGTTTACGGAAACTGACATATTGATATTGTACGAACAAGAGTGTAAAAGCAGGTCGTAGAAGAAAAATGATTGAAACATTTCTAGACGTTATTGTAGCTGTGGACCAAGTATAATGAAATATGTGCTGCAAAATTTGAAAATAAGTTTCAGAGAAGAGATGAGAAATAAAGAGGTCTCTGAAAGAAGCGGTAAAGCATTTGATGAACTGCGCAAACTTGTAATATGGTGAGTGACAGTAAAATGTTGCTTGTGATATTTTTATTACTGTAGTGTCCATAACTGTATTATGTCCATTTCTAACATGTATTCCCAGTTACTGTACTTCACAAAAGATCAAGAACACCACTTCCTGGCGTATCGGAATCTTAAACATTCTTAATGGTATGCCCACGATTTTGGATCATACCCATATATCTGGGTCCGTAGCTCAATCGTCGGGGTGTCTAGCTATTATGCTAAGGACCCGAGTTCGAATCCCCACACTGCCAGGGACTTTCCCCTTGTGGGAGGACTACTGCAGGGTGCCCTCGGGTTCATCAGTCCAGTTGAGAAGCTATTTGAACGGGAAGTGGGGGCTACAGTATCAAGAAAGACGGCAGTAGCCAGGAGAGCAGTGTGCTGACCCCACGCCCCTTCATACCGCATCCAATGACGCCCTTGGAACAGGATGATACGATGGTCTGCAAGTCGGTGCCGACTGGAGCATCAAGACTAAAATGCGGAGCTTTGCTTTTTTGCATGTATCTGCAGTGCTGCCTTTCGGCAATTAATTTTTGACTCATTTGTGTGCAGTCTCTTTCGAGAAGAATATGAGTATACAGGGGACAAATCGTCAGTGATTGCCACAATTTTAACTTATTTCATTAGACACAGTCACGATGGTATTTAAGCTGTTTATTTTTAGACTACCGGTTTCGATCTTCTAAGAGATCATCTTCAGATTGTAGACGTTGTGACAAGAAATAAAATACAATGCTTCAGTCACAATCGAAACGAACACTAAAATAAAATAACGTGTAAAAAAGCGCTGGTGAGCAGACCCATCGGTGCAGGAGTGGAGAACACTGCTGAATACGGAAGCCATAGCCGTTGTCTCTGGCACAACGTCATTGGTAGCCAGTGGCCGTGAGACTTGATAATATCGTTCGAAGAACATGTATCAGATGTATAATTACTAGGAATTCAGTCTTTGAGAAAAGAACGAACGATGTTGTGATTTCATAAAGAAAAATAAACTTCATAAAAAGAGACGAAATAGAAAAACAAGTAACTAGCCAATGACAGCACTCATTTAAACGTGGTTTGCCCTCTGCAGGGCCTTATGGTAATCGTAACCGTAGCAAAGCAGCTTGGTAAGCAAGGAGACGGTTTAGTTCCACCATTAATCAAAGATGTTTTGGATTCGTACTGGTAAGAAAGACGTCAGCCAGTAACTACGGAAGCGTTGTGTAATAAGTGCAGTCATCTGCCACCAGATGTACGTAACCACCTGCAGCTAGTGTAAATACACTTATGCAATGCTGATCTTACGTAAATTAACTGCTTGTTAGGTCGTTACGTTTGCCCAGATATAACTGGTCTTCATCTAACTGGCCGAGACATTGCTTACAAGGAACTTGGACCTTGCGTCATTTGGAATCCTGATCAGGCTGTTGTATAAAGCTTTTTACACTGCGTAGAAGGTTACATATCTACGCCTATGCCACCCATACATGTATTTTCAAAATTCAATTAACATCAGGGCCACCAGTTGTCCGACTCTTGTACTAATGATTGTCTTGCTACTTTAAACGTTTTGCTCTGAAGACAACAAGTACATTACATACATTTTACAATTCCTCCATTTCAGCATTTTAGTCTGTAATAATTGGCGACCTCTCTTACTGCATTTTAGCCTGTAATAATTGACGACCGCTTTTACTATACTACTTCGTCACTGTTGTTAATTTTATCATTCTTTGTGGCTAAAACTTATCGATGGTATAAAGTCTTTCGGATACTTGATGTATATATATATTCTACATATGTATAAAAGTTACGCGTATATTCAGTCGGAGACCAATTATATCCGGGCAAACATAATGGCATAACAAGCTGCTAATTTACGTAAAATACACAACGTAAGTGCTATATACTATCTGCAGATCGTCACATACATTTGGTGGCCACGAACATCTGGTGGGAAGTAATGGTACTTATTACGCAATGTTTCCAGGGTTACTACCTGGCGTCCTTCTTGCCTGTGGGAATCCATAACATGTCTAATTAATGGTGGAACGTACATCGTTTCTTTGATTACCAAGCTGGCGTCCTACCGACAGTCTTTGCTACTTTTACGTTTACCAAAAGGCAATGCAGAGGGCAGCCCACGTTTAAATGAGCCCTGTCACTGGGTAGTGTCTCTTTTTCTATTTCGTCGCTTTTCATAACGTATGTCCCTCTTTATAAAATCAAAACAGCCGTCGTTGTTTTCTCAAAGACTGAAGTTCTAATAATTAAACAACTAATCCACGTTCTTCGCAAGATGTTACCAAGTCTTACGGCCACCGGCTACAAATGACGTTGTGTCAGAGACAATGGCGGGGGGAGGGGGGGGGGGGGGCTTCCACTCCAGCGCAAATGGCCATGATCAGATTCACTTTTTTAGTGAATTATTTTATTTTAGTGACATTTTCGATTTCAACTAAAGCATTATGTTCTATTTCTTGTCACAACATCTAAGATATGAAGATGATCTCGTAGAAGATCGAAACCGGTCATCTGAAAATAAGCAACTTAAATGTGACGAACACCGTGTGTATTGAAATAAGTTATAATATTAATAGATCGCTGATTTTCCTGGAATATTACAAAAAAATTTAGTCACACTTTTGTTCTCACTAGCGTCCATAATAATGTCCTTTTATCTATGTAAACAAGTTTCAGAATGCTTTAAAATAATGTCTAAAATGTATCACAGTGTATCGTACTTTCGACAAGGTCACAACTACTGAAATCCATCGCTTTTTGCCTCTGTCCTGTCGAGAATGCACGGCATGTGGATAAATCACGAAAATCCGCCGAGACACGCGAAGGGATCCAATCTCGGGACAGATCTGACGGGTTAGGTCCGACGGGCGGGGCTGCATGTCAATGGAAAACAACAGGCCTCAGAAAGGCAGATCGGATCTGTCAAAAATACCAGTAGAATTGTCTAATTCCTGAAATCCTCTCGCATGTGGCGAGCTGATATTCGCCGCTTCTAAGTGCCATTGGATTATCTTTCAAGTCTGTGATTTCTCTCCTCAATTCATTTCTCGTGTGATGCTCTACAAACCTTCAAAGATTTCAAGTACCGTTCTACTACACCCTGTGTATGCGAAAAATGTCGCTTTGTTCCATATTTCAGAGTGTAAACTCAACCTACATTCTGCAAATTCCCAGTAACTTGCTAACCAAGTCGGAGAAAGGCATGTATTCACCACTTACAACAAGACTGTGTCTAGTGCTGGACTGTGCTGCCCATGTTAACTTTCCAGTTGAGGCCAGCTTTAGCTTTACTTACGAGGGTGAGTCAAATGAAAACCTTAAAGATTTTTTAAAATATTATTTATTGTGCAAAAGTGGTACAAAGCTGTATCACTTTTCAATACAATCTCCGCCCTCGCTCAATGCAAGTCCTCCAGCGCTTACAAGGTGCATAAATTCCTTTAGAGAAAAATGCTTTGGGTAGTCCGCACAACCACTCGCGCACCGCGTGGCGTACCTCTTCATCAGAACGGAACTGCTTTCCTCCCATTGCGTCTTAGAATGGTCCAAACATATGGAAATCACCGTGACGTCATCCAGCCAATGAGAAGCCGTCCACTGCTTATAAAAGCGGAAGCCTCTCCGGTCCACGACAGTCAGTTTTACCCCTGTCGAAGATGACGGAGGTAGTCATCGAAAGCTTGGGATGTTATCCAAATTTGACGCGGCAAGTAAACCGAGAACTTTTCATGCATATGGAAATCGCTTCGGGCAACGTCTGGTGAGCATGGTTGATGAGGAAGACACTCGAAATGGTCTGTGATTGTTGCAACTGTTGCATGCGCAGTGTGAGGCCTTGCATTGTCATGTTGCAAAAGGACACCTGCCGACGGCAATCCACGTCGCTTTGATTTGATTTCAGGCTGCAGATGTTTTTTTAGGAGATCTGTGTATGATGTACTGGTGAAAGTGGTCCCTCTAGGCATGTAATGCTCCAAAATGACGCCTTTTTCGTCTCAAAAGAGAGTCAGCATAACCTACCCTGCTGATGGTTCTGTTCGAAACTTCTTTGTTTTTGGTGATGAGGAATGGCGCCATTCCTTGCTCGCTCTCTTCGTTTCCGGTTGGTGGGAGTGAACCCAGGTTTCGTCCCCAGTAACGATTCTTGCAAGGAAGCCATCACCTTCTCGTTCAAAGCGCCGAAGATGTTCTTCAAAAGCATTAACACGTCGTTCTCTCATTTCAGGAGTCAGCTGCAGTATCACCCATCTTGCAGACACTTTGTGAAACTGGAGCACATCACGCACAATTTGGTGTGCTGACCCATGAATAATCTGTAAACATGCTGCAATGTCATTCAGTGTCACTCGGCGGTTTTCTTTTACTATGGCTTCAACTGCTGCAGTGTTCTATGGAGTCACAACTCGTTGTGCCTAACCTGGACGAGGAGCATCTTCCACTGAAGCCACACCATTTACGAACTTCCTACTCAGTTCGTAGACACGCTGCTGTGACAAACATGCATCACCGTACTGAACCTTTATTCGCCAATGAATTTCAATAGGTTTCACACCTTCACTACGCAAAAACTCAATAACAGAACGCTGTTCTTCCCTGGTGCAAGTCGCAAGTGGAGCGGCTATCTTACTACTGATACTGCGACGGTATGTGTGCATCTGCACTATGCTGCCACCTACAGGCAATTCTGGACGCTGTTTGTAGCACGCTTACCAACTTACGGGATAACGGCGCGAAATTTCGATTTGTTATTACAAATTTAAGGTTTTCATTTGACTCACCCTCGTATTTTTAACAGCGTCCTAGTGGCTTCCGTCTCTTACTCGGACATAGGCCATCCATGATTCTTATATCTTGAACAACGCGTCTGTGTGGAGGAGAGGGAACTTCAGCATAATCCTGGCGGAAATAGGTCGCCCTTTTCATGTAACAAACATCCCTAACGGCCACTTCGAGCAATTGACCTCCACTCACCTCCACTGGGGTTCGTAAGGGATTCGCGATCCCTTATTCAGCGTTGCTAAATGTGTGTTCGCACAGGTAGCGAGAGCACTGTTTCAGTGATGTTGGTACGTTTTTGACATCGCTGACTCCAAATTACTGATGGTGGCCAAAGTACTGGTTGAGCACGCCGCCCCAGCCGCGAGTAACTCCTCAACATATGTTCAACAATTACAATAAATTGACGAGAAAGTGTAATTTTTATTAAGAGTAAATATTAAAGACAGTGTGTGATTAGAATCAAAGTGGAAGTTACAGCAGTATTGATCATTATGCGTTTGTCATCTTTGCACTGGAGTTTTGATTGTATTACCGTGCTGAACATGTTATCGAGATTTAACTGCGGACAATTTGTAAGGCGAAGATATTATTCTCGTATTCTGTGCCTAAAAGGAATACATTTGTCTCTATATTCCAAGTTCAAGAATGTCGTTAACTGCAACGAAAACGAACAGTTAATTCAATATTAGTATGCAGCTATAAGATCATTGTAACATCACCCTTGCCAAGACAGTTAGTCTAATCCATTAGCCACGATCATAAAATAATTTTCTTATTGAACAGAACAGTTTCGGCATTGAAGAATCGGAAGCGTTAGAGGCTCCAAGAAGAACCGGTTACTCGTTCAGCCAAGTCCTTCTTCTTCCAACAACTATATTACATGCCATACGTTGCATTCGACTCAAAAACAGTGAAACTTTCAGTGGTGAGAAATGCCGTTATCAAGTACGCCTATTCGTTAGGCTTCCTTGCAGCCGCTGCAGCCCCGCAGTGCAGCTGACATCGCAGGCGTACTCACTTTGGTTTCCTGTAGGAAGAATTCTTCTTCCGGAAAAATGGCTGCGCCCAACAGCAACACGTGGTCAGCCCGCCGTAAATCTCGGTGTGTGTCCGGAAGACGCTGATAAACGGTCACCGTGATATACTGCGGTGCTAGTTCGGACTACGCCCTGCCGCAGCAAAAGTACATCCCGGAGGAAACCAACAGCGTTTTATACTCGTGCCTTTTCCTAATGGGTTCTCATCCGTTGCACTTTTATTCCTGTTCTCAACTTTGTTTTATGTATTTCGTTACCACTGGCGTCATTAATGTCAAAATTAGTCTGTCCTGTCCGTATCTGTAGAATTTTGTGTCATTTCTGGCTCTAGTGCCCTTTCAACTATTGACGCATACTTGGATTCTAATTCACTGGTTTTGTTTCACCTCCATCAGGCCTACCGTCTTCATATGCGGTGCTGACTTCATCTTTATACAGCTATATTTCAATTTTTTTCCCTCAATAACCAAAAACCAATATACCAAACTAATATATAATTTTCGCCTCTTCTATGTAACTGCGAACTTCCCTGATTTCATCTCTGTGATTATTTTTTCTCGGTTACAGTCTCGCTTTAGTATGCTTAACTATTACTCCTGTTCACTGATTTCCTTGTTTAATGTGTATATACATCTTGTCCTTATGAACCACACCCACACTTCAGCACCATTCCCCCTTTTTATATATGCTGAATTTTATAAATTTTACACTACTTAAATTCTTTAATATTAACAAAAGCATGTTTTAAAGGTAATTTCACATTAATATAAGGAATGTAAATATAAAATCTGCCGAATTAACTATTTCTTTCCCAAATAAAGACGTATATGAATCGACAAACAGAAGATTCCTTAAACTCTACCTACAACTGCAGCTACTTACTGTATGTTGAAAACGAAGCGGGAATTTTATGCCACCCGTTGCAGTATGCGATTTTAGGTACATTTTTATTCTTATTTTATCATTAATTAGGTAATTACTTGACAGATTTTATAGCCTGTACATTTTTTCTAGGCGCTTCAGTCCGGAACCGTGCTGCTGCTACGTTCGAAGGTTCGAATCCTGCCTCGGGCATGGATGTGTGTGATGTCCTTATGTTAGTTATGTTTAAGTAGTTCTAAGCATAGGGGACTGATGACCTCAGATGTTAAGTCCCATAGTGCTCAGAGCCATTTGAACCATTTTGAACAATTTTCTTTATTTCTTTCTTTTAATCTCTTGACAGTCTGATGAAGACGACTGGTTGATCCTAACCAGTTACGTCACTGTGAAATGTTCGTGCGATTTTGTCATAAAAAATGCAAGAACTCGTTCATATTTGTTTGAAATAGACAGATCGTACATGACAGCAATGCTATGTTTACATTTTGTGCTTGTTGTGTAGCAAGTTACCTTTCTGAGTCCATCCGTGAACTTCTATGACTTTCCAGTATGTGCAGTCATTGCAAGTTCTACGTAAATTCCTGAATTATATTATTTTCATTTTCCAATTTAACTCTTTGTTTGATTTATTTGCTACTGAAGTCAAGGAACCCTGTCGTCTAGGGCCCCCGGGAACGCGCAGAAGACGTGGCATTGTCTCCACTAACGTCTGAAGTAATGCTGGAGGGAACTGACACCATTAATACTGTAGAGCTGCCCATAAATCCGTAAGAGTACAACAGGGTGGTGGAGGAAAGCCATCCCAGATATGCTCAATAATGTTCATGTCTGGGGAGTTTGATGGCCAGCGGAAGTGTTTAAACTCAGAGGAGTTTTCCTGGAGACACTCTGTAGCAATTCTGGACGTGTGACGTATCGCATTATCCTGGTGGAAATGCACAAGCCAGTCGGAATGCACAATGGACACGAATGGATGCAGGTGATGAGACAGGACGCTTAAGTAGGTGTCAAATATCAGTGTCGTCTCTAGACTATTACGGGTTCCATATCAGTGCAACTGCACACGCCCCACACCATTACAGAGCCTCCACCAGCTTGAACAGCCCCCTGCTGATACGCAGGATCCATTGATTTATGAGGTTGTCTCCATACCCTTACACGTCCATCAGCTCGATACAATTTGAAACGTGACTCATCCGATCCGGCAACAAGCCTTCAGTCATCAACAGTTCAATGTAGGTGTTCACGGGCCCAGGCGAGGCGTAAAAATCTGTGCTGTGCAGTCATCAAGGGTGCACGAGCGGGCCTTTGGCACCGAAAGCACAAATCGATTATGTTTCGTTGAATGGTTCGCACGGTGACTCTTGTTGATGGTCCCGAATTGAAATCTGCAGCAATTTGCGGAAGGGTTGCACTTCAGTCGGCGTTGGTCACGTTCTTGCACATTCTTTTTCCGGCCACAGCGTTGTTGGAGAGATGATGTTTTACCAGATTCCCGGTATTCATGGTTGTTGTTGTTGTGGTTTTCAGTCCTGAGACTGGTTTGATGCAGCTCTCCATGCTACTCTATCCTGTGCAAGCTTCTTCATCTCCCAGTACCTACTGCAACCTACGTCCTTCTGAATCTGCTTACTGTATTCATCTCTTGGTCTCCCTCTACGATTTCTACCCTCCACGGTGCCCTCCAATACTAAATTGGTGATCCATTGATGCCTCAGAACATGTCCTACCAACCGATCCCTTCTTCTGGTCAAGTTGTGCCACAAACTTCTCTTCTCCCCAATCCTATTCAATACTTCCTCATTAGTTATGTGATCTACCCATTTACATCTTCAGCATTCATGGTACACTCGTGAAATGGTGTACGGGCAAATCCCCAATTCATCGCTACCTCGGAGATCGTGTATCTCATCGCTCGTGCGCCGGCTGTAACACCACGTTCTAATTTGCTTAGATCTAGATAACCGGCCATTGTAGCAGCAGTAACCGATCTAATAACTGCGCCAGACACTTGTTGTCTTATATAAGTGTTGCCGACCGCAGTGCCGTATTCTGCCTGTTTACTTATCTTTGTATTTGAATACAGGGCATGTACCAGCTTCTTTGGCGCTTCAGTACTATCAGCTCGTACATCAACTAAGTCCCAACGTCGGTATCCAAGATATGAAGGACCAGTTACGAGTTACAACAGTTGTGGTCCAGCTTGCCTCAGCAGAGAAATACAACGGCTTTATGACAGCCTTGACAACCGAATTAGTGCATGAATAGAGATCATAGGGGGTGCAACGTGGCAACGTAATAAGTGAGCCTGTGCTGTTAGTTTCTTAGTAAATATGACTCTCTCTCTCTCTCTCTCTCTCTCTCTCTCTCTCTTTCTCTCTCTCTCTCTCTCTCTCTCTCTCTAGAGCGTCAGTGGCACTAACAATGAGGGTTAGTGGTTAATTCACTCGTTTTCTGTTACTTAAATGGTTCTAAAATGATCAGTGAAATAATGTTTCAACATTTTGAGCTATTCACAATTAGTCAACTTCTAAAATTATGCTAGACAGAGATTAAATGTCTTAGAAACACGACTGACTCTAACTGAGTGTCACACCAGTGGTTAGAATTATTGAAGCTACTCACTGGCAGTTGAATTAGGAAGACATAGATCCTGCCAATGAACGAACGTAAGTCTACAACCTGCTTTCCCTGAGAGAGCCTCAGAATGCTTCAGTCACATATTTGCAAGAGCGAACTTACTGACGCAGTAGCTACGGGATACTACTTTATGGCATTTGTGATCAACTAAAGCCGTTTGCCAGGCCTTGCACCAGGTGAGAGTGGATTTTTGTGCATTCTTGTTTATAATACTTCATTGTACACTAATGAGTCAAAGCATTCTGACCACCTGCTTTATGACTTGGTTCTCCGTTTTTTGGACGAAATATATGACTGATTCTGCGTATCAGGGATCCGCAAGTTTGTAAGTAGGCTTTTGGAGGTATGCGGCATTGGATGTCTACGCACAGGTCGTAAAATTCGCGTAAAGAACGTGCCGCTAATTTGCGTATGCGGTGATGGCGCCCGACAGCGACCCGGATGGTTTCCATAGGATTTACATCAAGCGAATTTGGTCACCGAGACATCAACGCGAATTCCCTATAATCCTCCTCAAACCACTGTAGCATGGTTCTCGCTTCGAGACACGGACAATTATACTGCTGGAAAATGACATCGCCGTCGGTTAAGACATCAAGGATGAAGGGACGCTGGTGGTTTGTGGCTGTCAGCGTGTCTTCGGTTACTACCACAGGTCTCCTGTATTCGCAGCAGGATGTCTCCCACTGTATAACACTGCTCCCACCAGCCTGCTTCCGTGACGCGGTGCACGTTTTGAGTATCAGTTTACCTAGATTACGGCGTTTAAGATAGAGAAATCAGATTTGGTGCAGTATTCAGGAGCGCACAAGTTACAGCCGGGCGCGGGCTGGATTGCAGTAAGTTACGCTGACCAGCGGTTGCGAAGTGGAATGGAGGTCACAGGGGCCATCGAACTGCTGAAAAGCATAAACGCAGTGGTTCGCATGTCGCAAGCTATAGGAAGAAGGGGCCCACTGGCGCAATCGTGGTGTGGGGCGTATATAACTCGGAGCAATGCATTAGCGAAACAGAGTCGCGAGGACGAGTATAAATAGGTGTGGTTTTCTAACGAGATTCATTCAAGTGCGGCAGCTCTCCTGGACGGCGGGGCGTGTCACACTACCGGCAACACACGGCAACAGATGGGGTGACAGTGTCCTAGTCCACGGCGGGTCGTTGGTTCGACCCTCTGAGGCCGACGCGGGGTCCGCAGCCAGCCAGGGCGGGCCACTCTTCGGCTCGCAACCGCGGACAGTCGTCTCGTCTCCCGACACACGCCGCAGACTTGCAAGGGGAGGGCCGCAGGTTCGGATGCCGGAATGGGGGCAGTCGTTGCCGCCGCGTTCCCGGCTACGCCAGCCGAGGAAGAAGCAGCAGCGCGGCCGGCTTACGGCTCCCGGCGGAGCATCGCGGAGTCAACGGGGACGGTGGCCCCTGAGTCCGCTGCTGGCGCAGCCATCTTGACGTAATCGGAACTCTACAGCTGGCGAACAAGGCCGGCGCGACACAGCATTGTGTTGCACAGGTCGCTGGGGCACGGGTTCAGCAATGCGGGGCCTGTGACGAGGACCGAGGTGAATAAAGCTCTGTAACGGAAACGAATAAATCATTTTGAAAGTTCTCGCCTAGTTTTAATACGGCAACTCCTGGCACCCATCCACTACATTTGGTATCAATACGCCTCATCTGGCGTCTAATACTGCGTCATTAACAAGCAGCACGAACAACATGACACTCAATAAACTTTCCTGAGTTACTATCGAAGTTACTCCTGCTTCTGTTTAGGATTTTGTGTCAAACATATGTTGCGTCCTCCTTACCATCAAATCGTGACCAATTTCATGTGATACTCCACATAACTGCACTATCGCTGATAAGGTTGGTGTGGTACTGAGTCAATAAATATTGCATTCACGTGACTACCTTGACTCATGGTATTCAGGACGTCATGTGTCCCACATGACCAACGTTTTCGGAATCGATCCTGGTTGTTCAGCAGATCATTCTATTCGCGGTACTTCATTATGGTTGAGCTCATGATATGTCCTAAGAATCTACAACAGTTGGATCTTAGTCATTTGGGACTTAGTTCTGTGGATCAGTTTTCCTACCCTTCCTGAAGATGGGTGTGTGATCCACGCTTTCTTCCAAACACTGGGCTCAGTTTTTTGATCCAGGGATCGAGAGAATGCTGATGCTAAAAGGAAGCGAACTCATCTACCAGTTCAGTATAGGATCTGAAACGAATTACATCTGGACGTTGGGATTTATTTTATTTTAACGATTTCAGATGTTTCTGAATGCTGCAGACACTATTCGGCTCTCAAAATGCAACCCCGTTTCTTCATTGAAGACCCGTAGAAGATAACAATGCAATTCTCGTAAACACGTAGTGGAGGATCATTCTGAGAAAGGGAGTACAATTATATTTTAAAGTTCCGTCGACGACGAAACCGTTAGACATGGATCATGACCTCAGATTGCGGAAAGACAGTCGGCGAACATATATCTGGATGCTTAGACGGAAGCGTGGGCATCCGAAAACAGTAAGAGAGAGAAAGAGAGAGAGAGAGAGAGAGAGAGGAAAAAGTCGTTATTGTGAGCTTCTTTGGTTTGTCACGATGGTGAAGTGGTGGTGCGAGTAGAAATCAGTACTCGTAGAATTATGAGCATTCCCGTGCTCCGGAAAGTTCATTTGGCAACTTGAAGGCATGTGAACAGCAACGTCAAACCTCGTGTTAGGCCTTATGGTCATGACATTTGTAATTACACTGAAGTGAAAATTGTCATGGGATGTGACTTGGACTCGAAAACTCGTTGGAAGTCCCCTGCAGGAAAATATTGAGCCATGCTGACTCTGTATCCGTCCATAATTGCCAAACTGTTGCCGGTGCAGAATTTTGTGCACGAACTGACCAGTCGATTATGTTCCACAAATGTACGATGAGATTCATATTGTCCGGCCGCTGTGGCCGAGCGTTTTTAGGTGCTTTAGTCCGGAAACGCGCTGCTGCTACTGTTGCAGTTTTGAATCCTGCCTCAAGCATGGATGTATGTGATGTCCTTAGGTTAGTTAGGTTTACGTAGTTCTAAGTCCAGGGGACTGATGACCTCAGATGTTAAGTCCCATAGTGCTTGGAGCCATTTGAACCATGTTTTTGATTCATAAAGGTCGATCAGGGTGTCTAATTCATTTGCTCAAACTTTCCTAAATTTTCTTCAAACAGTTGTGCCCCAGAGACATGGCGCGATATCCTTAGGTTAGTTAGGTTTACGTAGTTCTAAGTCCAGGGGACTGATGACCTCAGATGTTAAGTCCCATAGTGCTTGGAGCCATTTGAACCATGTTTTTGATTCATAATGGTCGATCAGGGTGTCTAATTCATTTGCTCAAACTTTCCTAAATTTTCTTCAAACAGTTGTGCCCCAGAGACATGGCGCGATATCATTCAAAAGTAATCCACCGTTGTTTGGTTGCAAATGGTCCCCAATAGACGAACATAACCATTTCCAATCACTGATAGGTTCAATTCGACCAGAGAACCCAGTACGTTCCATGTTAACGTAGCCCACGCCAGCTTGCACAGTGCCTTGTTGACAACTTGACTCCATGGCTTCGTGGGACATGCGCTACACTCGAACCCTGCCTTGAGACATTACCAACTGAAATCGGAGCCATCTGACCAGATAACGGTTTTCCACTATTCCAACTGATATGGCCACGAGCCCATGACAAGCGCTGGACGCACTCTCGTCGGTCGTTCGCTGCCATAGCCCATTAACGCCTGATTTCGCCACGCTGTCCTAACTGATACGTTCTTTGTACGTCCCACATTGAACTATGCGGTTACTTCACGCGTTGTTGCTTGACTGTTAGCATTGAAAAACATGCAAACGCTGCTCCACTCGGTCGTTAAGTGAAAGCCGTCGGCCACTATGTTGTTCGTGGTGAGAGGCAATGCCTGAAATTTGATATTCTCAGCACACTCTTGACACTATGGATGTCGGAGCGCGCGAGCTTTGAGCTAGCGGCACGAGCGATGAAGAGTACTGAGACGCGCAGCCGCGCTTGAAGCGGAGTGTACTTATAACAATTACATACGAAGCGGCTAACAGCTGATCGTAGGGGTCGAGTAGGCAAAAAGCACGGTTGAGTTCAGTGTCCTCAGCTAGATGCGCAAAGACACACTGCGTATCGCGACGGAAACCATTCTAGAATTTAAACGAATCGGCATTCACGCTGCGCTGCCAACTGGACAAAACAGAAGCGACACGAAATGAAGTACCTATCAGCTCATTACTCTAACGTAAATCAGTTACACAAACAAAACGAACACAGACATTTATCCCCAAGATGGAGACTATACTGTAAATAGCACTAATTTTAAGAGTATATCATTAAGTTAAGCATACGTAGTTTTAAGAAAAGGACCGCAGCGGTGCAAGTAAAGTATAAGGAGCGTAGAATACGCTAAAATTGTGAACTTAACATAGGCTATTGAATGTACATAGTTAGAAATAAGTATGAGTATTCAAAGGAGAAGAAAATATACACAGATATTCCTATCAGACTATATACAACAGTATTAAGACAAGTTTAAAAGAAAAGTAACAACATCTACACTTAAAAGAACACGATTAGCACTGAATTTTATTGAGAACTAAGCGGCTTACATGGTTGGGAAGAGTGAAGTTAAAGCAGTGTTAAGTGTAAATCCTCAGTGAAGCGAAAATATTCGCGGAGAGGTAATTCCAAGTCTCTCATTCCGAATCACCAAAGCTGAAGAAATGGTCGAAGAGGTTAATCCAAAGGCGTACCCTTTGGCAGATGCCACACTCACAACGAAGATCTTTAATTTAGTGCAACTAGCCATGAATTATAAACAGTTAAGAAAAGGCGCTAATGAAGCTACAAAAACTTTGAATCGTGGACTGTCAGAATTTATAGTAATGGCTGCAGATGCAGAACCATTAGAAATTCTGCTTCATCTACCTCTTTTATGTGAAGACAAAAATGTTCCTTATGTGTTTGTGCGCTCGAAGCAAGCTCTGGGGAGAGCGTGTGGTGTATCACGTCCTGTCACGGTCGCCACTTTATAATATAATAAAATGATAATATAATAGGATAGGGAATGAATGATAATAAAATGTTGGAATGTGTGGCTTTTTTAAAATGGATGAATTAAAGAGATTAATTCTTTGGCATGAAGGACAAGCACAATAAGCTAGGCATTGCCTGTAACTGGAAAGGAATCATTTTAGTTTATATTTATATAAATAAATCATCTTCATAGTATTTTATGCATACCAATTATTATATTATGTCCGATCGCCGTCTCTTTGACTGTGACCGTGTTGTTATATTCGGATCTTCGTAAATTTTCCGAAGTACACAGGTGGGCTTCCGTTCTTCTTATTGCATTACTACTTGAAATAAAAATAACTCTCACAAATATTCTGTTAATAAAACACTACTATATTTCTGTTCGATGCACATAGAAAATACACACAATGGCGGTCTGCAATTACTCGCTAAAAAATGGCGGTTCTCACTCGTTCAATCACTGAGCGAAACCTTCCTTCCAACAACTCGTACAAGAACAAAAACTGCTCTGTCTTTTAACATCTGAAAGTCAAAAATACCTGACGGTAGGCGCAGGCTCTACGCTGGGCTACTACCACCTCATCTTTTCTCTTTGCTTTTAAAGAGGATGTAAACATAAAAGTAAGAAATACAAAAGGTATATCACAAGCCGTCGGCCACTATGTTGTTCGTGGTGAGAGGTAATGCCTGAAATTTGATATTCTCGGCGCACTCTTGACACTATGGATGTCGGAATACTGAATTCCCTAACGGTTTCCGAAATGGAATGTCCCATACGTCTAACTCCATGTACCATTCCGCGTTCAAAGGCTGTTAATTCCGGCCGTGCGGCCATAATATCGTCGGAAACCTTGTCACATGAATTACCTGAGTAAAAATGACAGCTCGACCAATGCAGTGCTTATTTATACCTTGTTTTACCATTCGCCATCTGCGTATGTGCGTAGTGCTATGCTATTGTCACCGCAGTGTATGATGCGGGCAGTCGCAAAAAGTAATTAGATTGCCGTCCATAATTGCGGTAAATATCGTGGCCGCAAAAAGCATTGTTCTTTCGAACATGTTTGTGATATGTTTTGAATGTTTTTTGTTGCGCATTCCACTGTTCAGCATTTCATACTATTGAGACACATTTCATTTCGTTGCGTGATATTAACTTTCTGCGTGCTAGGAATTTTGCAGAAAAGATTTCATGTGTATTTTCTTTCTAACCGAAGATCTGACCCTTTATCTGTGCAGAACATTTCACTTTAAGAAACGAGAGAGTGATGTCGCGACACGGAGATATTCCAGCGTGGGGCAGCTCTCTGTTTCCCTTAATGGCACTCTGCTGAAATTTTCGATAGAGTGACATGCGCTTCCATTCTGCCGGAAATGAAACAGTTGCGAGTGATGAGCATTAAATAGCTTTTGTCGCCGTTAGAATGGAAACGAGAAACGAAATGTGGTCTCGATTTTACCGCTTGCAGCGGCCTATCCTCGAATGCGTATAATGAAACACGCAGAAGCCTCGCAGTAAGCCAAAACCCTTTGTTCAAAACGCGAGATATGCATAAAAGGCCCATCCAGACCTCCTATTATAAAATATGAACTCTTCTTTTGTGGAGTACGTTACACTGATTTTCTTGTGCGAACGAAATACGTTTTCAGATACAATAGCGAGTGCGGAACTTTCCGTTTAACCCCAGAAACGTCTGCCGCGTGAACTGTTGTCACACTGACAAAGGCGCAGTTTTGTTGTGTGTAACAGCACCGATGTGCCGCACTGTATCTACAGAGAGCTATTGAAATACAGCACTGCCCCTTCAGTATGGTTTGTAATCTAATAAATGGCTTCTTGAAAATGATGGGGGAGGGCGAAAGCGGCCCAACTGTAGTAAACGGTTCCTAAAATAAAATAAATAAAATTATGGGGGAGTGTGTTGTACCTGGAGGACAACGTACCTAGAAACAAATGATGCATCCTGGTTGGCGTTTCAATCCGGACACCGGTTTTAGATTCACAACAAAGAACGGGTAATGCAGACCGCCATTAGCAGTTTCCTGCATTTTCTGCTTTTATGTTGTTGTGAACTATGAGGACGTCTTTTGTGCACCGTTTGTAAATACACACACACACACACACACACACACACACACAAAAGTAATTATCCAAATAGGACGGAAACCGGTAGATAAGATGATCCTGTGCAGACTAACATATTTACAATATTAGGAAAAAAATTGAGGATTTTTTTCAAGAGAAAGAGGTACACAAACTGATACATTGCTCCATCTCTTGGCCGGCCGGAGTGGCCGAGCGGTTGTAGGCGCTTCAGTCTGGAACCTCGCGACCGCAACGGTCGCAGGTTTGAATCTTGCCTCGGGCATAGATGTGTGTGATTATGTTAGTTAGCTTATAGTAGTTCTAAGTTCTAGGGGACTTATGACCTCAGCTGTTAAGTCCCATAGTGCTCACAGCCATTTGAACCATTTGAGCTCCATCTCTGGTCCTTACCCGAGCAGTTGCTCGGATTGGCATTGATTCATAGAGTTGTTGGGTGTTCTTGTGAGGGGCATCATGCCAAATTACGTCCAACTGGCGCGTTAAGTCGCCAAAATCCAGAGATGGTAGTAGGGCCTTGCCTGCAGTGCTCCAAACATTCTCAACTGGGGACAGCCTTACTAGCCAAGGTAGGTTTTGGGAAGTTTGAAGACTGTAGAAAACTCTTACCGTATGCGGACAGACATTATCTTGCTGAACAGCACGCCGAGGATGGCTCGCCATGAAGGGCGACGTAGGATATAGTCGACATACAATTTTGCTGTAAGGATGCCGCAGATGACACCAAAGGCGTCCTACTATGCAATGAAATGGCACCCCAGACCTTCACTCCTGGTTATCGGGCTGTATGGCGTCCGACAGCCAGTTTGCTATCCCACCGCTATCGAGGGTATCACCAGACACGAATTTGGCCTGGAATGTCATTGATTTGAGTAGAACTGTCTTCAGTAATGAGTCCCGCTTCGAACTGAGCCCCGCTCACCAGCGAAGATGTGTCTGGAAACGTCTGGGACAGTGGCGGGATACCAACCTAACCGTCGCCAGCCATACAACCAGGAGTCATGGCCTGCGGTCCGATATAATTTCTTAGGAGGAGCCCTTTTGTTATCATCAGTGACACCCTTACAGTAAAGTGGTACATCAACAATATTGTACGCCCCGTTTTGTTGCCCTTCATGGGGCATGGGAGATTATATTTCAGCAAGATAATGCCCAACCGCACAAGACGAGAGTTTCTACTACTTGTCTTCGTGCTTGCCAAACCCTACCTTGGTCAATAATGAAACCGTATCTCTCCCCAACTCTGAACTTCTGGAGCATTTTGGGCAGGGTGCTCCAACCAGTTCGGAATTCAGACGATCTAACGCGCCTGTTGGATAGAATTTGGCACTCTATCCCCCAGTAGGAAATCCAAAAACATTCGTGTAACACCTACGTGGTGCGTAGCTTTTTATATTAGAGTGTATTACGGATTCTACATATTTATATGCTGTATAATAGATTAAAGATATTTTGAGGATATTGTTTATTATTCAATTACACAGTTTTATGGTGTGTAAAATTTTATATCTTTAATGCTAATTACATAAGGTACCGAAGGTCAGTCATGCCAAGTTTTGGATTCTGAAACGGGATATCTTTTTACCATTGAACCCTTGATATTGGCAAATGAACTGCGTTTCTTAATACCGTAACAATTTTCCCTATTCCGACAGTGGAAATTCTTGTTGGTTGTAAGCAGTTCCAGTTTTGAAAACTTTTTAAACTCATATCTGGTTCTTGGTAATTTATCTTCCTAATCTGAGTTACTGGTTATTGGTATGTACTGGAGTAATAGTGTGACACATAGACCATTACATGCAGAACTGACAAGCTCTTATCGATTGTAACGTTTGCATATAATAATTGTTCCTAGGTATATGACAATGCTGTAATTCGGAACACCTTTTCACATTTGTAAAACATTACTTTTGCTCAGTAATAGTCGTAATTTCAGAAAAAGACAGTAGCAAACATAAAGTGAATGCTGCCATTTCGAAACGAAGTAGTAAAATGTGTTAAACTTCTATTACAGGGTTGGCTAGAGGGGGAAAGCGTACCGAGGCATACTCTCCCCTAATTCCGCTTTTTATTTAACCACATTTTTTACTTCGCCTAGACACATTACTTCCAACAACCTTCTACAGGACCACATCTTAAGTTTTCCCTTGTCTTTCTTTCTATTTCTTTTTTTCCGAGTAGAAATAATGCAGTTATTAAACCAAATACATGTAGGAACGTCTTCCGTAATTATCATGTCGAGTTTGACGTAATGTAATTATCTCATAGTGTTTTCTTCACCTGCACTTACTTTACTTTTAACTGTTTTTCACCGGTTGTAGCCATATCTTCTAAATTTACGAGTCTTTCTGGCTGTATGCACATGTAATGCTTCATATCTCCCCGCTTCAAATTTTGGGAGATGGTGTTGTAATGCCGTTGCTTTTGTTTAGTCCATCTCTCACTCTAAATAACGCTTGCAACATATGTTGCAACAATTTTAAGAAATGAATAAGGGAAATGTGTACCCTTATGGTAAATAATGTTACCTTATTTTCAATGGCGCTGATGTCACTGAGACCTGTGTGTTTTCTTTGAATTAATTAACTCAGTAAATGTTGAGAAACTAGACTAGAAAATGAGATACTAAAAGTCGATGGATTTTACTATTTGGAAAGCAAAATAACATGACGGCCGATATAGAGTGGATATGAAATTCAGAAGAGTTGTTCTGGAACAGGAAATACTTTAAAATCTAATAGTAATTTAATTACAGGGAAGCCTTTTTAGAAAGTATTTATCTGGAGTACAGCATTATACGGAAGTGAAACGTGGACGATAAACGATAGAAGTGAGAAGAGAATAGTTTTTGAAATACTACAGAAGAATATTGAAGATTAGATGGGTAGATCGGAAGACTGCTGAAGAGGCACTGAATAGAACTGGGGACAAAAGAAATTTATGGCACAACTTGATTAAGAGAAAGGGACATTGGATAGGGCCCGTCATGAAGCATGAAAGTACAATTAATCAGGAGTGAAGGGAAGGGTGTGGAATAATAACTGTAGAAGTTGGGGGAGGGGGCAAGGTTTGACCGTAGTAGCTGGACTGAAATAGACGTTGAAACGTAACCACCGCTCGTAATATCTAGTTATGGATACTTAACTTGCAGTCTCCTGAAGTCCGTGGTCTGGGTGTATACCTCTTCGCTGCAAATATCACCACCTATAAGAAAGTCGGGATCAACTCGTTTTGGTCAATCAATCTACTAATTGATATGGCCGAAATGAAAGTGCTCTTAATAATCTATTTATTCGCACCGAAAAGATGGGGTAACATTGCTTCTGCTATGCTTGAGAGAATACAAGCCTTGCCAGGACTACCACCACTGGTCCTTAGACATGTTCTAACAGTCGAAATATAAATAGGTACAATTATTTTTTTAAACAGTAATTTTGGAGTTTACAGTTAAAAATTTGTTGCTTCTCCACGACAAGATACAGAATTTGGTTTGATAATGTGTTACGAAATTTCAGAATAATAAACATGTTGAAATATTATATTTTTCATTGCCAAAATACTTTAAATATATTTTCATTACAATTTTTGATTTTGTAGATGTTATAACGTTTTAAATACATGTGTGATTGCGACACTTACACGAATCCAGGACCTCTATATACAAAGTGAATCACCTAAAATTTACACAGCAAATATTGCGGCAATGTAAAGTGCTATCGACGTGCGGTTTTCACAGAATGGGCTGGCGCTCATGGGCTCGTATTGTTAGCCAATAAATAGATTGTAATAACACTCAGAAAGTGTGTGATTTATGCAAGCATACACTTTTCAAATGGAGCAATTTCCATTGACACAAAGAAATTAAAAGTAGGATAAATCAGCCGGCAGGAGTGGCCGAGCGGTTCTAGGCGTTTCAGTCTGGAACCGCACGACCGCTACGGTCGCAGGTTCGGATCCTGCCTCGGGCATGGATGTGTGTGATATTCTTAGGTTAGTTAGGTTTAAGTAGCTCTACGTTCTATGGGACTGATGACCTCAGAAGTCAAGTCCCATAGTGCTCAAAGTCATTTGAACCATTTTAGGATAAACGAGAATGTCACTGGTGTTTATAGCAGGATTCAAGTGCGAGTCATTTACGAGATACCGTTTTTTGAAAAGTTTTCGCACCGACACTTTGTGCCACTTAACCTGCGTAGCTTTTGGGTGCGATGTTGTTACGTTTGCTTACATGTGCTTACATGTGCTTGTGTGTTTCTTTGATTCAGTTAAAGCACTGGGTCGTGGTCGGAGGATGGGATTTAGCAATGCAGAAAAATTCGGAGAGCTCATGGTGTATGGACAGCGTAGGAACAATGCAGTTCGTTCTTGTACGGTATATGCAGCAAGATATTCCAATAGACGTCAATCATCTGGGCAGTTATTTATCGACCTCTTCAGTCAGTTACGTGCAAGTGGTAGTGTAACACCTAGACAACGTAACAGAAGGAAACAAATGACCGATGAAGAGGAAATTACTGTTCTTGCTGCCGTTGCAGTTGATCAGCACGTTAACTCCAGCGCAATCTTACGAGAAAATGACATGAGTCAGGCACGTGACGTGTCCCACGCATTCTCTATCGAGATAGATTCCATCTTACCACATCTCTTTCCCTCAAGAGCTGCATGGAAACGATTATGAGAATCGTGTTAACTTTGTACACGGACATTAAGACAGGATCTTCCAAAGGCGTCACGTATCTCGCTCAGCGATGAAACCAGATTGTCAAAAAATGGCTCTGAGCCCTATGGGACTTAACATCTATGGTTATCAGTCCCCTAGAACTTAGAACTACTTAAACATAACTAACGTAAGGACATTACAAAACACCCAGGCACCACGAGGCAGAGAAAATCCCTGACCCCGCCGGGAATCGAACCCGGAAACCCAGGCGTGGGAAGCGAGAACGCTACCGCACGACCACGAGCTGCGGACAATCCACATTGTCAAATCATGGCCAGGTAAACCGCCGAAAATAGCTATTGGCTTCAGCGTCCATGGAGAGCAAACGTGTGGTGTGGGATAGTGAACCTTCAGCTCATAGGCACATTTTTGTATAGCCACAAAACTGATCGTGTACAAGTATCGCAGCCTTCTAACAGACCATCTTCCACGGATGCTAGAGGACGTTCCTCTGCAGACTCGGAGGAACTTGTGGTACCAACATGATGGCTGCCCAAGCCACAGTACTCGAAGTACTACAGCATGTCTTCATGAATTGTTTCAAAATCGTTAGACTTCACGCAGAGGACTGTGCATTGGCCGGCCCGTTCCCAGGATTTGACTCCTGTAGACATTTTTCTGCTGTCTACAAGAACATACCAACTACAAGCGGTGATATGCAACGACGTATTACTGCAGCCTGCCCACACATCTCCGCTCAGATGGCAGCACGTGTGCAGCAGTTGTTCCATACCAGACTGGCAGCGTGTATTGCCACTACCGTTGGTCATTTTGAACACAACCTGTGACGGACAATTGTCTCGTTGCTGGTCAGAATTCACGTAACTAGGTTATACACTTGAGTTGTTCTTCAGTGCGTTCCACGAGAGGCATTGTACAAATGTCGGTGTACAAACTTTTCAAAATACAATATTTCGTAAACGACTTTCACTAGAATGCTGTAACAAACACCACAACGTTCTGACTTACCGTACTTTCAGTTTGTTAATGTCAACAGGCATTGATCCATTTAAAAAAGTGCACGTTTGCACAAAAAATACATTTTGTAAGTACTACTACAATCTGTTTATGGGCTAACAGTACGAGCCCCTGAGTATCAATCCATTCTGTGAAAATCGCACGTCAATAGTAGTTTCCATTTCCGTAATATTTGCGGTGCAAGGTTTAGGTGTTCCACCCAGTATATCTGAACGATTATTACAATGAGATTTCTCTGTACAAATATTGTAAACACAAGTAATAATATTTGTTTATATTTGTTACACACATTTTCCGATAGAAAGCCATCATAATTTTGGTATATTACGTTATTATTTGCTTGCAGCTACTTCCGTTTCATTAATTCAGCCGAATAATATCTTTGCGATCAGTGTTCATTAAGTTACATAAGCTCGAGTATGCTTCAAAAATTTGTATCAGATAGCGCTATATGGTCTGTATCGCACTCTCCATTATGTGTCATCCATTCTGTTACTTTACAATGTGGATTGTAATATGCAGCGATGAAGAAGTTTGCACAGGACATACAACGCCGAGAGCTCCATTAAACCACTCTTCTACTGAAGACTACTACAACAACTATGAAACATCTTGTCTGATTAGTAGCTGTATTTAGACTTTACACACTCGTTTCAGAGTGAACTCGTGCTGTGCTGTGAGAGGCTGTGAGTCCCACCGCAGTGGCGATCCCGATGTTTAAAACATGGGAAAGACGGGGTATGTGATTTGCCTCCCTGCGCAAGTCATCAGAGATGCAAATCAGGTGTTTGCGTTTGTGAGCTGGCAGGCTGTCGTTTCCCCAACGGAGGAAGCGAGCCAGTGAGACCAGGCTTTTCTGTCTCCTGTAGAAGGCACCCTGTAAACACGCTAATAATTAATCGGAAAAACTCGCTATCCAGTTAGTTCCGCTATTAGAAGTAACTAACTTAAAAATTTCATCGCTTAGGCTGCCTTGCTAAGCAAGCATTGCATAAAGTTTACGTAATAAGTCTTAACGAGTTTTCCTACTACCAGGCTTATCTTCTTCAGATGGAATAAACTCACGTAACTTATATTACATTGAAAATAAGATCATACATTATGAGCTACAACGCTCAAGTCAAATAGCAGAAGTCATACATGAAGTCCTACTCTAAAACCAGCAAGAACTACCAGCTGAGGAAAGAATAGCAATCGATCTCGAAATCCGTCGTTCTATTTCTTGTAGATCTAGCTTTCAACTTTTATATAGACATCTTCAGTGCTAACAATTACAAAAAAGGAGAACGAGGAATAAAAATAAGTTAGCTGACGACGTGTCGTAACTGCAAGCATAAGTACCACACAGTACATACAGAATTACCCCAAAGGCAGAGCTTGACATAAGAACAGACATTTGACTGGTCACAAAATCCTTGACAATAATGCTATCTTAGAGATCAACCACGGGACGGATGGAAAACCAAAATATGGCTGCCCAAATCATCCCCGAAAGTCCGTCATGTTCCATTCTTCGAAATTAAATTCGCCCAGAATTTGGAAACAGAGTGTAACTTATCCGACCAAATCACTTTCTTTCGTTGCTCTATAGTCCAGCTTTTGTGGCTTCAGCACCACGTTTTCTTGTTATGGGTATTTGCATCAGTGATGAGGAGTTTTGGAATTCCAGCACTTCTCTGCTTTAGGAGTTTCCTTTGTGTTGTTTTGGTGCTGACGGGGTTCACGAGTGCAACATTCCGTTAGTTCTGTAGTGAGATTTGCAGCTGGCGTCCCCTCACTTTTCGACATACTTCTCTTCAATGACCACCTTTCACGACCACTCGAACACACTATTCCGTTCACGTTGTGACTTTGCGTGTGTTGTTTGACTGCTTTCTCTGTGCGCTGTAAAAATCATCCATATGGGGTGTCTCGAAACATGAAAAACTGCGTCTACCTTGGTTAAGGAGGTACTCGCCATACGAGAACCGCACTGTTCCCACGTTCCAGTTCACTTTGCTCCGACTGCACTTGTAACTATACACAACAGTGTTGTGAACACGACTGCCACTTGTAATGTATTGAGGACTTTTTCAGCTACCGTTCGTGGCCAAATGAAAGAGCGCAAACTGAAGGCTTGCGTAGCATCTGCGTTTACGCGGAAGTATGCATTTCTGGCAGTGTTTCAGTGATTTTTTGCAGCCGCTGAAGTTGTTTACTGTAGTCAAGCCATGAGCCCCCTCTTTCTATGATGTGTTAGGATACGTCCTGTCAGTTGATGCCTTTTTTCAGTTAAGCTTTGCCATAAATTCTTTCCCTCCCAGTTCGATTCAGTACGTCTTCATAAGTTATACGATTTACCTCTCTAACGCAAAGCAATACCTCGTAGGACCAACAAATTAAAAGCTTCAACCTCTTCCTGTTTGATGTCTTAATCGTCAAAGTTCTCCTTCACTGACAGGCTTCACTTAAGACGGTACTGTACTTTCATTAAAGATGTCCTAACACTAGAATTTACGTAACGTGTAAACGTTGTTTGTATCATTAAGAAAATCTTTTGTTATTATTGCAAATTTGCATTTAATATCCTGTATACAGCTGCTGTCATCAGTTACTCAGCTGCCAGAATAGGAAAACTCATTGAACACTTGTAATGTCTCATTTTCTAATCTTGTAATTCAACTACGTTGTCTTACCTTCCTTTTACTTGTGTTGGTATTTGCCTTATGGCCTCTCCTGAAGGCACTATCTTTTGCATTTAACTGATTTTCCAAGTTTTTGTGCCATCTATGAAAGAATTAAAATGTCAGTAGCAAACTTTAACCTTATAATTCCTCACCCTGAACTTAAATGCCCTTCCCAAAATTCGACTTAGGCTACAATCTTGTTTCACCCCATTCTCAACCACAGCTTCCGTGCGGTTCGTATAACTGCAGTCTCGTTTCTATACAAATTGTCAATAATCTTTGGCTCACTTTTATTTTATCGCTGCTACCTTCAAAATTTCAAAGAGTGTAATCCAGTCACCACTGCCAAGTGCTTCCTCTGTATCTACAAATGCTAAGAAGGTAACTTAGCCTTTCTTTCAAATAAGTTGTAAGTTCTTTACAATCTCACCAGTAGAAATGTAACGGGGATTCGAGATAAAAATTGACCTTCGCCCTTTGGGTTGCTACATGTAGAGGGAGGGGCAAATCCATGAACTCATCAATGACTTTTGACCTTGATGTCATTAATGACTATTAATGAATGATGGATGCATGCCCCTTCTCTCAATTCTTCCCTCCCTTCTTCCTTTATCTTCAGTCAGTACTTGATATTTTACCGACCATTAATTTTACTGCTAGATGGTACAATCGGGCCATCTTAAGCCGTAAGTGTCATAGGGTACGGTATGGAGAAGCCTGTGGTCAGCAGAACCGCTATCGAGGTTTTTGACTTTCAAGGAAAAATCACTGACAGAACCAGGACGCGAATCCGAATCTCCCACATGGCAGTCAGCGGCGCTGGTCGCTCAACTATTGAGGCTGGTGTAATTTACATTACTTTCCCATCTATCTCTGTTTTATATTTCAGTAAAAATAGCATTACCAGCCTTTACCCAGACATAACCATACAAGAACCTGTAACAATAATGCAAAAGAACCTTATAAAAATTAAAAATCTTCAGTCATGGAGAATGTCGAACTAATGGCACCCCTCCAGCTAATCCTAAGTTACAACTACTTTACTTTCAATGGCAACATTTATAAGCAACCAGATGAGCTAGCGATGGGACCATGTACGTTTGCTACCGTAGCTGACATATATGCAAATCATTTAGAACAAAGTGACCCAACAACCAAGAACCTAGCTTAAAGAAAACATTCACATTTCTGTACGTACTACACGAATATGTAATAAAAATGGGGGCTCCTATTAAAAAAACTCAGTTGATATCCGTCTGACCTATGGCAGCGCCATGTAGCGGACCAACCATAGCGCCATCTGGTTTCCCCCTTCAAGCTAGATGAGTTTCGTTCTTTGTAGTTTTTTCATTTGACGTTTATTTCGTGAGATATTTGGCCCGGCCATGATCAATGGACTACCCAGTATATGCCTGTGGAAAGAGGTTCGTTGAGGGTCATTGCAGCAAAAGTCAGTTGGCTGCCTATATAAATATTGTTTATTATCTTTTATTATTTTGTTTGATTCGTTGTCCCAACGGCCTTGCAGCAGTGGTAATAATGATTCTTGTTAGATCACCGAAGTTAACCGTTGCCGGGTCTGGCTAGAACTCGGACGGCTGACTTGCTAGGTCTGCCGAGCGCCGATGGCAAGCGTGTTGCACGAACCCCTTGTGAGGCCAACTGAGGAGTTACTTAATTGCGAGGTAGAGCCACCTGTCTCGAAAGCGACAATGGTCGTGAGCAGTGTGCTGACAAAATCCCTTCCATATCTGGAACCAATGACGCCTATGGGCTGAGGACGACACGGTGTTGGTACTGTCGTATTTTCAAGGTCTGTTTGACGGAGTTTGCTAGTTAGTTTAATCCACTGTACTTAGGAATGCATGCGAGTATATTTAAGTAATACGAGTACATGTATCATAATGTGTCCCTGTTCTGGGTGCCTGCCCCATGAGTCGTCACGTGAATTTTCTCTGTCTTTGCAAGGGACATTAGCCATTTAGTTTTTTCATTGTGTAGCAGGAGTCAGCCCAAACAAATACTGCTCATGATGTCTTTCATAAAACTGTTTCATTCAAGTCGGTTAGTCTGGCGCGATATTCGGTTTATCGATCTGTACTAACAGGGACAGTAAAACACGAAGAACAACCGGTGTACCAGCAGCGACAGCACTACCGAGGCCCACACTCACTGCTACCGCCATGCAGCAGCTCTGTCCAGTCGCTGTTGGAGTACCAGCTATTCATCCTGTTTCACTGTCCCTGTTAGTACAGATCTTTAAAACGAATATCACATATTCTCAGATGAATGGATGCCTAAGATTCAGCTTTGAAAACCATTTTATTCGTATCGGAAACAAACTGATGCTTTCCATCAGCACTGAACGTCGAGTGAAATACTTGTGGGCAGTATTTCTTTGTTCAAATAACTTACGGGTTTGCTCCCGGGTGACGTCGTCGAACACCGCCGATATTTCGACAGGAGCGCACCCTGCCATTCTCGAGGCACAAATGCAAGGAAGAAAAAATGTGCAAGCAAATTTAATACCTCGGTTCACAGAGGAGAAACAAGGAAGACACCACACACTGAACAAGTGTCAACGCAACCAAAGATAACCAACATCAGAAATATCGATGGTTACTATTAATCAACAGGTTAGGTAGCACTAATTCTGTCCCTCTGTTTTTTGATGACAGACAGAGCCGAATTCCAAGCAGCATTTAAACAAAATCCACCATCTCTGTTAATAAGGTTGCTTGATAGTATGATTTCAACAGCTTCCTTAATAGCACTATCCCAATAGCTTGACTTGCTAGCCAGAATCTCCGTGTTGATTTATTCCGTAGGATGACCGGTGTCAAGGCAATGTTCTGCAATAGCTGATTTGATCGGCTGTTGTAAGCGTGCGTGACGCTTATGTTCAATACACCGGTCTTCCACAGTCCTGATTGACTGACCAATATATGACATGCCACAACTGCAAGGAATACGATAGATCCCAGCCTTACGCAGACCATCTTTTACGGACGCCAACAGGCCTTTAATCTTAGAAATTGGTCGAAAAACACATTTCACATCATATTTCCGCAAAATATCGCCAATCCTGTTGGAAATGCTTCCTGCATCAGGCAAAAAGGCCGTAGACTTAAGCGCCACTTCGTTGCTATCGTCACTCACCCGTTGCACAGAAGGCTGATAGCGCAACGCACGTTTGATCTGCCTCTCACTATAACCATTCTGACGAAAGGTGACTTCGAGATGTGCTAGCTCAGCTGCCCAACTTTCAGGGTCTGAGATAACGTGGGCCCTGCGAACCAAGGTGCGAAGTACTCCTTCACGCTGAGCTGGATGGTGACAACTATCAGCTCACAGATACAAGTCAGTGTGGGTGGGCTTCCTATAAACGGAATGTCCCAACGTACCATCAGTCTTCCTTTTGACCAACACATCAAGGAGGGGAAGGCATCCATTCTTTTCCACCTCCATAGTGAACTCGATATTCGGGTGGATTGAATTCAGATGTTACAAAAACCGGTGTAAATTCTCACTACCACGACGCCACACAACAAAAGTATTGTCTACATATCTGAAAAAACACACAGGTTTCAAAGTTGCTGACTGCAATGCACGTTTCTCAAAGTCATCCATAATCAGACTATCAAGCAACCTTATTAACAGAGATGGTGGATTTTGCTTAAATGCTGCTTGGAATCCGGCTTTGTCTGTCATCAAAAAACAGAGGGACAGAATTAGTGCTACCTCACCTGTTGATTAATAGTAACCATCGATATTTCTGATGTTGGTTATCTTTGGTTATGTTGACACTTGTTCAGTGTGTGGGGTCTTCCTTGTTTCTCCTCTGTGAACCGAGGTATTAAATTTGGTTGCACATTTTTTCTTCCTTGCGTTTGTGCCTTGAGAATGGCAGGGTGCGCTCCTGTCGAAATATCGGCGGTGTTCAACGACGTCACCCGGCAGCAAACCGGTAAGTTCTTTGAACATCCGATTCGCTGGGAAAAGTTAAGGTCTCACATAGTATATCTTTGGCCTGACTCCAGCTACAAATTGCAAAAACGAAATTACAAATATCTGCCGAAGCACCAAGGCAACAGTGCCTGGCGGCTCTTAAGAGACACGCCTTTGCTAGAAGACAGCCTGTCTACGACTACCGTAACTGAACGCTCTAGTGGTAGAGGCAGCGGCAATAAAGAATGACTATTGCTGACTTGTGGAGAGGCTGGTGTGCTGATTTTCGTGTGCATAGACACGGATAAAACATTTCAATTAATATGCCCATCGTATCGTGTGACCTACAGAAAGGCAGCGAGTAAACTGAACTTTGCAGAGCGGTTCTGGGGAGCACAACGGCCTAGTGTACGCGCTAGCGAGTCCATAAAAATGGAGAACGAGAAACGCCGTCCAAGCTGAGCCGGCTTGAAACCGCGCCCACACCGGCTGTGCCGCTCTGCGCTCGGCAGCGCAAGACCAAGATAAGAGGTATGGCACAACGCGACACGGCCGGTGTGGACGTGGCTTTAAGCCGGCTCAGCTTGGACGGCGTTTCTCGTTCTCCATTTTTATCGACTCGCTAGCGCGTACACTAGAATGCTGCTGCGCGCCTTCGAAAGTTGTGCTCCATTCTGCTCAGTTCTGCGTTTCTCTCCGCCGTTCTGCACTGGTACGTGTCACGGTGCACCTCCGGTATTATTTATCTATTTCTTAAGCAAAAACCTACTGCCTCTAATTATAGAGCAGGTCGTACATTTTGTGATTTTATATGTTACGTTATAAAAATTCAGTTTTATTACCTGGACTTTTTTGCGAATTTTACAAAAGGATAAAATAAAAAATAAAAAGGACATAAGTGTACATGCAATTTTGTTTAAATTTGTTGCTGATTTAGATAAGGATGATAAACAAGACACGTAATAGGCTGCGAATGTACACTCCTGGAAATTGAAATAAGAACACCGTGAATTCATTGTCCCAGGAAGGGGAAACTTTATTGACACATTCCTGGGGTCAGATACATCACATGATCACACTGACAGAACCACAGGCACATAGACACAGGCAACAGAGCATGCACAATGTCGGCACTAGTACAGTGTATATCCACCTTTCGCAGCAATGCAGGCTGCTATTCTCCCATGGAGACGATCGTAGAGATGCTGGATGTAGTCCTGTGGAACGGCTTGCCATGCCATTTCCACCTGGCGCCTCAGTTGGACCAGCGTTCGTGCTGGACGTGCAGACCGCGTGAGATGACGCTTCATCCAGTCCCAAACATGCTCAATGGGGGACAGATCCGGAGGTCTTGTTGGCCAGGGTAGTTGACTTACACCTTCTAGAGCACGTTGGGTGGCACGGGATACATGCGGTCATGCATTGTCCTGTTGGAACAGCAAGTTCTCTTGCCGGTCTAGGAATGGTAGAACGATGGGTTCGATGACGGTTTGGATGTACCATGCACTATTCAGTGTCCCCTCGACGATCACCAGAGGTGTACGGCCAGTGTAGGAGATCGCTCCCCACACCATGATGCCGGGTGTTGGCCCTGTGTGCCTCGCTCGTATGCAGTCCTGATTGTGGCGCTCACCTGCACGGCGCCAAACACGCATACGACCGTCATTGTCACCAAGGCAGAAGCGACTCTCATCGCTGAAGACGACACGTCTCCATTCGTCCTTCCATTCACGCCTGTCGCGACACCACTGGAGGCGGGCTGCACGATGTTGGGGCGTGAGCGGAAGACGGCCTAACGGTGTGCGGGACCGTAGCCCAGCTTCATGGAGACGGTTGCGAATGGTCCTCGCCTATACCCCGGGAGCAACAGTGTCCCTAATTTGCTGGGAAGTGGCGGTGCGGTCCCCTACGGCACTGCGTAGGATCCTACGGTCTTGGCGTGCATCCGTGCGTCGCTGCGGTCCGGTCCCAGGTCGACGGGCACGTGCACCTTCCGCCGACCACTGGCGACAACATCGATGTACTGTGGAGACCTCACGCGCCACGTGTTGAGCAATTCGGCGGTACGTCCACCCGGCCTCCCGCATGCCCACTATACGCCCTCGCTCAAAGTCCGTCAACTGCACATACGTTTCACGTGCACGCTGTCGCGGCATGCTACCAGTGTTAAACACTGCGATGGAGCTCCGTATGCCATGGCAAACTGGCTGACACTGACGGCGGCGGTGCACAAATGCTGCGCAGCTAGCGCCATTCGACGGCCAACACCGCGGTTCCTGGTGTGTCCGCTGTGCCGTGCGTGTGATCATTGCTTGTACAGCCCTCTCGCAGTGTCCGGAGCAAGTATGGTGGGTCTGACACACCGGTGTCAATGTGTTCTTTTTTCCATTTCGAGGAGTGTATGTCATCAAGTAGTCGGTGAAGCTCGGTGTGATGTTGATTGCCCTGAATGTGACCGTCGTCAGGAAGTAGTTTGTTGAGGAGATACTGTACATCTCCAGACTCTTGTGATCGTACCATCTGTTTTCTTCAGTAGTGATAATACTGTCACGGTCTTGATGCGTTCAGTCTGCATTTTAAACGGCTCCCTTCCCAGATGTTGATCTGTTTGTCCTAAAATCTGTTTTCCAGTGGTATTTTCTGGTCTTACTTAGTTCGTTTTTGTAATGTCTTTATAGCGCCATGGTAATGTTGTCTAATTTTACTTTCCTGTGCTTTTGTTTTCGGTAATATTGTCGTTTATCATGAGTGTCTTTTCTTAGTCTTGTTAATAGCGATCACCGTGGTGCCCTTTGTTTAGGTGCTACAATTTGTGCTCTCTGTAAGACCGCTGTGAGAACGTGAGCTCTTTAATCTATGCTTCATTGGGTTACACAAAGAGGAAACTCTTTGACCACGTTCCTTAGTTTTTGCGAGTTTGCTTTGCGTAACAGCAACCTTGGGTGTTGTGATGTGTCTGTGTTTGCTTTTGTGTATATAATTACTACTTTATGATCACTGAGTATTCTCCAAATGGTTGATATGGCTCTGAACACTATGGGACTTAACATCTGAGGTCATCAGTCCCCTAGAACTTAGAACTACTTAAACCTAACTAACCTAAGGACATCAGACACATCCATGCCCGAGGCAGGATTCGAACCTGCGACCGTAGCGGTCGCGTGGTTCCAGACTGAAGCGCCTAGAAACGCTCGGCCACTGAGGCCGGCTCAGCAAATGTCACTATATCAAATGAATACTATGCGTAGATCGACGAGATGATCCATGTTTCGCTGCCTGAAATAATTTCGACTGTAACAGTATGCTGTGTGCATAGTTGTGTTATTTGTGTTACTGTAAAGTTAGTTTTTACTGCACACATCGAAAAAAGTTTTGCATCACCTCGGTTCCGAGAGCTTCGGAAACTGTACAAAAAATTGAAATAGAGATCAACATAAACATCATTTCCGCCCTTTTAATTGCTTATGAAAACAACACACTGCAAGTTGTAAAGCCATATAGCGAGACCTTCAGAGGTGATGGTCTAAAAACAGCACTTTTCAACATATCCCAGGCATGTTCGATAGGATTCATGCCTGGAGAACATGCTGGCCACTCTAATCGAGCGATATAGTTATCCTGAAGGAAGTCATTCACAAGATGTGCATGATGGTGGCGGGAATTGTCGTCCATGAATGTCTCACCAGCATGCTGCCGATGTGGTTGCACTAATGGTCGGATGATGAAACACACGTATCGTGCAGCCTTCCATGAGCAGCAGCGGCGTACGTCACCCCACGTTATGCTACCCGAAAACAGCAGGGAACCTCCACCTTGGTGCACCCGCTGGACAGTGTGTCTAAGGCGTTCAGCCTGACAGGGTTGCCTCCAAACACGTCTCCGACGATCATCTGGTTGAAGGCATATGCGGCAGTCATCGGTGAAGAGAACGTGATGCCAATCCTGAGCGACCCATTGGGCATGTTGTTGGGCCCATCTCTACCGCGCTGGATAGTGTCGTGGTAGCAAAGACGGATCTCGCTATGGACGTCGGGAGTGAAGTTGCGCAACATGCAGCTTATAGCGCACAGTTTGAGTCGTAACATACCGTCCTGTAGCTGCACGAAAAGCCTTAATCAATGTGGTGGCGTTGCTTTCACGGTTCCTCTGAGACATAATCCGTACGTACCGGTCATCCACTGCAGTAGTAGCTCTTGGGCGGCCTGGGCGAGGCGTGTCATCGGCAGTTCCTGTCTCTCTGTATCTCCTCCATGTCCGACTAACATCGCTTGGGTGCACTCTGAGACGCGTGGACACTTCCCTTGCTGAGAGCCCTTCCTGGCACAAAGCAACAATACGGACGCGATAGAACCGCGCTACTCACCGTCTAGGCATGGTTTTGTTTCTTACTTCGTGGTTTTGTAACTGTGTATGATGTACTGCATCGTAGTGTTTATCTCTTGATGTAGATTCCGTCGTTGGGTTGTATGGTGTCCCGACAGTTGAACATTGTTGTTATTTTTCAGTATGAGCTTTTTGTGTGTTTTTGTTGTTTTTAGAATCCATGGGGCGTGTGGTCACTTTTGGTTATTTGAAGCTTTCTGGTTGCATTTGTTCCACAGTGATGATTGTTTCTTTACGTGCGTATTCGCACCGTAGATGAAACGTACAGTTCGTGTGTATGGTTTACATTTTGATGTGTCATATTCAAATTTTTCTGTAGTTGTTATTTCATTGTACTGTAACATGTCCTCTGGCGAGGAAAGAATTTGTTTGCGTTTACATTGTTTCGGTGTGTCCAGGTGTACTGTTGTTTCGTTTGTGTCATGATCCTTTTCTTTATGGGCTTGACCGCGTGTCGACTGTCTATTGTCATGTACTTCTACTAAATGTGGCGTGCTGCGTTTAACGACTGTGTCATGATCCTATTCTTGGTGGGCATGACCCTATCTCGGGCGTCTATTGTCATTTTTATGCATTTCTGTTGAGGGTAGAGTGCTGTTTCCAATGTATTCTTTACTGAGAGCTTCCTCTACCAGCTCTTCCAGTCTGAAAAAGTATCGCCGTTTGGAGTGGTGCCCGCTGGAAATATTCATGTTTGACGTGCCTAGTCACATTGTAGTTCATAGGCTAAAGTATTTTTCTTGCACAGTGTTGCAACTATTGAGCTGATTCATGTCCGTTGGAGAGTCTTGATCAGCAGCAGTCCACGTTGTTGACTCTAGGCTTGTGCACATCACCACGCTCTGGTTTTGGTTGCTGGTGATATGTGTTTGCTTCTGCGAGGTGGGATGACCGTGTTCAAATCCGTCTTTTGTTGAGATAACTTCTGTACATTTTCGATGCTGATATCTGTATCCAAATCCCTACCTAAATTTTCAAAAAGTTGTTGCTTCGCTGCTTTTGTTTCTCTGTGTGCTAGTTGACATTGTTGGTGGCAACATACTCCGTTTGTTCTATTTGTATTTTGTAGAGTTATTTGTCCTTAGGGCGTTCTGGTCCCCCAGTTTGTTACATATTCTGTTCCTGTTCTTACAAAGAATACAGCCAGCAGTTGTTTCTTCATGACATTCGAATTTTTTGTGACCAGGTTTCTCACATTTCCTGCAGACAGCTTCCCTCTGATATCTTTCGATGAATGGTAAAAATTCCATCAGCTAAGGCACTTTTCCACTGACCAATAGCCTCCAATGCGTGAAGAATCAAACTGTATGTACAACTATCCGTCTGTAGTAACAGTAATCTGACCCTTAGTGTCACCTCCAGAATATTATTTACCGTTCTTTTCTCTTTCGGACTTGCTTTGAATCACGCTTACATTTCCTCTGGAGATTCCTTTTTGGCGATATGGTTGCTAAGATATATCTCAAAAAGTTCTTCTACTAAGTTTTGATCTGGAAGTGTTGTTGGAACGCTGTGTACGGCCAATAGTGGTCTTAGTTTTCTGGGTTCTTCGCATCGAATATCGTTTAAGATTGATATTTTTTTAGTAATCTTCCTCTTGCTCGTCTGTGTCTCAGCTTCAAGAATTACTGTGTTTGCTGTAATTCATTCCGCTTTAACTTTTGTTTTGTCAAGGGTATGGTTTGTTGCTTTAGTTATAATTTCCCTTATGACTTTAGCATCCTGGTTTTTACTGATTTTTTTTAAAAAAACGAGCACAGTTACCTGTTTATTTTTTTTGCTATTTCGATTTGTTCTTCAACCGTGGTTTTCGGATTGGTGACTGGACCACCTGCCTCGACTGCATTGAAAGTTAATTATATTAGCCTCATTTCAGTGGTCTTTTTTTTTAATTTTCTTCCGTTAGGGCTGCGATCTCCATTTCCAAAGTTTAATTCTGTCTATTGAGTCAGTGGCATTTGCAGCCGCAAGTTCCCTAGGCAATCTTTAGATTCCAGTTCCTGGTTCACCATTTTGTCCACAAAGTCTCATTTGCCCAAGTGCTAATGCCCATATTCAGTTTTTAACTGATGCGGTAATTGTGGTGAACAACCTTCTCTGCTTTAGTTCTAATTGAAAGTCCGTCAATATCTCATATACAGCTACGATCATTTGTGTTTCATGTTTGTCCGTCTGGCTGTTACATCTCCTGTTGAGCTTGTTTCCGTGCTGGTGTGTTGTCATTCCCGTATCCTACTGATGTTTCTGTAACTTTTAATTTCGGCGCCTGGCCACCTTCATCGGTGTTTGATTGAGCCGTCAGCTTGGCCCACGATGTATGGTCCAGTATCCAAATGTTTCCGCGGACATGGTGCTTAACCTTGTGGAGAGCCCGATGTGCACGTACTCAAAATCTTTCAGAAAGCGAGGGAGAGGAAGCCCACAGAGGGTGCTACGTAGTAACCGACAGCCAGCTCCCAGTATCTAGGTGTAATGTAAGTGAAAAACAGTCGTAAGTCCTAGTAAACTCTGTTAATTCGCCATTCATGTTCACGCAGTGTGTCAATGCCATTGTCAAAGAAGCGCGAGGAAATAGGAGCCACATGCCGGACGTAAATACCTGCAGCTAGGTTTCTGTAGACGGCGTCCGCTGAGTCGGACCGCTGCTGTCTGAGTCCCCTGATGCAACGAGCAGCTGAAGCTCACGCAGAAGGCCCGCACCAAGCCGCGCTGTCGACACCGCAGCCAGCAGCACGCCGCGCCGTCAGCAGAAGCCGCCACGCGTCGCCGCCGCCTCGAGGGACAATGGCCTCCCGCTCCGCCGTCGAAACTTACCACAGAAATAAAACTTTTATCCATTCTGGATTTGGAACACTACAACCAGTCGCCGTTTTTTCTTCAATTTTTATTTATTCATGACCGCTTTTCGAATCGCCAGGCGATTCATCATCAGATGATACAATTTAGGTTGGAGTATTGTGGGGGCGTGCATCTCTGGCAAATACAGAGACAAAAAAGTGAGCACTGTATGTGGAAAGAATCTTACAATTTCTTTCCACATACAGCGCTCACTTTTTTGTCTCTGTATTTGCCAGAGATGCACGCCCCCACAATACTCCAACCTAAATTGTATCATCTGATGATGAACCGCCAGGTGATTCGAAACCGGTCGTGAATAAATAAAAATTGAAAAAAACGACGATTGGTTGCAGTAATTACCACAGAGCTCGCAAGAGTACATTCACAATCATGGAGAAAACTCTCACGGCCAAATGACAACACCAAACTAGTGTTTATTGCGTAACGTGGCAGATTACTCCTTTAACTATCCGCGCAGTAGCTGGCACTGCACTTTGACCACTTCTCCCCAAGCGAAAATAAGCGGACCGCTCGCCGAACGCGTCCATATGTCACATCACGCCACTGAATGAGACTCCGGTGTGCAACTTCTCACATTTCGATGATTATGCTTGGATTGTCAGTTTCAAAAGTAATGTAGTACTTGCTTTCTCTTCAAAATAAAATTCTGTACAAGTTATAAGACATAAGCGACATTGTAACAGTAGCAACATGTAAATGTAGTATTCGTTCCATCATCCTTCTTACAATTTTTCTACTGCTTAGTAAAATGATAGCCACAGCCGCTGCCTTCCATTAAGTGTATCTGCCAATATCCGCAGATTCTGATTTCTCACGTAAAAATTAATAACTGTATCAAATGAACAGATTTGCCAATCACATTATGCGACTTCGTAAGTGTCCTTTTTTCTAATTGGCCAAGAATCTCATCCTGCTAGATATTACAAATTGAAAGCTGGTGTACAAGATCAGAGCCTTGATCGAATGGCGTAATTTGCTTAAATCAAAAATGGTTCAAATGGCTCTGAGCTCTATGAGACTCAACATCTTAGGTCATACGTCCCCTAGAACTTAGCACTACTTAAACCTAACTAATCTAAGGACATCACACACAGCCATGCCCGAGGCAGGATTCGAACCTGCGACCGTAGCAGTGCCAGAACCGCACGGCCACCGCGGCCGGCGCTTAAATCAAGTGTCTCTCAGCTCATAGAAAAGTGTCTGGTAAGGCGTTTTGCGGCAAAGGCTATCATTTCACGAAATTTTCCTTACAGATATTTCTCTTAAGCTTTGGCTTAACATTTTTATTGGTGTTATAGTTCTTTGAAAATCGTCTACTCTTTGGGTTGGTTTCTTTGCAACGTTACACTATCCTAATGGGTTGACTGCGTCAATGTATCTCGAGTAACTGAGGGCATTTCTGGATGCATGTATACATATCATTCAGTAATATTAGAACTATATAAGTGTGGAAACTATATTAATGCCAGAAAATGATATTTATTTATTTTTGTTGGTCCTGGTTTTTACGTGTTTGAGCAAAGGCATACGGCGAGTATATGATGACAGTTTTATTCATTTTGAGTTGCACAGTTAATTTCATTCTTTTGGCACAGAACTCACATGTGGAATTAACCACTGTTAAGTATTACACTCAACATCATTCAGTGTAACATAACGAGATTAGGTCACCATTTGATCATACGGTCCTTTACACTATTCATATCTAGGTTGACCATTCATAATGAGCTTTAAAACGTCATGCAGGCGCGCTGTTCATGAAAACGGACGATAAGGTAACCAATAATTGCAGGTAATCAAGTGAAATTGGGTAACAATTCTCTATAAGTAGGCATACTGGAGTTAAATGAAGCTTTTTAGTTCAGTACAATATCTCATACTTCCTCGTCAAAACTGCAGATTTCCAAGTTTCTGAATTTGCAGCCGAATTAATATTTTCATTATCGACCTGCGATCCTTCGACAGTTCCCCTACGTGTCTTCATCAGGTAGTGAAAGCCCATTTTGCTGCCTGCTGTTTGAACGCCAGCCAGACTCTCGATGGGATGCGCTGCGCTCCGTCCTAGCGATTGTTTCGTATAGCCGTCGAAGAATATCAAAACATCTAACATAAATTTGATGTCAGACATTAAAACACTGTCTAAGCCGTGGGCTTGAAGTGAAGATACCTCGTCATGGTACTGGTGCCGCAGTTTTGGGGACAATTTAATAAAGGGTGTACTAGAAATCAGAGTGGCAGATAATATAATTAACGAGATCAGAGCTTTGATCCATTAGATCAGAGCCTTGCTTACATCACGTGTCTCTCAGATCATCTGTTAAGACGTTTTGCGGCAAAGGTTATCGTTCCACGACATTTTCCTTACAGATCTGACTTTGGCTTAACATTTTTATTGGTGTTATAGTTCTTTGAAAATCGTTTACTCTTTGACGGCAGTGAGAATCTGTCACAAGGGCCTTTCCCTTTCACATTTTGGTTGAAGTCGAAGCGGCGAGCAGCAAAACCTGCGCTAGACATTTGACTGAGACAACTGTGCCAGTTGTCGAAATATCAAGAGAGGAAAACTACATTAACTTGGCTTCAAATCTAAGAACTTGGAAACATAAAATTGGGTTAATTTGCCAGTCAGAAGCAAACAGCAGGCACTTATCAGTTCAGCTACACGTCTCCAATCTGCAGGGGGTTGTGTAAGTCTCTTACTAAGGAAAGTGTACGCCAAAGGATAGCGGTAGTAAGGAAGTGGTTTCGGACCAACCGAGGAGTCCCATAAGGGCAGGTGTAACATTCACTGTCAGCCGCAACAAAAAGATCCATTAAATTAAATATTAACGATGGGATGAAGATTGGCAAAAGCTGTGCGTTAAATCCATGGTCAGGAGTAATAAATACAGAAGTTAAGAGCACATCTATACCTACATCTAAATTCATGTTCTGCAAACATCTGACAAGTGCATTCTGCGTCTTGTGTGGAGTAGAGCAAAAATGAAACCTGGACATGGCAGGAATCCTAAATTTTTTCAACCCTGGTTTTTAAATCATATACAGGGCGATTCTGTTTCTATCCACTTAATCTCTTACATACGTTGTCTCCATTTGACTTTTAATGGACGCAATGACTAAATTGTCTTGGTCATTTGTGAAAAGTGAAAAAATTATTGTTCATGCCTAGACTGTATCTGTCAGTCTATGGGAGGATCTGCCACTCATAATTATAAGAAAGCAATGAGTAAAATGATAATATAAAACTGGGTTTCAAATGAGAAAGTATGAAATTAAAACAACTGACAGAAAGATCAGCCAGCTAAGGTTATAGATTCAAGCTCAGAAAAAAAACACAACACCTTGAACGACTAGAGACTGAACGTTCATATTCACGGGACATGTACTTTACTATGTTCTGCGAAGATGATAGCATATCGGGTTGATGGTCAATACCGACATTGCGAAGCAACACCACCTACCGCTAAAATGTGCCTCTGCTCTCGTTGTCGCTATAAACCGTAGGGAATGCATCAGTGTGAATTCAGCAGATGTGCGGGGTGCCTCACATGCGTACCTTCAAATCAGTGAGTTTGAAAGAGGGCGAATTATTGGTATGAATGAATGTGATGCATCCGTCCAGGAAATTACTGCTCGTGAGGGACGAAGCGTTTCGGCAGTACAGTGGGTGTGTGCGGAATGGTTCACAGAAGACCATTGAACACGACGACATGGGTCAGGCCACACCACCCAACCAAGCCCCTAGAAGATCGACGCCTCATCCGAATGGGATTGCAGGACAGATCTACGTCATCCTCGGGTCTGGCGTAATTGTAGATCAGTGTTAACACGTCGTACGCTATTGACGGTGGCAATCTATCGCCGTTCGTTACCGCATGGGCCATGTTCGCGTCATTCACATCTCTGCCTACCTTTGAGGAACATGCTGGACGGCAGTGATGTATGGAACGACGTCACTTTGGACAGAAATTGCATCAGGTAGTGTTTTTGGGCGAATCAAGATTCTGTTTGTTTGAAAATGGTGGCGACATTTCGGCTCGCCGCAGACAGGGGGAGCGGTATCACAGAGAGTGCATTCACACAAGACATAAGCGCCAAGTGAAGCACATATGGTGTGGGGTGCTATTAAGTTCAACCAAAACTCACAGTTGGTGAAAGACATCCTGTGACATGTAGCCATACCATTTCTGCACAACACCCCAGATGCCACTTTTCAGCAAGACAACGCGCAAACACGTGCCTTGGTAGTGTCACAAGATGTCACACTTTGCCACTGGCCCACCAGATCACCAGATTTGTCACCAATATAAAATGTCCCGGGTATGGTGAAACGACGGATGCAGTGCTGTGAGCCTTTGGCAGTCACCACAGATGAACTTTGGAACCAAATGAATCAGAATGGACGGCTATACCATAGGACGCCATTCGCGCCTTATACGCGTCGATGCCATTGCGCATGGAACAAGTTATCAAGTCCCATGGAGGACCCTGTGTCTACTAAGACACAGGACACATGCTGAACCGAGGTGACTGAAATTCTAATCATTTCTGCAGAACATACTACTCTACCGAGCGAGGTGGCGCAGTGGTTAGCACAGTGGACTAGCATTCGGGAGGACGACGGTTGAATCCCGTCTCCGACCATCCTGATTTAGGTTTTCCGTGATTTCCCTAAACCGTTTCAGGCAAATGCCGGGATGGTTCCTTTGAAAGGGCACGGCCGATTTCCTTCCCAGCCCTTCCCTAACCCGAGTTTGCGCTACGTCTCTAATGACCTCGTTGTCGACGAGACGTTAAACACTAACCACCACCACCAGAACATACTAATGCACATGTCCAGTAAATATGAACGTCTTATCTCTAGTCGTTGAAGGTGTTCTGCTTCATCTGAACATAAATGTATACTGAGCTTATTTGTCAGTGGAAGGACAGTGTAGTCAGACTTGCGTCAGGACTACAACAATATTTAAATCCATACTCTATAAACCACTGTGAAGTCCACGTCGGGAGGTACTTACAACTCTACGTCTCATTCAGGTACGGAGCACGGGAACAATGATTGCTTAAACGGCTCTGAGCACGTTCTAACTAGTCTAACTTGTCCTCGTGACTCTTAACGGACCCCCACTTAGGCGGTAGTATACATTCCTAGATTCATCACTTAAAGATGGCACTTGAAACTTTGTAAATAGGTTTCCGTGGTACAGTTTGCGTGTATCTTCAAATTCGTTCTCTGCAGCATCTCAGTGATACTCTCCCATGGGTCAAACAGACTTGAGACCATTCGTTCTGCTCGTCTCACATGGGCTGATTGCACCGAGTCTGCCAACAGCACTCAGCAGACCCAGACGGTGATCCATCCAAGTGCTAGCCAAGCCCAACTTTGGCGATCTGACGGGATCCGGTGTTACCAATGAACAGAAAGCTCCCAACCTACGACTGAGCTACGACTGACCCTATGCGATCGTTAATTTTTATATTCCTATAAATTATTGCACCCGTATATTTGTATGAGTTGACTGATTCAATCTGTATGTGTGCAAACAAATAGTCCATGGGGAAAAGAGAAGTGAAACGATTAGCACCATTACAATTTGGTGCTACAGCAGACTGTTGCACCAAGGACCCGGTCGCAGTGGTAACAGCGTTTCGTGTCAGATAACCGAATTTCAAGCGCTGTCGGGCTGGGCTAGCACTTGGATGGGTGACCATCCGTTCTGTCGAACGCTGTTGGCACGCGGGGTGCACTCAGACCTTGTGGGTCAAACTGAGGAGCTACTTGACTGAGAAGTAGCGGCTCCGGTCTCTTAAACTGACGTACGGCCGGGAGAGCGATGTGCTGACCACATACCCCTCCATATCCGCATCCAGTGACGCCTAAGAACTGACGATGACGCGGCGACCGGTCGGTGCCGTTGGGCCTTCATGGCCTGCTTGGGCGGAGTTTAGTTTCTTTACGGGACTGTTGACCAGATGGACTGATCGGGTAAGCAATGAAGGAAATCTGAAGTGAATCAACGACAAAACATTTCTAAGGAAGGACATAGCGAATAACAGGGTACGTATTGCGACTTAATCGTTGCTGGAAACTACAGTCGTTGAGATGACGGAAACAAAGAGTCTTAAGGGTACATATGAATAGGTGTCAGGCAGCTTAAATAGGCCACCAAATATTTTCGCGAAGTTACAGCACACAATGTTGTGAATTTTCAGAAGCCTACATTTAATTTTTAACTATTGTATCTGCCCAGTAAAAAACTGCCTTTCTTATTATGGAAGTCTACCACGCCTTGTAAAACTTTAAGGGCAAGGTCAAATAAATTTTGAACGGGTTTCACCCCGAATTTTATATTTGTTTTCAAATGCAAAACCTTGGATAACGCAATCTGACTTGTAACAATTGGATAATGAAATGGTACAACCTTTCCAAGTGCAAGGGGATTCTTCTTGTAGAGGATTTCTAACTAGCACCGACTGAGTATTACGTATGCTTATTGCCTAAACAAAGACACAACCCGTAATGAACCTTGCCCTATAGATATTACTCGTGGAAAGGAAATGTGCTTGCTATCTGTTATAGATAGTGCTTCAACATTAATAAACAATGTACTGTTATACTGCCACCCCAGGCTGCATCTCAGGATCTGCGTCACAGCATCCTTATCTGATTGCTAAAAGTCTTGAAAACTCTAATGGGTGTGCAGATTGCAAAGCAAACAGATGCTTTGGTTTGAAAGTAATTGATAGGTATGAAAAAAACCTACGTGGCTACGTGAAAGAACAAATGAATATTCTCTATTGCAATAAATACGCCTAAGGAAAATCTGACAAAATGAATGTTATAATCAAGATACAAAGAAGTGACTGACATTGGCTGCTAGTGGGTATTGATTTGAATTACTGGGAAAAGCTGTTTTTTTTGTGGTTTTAGGGCGCACAACTGCAATGGTCATTAGCGCCCTATGGGAAAAGCTCTAAATTTGTGCCGTGGCGGGACTCAACCTGAGTCTCCTGCTTGTCAGGCGGGTGCACCGACCACTGCACCATCCAGGCAGAGTGTCATCGCAACTGCACAGTTTATCCTAGCATGTCTCTCGTCAGTCCCAGATTCTCAACTTATCCACACACCACTGATGTAGTGCCCCTTACCTGTTATCCTGATTACTCGCAGCATTTGGCGATTCCCTCAGCAGTCCGAGCTCGGTGTGCATCTGCACTGAAGTGATCAACTGGTCGGCCTCACCTTTGTTATATATGTTGTGTCTGTTCTTTCGAGCAAATCTGAAAGAACAACCACCACATACATAGAATGTTGTAATGTTTGAAAGGTAGTACAGAAGTGGTAGTCCTACAAGGACAGTATAGATCACCAACGCAGCTGAACGCACAAGTTCACAAATCACTTAATCACCCTGTAATATCTATAACGTCAGCTACAACATGTTTCCAAAGCCTTTTATTGGAGAGAGATGCTGTACGTTCGTACTACTCATGGATGGAAGATCCGTAACTGGATATCGCCACCCACGAATGCGGGTCGATTACAATAACTCGAAAAGGTACAATAAAATCCCGTCGCAAACTGAAGCAAATGTCTGATCGAGCATCACTAGTGCTGAATTTGGCGGCCTGGCTTCTCATTGGCTGAGATGTATAAGATCTGATTTGCCACGTGGCACAGAGATCTTGGCCACTTGCCTATTGAATCATACGGCACGCTACAACTTCCCAAACAAGTGACTCGCACATGTCACGCTTGCGTGGGATGTTATGAATTATGAAGCAATTCGGAGGACATGGCACCGACATGTTTGAAGCGTGCTTACAGAGTTTTTTTTTGTGTAACATTTGAAAGAGTATTCGAAGTGGACTGCAGTGATATTCCGTGTGTGGAACTAGATCAAACAGTAACAATGGAATACTCTCAAATGCCGCTCTCCCGCCACTGGGGCTTTCTTAGCAGCCTCATTCTGTAGAAGGAAAATGTTGCTGATATGCTGAAATAAAGTAGATGGTTGACAAGCGACAAGAATGGAAAACCACACACAACCAGCAAACCAGTTTTAAGGCTGATGACTGTTAAAACAATTGAAACCTATTAATACTAGCGATGCGGCTGTTTCTTGTTGTGAAGGATGTCTGTCATCTAATCTCTTACGGTAAATCCTCAACAGCTTTTTATTCAAAACACTACCACAAAGGATTAAAAATTGTTTCACGCTCTAGTGTCCATTCATGTCGTATTGGAGCCCACATGAAAAGAGCAGTAGGAAAATAGACATACAAAGCACGTTCATTTTGTGTTGGTACTTTGCCGATGTTTGCATTCAGCTGTCAGAGTAGAGTAACCCGCTGTCATCCCCAGAAATCCTCAGTGAGAAGGCAGCCGCAACGCTACACCCTACACAAACTCTCACCATTATACGTTGTACAGATTAAATCGTTAACCACCTTTTCTCTTTCGACTACCTGCACTGATAAAGTACGGCAAGGAGCTCCAGTTACACTCCAGTGGATACTCAGCATCTGAGTAACTACAATGAACTGGACTATGTATTGTTTGTGAGCCGTTTTAAGTTTACGCAGCAAAGCGAACTGGACGCCTGGCAGGGAGGTAGCAACTCAGTGTTTAGTTTCGAAAAAGGGGAGGGAAGTGGAGGTACCAGCAGAATACACCTCGGTACTCCTACACATGGAACACGGTAATACAATGCCAATATCCTGCGTAGCACTACGATTTACCACTGACGAGCACATTTGTTCGACAACAGTCTTCGCACACTTCCACAGTTGACAATATTTATCTGCTGTGTAATGAGTCTGAAGAAACCACTTGATCCTTCAATTCTGGTGATTCATTTCTTTTTCGTAAAAATGGAATGCAGTATGTCATTTTTAAACCTACGCCATGACGCTCGTACACAACACACCTGGTTTACTTTGGAACATTTTGAAATTAAATCCCAAGGAAACTTTTTCAGAATTTCTTTTCTAGCCATGGCGTTCAGTTCTCTGCCACTAAAGCCGTGAAGTTTTCGTAAATTTTGTGTTTTCTTGTATTATATAGCAAAAATATCCGCCTAAAAACACATTTATTCATATCGTCAACGACACATTTATTGTGTGCACTCTGCTCGACATCTGGTACCTCCTGCTATAATTTCCGCACTATTTATTTACTCATCTCAAAGATTCTGCTTGTACGTCACATTTTCCTTCCGCACTAACGTTCATTTCTCCTTATAATTCTCAGTGAATATGACGGTGTTGACAGCAGGCAATCGCAGCCGCTGTAAATCCACACCCTCTTATTTACTTTGTATTTGTTTTGATAATGACAGTTCACTTAACTTTTGTGGCAAACGAATGAGTGAAAGGGGTGGCATTTACATCTGATGCGTAGGTGTCTATTGAATTTTTCTGTGTATCTAAAACGACCTACGCACCACTTCATTCCCAGATCACGTAAGAAACAGATTGACCGTCCTTACGATGGAACAGGCAACCGTAAAAATAGTTTTCCCGTCGGTCAACAGATGTCGCAGGCGACGCTACAATGCTAAATGATCTGTCCATGTCGCAGAATTGGCAACGCTGTATCTTCAGTGACGTGAATAACGCTGATTTGTGTTCAGCTAGAGCGTTGCGTGCGAAATGCTTTCGTCACATAGCTGACTGTAGACTATGATTGGCTATGGTTTTTCCCGAGTTTTCAATCGAAGAATGTAGATTAGCTCCTGGAATTCTACAAACCAAGTTTATTTCTACTATAGTGCTGGAAATCGTAAGTAAAACGAAAGATACATCATTTTACGGAACTTGTGCTACAAAAGTTGCTTCTAACCTAAAAAAACCCAACAAAATGTAATATATCAACTTATTATATCTAGCAGATAATACGCTTATTGTATATATAAAAAGAAACATGTATTTCAGGCCACTGATGATGCTTCCCAAATAAATGAAGCGAAACGCGTATGGCAACAAACAAACTGCCTTCATTTAGTTGCATAGACGGCACATACCTCCACGAATTGAAGATATATGTTGGCCATGTCAAAAGTGTCAATAAATCGACGAGCCGAGCGGAGAGGCTGCTTGGTTTGAGGCGCCATGTACCGGATTGTGCGGCCTGTCCCGCAACAGGTTCGAGTCCTGCCTCGGGCATGAGTGTGTGTGTTGTTCTTAGGGTAAGTTAGTTTAAGTAGTGCGCAACTCTTAGGGCCGATGACCTCAGTAGTTTGGTCCCTTAGGAATTCATAGACATTTGAACACGAAACCACAAACCTGTACAGCATATAATTATTTAGACTTTCGATTCGACGAATCATTAAATTTGATGTATATGTCCTCATCAGTTCTACTGAAAATTTGCGTATAGATTTTGTTTACGTCGTTCAGAAATGAATAATATATACGCGCTGTTTCCACAGTCAGTCGTAGCACTGTATTGATGTCCGAAGCAAGAGGATCACGCCCTGTTTGCAGTTCATGAAATATACATATAGATGGTGCGATCAATTTCGCTCCTTCCGTCGCCTCCGTCACCAGTCATGCTACTCGTGGTCGCGTGGTAAGCCGCCTCTATGTGTCGTCAGTGGCATCGAATTGTAATCCGCCTTGGATCGTTTATACTGTCTCTGATCAAGAGGGACAGCAACTGGTTAGTTTGTATGTTGACCTCGGTAGCAGAGTCATCGATCGAGGGAGTCCCCCGTTGATGTGAAGTCGATATTGAGCGGCACGACCTTTTGGCACCGAGGGTGCCTACTCTTGTCAGCCGTGGGCACCGTTTGACATCCTCTCCTGCGGATACGGGCTCGGCCGTAGGCCTCGGTTCGGCAAGTAGTCATGACCCATCGGTCCGCCGCCTTCTTCCGGCAGTGGGAAGCAGTGGGGTTGGGCAAGCGGCCCTTTCTTGCAGGTCTGCTTTTGTCACCAGTGGACAGACCCCGCCTGCTATTAAGGGATCTGGGAGTTCTGTCGTTAGCTGCAGACGCCGTGCTCTTAATCGCAGAACCTCCGGCAGATGCTGCCGGCTCACGGAGCTCATTTGAAACTTCGCTGACAAACATCTCATTATAACGTCATATAAGCATTACAGTATTTACAAAGGAAATTTCCGCTACTGCCTTAAAACTAATACAAGAGAAGTTCCCCCAAAAGTTGCTTTACAAGTTGGTCCTTCTTAATAAAATGAAACTAAGGAAATAAGAGAACTTATATGTATGAATTACCACGCATCAAAAAATACTTCGACATGAAATTTAATTCTCATAAGGTTACTTGCATGAACAAACTGTTACCTAGGTCTTTTAACGTTACTGGAGTGAGACTCAAAATTTAGACACTAAAACGAATCCTTGCATAGTTTAGATAAAACATATTATTTATAATGAGAAGCTGTTCAGGATATGCCATGCACAAGATTTGGTAAGGAAATGGAGCACATTCTGTGTCGCTGCTACATACAAACACAGAGCGTTATTTGCCACTAATTACATTTCCATACACAACGATCTACAAAGTTAGAACAAGCCGAGCGGTTCTAGGCGCTTCAGTCTGGAGCCGCGTGACCGCTACGGTCGCAGGTTCGAATCCTGCCTCGGGCATGGATGTATGTGTTGTCTTTAGGCTAGTTAGGTTTAGGTAGTTCTAAGTTCTATGGGACTGAAGACCTCAGATGTTAGGTCCTATATTGCTCATAGCCATTTGAACCATTTTGAAGTTAGAACAATTTGGTACAAACAGATGTAACCACTATGATACCCACATATAAACAAAGGGGACAACCTTTATTTTGATATTTAATACCAATGCTACCATGGTTTGTTTGATTGTTCATCTGCGGTGTACACGTCTGCTGGTATATGGAAGACAGCTGAAACATCCTCACAAAAATTATGGTTATTCAGACACCAAAAAAATTCATACATTTCATACATGGAGTAATAGTGAGATTATGTACTCCATTGACATTAAGCAAATTACAGAAAAAAATAGAAATGTGAAGCACTTTACGTTATAAATAAATATATGAAAGACGGAAAAAATACATATTTATAACCGAAGAGCACTATTATATACAAAAACCAAATTATTCGTCAATTACCACATTCTCTCCAACACTTGTTGTTTTCTTCACTCAATAAATGGTTTGATATTTGAAATGTGATGAACGCCTTTCGACTTTCGTGTCCGGATTGTCTTCACTTCCAGTGTATTTCCACGAGGGGTGCGTTTCACGCGATATGAACCACTGTACAGATTGAAAAATTGTTTGCACAGGGTAAATCGCCTGTTGATCATTTTATGGTTCCGGATCCGAACCTTTTGCACAATATGAATCCGAATCTTTCTAATGTTCTTTTTCTAAGCTTTGGTTCTTGTCTCGGCTGCACGTTTAATGTTTTACACTGCAAAGTGCACCCCTCAACCTCGGTTCAACAGTACAAAAGCAGGAGGGCACATGGTCGCCCTTCGGCAACTCATCCAGTATGTCCTGAATTTAGTTTATCTGTGTGTCCCGTGATCGGTGATCATCGTTGCAGTATATGCCACAAAGTTTCATAATTATCTTTATCCAGCGTTCGCTAGGACTAGATGAAGCATGGTATAGTGATATATACACGGGTTTAATTTTTCTCCTGGACTTTATACGCTCCCAGAACTTCGACCTAAATTGTGGTCCGTTATCAGAAATAACTTTCTTCACTGAACCCATCTCTCGCCGGATATGATTGGAGAATGCAGTTGCAACTGCTTTCCCCGTGGCTTTGCGTAGTGCCGTCAAGCACACAAGTTTCGATGTGAGCTTCACTGCGACCAAGACATACTTAAAACCTGTCCTAGAGCGTAGTAGAGGACCGAAACTGTCCACTGCAGCTAGATCTTGGAGTTTACTCGGAATAATTGGATGGAGTGCTGCAGTATACTACTCCTTCGGTGGTTTCGCTTGGTGATAGCTCCTGCATACTCTAATTACTTTCCAAATACAACGTAGCATATCGTTCAAGCAGCAGGTTTCCAGCAACTTTAGGAATCATTTACGTGCACCAAAGTGCCCGTTGCCTAAATGCGCGGACCAAACCAGTTTATTCACGAGTTTCTCTGGGATTACTAGCAGCTATCTGAAGTCGTTTGGGCCTCGTCGTTTAAACAATATCCCGTTCCGAACTAAATAATGCAGACGAATAGCCGCATCTTCTTTGTTGTGCCATTTCTCCTTTACGGTTTTCAGCACATTGTCCTTATCCTGCTCCTGTCCGATGTTACTCAAAGATGTGGACACATCGTTTTAGAAAGGAATATTCTTCAAGTATAAAACACTGAAGTTGTTTTCCTCAAGCTCGTCCTCTTCTATATGGTCTAAACCTATCGGCATGCGCGACAGTGCGTCTGTGACACCGTTTTTCTCTCCAGAAATACACCGGTACTTGATAGTAAAGTAAAATACTTGGAGAATCAAAGCCCATCGGACAATCTCCTGTACGCCTGCCTTGCGCTCATTAAAACTTGCAGAGCGCAAAGATCCGTGAGCACTCTACATGCCCAGACGATTGCAAGAGCCTCGACTTCCGTGACAGACTAGTTTTTTCCGAGCGCGATAGCACTCTGTTGCCAAAGGAAATTGTCATCCAAGAAGACGGGTCATCCTCACCATCCATTTGAAAGATAACTGCACGTAAGCCGGTAAAGAATTGTCCGTCATGAGACAAAATTGCTTCGCCAGATCAGGATATGACAGAAGGGGTGAATTTGTAAGTACATCCTTTATCTTGTTAAATTCCTCTTGGGCCTCATGGTCCCAATCCCAAACGGTGTTTTTGCCCGTCAAGGAGCAAAGACGATGGCAGCCTATGCACTCGTGTTCACAAACCACTTACAAAAGTCTCAGTGGCCTAAATATGCTCTCAACTGATTCTTATTTGTCGGCGCTGCGCGCACCGTTACCGCTGCAATTTTCTCAGGGTCCGGTCTCATTCCATCTGACCATACAATATACCCTAGGAACTTTATTTGTTTCTGTCCAAATTGAGACTTTTCTAAGTTCACAATAACACCTACATTTTCGAAAACCTAAAATAGTATACGGAACACTTCATTATGTTCTCCCCACGAATTTTCTGCGATTAGAATGTCATCGACATAAAGCGTTACCTGTTCTCGTAAATCGTCCGGGAAAATGCTGTTTAGCCTTTTAATAAATGCAGTGGCTGAAGATACGCTCAACCCGAACGGAAGGCGCCGGAACCTGTAGCAACTACTGTAACAGAGAAAGGTCGTGTACTGTCTATAACAAAGATACACAATGATCTCCCAGAAGCCGACACGAGATCGATCGATGACAAAATTTTTTATCATGGAAACGCTGTAAAAATTCGTTCAGGCTCTGAGGCCTATCCGCTCTCGTATGACAGCAGTATTTATTAGTCTGGAATCAAAACAAAGCGAACATCGCCATTACGTTTTGATACGAGCGGAGAATTGTTGGAGCTAATGCCATTCTACATTACACCATAGCCAGCATTTTCTTTAGTTCACATCCAATCTGCTCCTTATGTGCTAAGAGAATCGGACGAGGGCGAAAATGAACTTTTGTTGGCAAATCCTGTAATTGCACCTGTTGCACCGGAGAAAACCCGCTCGCGTTTTCCCAAGATTCGAAACTATTCCGTTCGGGCATCGACTGTGATACACTCATCGGCAACATTCGAACTACAATCACCAACAAGGATAGCATTTCTTTTGTGTTCGTTATTGAAGCAACTCGACCCTTTAATGCAAAAAACTAGGACCTCTTGATCCGGTCGAGTGGCTCTGAGGACTATGGGACTTAACATCTATGGTCATCAGTCCCCTAGAATTTAGAACTACTTAAACCTAACTAACCTAAGGACATCACACTACACCCAGCCATCACGTGACAGAGAAAATCTCTGACCCCGCCGGGAATCGAACCCGGGAACCCGGGCGTGGGAGGCGAGCACGCAACCGCAAGGTCGAGAATCGGATTGAACACGAAAACTCAGGCAGCTGACTTCAGATTCACGATGCAATACGCATTCATTAAATACAGTATCCACAAATTTATCATTAACCTGGATTATCATTGTTCCTCCACCCACGTCAATCATTGAGTGGTGGATATATATCCACTAAGTACTTTCGTGTATGGATCTGGGACGTCGTATGCCAAACAGGAACGAAAGCTGAACGCGTTTCACCTGCGGTGCTTACAGAGCATCTCTGGGAATATGATGGAAGGATCATGTGACAAATGATATGGTTCTGAAAACTGCAAAGCAACAGAGTGTCACTGCCACGCTCAAGCATCGTCGCCTGCGATGGTTAGGACACCTGCATGATATGGACCACTCCTGTCTGCCAAGGCGTACATTACTCATTGAAATAGCAGGGGCAAAAAGACCTTGTGCAAGACCTTCACTAAGCTTTAGGAAACAGACTTTAACCACTATATATGAGCGGCATCCCGGAGACATTTTCGCTGTTGGCTCAGAAGTCCGATGCGAGAGCAGACTTGGCACCCACAAGCGAGGCAAATAAAATTCACTCCAGCAGGAGGGTTAGTTATAAATTCATGCCTGCTCGATCGTTTTGCAGCTAGTTGTTAAGCCATATGTATGTGTATGTGTATTGAACCGGGGATCTAGAAACGAAGGAGAGGCATCGCCCTCAGTGGTTCACAACCCTACAACAGACCACAGCAGTCCACCCTGCCACTCCACACCGAACCTAGGGTGATTGTGCTGTTCTGCCTCCGGACGAGTGTAACCCCAAATATTTGGGTGGTAGAGTCATTATGGTGTACGCGTTCGTGGAGAGTTTTTGGGCAGCAATCGCCAACATAGTGTAACTGAGGCGGAATGAGGGAACCAGCACACATTCACCGAGGCAGAAGGAAAACCGCCTTAAAAACCATGCACAGACTGGCCAGAACACTGGACATCAACACTAATCCGCCGGGCGGATTTGTGTTGGGGACCGGCACGCCTTCCCGCTTGGGAAGCAGCGCGTTAGACCGCCGGCTGGCCGGGCGGGCTGTTAAGCCATACTTGGTCGCGCAGCTTGCTTCCATTGGCAGTCAGTTTCCTTCATTTGCTACGATCGGCAGCGAGTTCCTCCCACTTATCACTGTCAATATTAAATACGCACATATCACGCTTGACGCAATCCCTAAAGCGTAGCGAAGGTGTTTCACGAGGTCTCTTTGCCCCTGCTATGGCACAGAGTAATGTGCGCCGGGGCAGACGGGAGTGGTCCATATGATGCAGACGTCCTAACCATCGCAGGCGACGTTACTTGGGTTTGGCAGTGATACTCAGTTCCTTTGCAGTTTTCAGAACCATAGCTTTTGTCACATGATCCTTCCATCATACTCCCAGAGATGCTCCGTAAGCACCGCAGGTGAAAGGCGTTCAGCTTTCGTTCCTGATACGGTTACGACGTCCAAGTCTCAGCTCCATATAGGAGAGTACTCAGCACACACGATTGATACACAAGTACACTCCTGGAAATGGAAAAAAGAACAAATTGACACCGGTGTGTCAGACCCACCATACTTGCTCCGGACACTGCGAGAGGGCTGTACAAGCAATGATCACACGCACGGCACAGCGGACACACCAGGAACCGCGGTGTTGGCCGTCAAATGGCGCTAGCTGCGCAGCATTTGTGCACCGCCGCCGTCAGTGTCAGCCAGTTTGCCGTGGCATACGGAGCTCCATCGCAGTCTTTAACACTGGTAGCATGCCGCGACAGCGTGGACGTGAACCGTATGTGCAGTTGACGCACTTTGAGCGAGAGCGTATAGTGGGCATGCGGGAGGCCGGGTGGACGTACCGCCGAATTGCTCAACACGTGGGGCGTGAGGTCTCCACTGTACATCGATGCTGTCGCTAGTGGTCGGCGGAAGGTGCACGTGCCCGTCGACCTGGGACCGAACCGCAACGACGCACGGATGCACGCCAAGACCGTAAGATCCTATGCAGTGCCGTAGGGGACCGCACCGCCACTTCCCAGCAAATTAGGGACACTGTTGCTCCTGGGGTATCGGCGAGGACCATTCGCAACCGTCTCCATCAAGCTGGGCTACGGTCCCGCACACCGTTAGGCCGTCTTCCGCTCACGCCCCAACATCGTGCAGCCCGCCTCCAGTGGTGTCGCGACAGGCGTGAATGGAGGGACGAATGGAGACGTGTCGCCTTCAGCGATGAGAGTCGCTTCTGCCTTGGTGCCAATGATGGTCGTATGCGTGTTTGGCGCCGTGCAGGTGAGCGCCACAATCAGGACTGCATACGACCGAGGCACACAGGGCCAACACCCGGCATCATGGTGTGGGGAGCGATCTCCTACACTGGCCGTACACCTCTGGTGATCGTCGAGGGGACACTGAATAGTGCACGGTACATCCAAACCGTCATCGAACCCATCGTTCTACCATTCCTAGACCGGCAAGGGAACTTGCTGTTCCAACAGGACAATGCACGTCCGCATGTATCCCGTGCCACCCAACGTGCTCTAGAAGGTGTAAGTCAACTTCCCTGGCCAGCAAGATCTCCGGATCTGTCCCCCATTGAGCATGTTTGGGACTGGATGAAGCGTCGTCTCACGCGGTCTGCACGTCCAGCACGAACGCTGGTCCAACTGAGTCGCCAGGTGGAAATGGCATGGCAAGCCGTTCCACAGGACTACATCCAGCATCACTACGATCGTCTCCATGGGAGAATAGCAGCCTGCATTGCTGCGAAAGGTGGATATACACTGTACCAGTGCCGACATTGTTCATGCTCTGTTGCCTGTGTCTATGTGCCTGTGGTTCTGTCAGTGTGATCATGTGATGTATCTGACCCCAGGAATGTGTCAATAAAGTTTCCCATTCCTGGGACAATGAATTCACGGTGTTATTATTTCAATTTCCAGTAGTGTTTTTGTCTACAATGTAAGATGTTTGTTGTCCCATGCTCGTGTGCGAAACTTTCCGAAAGTGCTGGCAGCCTTTCCTATTCCTACATTTATCATCCAGGGAGAGATCTTCTGTCGTTATTGAACCAAGATATCAAAATTTATCGACTACCTTCTACTAGGAGCCATTCAGTTTGATGGCGGGCGGATCTATGTATCCTTGTGTCATGACAACCATCTTCTTTACGTTTATAGAGAAGAACTTTCATGCAGTTGAGAATTTGTCCACAAGCTCTTGCAGATCGTCTTGAGTATACGCTACGAATTCAGCATCATCAGCAAATAAAAGGCTATTTACAAGCAAGTCTTCTCGGAAGCGCTTGGATCAGAATAGAGAAATGTTGTAGAGCTTCCCATCAGCTTTGGTATACGGATGAATGCCTAGATTAGTTTAACCAAAAGCTACTTTGAGGTGTGATGAGAAAAAAATATCGAACAAAGTGGGAACCAATATGCAGCCTTGACAAATCCCTCTTGTCACAGCAAACGGGTCAGATGTGACTCTGTCGAAGACCGCAGCACCTTCCATATACTCGTGAAAAGCCTTGTAATCTTTAAGAGCTTTGGAGGATACCCGATCTTCAAAAGCACTGCGTACAGCCCATCTCTGTTGACTGCGTCGAAAGCTTTGTTTAGGTCGATAAAGGCAATGAACAGAGGGGTTTTCTGTTCGAAGCAATTGTCCTGAATTTGCTGGAGTGTGAAGATCACGTTAACTGTAAATCGTTGGGGACGAAACCCACATTGGTCCTCAGGGTATATGCGCTCGGCAAGCTTCTGAAGTCTGCCCACATCGAGCGGTTCTAGGCGCTTCAGTCCGGAACCGCGCTGCTGCTAAGGTCGCAGGTTCGAATCCTGCCTTGGGCATGGTTGTGTGTGATGTTCTTAGGTTACTTAGGTTTAAGTAGTTCTAAGTCTAGGGGACTGGTGACCTCAGATGTCAAGTCCCAAAGTGCTTAGAGCCATTTGAACCATTTATGCCCACACCACGCGGGCAAAAAGTTTTCCAGGTATACTCAGAAGTGTGATTCCACGGTGACATTTGCCATCGCCGTGATCACCTTTATCTTCGTATAAAGTAACAATATTGACATGTCTTGCGGCAGAGTACCCTCAGCCCAAAGTTTCATTAACATGTTGAAAAGCAGCGGAAAAACTGGCTTAAGTTTTACAATTTCTGTGGAAATGTTGTCTTTGCCAGGGCATATTTGAGCTGTGAAATTGCTCTTTGTAGCTCCTCCATAGTAAGCGTGGCATCCAAGTCATGGTAAGGTGTCATCTGAGCAATTTCATCCATTGGGTTTGGGCTAATGTTGAAGGGATGTGAGTAGAGGCTGGAGTAATGTTCTACCCAACAGTGCAATTGACAACTTTCCATTTATTTCCTTAAGTGGTTCGCTCTTCTTTCGATTAGTTCCCGTTTGATGCCGAGTACACACCACGAATGTCGTCAGCAGGGAAACACTCCAGTATTCCAGTGCAAAGCTGCTCCCAATAGGAATTGATACAGTTGTGGACAGTGCGTTGAACAGCTGCCTTTGCTTTGCTTAGCACCCTGCGTGTAGAACTGCTTGCGTTTTTATGCCAGACGTCATTGGCCTCAAGTTTAGCCTCAAGGAGAGGTTTCAGGACATCAACATTCTTTATGAACCAATCCTGGGATTTCTGGGATTTTGCTTCCAGTTTAGCGCATACATTTCCAGCCGTAAAGGTAAGAAGCGATTTCATCTTCCACCAGTCTTCAGAAACAGGAGCGGCTGGGTACCAGCGATCCACCTCTTTTCGTATATCGTCACTAAATACTTCTACTGCAGGAGTGTTTCTTGTTTGGCAAAGATTGATTTTTGTTGTGCAAGGTGTTCTGGGAGAGTGAAACTTTGTATTCACGAAGCCCACTTTTGTCTCTACTAGTGTATGATCCGCGTAAGAGTCTGCACTAAGGAAAGAAAGTGAATGAAGAAAGTAACGCAGATCTTTCGTTTTAGTTTGAATAAGATCAAATTGGAGCCAATGTTCTGAGCAGCCGTGCATTCAGGAAACGTTGTGGTTCAGTTTGCCTTTATAGCATGTTTGGTGACACACAACTCATACTTTGCACAGAATGCAAGCAACTGGAGACCATTTTCATTCATCTTTCCCACTCTCTGTTTGCGTAGGCAGTCGGGACTAGTGACAAAATTGCTTCCAATATGGGCGTCGAAATCACCAAGAATGCATAGACGGTTCCCGGAGTGCACTCCTTGTACCACATTACTAAGTTGTTCGTAAAATTGTTCCTTGGCATCTGCAGCTGAGGTAATTGGTGATGCGTATACAGATATCAGCGTCAGTGGTCCACTATTTGTTGTGAAACGCAGAGTCATAATGTGTTCTGAGATCCCAGTCGGGTTTTCGGTACTACACAGCAAGTCATTGCGGACAGCAAAATCGATTCCGTACTGTCTGGGGCTCGCAACATATTTTCCCTTTCAGAAACGAGCGTAGTTTTTTCCCTTATTGAGCCTTATTTTGGTAGCCTGGTGTAATGCAGTGCTGTTATAGCGATACTGAGTCTGCCCAGCTCTACGGTGATAGCAGCCGTTTTGCGTAGCTCTCGTGAGCTTCCACAGGTGTCCGGGAAGCCTTGCAGCACCGTGCGAAGGTTCCACGTACCAATGCGTAATGAAATACCTTTACTTTTTATTTTATTTCTACATTTTTATTTTTGTAGCAGCGGGTGTCGATATACTGGTGACGTTTTCTAGCAGTTCTAGTGTTTCATACACCCAATGGAACAATCGGCACCAGGACGGACAGCTTGAAGCGGGCGGTGACCGGCCAGTGGACTTACTATGGTCCCTCCCACTGTCAATACCGACCCCTGACGCCCGCTCCTTCGACCATTAGAGCGAGATTATGACCCGTGACTGCCACTGGGCGTGTTGTTTTCACATGGATGAATTCTCCTCTCCGTGGATGCTACCGCCCCTGAGAGGCAGATTTCAGGTGACGGCGAGTTTGCCCACTACTCGTGCCAACCTCTCGGCCTAACTCACTGGTTCCACAGTAGTGAAAATACGCGACGTGCAGAATCAGGTTGGCTGCAGGCAATTGCCGCTCATTTTGGTTGGACCGTACTTGCGCCTAACGGAAGTGCCGATCCCAGGTTTCAATTTGGAGTTGTCCCTCTCCTATACAGATGGCATACCAATGCTAACGGAGTCCGTATCTCCGAAGACAAGAGATGGGAAACAGGACAGGATGAGAGGAAAAGAAGGGCGTGGTGAGACACCCTTTGTCTGGCTCATCTGCAGAGGCCCGTGCTGCTTGGGAGGCCCTGCAGGTAGCTACGCTGCCGCTGGAATGGTTCTCTGCTTCCCTGGAGCACGCAAACCCACTCGCCCGCTCGGACAGTGCTACTCTAAGGCGGTGTCTCCTGAGAGGGAGACAATATAAAAATTAAATTCAAACTCTTTCGCCTGACATGCGAAAGTTAGTCTAGTCTGCCTGCGTATTTCAATGCTTTTTACGTATACCGCTCCCTTTACTTTTGTTCCTCTCAAAATAAAAATAGGCCAACCACAGTCTTCTGTACATATCCGAAATGCCGCCTCGCTGGTAACTGAGAAGGGGCTGCCGTTGTCGATAGCTCAATCAAGTCGCACTTCCCTAATCGCAATTGTAGCTACCGGGCTGATTTCCGTAACCTTCGCGCTGGAGACTTCCTGCAAAAGCTCCTCCCTAATGTCATCGTTTCGTATACCCTTTCGGCCTTGCCGTGGTCGGCTCCACAGCTTTGTCCTTCGCATTTCCTAATCGTCATTGCTGATTGTGACCGCTTGTGCATGTCTGGTTGCTTCTGTGGTTTCCTGGGCAGATATCGACTACTGGAGACGCATCTGGTACACCGTTGTTGGTACGCCTTTCACCACGACATCGGTAACGGTTCTTGTCCCTACTACGTTCATTCCGTTTTACGTGATTTCATTTTTGCCGTAATTTTCTCACTTTCCGTAATGCTGTCTGTTACTGTAATTTTATTATTTAAAGTAATTTTGCTGATTACCGTAACGATACCTATGTTCCCTGTTCTTATTACGCCAGTTCTGATATGCCAAAAGTATTTTATTCTCATATTCGTCTCGCCTCCGCGTGTGGACCCGTCTCCTGTTTCCGCTGCGGCAGCGACTACCAGCGCGACGCTAATACACTCCTGGAAATTGAAATAAGAAAACCGTGAATTCATTGTCCCAGGAATGGGAAACTTTATTGACACATTCCTGGGGTCAGATACATCACTTGATCACACTGACAGAACCACAGGCACATAGACACAGGCAACAGAGCATGCACAATGTCGGCACTAGTACAGTGTATATCCACCTTTCGCAGCAATGCAGGCTGCTATTCTCCCATGGCCGGCCGCGGTGGTCTCGCGGTTCTAGGCGCTCAGTCCGGAACCGCGCGACTGCTACGGTCGCAGGTTCGAATCCTGCCTCGGGCATGGATGTGTGTGATGTCCTTAGGTTAGTTAGGTTTAATTAGTTCTACGTTCTAGGCGACTGATGACCACAGATGTTTAGTCGCATAGTGCTCAGAGCCATTTTTTTTATTCTCCCATGGAGACGATCGTAGAGATGCTGGATGTAGTCCTATGGAACGGCTTGCCATGCCATTTCCACCTGGCGCCTCAGTTGGACCAGCGCTCGTGCTGGACGTGCAGACCGCGTGAGACGACGCTTCATCCAGTCCCAAACATGCTCAATGGGGGACAGATCCGGAGATCTTGCTGGCCAGGGTAGTTGACTTACACCTTCTAGAGCACGTTGGGTGGCACGGGATACATGCGGACGTGCATTGTCCTGTTGGAACAGCAAGTTCCCTTGCCGGTCTAGGAATGGTAGAACGATGGGTTCGATGACGGTTTGGATGTGCCGTGCACTATTCAGTGCCCCTTCGACGATCACCAGAGGTGTACGGCCAGTGTAGGAGATCGCTCCCCACACCATGATGCCGGGTGTTGGCCCTGTGTGCCTCGGTCGTATGCAGTCCTGATTGTGGCGCTCACCTGCACGGCGCCAAACACGCATACGACCATCATTGGCACCAAGGCAGAAGCGACTCTCATCGCTGAAGGCGACACGTCTCCATTCGTCCCTCCATTCACGCCTGTCGCGACACCACTGGAGGCGGGCTGCACGATGTTGGGGCGTGAGCGGAAGACGGCCTAACGGTGTGCGGGACCGTAGCCCAGCTTCATGGAGACGGTTGCGAATGGTCCTCGCCGATACCCCAGGAGGAACCGTGTCCCTAATTTGCTGGGAAGTGGCGGTGCGGTCCCCTACGGCACTGCGTAGGATCCTACGGTCTTGGCGTGCATCCGTGCGTCGCTGCGGTCCGGTCCCAGGTCGACGGGCACGTGCACCTTCCGCCGACCACTGGCGATGACATCGATGTACTGTGGAGACCTCACGCCCCATGTGTTGAGCAATTCGGCGGTACGTCCACCCGGCCTCCCGCATGCCCACTATACGCCCTCGCTCAAAGTCCGTCAACTGCACATACGGTTCACGTCCACGCTGTCGCGGCATGCTACCAGTGTTAAAGACTGCGATGGAGCTGCGTATGCCACGGCAAACTGGCTGACACTGACGGCGGCGGTGCACAAATGCTGCGCAGCTAGCGCCATTCGACGGCCAACACCCATGTTCCTGGTGTGTCCGCTGTGCCGTGCGTGTGATCATTGCTTGTACAGCCCTCTCGCAGTGTCCGGAGCAAGTATGGTGGGTCTGACACACCGGTGTCAATGTGTTCTTTTTTCCATTTCCAGGAGTGTATCATACAAAACACGTCACATGGAATGGACACACGCAATACACACACACACACACAAAATAAAACAAAACAGTTCTCAAACTCACAAAATACATCTATACATGACACAGAACAATACAACTCCCCGTCAAGAACAACGCTGTAAAATCATGAGAAGGAATTGACACGGAAGTTACGGAACAACAAGTTGTTCGAGTGCTACCTACTGACTGTTTCTCTACAGCTCCAGTTACGTTCACTTCCAAGGTCGCCATGTTAATCGTTATTAATGGGTGAATGGTTATCTGCAGATAGATGTGCAAACAGAAACTGGGGGAAGCTAGCCAATGTGAAACTGTGCAGTCTACTGTAAGTTTCCGGTGCCACAAAATTTTATTGCGTAGCCAGCCAACTCAATTAAAATTGGGAAAATTTAATACAGGAACATAATTAAGTACTGAATTGGCAATCATAACTAACGCATTATAATTAATAAAAAAATCCAAGTGGATATATGGAATGGACATATGGGAATAATTTAAGTAGAAACATTAAACCAAATAATTCAGAGAAAGCAGCAGCTTAAGCCCCAACAAAAAGAATAAGGTAACCAGACAAAGCCCACAAATATAAGGCCTGCCTTTAGCGCTTCAGATACGCCGGGAGGGATGTATTAAAATTAATATTACAAAAGGGACAGGTTTCTCTCAGAAACAGTCATCACAGTTTAACATAATTTATTAAAATAAAACTTCATATTAAAAATTCACAAAATATTTCTAAACTATGATCCATCATTACCTGTTACGCAGTTAGTTATCTTACTAATATTATTATTGCGGTGATAAATGAGAAGGAAATATTCGGCTGCGTGTAGGAAAATTTCACACAAAAATCCACGATTCACGCACAAGAATAGAGATAAAAAGAATTTTGCACATCACAGCAATTGAGAAGCTCAAAGTTTCATCCCCATCGCTATGATTGTATTATTTTGAAATGGAAAACTGCGGAACACTTTCCGACAAAGAAATTTATCTGCATAACCATGCACATCAAACTAAGCTACGCTGGAGTGTTTCACCAGAAAATTCCGTGAATATTCTTCAAAGCAAAATTATTAAGACACGTGACAATTTCAAGAACACAAATGTAAATCGTATAGACACAAATAAAAAGGAAGAAGAATTAAGAATAAAACTGAGTCAAGCGGGTACTGAAATTACACACTGAAATTACCATCACGTGGTACGAAAAAAGTTATACAGGCTTAAAAATGAAATGAAATGAAAAGTAGAAGAAATAAAACACATACACGTAAGAAAAGTTCACACATACATGCCAGTTAAAACAGAAGTCAGGCAACCGAATTTTAAACCTGTGGTTGAGTAACGAACTTCTTATACCACGTGCTCTGCTTACACAAAAAGAAGACCAGGAAAACCTAATACATACAGAAAAATATAGTCTGAAAATGTAAGGATTCGACTACTGAACTTGAAAATGAGCTAGCAGATCAAACGTGTAAGTCAGTTGGAACAGCTACACACCATCACACATTAACAGGTGTTCCCCAGGGAAGCGTCCTGGGGCCTCTGCTGTTCCTGATCTGTATAAATGACCTGGGTGACAATCTGAGCAGTACTCTTAGGTTGCTCGCAGATTATGCTGTAATGTACCGTCTAGTAAGGTCATCCGAAGACCAGTATCGGTCGCAAAGCGATTTAGATAAGACTGCTGTATGGTGTGGCAGGTGGCAGTTGACGCTAAATAACGAAAAGTGTGATGTGATCCACATGAGTTCCAAAAGAAATCCGTTGGAATTCGATTACTCAATAAATAGTACAATGCTCAAGGCTGCCAATTCAACCAAGTACCTGTATGTAAAAATTACGAACAACTTCAGTTGGAAAGACCACATAGATAATATTGTTGGGGAAGGCGAGCCAAAGGTTGCGTTTCATTGGCAGGACACTTAGAAGATGCAACAAGTCCACTAAAGAGACAGCTTACCCACCACTCGTTCGTCTTCTGTTAGAATATTGCTGCGCGGTGTGGGATCCTTACCAGGTGGGATTGACGGAGGACATGGAAAGAGTGCAAAAAAAGGGCAGCTCGTTTTGTATTATCACGTAATAGCGGAGAGAGTGTGGCAGATATGATACGCGAGTTGCGATGGAAGTCATTAAAGCAAAGACGTTTTTCGTCGCGGCGAGATCTATTTACGAAATTTCATTCTTCCGAATGCGAAAATATTTTGTTGAGCACAACCTACATAGGTAGGAATGATCATCAAAATAAAATATGAGAAATCAGAGCTCGAAGAGAAAGGTTTAGGTTTTCGTTTTTCCCGCGCGCTGTTCGGGAGTGGAATGGTAGGGAGATAGTATGATTGTGGTTCGATGAACCCTCTCCGAAGCACTTAAATGTGAATTGCTGAGTAATCATGTAGATGTAGATGTAGATGTAAGACACTCACCAGTGCCAAGTCGCTCTTAAGAGTACCGTCTCCACTCACCAGAGGTCCAGTTCCGAGTGCCAAGGGCAGGATCTTCCTGTAGCCAACTTCCTCCAGGTAGGCAAAAAGAGACCAGAGGGGTCCTTACCGCCACCAGCTTAACTACTGCCGAATGACTACCGAAAGGGTACAAATCTCTTTGCCTTGACTGAGAAAGGTACGTTTCTACACTGCTGTTACCACAGCAGACAGGCAGATGCTGTACTGCTATCATACACACATCAAAAATGTTTTGCATCACCTCGGTTACGAAAGTACAGGAACCTGTATAGAAAATTAGAGTAGAGATCAACATAAACATCATTTCCGCCCTTTTTATTGCTTATGAAAACCACACATTGCATGTTGTACCACCATAGAGCGAGACCTCGAAAGCTGGTGGTACAGATTGCTGTTCACACACTTGTACCTCTAATACTCAGTAGAACGTTCTCTTGCATTGATACATGCGCGTATTCGTCGTGGCATACTAAACACTAGTTCATCAAGACACTGTTGGTCTAGGTTGTCCCAATCCTCAACGGCGATTCGGTGTAGATCCCGCAGAGTGGTTGGTGGGTCACATCGTACATAAACAGCCCTTTTCAATCTATCCCAGGCATGTTCGATAGGGTTCATGTGTGGAGAACACTCTGGCGACTCTAGTCGAGCGATGTCGTTATCCTAAAGGAAGTCATTTACAAGATGCGCAATATGGGGTGCGAATTGTCGTCCATGAGGACTAATGCCTCCCCAATATGCTGCCGATGTGATTGCACTATCGGTCGGAGGACGGCATTCACGTATCGCACAGCCGTTGCGGCGCTTTCCATGACCACCAGCGACGTACCTCGGCCCCACATAATGCCACGCCAAAACAAATCTCCACCTTGCTGCACTCACTGGGCAGTGAGTCTAAGACGTTCAGCCTGACCGGTTTGTCACCAAAAACGTCTCCGACGATTGTCTGGTTGAAGGCATATGCGACACTCATCGGTGAAGAGAACGTATACCAATCCTGAGCGGTCCATTCGCCATTTTGTTGGGCTCATCTGTACCGCTCTGCATGGTGTTGTGGTTGCAAAGATGGATCTCACTATGGACGTCGGGAGTGAAGTTATGCATCATGCAGCCTACTGCGCACAGTTTGAGTCGTAACGCGACGTTCTGTGTCTGCACGAAAAGCATTATTTGACGTGGTGGCGTTGCTGTCAGGATTCCTCCTCGCCATAATCCGTAGGTAGCGGTCATCCATTGCAGTACGAGTAGTAGCCCTTGAGCGGCTTGAGCGATGCGTGTCATCGACAGTTCCTGTCTCTCCGTATCTCCTCCATGTCCGACCAACATCGCTTTGATTCACTCCGTGACGCCTGGACATTTTCCTTGTTGAGAGCCCTTCCTGGTACAAAGTAACAATGCGGACACTATCGAACCGCGGTATTGACAGTCCAGGCATGGTTGAACTACAGAGAAGACGAGCCGTGTACCTCCTTCGTGGTGGAATGACTGGAACTGATCGGCTGTGGGATCCCCTCAGTCTAAATGGCACTGCCCATGTATGGTTGTTTACATCTTTGGACAGATTTAATGACATCGCTCAACAGTTCAAATGTTTCAAAAGGTCTGAGCACTATGGGACTTAACTTGTGAGGTCATCAATCCCCTAGACGTAGAACTACTTAGACCTAAGTAACCTAAGGACATAACACACACACATGCCCGATGCAGGATTCGAACCTGCGACCGTAGCAGCAGCGCGGTTACGGACAGTAGCGCCTTCTTTGGGGATAATGCCATTTGACACAGAGCAAGAAAATGGTTTTCTCGTTTTAAGGAGGATCATTTACATCATTAGTGACTCTCAAGGTTCTGTAAGAACGTCGGGGATTAATGAAGATCGTTTAAACGCGTTAATGCACAATGGTCACGCCAGTGTACTCAAAAACTGGCAAATGTCATGACTTTAAATCATTCCACCATCGTATGACATTTGCATTGACTGGGGAAGGTTAAAAAATCGGGTGTGTGGGTACTACAAACTCTAAGCCGAAATCACAAAAATCAGATGGTGGCCATATGTGGGTCTCTGCTTGGTCGTCATCATTTGGCTCGTGAAGAACGTCGAACATTCCTATCCTCTGCAGGTCCATCTTTTTAGCGATCGTCTTGGGACTCGGCTGTTCGATAGAGGATGTCAAATCAAATGCCTTTCAGCTGTCAGTTTTCAACCTTATTTTGTTTGGCAACTAGTTTCAGCGTTTTACTACGCTATCTTCAGGCCCCTGACAGACGTGTAGGAGTAATCTACTTGTGATCAGAACAGGGGCCATAAATACAGGTATTAGTATATATTTGTTACAGTAATCACCTCAACTGCAGGCCTGAAGATGGCGTAGTAAAACCTGAAACTGGTTGCCCAATAAAGTGAGGTAGAAAATTGACGGCTGAAAGGCGTTCAATTTGACATTAGTATCCTCTATCATTACTGGCGGCGAGATATGGTGTCTTTACGCCAGCATAAGGAAAAGAAAGGAATTGTGGAGCCCAAACAAAGCAGCGACTCCCACTACAAAGACCTGCGCGCATCCACAAGAAATTACGTTAGGGGTCTGGCGGCAAAGCCACGTTGTGGTGTACTACGAATTGCTTGTCCGAGGTGTAACCATCACTGCTGACATTTATTGTGACCAATTAAGACGTTTTGCAGACGCAGTCCAAGAGCAACGACCAGGAAGACTACGTGATGTGATGCTACTCCGCTATAACGCCAGCCCTCATTCTGCTAGGCTCACAAAGAACATTATGCAGGAGTTGGGTTGGAAGTCATTCCGCATCCACATAATTCACCTGATCTTGCACCCTCAGATTTTCACCTTTTACATTCTCTATAGAACGACCTTCAAGGAACTTCCTTCCGGATGAAAATGCGCTCCGAACATGGCTCGACGATTTCTTCGCCTAAGAACCACGTTGTTTCTACAGCGGCGGCATTGAAAAGGAACCACAGCGTTGGCAGACTGTTGTAAATAGTGAAGGAAAATACATTACTGATGACCAATGTTTCTGTTTTGTATATCCGTTGTGCTTATTGAACTATTGGAAAAACGATAAGAACTAATGTACCAATCTAATACTTTGATACATAACCTCAATGGCACATACATCAAATGAACATAATCACACTTAAACATTAACGTACTGTCCACCAACAGAAAGGCACCTGACGATGGCCATATACAGCCTAAACGCGTCCAGCTAGTTAAATTTTAGTAAAATGTGACGGAAGCAGTAGAAATTATTTAATAAATTCACAATACAGTCGAAACCCTCAAAACATTTCATGTACCATGAATAAATCGTATAGGACACTCGTATACTGCTTTTTTTTTTTAAAAAAAAATAAGTGTTGTTGAACATTGGTATGAATTTTCGATCGTCTGTTTGTGGCACCGGTAGTAATATATTTTTGATGTGCTTCTTTCAGCTTACAGAAAACTTTCTGACACGTGACGTCGGTGGTCCACACTTTCCTTTGTCTCCCCTTTCAATTTCCACCCCTCCAAAGTAACCTTTCACCACACAGCCACCTCCCTGCCATCTACTGATCTCTCCCTGTCGACGTTTCAAGTGGCCGGGTAGCTCTGCCGTTATTACACCGTCAGGAAACTTAATTACGCGGACCTAAATTGACTCCAGGAAAGGTCTTTTCGTCTGCAGCACGCTGGAGAGGCAGTAAGTGAGATGAAGGAAGGCGTCGCCGATGCTTCCACGGCTTTTTGCACCCTCTAATGAAACGCGTCCAATACTGGAAATTTGTCCGCTGTTCTATGAAACACCGTTGTAGTAAACAACAAGTGCCAGAACATTACGGAAATAGCAGTGTGTTTCGGCAAATCTCTGTATATATTCGCCATAGCTGGGATGCAACAGAAATTAGGCGAAGGAATTGTGCTAAATAACAGTTCCAATTTCTCCGCCTTTCCATTCTGTCATCTGGAAACAGATCGCAATGAAAACAAAAGCGCTAGTTTTTGGACGTAATCCTGGGTTAGGTCATTGCATTCCGCCCAGTGCTTTTGCATCGAATAGACTATTTCTCTGATGTAAGATTCTGAGAAGTAAGAAATTCCTATTATAAAGGTACAGCATTCTTAACTTCACTCAGCTTTAGTTTGCACTGAGCGTACTATCTTAAAACTTTCGAGATTCTTCATGGGAATAGTTAAAACGATAGAAATACAGTAGCACAAATCTCTGTTAGCTCACACTTTTTCGCTGCCAAATATAGGTAGGAGTAATCACTGTGTTTAATGGGCTTTCTTATTTTCTCTATTCTTTACTAAACAGTCCGAATGGCAGAAGTCTGGTTGGCAATAGCTCTACTGCCCTCTTTTTCATTTCTGAATAGGAGTTACAGCCTGCATCTTTTATAAATCTATCTGGATACTTCAGTCGCGGAGGTCCTCTGTCCCTTTTTCAACTGACGTATCTCCTTATTATAATTATTCATTAGATGACCATAATGTGAGCTATCCTTTTTACGACAGTTTTCTATAAACGTCTCTATTGCTATTTTAAGGATTTTATCATTCGTGATCTTGTAAGTCCATCTGACGTTCGGGATGAACCTGTAACACCACGTTTAACAAAGTACTCCTTTCCTTTCCCCAATTCCGAGAGACCAAGCCTCGCGGCCGTACAATCCCACACTCTAAATATATTTATTCACACACATACCAGTCACAGTTTATTTTATCCATAAGTGCTTAAAAGCTTTAGACCTCAATCATTATCAGGTGGACGGATGTGGATTAGGCCACTGGAGGAATTTACTTGTAGTTATTTTACTTTAAAATTTACATTTCATGCCGATCCTTAGCCAAAGACCTCCACAAGCATTTTGTTTTTCTCTAGTAGACAGTGCCACAGGTTATCCCAAAGTCGTAGCGCAACACATACAGGCCACATTATTCCACATAAATTTACCTGATGATGGTCGTCTAAATCATCAAGAAACGTTGAGGAAATAAACATTGACAGGACACATCATACGATAACTATTAGCTTTGTTCTATACACCTTTATTTTCATGCTATACTTTGTGCCAGACCTTTATTCAATTTAGCTAACATGACTTCAAAGCCTTTTTTCGCTTTCAGCCACAAGAAATATGTCATCAAAAGAGCCTGGATTTTCACGCACTATCAAAGTGTAAAACATGCATACGTTCATGCAGTATCGTATAATAAATACGCACAAAGAGGAAGTAAAACCATAAAAATATGGCCACTAAAGTACTAGGTTGTGGTTGTTTCTCTTTCATTTTAATGACGGATAGAATACTTGGCCCCTGTTGAAAGAGAGGGAATAGAGGGGGAAGGAGAAGGCAGAGTGTGTCACTTGATGATGATGGCATCATAGATAAGGAGGGGGGCTGCTAGTGAGACATCATGTGTAGGGGGCATGATATGGCACGGGCGCGTGATGACCTTCAACAGACAGGTGAAAAATCAGGTCGAAGTCGGTATACCAATACTACACGGTACAAAAGGGACTTGCAAGGAATGAAGCTCTCATTCTGTCTGTGTCACTGAGGTAAGTCTAATGCCGGTTAGTTTGAAACAATAATTGTTTTCTTACAGACCAACGAAACCTAGATACTGTACATCTTTACGGAGAATGCGGAACTTACACGAAGAGAACAAATGAGTTTTGTACATAGAGTGTAGCAACAGACAGTGACCAAAAAGAACGGTCATTCATTGAATATGTAAAAAAATCATTGGTAGAAGGGCCCTGGAAGGTTATACAGAGGGTAAGAAGGAAGCTTGCAACGAGCAGAGCGAGCGAAATACATTTCTGGCACCTGTTGCTCATAATCCACTCGTTAGTTCCAGATAAACTGCAAGTGGCCCTGGAATAAGTCAGCTCAGCGTTGTTCGCGTTTAGCGTGCAAACAACGTCAGCCCGTATCGTGTGACACTTCAACTATGCCGCGATACTGCGGAAGACACATGGCGTTGTAGCACTCAGTTCTAGTATAGCACCAGGACAATAGATTCTTTCTTAAAATAACGCTATTTACCGATGAAGCTACCTTTACAAAAATGGTTCAAATGGCTCTGAACACTATGGGACTTAACATCTGAGGTCATCAGTCCCCTACAACTTAGAACTACTTAAACCTAACTAACCTAAGGGCATCATACACATCCATGCCCGAGGCAGGATTCGAACCTGCAACCGTAGCGGTCACGCTGTCCCAGACTGAAGCGCCTAGAACCGCTCGGCTACAACGGCCGGCTCTACCTTTACAAATCATAGAAAGCTGAATGTAAGCAATATGTATTATTAAACTATTGAGAGTCCACACGAATAAGGCTGACTGAATATCAGAGGCAACAGTGCGGAACTGTTGGAGTCTTACGCTGACGTGAAAAAAATCATGAGATACCTTCTGATACCATGTCGGAACCCTATTTGCACGGACTCAACAATTCGTTGGACGTCCCCTACAAAAATATTGAGCCATGCTGCCTCCATAACCGTCCATAATTGCAGAAGTGTTTCCGTCACAGGATTTTGTGCACGAACTGACCACTCGAGTATGTCCCATAAAATTTATGAGGTATTCATATCGAGCGATCTGGGCGGCCAAATCATTTTCTCGGATGGTCCAGCATGTTTTTCAAATCAATTGTGCTCCGGTGACAGGGCGCATTGTTATCCATATAAACTACATCGTTCTTCGGGAACATGAAGTCGACGAATGGCTGCATATGGTCTCTAAGTAGACGAACATAACCATTTGCAGTAAATTATCGGTTCAATTGGACCAGAGGGCCCAGTCCATTCCATGTAGACGCACCCCACACTGTTATGGACCCACCATCAGCTTACACCGTGCCTTTTTGACAACGTGGGTCCATGGCTTCGTGCGGTTTGCGCTACCCTCCAACCCCACCAACTGAATTCGGGACTCATATGACTAGGTCCCTCCCCCCATGAACCATGGACCTTGCCGTTGGTGGGGAGGCTTGCGTGCCTCAGCGATACAGATAGCCGTACCGTAGGTGCAACCACAACGGAGGGGTATTTGTTGAGAGGCCAGACAAACGTGTGGTTCCTGAAGAGGGGCAGCAGACTTTTCAGTAGTTGCAAGGGCAACAGTCTGGATGATTAACTGATCTGGCCTTGTAACAATAACCAAAACGGCCTTGCTGTGCTGGTACTGCGAACGGCTGAAAGCAAGGGGAAACTACAGCCGTAATTTTTTCCCGAGGGCATGCAGCTTTACTGTATGATTAAATGATGATGGCGTTCTCTTGGGTAAAATATTCCGGTGGTAAAATAGTCCCCCTTTCGGATCTCCGGGCGGGGACTACTCAAGAGGATGTCGTTATCAGGAGAAAGAAAACTGGTGTTCTACGGATCGGAGCGTCGAATGTCAGATCCCTTAATCAGGCAGGTAGGTTAGAAAATTTAAAAAGGGAAATGGATAGGTTAAAGTTAGATATAGTGGGAATTAGTGAAGTTCGGTGGCAGGAGGAACAAGACTTCTGGTCAGGTGACTGCAGGGTTATAAAATCAAAATCAAATAGGGGTAATGTAGGAGTAGGTTTAATAATGAATAGGAAAATAGGAATGCGGGTAAGCTACTACAAACAGCATAGTGAACGCATTATTGTGGCCAAGATAGATACGAAGCCCACAGCTACTACAGTAGTACAAGTTTATATGCCAACTAGCTCTGCAGATGATGAAGTAGTTGAAGAAATGTATGATGAGATAAAAGAAATTATTCAGGTAGTGAAGGGAGACGAAAATTTAATAGTCATGGGTGACTGGAATTCGTCAGTAGGAAAAGGGAGAGAAGGAAACGTAGTAGGTGAATATGGATTGGGGCTAAGAAATGAAAGAGGAAGCCGCCTGGTAGAATTTTGCACAGAGCACAACTTAATCACAGCTAACACTTGGTTCAAAAATCATAAAAGAAGGCTGTATACATGGAAGAAGCCTGGAGGTACTGACAGATTTCAGATAGATTATATAATGATAAGACAGAGATTTAGGAACCAGGTTTTCAATTGTAAACAGATGTGGACTCTGACCACAATCTATTGGTTCTGTCCTGTAGATTAAAACTAAAGAAACTGCAAAAAGGTGGGAATTTAAGGAGAAGGGACCTGGATCAACTGAAAGAGCCAGAGGTTGTACAGAGTTTCAGGGAGAGCATAAGGGAACAACTGACAGGAATTGGGGAAAGAAATACAGTAGAATAAGAATGGGTAGCTTTGAGGGATGAAGTACTGAAGGCAGCGGAGTATCAAGTAGGTAAAAAGACGAGGGCTGCTAGAAATCCTTAGGTGACAGAAGAAATATTGAATTTAATTGATGAAAGGAGAAAATATAAAAATGCAGTAAATGAAGCAGGCAAAAAGGAATACAAACGTCTCAAAAATGAGATCGACAGGAAGTGCATAATGGCTAAGCAGGGATGGCTAGAGGACAAATGTTACGATGTAGAGGCTTATCTCACTAGGGGTAAGATAGATACTGCCTACAGGAAAACTAAAGAGACCTTTGCAGATAAGAGAACCACTTGTATGAACATCAGGAGCTCAGATGGAAACCCAGTTCTAACCAAAGAAGGGAAAGCAGAAAGGTGGAAGAAGTATATAAAGGGTCTATACAAGGGCGATGTACTTGAGGACAATATTATGGAAATGGAAGAGGATGTAGTTGAAGATCAAATGGGAGATACGATACTGCGTGAAGAGTTTGACAGAGCACTGAAAGACCTGAGTCGAAACAAGGCCCCCGGAGTAGACAACATTCCATTGGAACTACTGACGGCCTTGGGAGAGCCAATCCTGACAAAACTCTACCATCTGGTGAGCAAGATGTATGAGACAGGCGAAATACCCTCAGACTTCAAAACGTATATAATAATTCCAATCCCAAAGAAAGCAGGTGTTGACAGATGTGAAAATTAGCGAACTATCAGTGTAATAAGTCACAGCTGCAAAATACTAACGCGAATTCTTTACAGACGAATGGAAAAACTAGTAGAAGCCGACCTTGGGGAAGATAAGTTTTGGATTCCGTAGAAATATTGGAACACTTGAGGCAATACTGACCCTGCGACTTATCTTAGAAGCTAGATTAAGGAAGGGCAAACCTACGTTTCTAGCATTTGTAGACTTAGCGAAAGCTTTTGACAATGTTGACTGGAATACTCTCTTTCAAATTCTGAAGGTGGAAGGGGTAAAATACAAGGAGCGAAAGGCTATTTACAATTTGTACAGAAACCAGATGGCAGTTATAAAAGTCGAGGGACATGAAAGGGAAGCAGTGGTTGGGAAGGGAGTGAGACAGGGTTGTTGTCTCTCCCCAATTTTATTCAATCTTTATATTGAGCAAGCAGTGAAGGAAACAAAAGAGAAATTCGGAGTAGGTATTAAAATCCATGGAGAAGAAATAAAAACTTTGAGGTTCGCCGATGACATTGTAATTCTGTCAGAGACAGCAAAGGACTTGGAAGAGCAGTTGAACGGAATGGATAGGGTCTTGAAAGGAGGATATAAGATGAACATCAACAAAAGCAAAACGAGGATAGTGGAATGTAGTCGAATTAAGTCGGGTGATGCTGAGGGAATTAGATTAGGAAATGAGACACTTAAAGTAGTAAAGGCGTTTTGCTATTTGGGGAGAAAAATAACTGATGATGGTCGAAGTAGAGAGGATATAAAATGTAGACTGGCAATGGCAAGGAAAGCGTTACTGAAGAAGAGAAATTTGTTAACATCGAGTATAGATTTAAGTGTCAGGAAGTCTTTTCTGAAAGTATTTGTATTTAGTGTAGCCATGTATGGAAGTGAAACATGGACGATAAATAGTTTGGACAAGAAGAGAATAGAAGCTTTCGAAATGTGGTGCTACAGAAGAATGCTGAAGATTAGATGGGTAGATCACATAACTAATGAGAAAGTGTTGAATAGGATTGGGGAGAAGAGAAGTTTGTGGCACAACTTGACCAAAAGAAGGCATCGGTTGGTAGGACATGTTCTGAGGCATCAAGGGATCATCAGTTTAGTATTGGAGGGCAGCGTGGAGGGTAAAAATCGTAGAGGGAGACCAAGAGATGAATACACTAAGCAGATTCAGAAGGATGTAGGTTGCAGTAGGTACTGGGAGATAAAGAAGTTTGCACAGGATAGAGTAGCATGGAGAGCTGCAGCAAACCAGTCTCAGGACTGAAGACCACAACAAACAACAATGACTAGGTCACGGTTTACTGGTTGTCTAGGGATCCAGCCGATATGTCCTTGAACCCGTGAGAGGTGCTGGAGCCAATGTCGTTCTCTTAGGAAAGGCACTCTCGTCGGTCGTCTGCTTCCATATCCTATTAACGCCAGATTTCGCCATATAATCTTAACTAATATGTTCGTCGTCATCCCACATTGATTTCTTAGCTGTTGTTTGACGCAGTGTTGTTTGTCTGTTAGCACTGACAACTTCATGCAAATGTCGTTGCTCTCAGTCGTTTAGCGAGGTCCGTTGCCAACTGCGTTGTCCTTGGAGACAGTTAATACCTATAATCTGATGTTCTAGGCTCTCTCTTGACACTGTGGATGTCGGAATATTGAATTCCCTAACTATTTCCGAAATGGAACGTTCCATGGTTCAACTACCATTGCTCGTTCAAAGTGGTGCGGCCATAATTACGGCAGAGACCTATTGACATGAATCAGCTGAGTACAAACAAACGACAGCTCCACCAATGCGCTGCCCTTTTACACCTTGTGTACGCGATACTACCACCATCTCTATATGTGCATATCGCTATCCCATGACTTGCCACCTCAGTAGAGATATTGGTGCTTACTTCACTGAAGACACCGTAACGGCTAAAAGAGCCCCACAATTACAAAAGTTCTACCGGGTCTCTAAGAGTAACTGCCACTTGATGTATGTATAAGTACAAGATGCGTCTGGAAAAATTGGTAAATTTTGTCAGGAAATGAAGAAAACAAAGAGTTACAAGCAAAACCCGTTATTGGCCTTCAAAATACTCACCATAAGCTACAACGTCCTTCTGACAACGATTACAATGCTGTTGGAGACTGTCAGCAAACACTTTTTGGGGAATCGCTCGAAGCTGTGTGGTCACTCGTTACTGGATACCAGCATAATTACAAGAGATGAGACATAGTGCTACCAATATGACCCGGGGATAAAGAGAGTCGACGGCATGGTGTTCATCGTCTTCCACGCCTCCCAACAAGATCAGGTGACAAAATTCAAGTTAAGGTGACGTTGATCGCCTTTATCAACAGGGAGAGCTTGATCCATCGTGAATTTATACCCAATGGAGGCGGGAAAGACGGTGAACACCACGTCAGTGGCTGTCGGTTGGTCTCCGGGTCATACTCGTGGCACCACGTTTCATCTCCACCAATGATGCGGTTATCTAACAACGCGTGACAACGGTCCTTTGATCGGTTCCACAAGAAGCGTTTGCTGACTGTGTCCAACTGCCTTTTAACCGTTGGCAAGAGGGGGCTACAGCTAATGATGATTGCTATGAAGGTTAGTAAAGGTATTGTGTTGATTCGCAGCGTTTATCCGTAAGTTTAATAAACACAACGCCGGTCGCGGTCGCCGAGCGGTTCTAGGCGCTTCAGTCCAGGACCGCGCGACTGCCACGGTCACAAGTTCGAATCCTGCCTCCGGCATGGATGTGTGCGATGTCCTTAGGTTAGTTAGGTTTAAGTAGTTCTAAGTTGTAGGGGACTGATGACCTCAGATATTGAGTCCCAAAGTGCTCAGAGCCATTTGAACCATTAAACACAACCGACTCACGTAACAGAGACTTTACTCATCAATAATACATTCCCCTTCACTATTTACAAGATTTTGCCAGTACTGGGGTAACTATTCGAGTCCGTGACTGTAGAAATAACATGGTACTGAGGAGAAGAGCTCGTCAATCCACGTTCGGAGCGCTTTTCCATCTGGAAAGGAAATTCCTGGGAGGCTGTTCGATAGAGAGCGGAAAAGCTGAAATCTGAGGCCAGAACATCATTTGCATAGGGTGGGTGTGCAATGACCTCCAAAGCCAGCATTTTGTGGCGGACTAACAGATTGCTAGCGGGCGTTATTGTAGAGTAGCATCACTTCACGCAGTCTTCCTGGTCGTTGTTCTTAGATTTCGTCGCAGTTGACAGTAAATGTCTGCAGTGAGGGCTACACCTCAGGGAAGCAATTCGTAGTAGACCACACCAGATGCATAACATCATAGTTTTTGAATGTGCGCAGATCTGTGTACGAGGAGGCGCTGCTTTGTTTACGCTCAGCTATTCCCTTCTTTTCCTTATATTAGCACAAAGACAAAATTTCTCGTCATCACTAATGATAGAGGATAGGAATGGTCGATGTTGTTCACCTGCCAACTGATAACCAGCAAGCAGAGATGCACATTTGACTACCCTCTGACTTTTTTGATTTTGATTTGGAGCATGCGGCACCCCATACATCCGATTTTTGAACATTCCCTACTGCATGCAAAAATCACACGTTGGTAGAATCATCACAGTTCATCTCATTTGCGAGTTCGCGAGTACACTGACGTGGATCATTGTGCTTGAATCGCTTAAACGATCTTCATCAAACTCCAAAAGTCTTCCTGACCATGGAGAGTCACTAATGTGTAAACGATTCCCCTTAAAACGAGAAAACCATTTTCTTGCTATGGTCTCCATACACCGCGCAAATATTTTTGGTGGCCTCCGCTGCTGTCACCGCTTCACTGAAGTCAAACAGAAGAATACATCAGAAATGTTCCGATATCTCCACTTGGCATCCCATTTTCTAGAGTCAGCAGCTTTACACACTATCTCCAAATGACAAAAAGACAGTATGTAAACCGAAATATCACAGTAAAATAGAAATAAAAGTGACTATGTTAAATAAGCCCATAGCAATCCGAATACCAACATGCTAAACAGAGACGCTATGAACTTATACTCTCTCTCTCTCTCTCTCTCTCCTCCCGCATAGGCCATGAAGACCCAAAGGTACCGGCTGGCCGCCTTGTCATCCTCAGATAACCACTCTCCCGGCCGTATGTCAGTTTCCGAGACCGGAGCCGCTACCTCTCAATCAAGTTGCTCCTCAGTTTGCCTCACAAGGGCATTTTATCAAATGACCCACATATTCGCCTGACTTTGCATCTCTGGTCTTTCTTCTCTAATACAAACTTAAACATGAAGTCTAACCACAGGTTCCGACGACCCAAGAGGATTTATAACATCTTATTGTTGCAGCATGTGCAGGAATATCGATGGAATCTCTTCAGTTTGTCCCAAAGTCCTCGCACTAGTGACTAAAAATTTTAACTGCAGCAGACTGTGGGCATGTCGAACACTTGGTGTCATAAATGGAACTTTAACGAAGTAGTTATGACTCTTGTGAGTTGCATTTACTGCCCTTGCTGATATAATTTCGCTGTGTATGTATCTATCTTCATATTACACTTTTGACATGAAGTTTTTATTTAACAGTCTTTATACCTAGAGTTGTAGAACTACCGTAGGCCTACGTTAACTGCTGTAAGTAACCTTTGAGTGCAGTAGTTTTCCTAATAGCCTTGGTCAATTGATCCTAACCGCATTACCTGTATGTTTTGTGTGTTGCATATCTCTCAGTCGTTACTTCATTTCGAACTCTGTTTTCCATATGCTACCAGTGTCGTAACAGATTCGCCTGGAAAACGAAAGCGGTGAACCGTATAGAAACTGAGTGAGGATATGTAAAGGGCCACGTAGCCTAAGAAACACTTTTATGTACATGATTATCCTTCCGTATTTTACTTAAAAATAAACAGTATTTAGAGTAAAATTGAAATTCCATTACTTAATTCAGGTTTTATTCAAAAGTTGTTGATTTGATGTTGCAGCAAAAAGAGAAAATTCAATACGGATATACCCTGTAGCGCTAGGAAACGCAATTTCCTAAAAAATGTAACATTAAAAAAATTGTAAAACGAAAACGTAATAAACATCGCTTCAGTCAGTCATCGAGCTTATACGAATCATTGTTATTCTTAAACAGCATTCGCTCTTATCAATAGTAATAGTAATCTCTCCTCTTTGATCATGTTGAAGAACGTTCCACTGAGTACAAAATAACAATAACAATTACACAATTTTTTAATGTTCGTGTATGTAAAATGTACTTGCATCAAACGTAATTTCTCTTTTTACATAATAGGGCAGAAGTTACGCGATAGACTAATATTTCTTACTTATAAAATGCAATTTATACTTTGTAATGATATAAAATACAGGATGGAGTAACACTGAACGGTATGCGGTTCTCATTATGTGCAAAACATAGAAAGAAACAAGCAAAAAACAAATAGAAATTGTCGGCTTCTAGTTTCTCTCTGGTCTGTGTTCTGCCAATGCTATCAGTAGTGCCGATAATTCTACCATTTACTACGTCATTTACATACCGTACCAAAACTATCACATGGTAGTTTTCGTAGAATGTAACTCCATTTATACCTCAATTCCGTGTTTTGAAAATTCACTCAATTTCTGTCATGCATTTTCGATTCAAAAAATGTTAGCAGAAGTCTGCCGTAGTTAACTGGTGAATCGTCCTTAGACTCCACGTCCTTTACCTCCCAGTTGGTGTCTCGATACAGCCACATGTGGCCGTATGTGATTTGGGTAAGTTTGAAATTAAACTTAACTGCAATATTCTACTTTTGTAATTAGTTCTTGCTAGCTGCACCAATCTGAAGCGCCCCATCAGCTTGTCACAACAAATCCTACCTTCCTCATAACACGACAATCAATTTCATGTTCAAAGCACATAAATCTTTAGTTCTACGTATTATGATTCCTCTGAAACCACTAATCGGCTTCTGAAGAGGGAAAAGCCGTGGAATTTGACTCTCTTAGAAAAACGACTATAGTAACAGCAATTACTACAGCTCGATTTGGAAAAGCGAAACTGATACCGATATCTCTGTAATTAATGCATCTATGATAACAAACTATACGTTATATAGCGAGAACTTTTCAACTGCTCATTTGGGTGAAATGAGAATTAAGATATCTGAAACGGTTCAGGAAATATCAGAGATGAACTGTGTATCTGACTCACCCTGTATTTAAAACGCGTCTCCAGGAAATATAGTTTCAAAAAACGACACACTGAGGTGACAAAAGCTATAGATAACGATATGCACACATATAGATGACGGTAGCATCGCATGAACAAGGTATGAAAGGACAGTGCATTGTCGGAGCAGTCATTTGTACCCGGGTTATTCATGTGAAAAGGTTTCCAATGTGATTATGGCCGGTCGACGGGAATTAACAGACATTGAACGCGGATTGGTAGTTGGAGCTAAGCGCATGCACATTCCATTTACAGAAATCGATAGGGAATTCAATATTCTGAGATGCACAGTTTCAAGAACGTGCCGAGAACACAAAATTTCAGGCATGACCTCTCACCACCGACAACACAGGGAACGACGGCCTTCACTTAACGACCGAGAGCAGCGTCGTTTGCGTAGAAGTTTGAGTGCTAACAGACAAGCAACACTCCGTGAGATAACAACAGAAATCAGTGTTGGACGTACGATGAAATAATATGTTAGGAACAGAATCGCTAAATTTGGCGTTTATGGGTTATTACAGCAACAGCAGGTGTTCGACGCGAGTGAATTTGATTAAAACTCGACGTTTCCTTCAGCACCCCCCCCCCCCCCCCCCTTGGGCTCGTCACATCCGATCATATAATATTGGAAAACCGTGGCCTCGTCATGTGCGTCCCGATTTCATTTGGTAAGAGCTGTTTATAATGTTCGAGCGTGATAAAGACCTCAGGAGGTCATGGGCCCAAGTTGTCAGATGTTCGTGACTGGTCCGAAGAACATTCCGGAAAATTCGAGCAAATGATTTGGCCACCAGGATCTCCCGACACGAGTCCTATAGAACATTTACGGAAAATAAGCGAGAAGTGAGTTCCTGCATACAATCGTTCACCGGCAATAGTTTCGCAGTTGTGGACGGCAATAGAGACAGCATTGCTCAGTATTTCTGCAAAGGACTTTCAACAACTTGTTGAGGCCATGCTACGTCGAGTTCCTACACTACTACGGACAAAATAAGGTCCGCCACGACATTATAAGGTATCCCATGACTTTTGTCATCTCTATGTATTTCCAGCACAACTTGTCTTAGAAGTCTGCAGGGAACAACTTTTCACTGAGTATAGAAAACGTGCAGGTTTTACTTTCTATGGTGTTGTGCCTAAACTGTTTTTAAACAGTGGTTATGTCTGTGTGATGGTCTTTACTTCCGTGTTATACGACACAAACTTTTGTTCACAGAATTCAGTTGAAACAATCATGTGGCTTTTGACCCAGGTTACCATAGTATGCCTCCTTTTTCGTCGAAATCAACTTGTCGGTTCTGCGCGGAAACTGTGAAACGCTTAATTGCAGATTGTCTTCTCTTTCCGTATTGCCTGAAAGCACGCGTGCTTTGGTTTCTATTGGAAACATTCGTGTACTATAGAAATCGTTTTCACGCACGAATGCAAACACTCGCTGCATTTTGTGCAACACACAGAAACAGGGTTTAGGTAGTAAGCATAGACATTATGCATTACGCTGAGTCCTCTGATTATGGGTTAAGAGGAACTTGTACACGGGCACTTACGGAATACAATGTGCGAAACTGGCAGCGAAATTGCGTTTAGAAATTACGAGACTATTATGTTCTCACAAAGCGAACTCAATACTGCGTGTTAACGGAGAATGCGTGACCGTAATTCAGTACGGAACTCCACAACTGTTGATAACGCAGACATATTGTTCTCACGAACAACGGCAAACTACCGCCAGTCCTACCATTCTCAGTTGTCAGTTGTTCTGATCGTGTTATATGGATGAATATCACAACCATAAATTATTAATTTCAACCACTAATTTACTTTTTGTGGAAATAGGTGAAAGTTTGAAACTGCCAAAGCTTGGAAACAGGTTTTATGACTCTACTATTCGTACAACCACTCCGACAGTAGCCCCAGTGCTCCTTTGTGAGCTGGTGTTTCTCCCAAATGAAAAATTGTTGGCAAACCCTCCAATCCCATTGCAATGGATTCATTACCACTGTTTTACTTCGCAGTAAGTTGATGCGAATTTAGTGTCACTGAGGAGTTATTCTCGACAAATCGTTGATGCTGATCGTGATGGTTACAGGGTGAAAAAAAACTAGTTACTGGTTGAAAGTTATCTGTGTTGTCTCTAAGTACGGCAGCTAACCTTAATCACACTAACTTTCATCAAGTTTCTAGCGCTGCGTCAGCCTTCAGAATACGAAATACGCTAGTGGATAAAAATTTGAACATATGGAAAGACGATGTCGATTTGGATCCGATGACGGCATACGCCACCCGCTGGATGGTAGAGGTACTGATAATGGGTTCAGCTTCGTCGGCCGACCGATAGCTGAGTGTCACAGCTACTAGTGTGCAGTCTATGTCTACCCTTCAGTAAGGAATGTTCACAGCCAGAAGGCTTAATGCGATGCATACGTATGAAGCAAGCATACGTAAGAACCATGCCACGGCGACGCACTCGTGCTTCTTGCAGCCAAATGAGCGAGTTTGAGGAAGGTCAGATTGTGGCCTTACGAGTGGCGGGATGGTCGTTTGGAAACACTGCCACACAAGTTGGACGTGCTGCCTCAGTTGGGCAAAGATGCTGGTACCAATGGTCGTGTGAACATTCTCACGCCCGTAGACGAGGTTCTGGACCTCCACGCAGCACAGATGCCCGCCAGGATCGTCGTATTGTTAGGGCAGCAGTGGCGGATTGTACCGCTACCATAGCACACATAAGAGGGCTTGTGAACCCGCATGTGTCAACACGAACTGTTGCGAACCGGTTATTCGTAGTGGGGCTATGAGTACCCACAATTCTGGCCTGTCTTCCAATCACGCCACATCATCGATGTGCACAACTGCAATTGGTGCCGTCAGAGGATCATTTGGTGAGCCTTGGTCTTCAACCATGAAAGCAGATTCTGCCTGCCCGCAGGTGATGGTCGTATAACGCAGACCTGGTGAACGCTGTATCGTAGAGTGCATTCGTCCAAGACACACTGGCTCTTGCCGAGGCCTTATCGTCTGGGTGCGATAAGCTACAACTCTCGTTCACCTCTGGTGTTTCTGGAGGGGACGCTAACCAGCGCTCGGTACGTGCAGAATGTTGTTACACCCGTTCTTTTGTCGTTCTTGCCACAGGAAGGTGATGTAATGTTCCAACAGGATAATGCTCACCCACACACTGCCTGTGAAACTAAATTTACTCTGCAAGATATGCAGCAGCTACCGTAGCCAGACGATCTTATGACTTCTCTATCCTAGCCAGACAATCTCCTAATTTTTTTTGTGCAGTATGGTCGGACGAGAAGTGACTCATGCAACTTGTCGACCAACAATCCTTACAGAACTACGTGAACAGGTTGATCGGGCGTGGCTTGACGTAGCCCAGGACAGTATTCGTCGCCTGTATGATCGACTGTATGACAGAGTCGGCGCCTGCTTTGCCGTCCATGGAGGATACACCACGCACTGATATGGGTGCTTCAGTGTTGGTCGATGTCTGGAACCTCAGAACCGCTTGCGCTGTCGATCTGTAAATGCAATCGTTTCATGTACTCAATATGGACCGTTGTAACAATAAATTATGCGTGGAAACGCAGGTATAACTTAGGATAAGGAGGACCTCCATGATGACCTGGTTTGCAAGCTGTGGATAACAAAATCTCCGCTGTTCTTATACATGTTTGGACAAAAGCTTTTGCTCATTCCTATTACATGCGTCGTACATTAGATCTGAAACCATCCTCTATACGTATTACAGTAGCAGAAATTGAAATCTTAGCGTCCATTCCGACCAGTCCGTAATTCGACGATTGTTTAGGTCCAAAGGGACGCTCTTGCTTCCTAAATTCGTTCTTTTCATTGTCTTGTACCCGGTCTCAAAGTAGTTTTCAATGTATTTTGTAATTACGACCATTTTACAATAGTTAAAAACTTACGAATGTTTGCAGTACAGTAAAGTCACGAACGTAGTGCACTGTCCGCGCTTCACAAACATCATCCATAAAAGTGTCACAGAACACGGGAAACACACCTGATAATGAGAATTATTTCTCTAGACGAATCATAAATAAAGAAAGATTGTAACTGGCAGCAGAAATTTTATTGTATAAGAAACAAAAGAGCTGATGAAATTAATAAATCATGCAAATAGTCTTGAAATAGTATTCATTCCAGTATCTGCACACAAACATATCAGCACCCCACACATATAACCTGAAATTACTTAGCAACAAAAGGTGCTTCTCCATATTCATTCACTTACTTACACAGATTTCGGGTGGCAGAGTTCAACTGACAGATTGTGTGAATTGGAGATTAATTTCATTTTCCTATCTCTCTTATCAGATAACGATTGCAGTGGCTGAACCAAGTAACTGCATGGGCGCAATCCAACAATAATTAAACGAAAAATGACGTGACTATTTACTGTACACGGTGTGAATTTCTATTAGAACAATTGTATGTGATTCCAATCGGTAATTAGCTTTCGTTAAACAGTTCCGAAACTATTCGTTCGAATTAATACAGGAGGCAGAGAGCAACAACACGAATATGTATCGATGAGGAACGTATGGTCTCTGAAATAAACTTGTTATGTAAGGGAACACGTTGTTATTGGTGCTGACTTACGCTATTGTGTTAGTGTCGCTGACTGGGAGTGTGTACTGACATTCAAAATAGTTCGGTGAGCCGGCCGCTGTGAGCGAGCGGTTCTAGGTGCTTCAGTCCGGAACCGCGCTGCTGCTACGGTCACTGGTTCGAATCCTGCCGTGGGCATGGATGTGTGTGATGTCCTTAGGTTAGTTAGGTTTAAGTAGCTCTAAGTTCTAGCGGACTGATGACCCCAGAAGTTAAGTCCCATAGTGCTCAGAGCCATTTGAAGGATTTGTTAAGTCCCATAGTGCTCAGAGCCATTTGAATTAGCTCTGTGAGCTGATGGTTGGCTGTGAGGCCAAAATTATTTACTCCGAGCACAATGGGGCGCCAGCCCATTTTAGCATCTGAGAGCCATCTTTGGCCAACTAGGTCACCTGACCTCACGTGTGTGGATTTCTTCCACTGGAGGTATGTAAAGCAGTTGGTGTTTGAAACCGTTGTGGAAGAAAAAGAAGACCTCGTCTCTAGAATTGCCGTCGCTGCTGGTACCACTGCAGACATGCCAGAAATCTTCTAACGGACACAACACTTAATAGTCAGCCAATACTGCGTGCACAAAGGCCAACTGTCGCACATTCGAGCAGTTCCTGTGAATGGTACTGCTGTAGTTAGGACGTTAAACTACTTTCTGTGGAAATCGTTTCTAGTAAAAATGGTCGCCAGGAACCACGTGTACCATAGATAAATATATATGTTTTGATTTTCTCTGCCTACTGTATTAATCTGAACGAATCGGAACACCCTGTATAGGGTATACCACGCCATGTGTACATATCCAGTACGTCAAGAATTAGCATTTCCGGCATATCATAACATTTACCTCTTCCTATTCGACTAGCAAATGGTGCGCACCAAAATCGACTGTCAAAAACCGCGTTTTTAACCCAATTTTATTCAATTATAGTAGTGATGAAATGGCTCTGAGCACTGTGGGACTTCTGACGTCATCAATACCCTAGAACTTAGAACTACGTAAACCTAACTAACCTAAGGACATCACACACACCCATGCCCGAGGCAGGATTCGAACCTGCGACCTTAGCGGTGGCTCGGTTCCAGTCTGTAGCGCCTAGAACCGCTCGGCCACCCCGGCCGGCATAGTAGTGATCATCTAGCGAGTTATGCGTGAAAGGAATTAATATGTTACTAGAAACTTCTCGGGTTCTTTAGTCGATACCGGTGCAAAACGTGTCGCACATCTTCTGATCTTCCCATATCGTTCATGTAATATACGTGATAACGACCCTAGACTGAGAACTAACACTGGAGAACAGATTTGAAGAGAATTTTGCTACCGCCTCTTTCCTAGGTGAGATACATTTCCTCAGAATTCCTCGCATAAGTCCAAATCTGGTATCTACTTTCCTTGCGACTCGTTTCATGTCACAGTATCACATTGTATTGTTACGTACGCTTACAGTTATGTGTTTTACAATTGTTGTTATTTCCAGCTTGGCTCGCCAAACATGTAGTAGAACAAAACCCAGCCTTTCTGCTTATTTATTGCTGCGCGGGATTAACCGAGCGGTCTGTGGCGCTGCAGTCATTGCCTGTGCTGCTGGTCCCGGCGGAGGTTCGAGTCCTCCCTCGGGCATGGGTGTGTGTGTTTGTCATTAGGATCATTTAAGTTAAATAGTGTGTAAGCTTAAGGACTGATGACCTTAGGAGATAAGTCCCATAAGATTTCACACACCTTTGAGCCTTTGAACTTGCTTATTTATTCCAAACGCATATCATTTAAGATTTACTACTAGTCCCTGTAACAAGAGCCGTTTGCCTGCTGGTCTTCCTATACTTCGCTCCTGACGCTGGAGCTCTCCCACGAGGTTCATGTCAAAAGTCCTGCACACTGTTCGTGCGCACGTTTACGGCAGTGCGATCAAGTTGAGTTTCAAAGCAATTGTGAGCAAGACTTTAGGCGTGACGGTCGTAGATTGTTTGCTGGCTCGTGTGAGTTATTCAGTTTTAAATGTGGAGCCGAAACCGAGTAACATCGAAGTACATGCAGTGGCCAGCGTTCCCACATCAAAATCTAATCCCTATGTGGAAAAACCAATGGAAATTTACAACGCCTTGAGAGAGATATGTGGGAATAACGTAGTTGATTGTTGCACAGTGCCACAGTGGTCTGCTTGTTTCTGTGAAGATCGGATATGCACTGAGGGCAACCCAAGGAGAGGAAGGCCATCAACTGCAACAGTCTGCACCTCTCAGGTGACATTTTGAGAGAGAATTGAGTAAAACCATGTGAGGAAAGTTCATATGATAGCAGGTACCTATCACTTCAGTTTATAGAATCATATCTGAAGATTTAAAAGAGGAGAAACGTTACTGCCAGATGGGTTCCGTATGATCTGAGTGAACAGTAGAAAGCAAAACAATAGCGGAAGAAGTGCTTCAAGGTTATCAGAGAGTTTCTGCATAGGACTGCTGCGCTTCGATGGAACCTGGATACGAGATTTTGAACCAGAATGAAATCTCAGTCGACACACTGCTTCAGTTCCGACTCTCCACGCCCGAAACAATTCCACAGACAATAGGGAAAGGCAAAACTGAATATGACCTTTGCATATGACATGTATGGAGTCATAGCTACAAACAGAGTGCCCCGCTGTACGTCTGCAAAAGACTCATGCTACAAGCTGTCTCTGCAAAATACACTACTTACCAATAAAATCAACATACCACGAAGATGACGTGCTACAGACGCGAAATTTAACCGACAGGAAGAAGACGCTGCGATATGCAAATGATTAGCTTATCAGAGTATTCACACAAGGTTGGCGCCGGTGGCGACACCTACAACGTGCTGACATGAGGAAAGTTTACAACCGATTTCTCATACACAAACAGCAGTTGACCGGCGTTGCCTAGGGAAAAGTTGTTGTGATGCCTCGTGTAAGGAGGAGAAATGCGTACCATCACGTTTCCGACTTTGATAAAGGTCGGATTTTAGGCTATCGCGATTTCGGTTTGTCGTATCGTGACATTGCTGGTCGCTTTGGTCGGGATCTAATGACTGTTAGCAGAATATGGAGTCGGTGGGCTCAGGAGGGTAATACGGAACGCCGTGCTGCACCCCAATGGCCTCGTATCACTAGCAGTCGAGATGACAGTCATCTTATCCGTATGGCTGTAATGGATCATGCAGCCACGTCTCGATCCATGAGTCAACAGATGGGGACGTTTGCAAGACAACAACCATCTGCACGAACAGTTCGACGACGTTTGCAGCAGCATGGACTATCAGATCGCAGACCATGGCTGCGGTTACCCTTGACGGTGCATTACAGACAGGATCGCCTGCGATGGTGTACTCAACGACGAACCTGCGTGCACGAATGGCGAAACATCATTTTCTCGGATCAATCCAAGTTGTGTTTACAGCATCATGATGGCCGCATCCGTGTTTGGCGACATCGTGGTGAACGCACTTTGGAAGCGTGTATTCGTCATCGCCATACTGGCGTATCACCCGCCATGATGGTATGGGGTGCCATTGGTTACACGTCTCGGTGAACTCTTGTTCGCATTGACGGCAGTTTGAACAGTGGACGTTACATTTAAGATATGTTACGACCCATAGCTCTACCCTTCAGTCGATCACTGCGAAACCCTACATTTCAGCAGTATAATTCATGACCGCATGTTGCAGGTCCTGTACGGATACAGAAAATGTTCGACTGCTGTCTTGGCCAGCTCATTCTCTAGATCTCCTACCAATTGAAAACGTCTGGTCAATGGTGGCCGTGCAACTGTCTTGTCACAATACGCCAGTCACTACTCTTGATGAACTGTGGTATCATGTTGAAGCTGCATGGGCAGCTGTACCTGTACACGCCATCCAAGCTCTGTTTGACTCAATGCTCAGGCGTATCAAGGCCGTTATTACGGCCAGAGGTGATTGTTCTGGCTAATGATTTCTCAGGATCTATGCACCCAAATTGCGTGAAAATGTAATCACAATTCAGTTCTAGTATAATATATTTGTCCAATAAATACCCGTTTGTCATCTGCATTTCTTCTGGGTTAGCAGTTTTAATGGCCAGTAGTGTATTTTGCGCCAGAAAATTTGTCAAAGACTGCCTGACATTTTTGCATTTAGTGTCGTCATTTTGCGCGATAATGCATGAATGCATATTGCCCTATCATTGGGAGAAAAGTCAGACAAACACGGATGGGAAACACTTCCCCACCCAACATAAAGTCCGGATATGAGCCCGCCAGACTTTAATTTGTTTGGGGGAAGAACTGTGTGGAAATCCTTTTGCTACAGGTGATGAAACTCCCAGTGAGGTGAGCCGAGTAATCAGACAGTTCAACAATGAAGGTGCCCCATCTGAAATACAGAAGTTACCAAAACGTTGGGAAGCTTTCATAAGGAAAGAATGGAGATTATATTCAAGGCCGGTAAGGGTATTTTATAAAATAAATTATTTTCTTCAATTCTGTCTTATAGCGAGCATGTCTTTTGTTCAAAAATGTTAAAATGTGTGTGAAATCTTATGAGATTTAGCTGCTAAGGTCATCAGCCCCTAAGCTTACACACTACTTAACATAAATTATCCTAAGGACAAACGCACACACCCATGCCCGAGGGAGGGCTCGAACCTCCGCCGGGACCAGCCGCACAGTCCACGACTGCGGCGCCTCAGACAGCACGGCTAATGCCGCGCGGCCGAAGAACTTTTGGAATGAACTCGTAAATACAATGAATGCGTCATCAATGGACAGCCTCAAGGGAAGCTTCTGACGTTGTCTACGAGACCATTAAATTTTTTTAGGTTACATTAGATGTAGCTTTTGTTTCTTGGATCAATACCGAGAAGAGCATAAAGTTTGTTGAACAAGTCAGAAAAGCAAAATGCGAAATACGTATTTACAAAACAATTAGATATGCTCCCTTCCACAAACTCTAAGTGAAATGGTGCTTATGAATGTGGAATAAGTAAAAAAAACTGAAACATTTGTTTAAAGAGGAAATAACAAATCCGTAAATGTGCAGTTTGGTGAGGAGAACAGGGTAATTTGTAGGCTATTGTAGCCGCGGAATGTAAAGGGTAGCGCCAGCTGAAGATAGCGCAGCATTCCTGCAGCCTAGAGCAGTTGTGGTTAAGCGGATCAGTATATCCAGAAATTCAGTTCCGCACCACAACAGAAAAGATAAAGAAAAAATTGGCCAGGAAGGACTTTCGCACTGAGGTTCGGTACGGATTTAAGGAAGTAAATAAACGGTTTATTGATTCACTGAATCGAGTGTATGGACCGTGTTTGGCTGTTGTCGACATTGATACTGGCAAAATATCTGTCCGAGGGATAACAACACTTTCGAGAAATTTTTAATTTCAGGTTGTAAGTCGGATAGCAAATCACTACAGTTTTTTAGTGTTTAGCTTCTATCCAAATATCATGGTTCTAGGCCAACGGGAAGTACACTATAGATTTTAATGAGTGAGTTTGCGAATATCAAAATATGTGAAATAAACGGCCGTATATTCTGAGTGCACTGATTTAGACACATATTCTACAACGCCAAAGCACTAAAGTATGAGACATAAATTTTAACTTGATACGTCTAACCTTTCTTGGGAGACAGGGATCGTAACACATAGATGGACAGCGAGAGAGTCGGAAAGTAAATTGCGAGAAACATTTGTTTTCTTGTGTTTTAATTACAAAATAACAGTTTTCTTATTTATTCTTACAGTTTTACTGTGAACCCTTCCTTCTAGACAAATATCATGATTCTATGTCATCAAGTAGTACACTATAGGTTTTAACGAGTGAGTTTGCAAGTATCAAAATAAATGACATAAATGGCCATATCTTTTGACTGCATTAACTTAGAAAGATATATTTTTTTCAGTCGTCAAGGAAATGTAGATCTTAACACGTTACGCCTCCCCCCATGAACCATGGACCTTGCTGTTGGTGGGGAGGCTTGTGTGACTCAGCGATACAGATAGCCGTACCGTAGGTGCAACCACAACGGAGGGGTATCTGTTGAGAGGCCAGACAAACGTGTGGTTCCTGAAGAGGGGCAGCAGCCTTTTCAGTAGTTGCAGGGGCAACAGTCTGGATGATTGACTGATTTGATAGAAAATTTAAAAAGGGAAATGGATAGGTTAAAGTTAGATATAGTGGGAATTAGTGAAGTTCGGTGGCAGGAGGAACAAGACTTTTGGTCAGGTGACTACAGGGTTATAAACACAAAATCAAATAGGGGTGATGCAGGAGTAGGTTTAATAATGAATAGTAAAATAGGAATGCGGGTAAGCTACTACAAACAGCATAGTGAACGCATTATTGTGGCCAAGGTAGATACGAAGCCCACACCTACTACAGTAGTACAAGTTTATATGCCAACTAGCTCTGCAGATGATGAAGAAATTGAAGAAATGTATGATCAAATAAAAGAAATTATTCAGATACTGAAGGGTGACGAAAATTTAATAGTCATGGGTGTCTGGAATTCGGTAGTAGGAAAAGGGAGAGAAGGAAACGTAGTAGGTGAATATGGACTGGGGCAAAGAAATGAAAGAGGAAGCCGCCTGGTAGAATTTTGCACAGAGAACAACTTATTCATAGGTAACACTTGGTTCAAGAATCATAAAAGAAGGCTGTATACATGGAAGAAGCCTGGAGATACTAAAAGGTATCACATAGATTATATAATGGTAAGACAGAGATTTGGGAACCAGGTTTTAAATTGTAAGACATTTCCAGGGGCAGATGTGGACTCTGACCACAATCTATTGGTTCTGACCTGTAGATTAAAACTAAAGAAACTGCAAAAAGGTGGAAATTTAAGGAGATGGGATCTGGATAAACTAAAAGAACCAGAGGTTGTACAGAGTTTCAGGGAGAGCATAAGGGAGCAATTGACAGGAATGGGGGAAAGAAATACGGTGGAAATGGAAAGGGTAGCTTTGAGGGATGAAGTAGTGAAGGCAGCAGAGGATCAAGTAGGTAAAAAGACGAGGGCTAGTAGAAATCCTTGGGTAACAGAAGAAATATTGAATTTAATTGATGAAAGGAGAAAATATAAAAATGCAGTAAATGAAGCAGGCAAAAAGGAATACAGACGTCTCAAAAATGAGTTCGACAGGAAGTGCAAAATGGCTAAGCAGGGATGGCTAGAGGACAAATGTAAGGATTTAGAGGCTTATCTCACTAGGGGTAAGGTAGATACTGCCTACAGGAAAATTAAAGAGACCTTTGGAGATAAGAGAACCACTTGTATGAACATCAAGGGCTCAGATAGAAACCCAGTTAAGGTGATGCTGAGGGAATTAGATTAGGAAATGAGACACTTAAAGTAGTAAAGGAGTTTTGCTATTTGGGGAGCAAAATAACTGATGATGGTCGAAGTAGAGAGGATATAAGAATGGAAAGCAAAAAGGTGGAAGGAGTATATAGAGGGTCTATAGAAGGGCGATGTACTTGAGGACAATATTATGGAAATGGAAGAGGATCTAGATGAAGATGAAATGGGAGATACGATACTGCGCGAAGTGTTTGACAGAGCACTGAAAGACCTGAGTCGAAACAAGGCCCCCGGAGTAGACAACATTCCATTGGAACTACTGACGGCCTTGGGAGAGCGAGTCCTGACAAAACTCTACCATCTGGTGAGCAAGATGTATGAAACAGGCTAAATACCCTCAGACTTCAAGAAGAATATAATAATTCCAATCCCAAAGAAAGCAGGTGTTGACAGATGTGAAAATTACCGAACAATGAGTTTAATACGCCACAGCTGCAAAATACTAACGCGAATTCTTTACAGACGAATGGAAAAACTAGTAGAAGCCAACCTCGGGGAAGATCAGTTTTGATTCCGTAGAAATGTTGGAACACGTGAGGCAATACTGTCTCTACGACTTACCTTAGAAGCTAGATTAAGGAAGGGCAAACCTACGTTTCTAGCATTTGTAGACTTAGAGAAAGCTTTTGACACTGTTGATTGGAATATTCTCTTTCAAATTCTGAAGGTGGAAGGGGCAAAATACAGGGAGTGAAAGGCTATTTACAATTTGTACAGAAACTCAATGGCAGTTATAAAAGTCGAGGGACATGAAAGGGAAGCAGTGGTTGGAAAGGGAGTGAGACAGGGTTGTAGTCTCTTCCCGATGTTATTCAATCTGTATACTGAGCAGGCAGTGAAGGAAACAAAAGAAACATTCGGAGTAGGTATTAAAATCCATGGAGAAGAAATAAAAATGTTGAGGTTCGCCGATGACATCGTAATTCTGTCAGAGACAGCAAAGGACTTGGAAGAGCAGTTGAACGGAATGGATAGTGTCTTGAAAGGAGGATGTAAGATGAACATAAACAAAAGCAAAACTAGGATAATGGAATGTAGTCGAATTAAGTCGGGTGATGCTGAGGGAATTAGATTAGGAAATGAGACACTTAAAGTAGTAAAGGAGTTTTGCTATTTGGGGAGCAAAATAACTGAGAGGATATAAAATGTAGACTGGCAATGGCAAGGAAAGCGTTTCTGAAGAAGAGAAATTTGTTAACATCGAGTATAGATTTAAGTGTCAGGAAGTCATTTCTGAAAGTATTTGTATGGAGTGTAGCCATGTATGGAAGTGAAACATGGACGATAAATAGTTTGGACAAGAAGAGAATAGAAGCTTTCGAAATGTGGTGCTACAGAAGAATGCTGAAGATTAGATGGGTAGATCACATAACTAATGAGGAAGTATTGAACAGGATTGGGGAGAAGAGAAGTTTGTGGCACAACTTGACCAGAAGAAGGGATTGGTTGGTAGGACATGTTCTGAGGCATCAAGGGATTACTAATTTAGTATTGGAGGGCAGCGTGGAGGGTAAAAATTGTAGAGGGAGACAAAGAGATGACTACACTAAGCAGATTCAGAAGGAGGTAGGTTGCAGTACGTACTGGGATATGAAGAAGCTTGCACAAGATAGAGTAGCATGGAGATCTGCATCAAACCTGTCTCAGGACTGAAGACAACAACAACAACAACAACACGTTCCGTAAATTTCAACTTGATACCCCTACCCGTTCCTAAGATAAATGTTATTAAGAGTCGGACAGACAGAGACAGACGGTCGGACAACAAAATGTCCTATAAGGGTTCCGTCTCTACCGACTCAGGTACGCAACCAAACAAACGCAAAGAAATGGCATAACATGGATCTATATAATGAACAGTTAAACATTGATTATGATGAAATTGAGAAAATTCAAATGACGGTTGGCAAAATTAATTAACTTGCGGGTAACTAGAATTTCCTAAACGTCATTTTCCTTTCCTAAAGATTTATCTACCTACGTGTACTTCAGTGACAGTGACAGTTTGTCTTGGAAGAGAAACCGAAGTTATCCACGGAGCTGTGACTGTACTGTAGAACATAGGAAGGCAAACCGAAAATTATATTGAAACTCTAAGTTCGGTTCATCCGAAAGTGCCGGTGCTGCATTTCACTGACACTATACTCGTTGATGCGGCATGAGATAATGGTGTAACTGGCTGCCATCAAGCGCGCACATCCTCTGTGAACTTCAATACGGGACTCCGTCAGTCTCCGCTGCAGCGCAGAGTTGCTTTCGAAGTTATATTTTCTCCACCAATGACGTAACAGTTTTGCTGTTAAAAACCTTCCACAAGAATCAGACAAACCCTGAAATCCAATAAGCTTTCCGCCACTCTATTCTCGAAAAAAATCAACTCAAAGGCTACGTCACACTGTCGTCACACTATAGTCAGCAATCAGTGTTCTTTTTTGCCTGCTAGCGAAGTTTCCTCTAGCCACGGGAAAACACTACGGAGAAAAAAGTAACTTCGTTCCCTGGCGACAGCCTTCCGGACACCCTCGAAGCTACGATCTTTTAGAGTCGTGTTTCCCAGCATATCCGGACGGCTGAGGGATGTCTACGTCTAAGCATAAGCGGCCAGAGACACTACTAGCTAGGGCATAACCACCTATGACAAGATAACATACACCAACAAGCGATAAACGTCGGCAAGCCCCTGAATTTTAGCAATGTTGGCCGGAAATTACCAGCTGCTATTAGAGCCGACCAACAGGTCACAGCAGGGAAACCGACGAGCTCGCCCACCGACTCGCAAGCAAATCGCCAACATCACCCTACACTGTGAATCCGATATATGACCTATCGCACACGAAAACGATGATGAATCTGTTGCCGGTTGCTGAAGCTGATCGAGAGTTCCACACCGGCACCCAGCGGCAGCAGCCGAGCAACAGGACCCCACAACGTCAAAGGTATCGACATGCGTGATACCCACTACTAACAAAGCCTAACCTTGCATGACCTATCGCAGGCAGCAAGTCATCCGCTACTGCTCTTACCACCCTACCTAACTATCGCAAAGGTTTTTTTCTCTTGGCTCTTGCCTTGGCACTTTTTTCCTCTGCCCGTTCAAACCACTGCACTTCGTTCGACTTCGACCCAATCTATCACGAGATGAGCGCGTATTAATGGTTAACCAGACGTACAGAAACATCACAGTAGCCATATCCTGCGACACCTCACTGTAGTGAAAATTAACCCTTATGCAAAGATGGCAGTAACCCTTTTGAGTTCGCCATCATGCCGATGTGGGCGTGGAGGGGCTCCACCTCTAGGTGGGGCGGGAGTCTATCTCACAGAATTTTTCTTGCGAATAGGCCCGACTGCCACCCCATGCTTCACTGAATTACTCGCTGCAGAAACTAAAGCTTTCAGGGCACCTTTGTCTGACAGGGCAAAGGCTGCAAGTAGCGCCTTTCCACGGCTGGAACTCGCCTATTTTGATTGTGTCTACCGCCTTGGCTCTCATTGTCCCGCAGGCGCCTCTGTTCCTGTGTCCGGTCCTCCGCATTCACCTGCACAATGCGTACTACCTCCCCCACTTCTGCGTGTGTCACTCAGCTGCCAGTTCTCAGAACATCTCATCCCTTACATTCAGGGCTATCATTTCGTTCGCATTTCACTCAGAATATGGTATCGCACGAACTGCAGCATTCCACAGATTGAAATTTCACTCCAAGAAATGATTATAACTGCATACGCTATGTTAATTGTAGTACAATAAGGAAATGAAATCGTCCGTTACAACCAGCGTTATAGCTTTTTCTAACACGAAAAATCTATTTTCGCCATCTACATCGCTTTAATACGTTTAATCCATTCTAATGTCAAAATGAATGAAAAGTGACGAGCCTAAACGGCTTGATGTTTTCCAGCCGGATGTAATTAAATTCACAGAATACATTTTACGATAGGAGAAGAGGCTGAAAAGAGTATTCAGGGGTACGATTCATTACAAATAAGAAAATCATAGAAAAATTGATGGTGCTACAGATATTGAGCCATTCTTACACTGAATTGCAAGGCGTGTTTGAAAAATAAAAGAAAGATATTCCACGGAAATCAGTGAAGTCTTCTCCACATCTAATCTTTAGCATCACATTTCACAAGTTCCTATAGTCTTCTTTTCTGAACTGCTTATCGTCAAATGTTCGCTTCTGTACATCTCCAGGCGTCGGGCAGAAATAAACAAACACCTCTAGCAACGCATGCTTGAACGTAGACGCAGATACTAGCAAACTCTTCAGGTTACGCTGTTGTATCTGAACACGTACGGCACCTGTGTAATCGCCTCAACAGGCTGCAAGTATCAATCGTGTTTTGTGAGTGCATTATGTTGGTCTTACGAATGAAGCTCCATAAACTGGTAATTGTACTGTGAGCTGGAATTCTAAAATCAAACGTAAGTAATGGAAATGCCTGTAACAGGAAAACATGAAACCTGGACTGTGCATCAAAGAGTCAGTTGGTCCGATGAGTATTATTTCACACAGTTTCCAACGTCTGGCTGGGGTTACTTCCGAAGAGTAAAACATGTCGCGGGTTCGGTGATGATCTAGACATCCCTATCGTTGTGTTCCACGGGCGCCTTGGTTGCTCTGCAAGGTGCGCTACAGTCTATGATTCTGTGAGCATTTTGGCTGATCAGGTACATCCCATGGTACAAAGATTTTATCTGAATGGTAACACTTGGTTCCAGGAAGACGGGAACTCTTTTAAGACAAACCACTGGTTTTATGAGCAGGGGGATGTATTTTCGCGTCTCTCATAGCTATTACAGTCGCCAAATCTCAGTACTATTGATACTTTGTGGTCTGCTTTGGATAGAAGGGTGCGTGATCGCCGTCCGCCTGCGTCACCGCTACCTGAGCTTACCAATATTTTGCAGGAAGAATGCATAAAGATTCCACTCAAAATCACACATAACCTTTATTTATTCATTTCATGATTTATTCTTCTCCCTGACCTGTAATTCCCTCACTTTTAAGTCCCTCCAATCTTACAACTACAATCTGGCTTCCGTGCATGTAGTAGACAGCCTTCTCTCTCTGTACTGTGTCTGATACCTCCCGGGAGTAGACAACATTCCATTACACCTATTGATAGCGCTGGGAGAGCCACCTCTGACAAAACTCTACCATCTAGTGAGCAAGATGTATGAGACAGGCGAAATACCCTCATACTTCAAAACGAATATAATAATTCCAATCCCAAAGAAAGCAGGTGTTGACATGTGTGAAAATTACCGAACTATCAGTTTTATAAGTCACGGCTGCAAAATATTAACACGAATTCTTTACAGACGAATGGAAAAACTGTTAGAAGCCGACCTTGGGGAAGATCAGTTTGGATTCCGTAGAAATGTTGGAACACGTGAGGCAATACTGACCCTACGACTTATCTTAGAAGATAGATGAAGGAAGGGCAAACCTACGTTTCTAACATTTGTAGGCTTAGAGAAAGCTTTTGACAGTGTTGACTGGAGTACTCTCTTTCAAATTCTGAAGGTGCCAGGGGTAAAATACAGGGAGTGAAAGGCTATTTACAATTTGTACAGAAACTCGATGGCAGTTATAAGACTCGAGGGGCATGAAAGGGAAGCAGTGGTTGGGAAGGGAGTGAGACAGGATTGTAGCCTCTCCCCGATGTTATTAAATGTGAATATTGGGCAGGCAGTAAAAGAAACAAAATAAAAATTCGGAGTAGGTATTAAAATCCATGGAGAAGAAATAAAAACTTTGAGGTTCGCCGATGACATTGTAATTCTATCAGAGACAGCAAAGGACTTGGAAGAGCAGTTGACCAGAATGGACAGTGTCTTGAAAGAAGGATATAAGATGAACATCAGCAAAAGCAAAACGAGGATAATGGAACATAGTAGAATTAAGGCGGGTGATGCTGAGGGGATTTAGATTAGGAAGTGAGATACTTAAAGTAGTAAATGAGTTTTGCTATTCAAGGTGCAAAATAAGTGATGATGGTCGAAGTAGAGAGGATATAAAATGTAGACTGGCAATGGCAAGGAAAGCGTTTCTGAAAAAGAGAAATTTGTTAACATGGAGTATAGATTTAAGTGTCAGGAAGTCGTTTCTGAAAGTATTTGTATGGAGTGTAGCCACATATGAAGTGAAACGTGGGCGATAAATAAATAGTTTAGACAAGAAGAGAATAAAAGCTTTCGAAATGTGATGCTACAGAATATTGCTGAAGATTAGATAGGTAGATCACATAACTAATGAGGAAGTATTGAACAGGATTGGGGAGAAGAGAAATTTGTGGCACAACTTGATCAGAAGAAGGGATCGGTTGGTAGGTCATGTTCTGAGGCACCAAGGGATCACAAATTTAGTATTGGAGGGCAGCGTGGAGGGTAAAATCGTAGAGGGAGACCAAGAGATGAATACACTAAGCAGATTCAGAAGGATGTAGGTTGCAGTAGGTACTGGGAGATGAAGAAGCTTGCACAGGATAAAGCAGCACGGAGAGCTGCATCAAACCAGTTTCTGGACTGAAGACCACCACAACACAACAACAACCTCCATAATTTCAAATGTTGTATACTACATTTAATGAAGCAACAATTTCGGCGTCTCAGTAACTGACGGCGATTCCGATATGGACAATAACACAATTGTTCGACAACGGTACATAGCACAGTGGGTAACTAGGTAGGTACCAGACAATATTCCAAATGTTAAAATTTGGATAATTATTCATCATACAGTAATTAGATTTTGTTGCGTTATCCCTTATTTCACCTCTTGTAACGATTTTATTACGTGAAATATATCAAGTTCTATTTATGTTCGGAGTACGTGTGCAACCCTAGGCTCCCTCAGAAGTGTAAATTGAAAAGGGATCACTGTTGTTAGCTGCAGCGGTGACGAGCGAAAAAGTGTACCGGATCGGGATTCGAACCCGGGATTTCATGCTTCCTAGTCAGGTGCGGTAGCCACTGCGTCATCCCACACAGTGTTATCGCAACTGCACAGACTATCTGGGCTCACCTCATGGCCGATCCATACTTAAAGCTAGCGCCACCTGTCCCCAGTCCCTGTCCATTATACTGTCGTTTTCTACTCAGAGATTCCCACAGGAGGCCGGACGTATTTGTACATTCGCAATGTAGAAAGTGGATCCATTACCTACCCAGCTAGGCCCCGCTGCAGCTGACAGGAGTGATCCCGCTTCAATTTACTCATAATGTTTCACACCTGTGTTATCTGTCTGTTCTTTAGGAGTTGCCCGAATGAACAGACACCACGCATTCATATAATTGGTAAGCCTACCTTGGCAATGGATCCACTTATATATGTAGAAGAGCTACACAAGAGCTAGACAAACTAAACGAATTTGATGACAGTTTTAAGTAAAAGTATTAGAAGTAGACTAAGGTGAGATGGGCGATATCATTCTGGGAGAAGAATCTGACAGAGCTCCGAAAGACATAGAACTAAACAGGACCACTGAGGTAGATGCACTCTTCCAGAATTACTGAGATCCTTGGAAGCAGATATAATTCCAAAACTGGTATGTGGGATATACTTTCAGACTTGTAGAACAATATAATTCCAATTCCAAAAAAGGAAAATGCTGACACATGCGAATGTCATCGAATCATCAGTTTAATAAGGCGTGGCTGCACAACTCTGACACGAGTTATTTACAAAATAATGGAACAATGGTAGAAGTTGACCTCGGGGAAGATTAGCTTGGACTTGGAAAGAAATGTAGGAACGGGTGGGTCACTATTGAACCTACGACAGTTTGAAGAATGGAAAGTCTACGTATATACAGCTTGTAGAACGAGAAAAAGCGTTTAATATCGTTGGCTGGAATTTGCTATGAAGTTCTGAAGCAAGTAGGGGTAAATACAAAGAGCGAACAGTTACCTACGGCTTGACCAGAAACGAGACTTTTGTAGGTCAAATGATGTGAAACAGAGGCTGTAGCTAAGAAGAGAATGAGACAATGATGTCAACTATTCCTGAAGTTAGTCGTTCTGTAAATTGAACAAAGTGCGTAGGGAACCATGGAGAATTTTGGATTCGAGATTATTGCTCATGGAGCAGAAGTAAAAACGGAGAACTTTACCGATAATGTAGTGTTGGTAAATCAAACGTGATAAGGGAATTAGATTAGACACTAAAAGTAGTAGACGAATTTTGCTATTTTGACAGCAAAGTAACTGAGAATGGCTGCACTAGAGAGGTAATGAATCGAGTCAGGGAGGAAAAGATTTATAGCACAACTTGACCGAAAGAAGAGATCGGCCGATAGAACACATCAGAATTAACTCCCTGATCATCTGTCTGGCAATGAAGACAACCGTGTGTGTGTGTGTGTGTGTGTGTGTGTGTGTGTGTGTGTGTGTGTGTGTTTGTGTGTGTGTACATTATCTGATCCAAAATATCCAGACATCTGTTAGTAGACATTAATATTGGGAGTTGTGCTTGAACTCTTCTGGGAACACTATCAGTAATGTGTCTGGATGACTGTAATGGAATGGTAGCCTTTGTTCCTCAAATCCGAAAGGTAATGATTTCGGACGGTGAATGCTATTGTCCAAAAATTATTGGCTGACAGATGCTGCTTTACCATTGTCTTAGAACTGTTTGTGAACTTAAGCGCAATAAGGGACCACACCCTAACCATGAGAAACACTACCATACTGTCACCATCTCTTGACCGTCGCCACTACACATGATGGCAAGTAAGGTTCTCCAGGGATTCGCAAATTCAAAACTCTTTCATTATGTAACCACAGCGTACAGCGTGATTCATTGTTCCACACTTCTCGTCTCGAGTTTTTCACTGTCCACTGCCGCCGCACTTTATACCATCTCAAGCATCGATTAATATCGACTACAGAAACCTGTGGCTTATGAAGAGCTACTAGACGTAATCTTTATTGCGTCGACTACGGTACCACACTATTTCTAATTTGCTATGCTTAGTCACTGAGCTTCGTTTATAGCGTTTGTAGACTTAGAGAAAGCTTTTGACAATGTTGACTGGAATACTCTCTTTCAAATTCTAAAGGTGGCAGGGGTAAAATACAGGGAGCGAAAGACTATTTACAATTTGTACAGAAACCAGGTGGCAGTTATAACAGTCTAGGGACATAAAATGGAAGCAGTGGTTGGGAAGGGAGTGAGACAGGGTTTTAGCCTCTCCTCGATCTTATTCAATCTTTATATTGGGCAAGCAATAAAGGAAACAAAAGAAAAATTTGGAGTAGGTATTAAAAACCATGGAGAATAAATAAAAACTTGATATTGTAATTCTTTCAGAGACAGCAAAGGACTTAGAAGAGCAGTTGAACGGAATGGATAGTGTCTTGAAAGGAGGATATAAGATGAACATCAACAAAAGCAAAACGAGGATAATAGAATGTAGTCGAATTAAGTCAGGCAATGCAGAGGGAATTAGATTAGAAAATGAGACACTTTAAGTAGTAAAGGAGTTTTGCTATTTGGGGAGCAAAATAACTGATGATGATCGAAGTGGAGAGGATATAAAATGTAGACTGGCAATGGCAACGAAAGCGTTTGTGACGAAGAGAAATTTGTTAATATCAAGTATAGATTAAAGTGTCAGGAAGTCGTTTCTGAAAGTATTTGTAAGGGATGCAGCCAAGTATGGTTCAAATGGTTTGAATGGCTCTGAGCACTATGGGACTTAAGTGCTAAGGTGATCAGTCCCCTAGATCTTAGAAATAATTAAACTTAACTAACCTAAGGACATAACACACATCCATGCACGAGGAAGGATTCGAACATGCGATCGTAGTGATCGCGTGGTTCCAGACTGTAGCGCCTAGAACCGCTCGGCCACTCCGGCCGGCAGCCAAGTATGGAAGTGAACCATGGACGATAAATAGTTTGGACAAGAAGAGAATAGAAGCTTTCGAAATGTGGTGCTACAAAAGAATGCTGAAGATTAGATGGGTAGATCACATAACTAATGAAGCGATATTGAACGGAATTGGGGAGAAGAGGAGTTTGTGGCACAACTTGATCAGAAGAAGCGATCAGTTGGTAGGAGATGCTTTGATGTATCAAGGGATCACCAGTTTGGTATTTGAGGGCAGCGTGGAGGGTAAAAATCATAGAGGGAGACCAAGAGAGTAATAAACTGAGCAGATTCAGAAGGATGTAGGTTGCAGTAGGTACTGGGAGATGAAGAAGCTTGCACAGGATTGAGTAGCATGGAGAGCTTCACCAAACCCGTCTCAGGACTGAAGACCTCAACAACAACAGTCACTGAGCTAGCTGGATTGATAGTATCACTTTGGAACTCCCGAGTGATTCCTTCTGCTGATTTCACGCGGCTTTCTACAACCACCATCAGCACATTAGTACATTAGGTCTACCTGTTCTTGGTTTAGCTTTAATTATTTCTTCGCGTTTCCATTTCACAATCACGTATTGAACAGTCGACGTGAGCAGCATTAAAATGTTTTAAGTGTCTCTGACGGATTCATTAATGACAATTTACGTTCCAAGTCATCAGGCTCTTCTGATGTACGTATTCTGTAGCTACAACTTCTCTACTGACAACACAGTATTCACCGCCACATTTTATATTGGCGGTCCCACATCTAGCAGTCAATATCGGTTGACATAGGAGTGTCAATGGTGTAGGGATAGGGGAATTTTAGAGGAAGATCAAGGACAACTCTCGATTCTCAGCGTGCAGCCATAAAGCAACGACTGCACACTGACCAGCGCAGCGCCGAGGAACGGCGTCGAGAAGGCGCTGACCCACGTGCTATTTGAAGGAGCTGGCAGCGCCACACCTCCAGGAAAACGGAATTCAGCACCTGCTGTCAAAGCTGATCGTCCCCAGTTCGGTCGCAGACTTCGAGAGCAGGAAGACGATACTTAGCCTGTGTTCTGAGCGCAGTAATGGTGTAAAAAAGTATAGCGACTGCAATACAAGAATATTTTGCGGTTCGGCCCGATAATACGGCTGATGTTATAGATTGTGAAGGCAGTTGCAAAGTGTGTGTGGGGGAGATGTCGCCAATGTTGTCCGCCTAGAATGGAGAACGTTTCGTGTTGTCAGATCATATCCACACCTTTCCTTGTCCGTAAATGCCTCCCCCTCACTCTGTCTTGCTTATACTTTCTGTTGCAGGCAGTGGTGCAATGCCAAGTCACCTAGTCTCAATGGTGAGGCAATAGCATTTTGCTTAAGTCTCCTCTACGGGTGATGCACGCTATTAATGAATCGATGTGTCCAGGTAGCTAAAGAACAATCGAATTTTATTAATCCCGTACCTTAAAGAAGTACAGCAGAAAGCATCATCTGAATTAATACAACTAGAAGATCCCATGATCTGATGGGAATCTGACACCAATCCAATGACAATTTCTTGAATGTATAGTAGTCAGTGAGTTAGGTACACTGAGGAGTGGCCGGGCAGTGCCCTATAAAGCCCTACCGTAAAGTGTGGTGATAGCACGTGACTCGCCGAGGCGAACTAGTGCCATTGACTGCAGCTCCGTATCCAGCAAATGGAGCGCCACCAGCGGCTGCTGGGAGCCTCGTGTGGTGCGGCTGGGTTGCAGGCGCCTTGGCATTAAGGCATCCCGCGATACACCACTGTCTGATTGGTGGCTGGGCTGTAGGCGCCAGCCTAGGCTATAGCAATTCCACTTCAGTTCAAAAGATTTTGCACGTTTAGAGAGGGACTTGATATCTTATTATGTGGTCTGCAAGAAACCAGAAGTGGGCAAATGAGAGAACTGTGGCTTTCATAAATACGATTCGTACATCTGTTGTCAGCCATAAGGATCATAGAAAATATGAGTACTATACCCACAAACTGCAATCCGGAAAAGGATGTTGCGCTGCTAACATCTTAGAAAGTCTGCAGTGGTAAACCATAACTGTACCTACATTGATTTGTAAGACTTTTAAAGACTTAGGTGGGTTTCCGTGTTTGTTGGAAGCAACTTGACAACTGTCCTTTTTTTATTGCGGTCTTTATATACAATACTTTTAACGTCCAATAATGCTATATGAAGATGGTATCTGTTCTTTCGGACATGTCCGAATGAACAGATACCATCTTCATATAGTTAAGGCTAACTGGCCATTGACTTTCTTCTTTTGTGCTGGATGCACACGCATTGCCCGAACTCTTACGGGCCTCGCTAAGATTGTGTGCCGCGAGTAATAAGTGTAATGGGCAGGGGACCACAAATGTAGTGTGTGGACATTAAGTTGGGAATGTGGGTCTCACGGGGAGCGTCCAAGGGATAAATCCCTGCAGTCACAGTGTCCTCTATGCCCTCGATGGCTCAGGTGGATAGGGCGTCTGGTATGTAAGCAGGAGATCACAGTTCATGTATTTCAACGCCTGTCGACATATTAGGGTCTTGATTTAATTAACATTTCATTCAATAGCTCTAGTTCTCGATGGATCTAAATCATAAAATTTGTACTTGTCTCAGTGTAATGGTTAACCACAATGAAATTTTAAGATAAATATTGGATTTTTATTTGAAAATTCCTTAATCAATTCATTGAGTCCTTGCAATGAAGTGTTTCTTCCTTTGAAGATATTTCTGATAAAACAGGCAAATGCCTGCTTTCAAAAAACATATCCCCGGCTTGTTACATTTTTAAGAACAATGGTCAGAAATTGTAGACAAAAACAAAGTGTATTTCGCCATAGGTTTAAGTTACCTAGTGTCTACTGCCTCTCTCGTCAGCCATGTGAGCCAAATTTATAGGCCAAACCGTCAACTCACTTTAAGGAACACACCAATTCCACGAAATGATGATCAACACTAAGTGCGAACTTACCTGACACAGGACATCAGATCACGTACATACACCAGAGGATGCAAATCATACATCGATCAGCCAAAACTCTATGACCACTGCCCATCGCGAGTTGGATGCTGCCTGGTGACTTTGCGGACACGTGACGTGCTAATAAATGTATGTAAGCGGAGTAGACACGTACGGGGAGTCACCCTATCGGAGATATGGGCTGCAAATGGGGAAATCCATTGACATATGTGATACTGACAGGGGGCAGGTCATTATTACGCAAGCCTGTGAACGAGTATCTCCAGCATGGCGAAACTGTCGAATCTTCACGTGCTACTGCCTTGAGCATCTACAGAAAGAGGAAGGACGGTGGAACTATCACTAGGCACTAAATGGTTGGACGTCCACGAATCTCCACAGAACGTGGGGTCCGGAGGCTTGTCTGCTCTGTAAAGTAGCACAGATGGTGATATGTGTTATCTGTGCCGAAAGAGCACAATTCTGGTGCACGCCAAGTGTTTCGGAGCCCACCGTTCATCGTGCACTGGTGAACATGGAGCTCCGTACAAGATCACCCATACGTGTCCACGTGTTGACACAACGGCAGCGTCAGTTATGATTGCAGTGGGCACGGGACCATAGCGATTCAATCATCGATCAATGGAAACCTGTCGGCTCTTCGGATGAATCACATTTTTGCAACACTAGGTCGATGGTCGTCTTCACAAACGCCGCCATCGAGGTAAACGGCAGCTCGAAACGTACAGTACGCCACGTACGCTGGCTGGTGGGAATGTATTATACAAAGGGAGACATTCTGCTGCGCTTGCATGGGACCTGTGGTAGAAATCGAAGACACGCTGACAATTGCGAACCACCTGCATCCCTTCATGCTTGATGTCATCTTTCAGCAGTATAATTATCTGTCTCGGAGACAGAACTGCACTGCAGTGATTTGAGGAACATTATAGTGAACTCACGTTACTGTCTCGGCGACCAAATTCGCCTATGGAACCCATCTGGATCGCTATCGAGCTCCATTCAAATCAACAGCCAGTTACATGAGCTGTGCCTAGAATCTAATGCCACATATCTCCATAAACGTACCAACAAACTGTCGGATACCTGACACGCAGAATCAGTGATGTATCTGGTTCAAAGAAGAACAAACAAGCTATTAAGCAGATAGTTATCACTTTTTTCTCACTTTAGAAACCCAGATAAAACAGAGACCTGAGAACATTTTAGGAAATTTTGACTACATAACCAGACCTTGCATTGTTCTAATTTTTCCACGATGCGTTTTTTGCTGCATTTAAAAACTGTTACTAATTAAAAATTCTCCATTGGTTTTTCAGATTTCGTAGAATATTATCGATCGTAAAAATTAGCAGTTCGCATCATACAGGATTTACCATGTTCCGTTTCTACTCTCGCATCGCCCATGTTTTATATCAATTGCTGATTTAAATTGTAATTTATTGTTATGTGCAGAATCTCCCCCTCTTTCACGCTTAGCCATTCGGTGCATTAGTTCCACTTTCTCTAGCGCCATCTTACTGGGTTTTCTGACCCCACGGCCAATGCAGTTTTCGTCGGGGCTGGTTGCATAAGGCTCTAGCTACTTCATTGCTCCTTTCGGCCATGTTCGTATTGCCTCCAACTGATAATATGATGTGTTCTTATTGATGCTTATATACATTTTCGCATGCTTTTCAGGACTCATTTTACTTTGTTTTAGGGACACAGCCCTCCCACAATTCACACAAATTTGATAAACACTTCTAGCGGAATTTATTTTATCAATGACGCGAAGGACGGGAAGAGGCTTCAGAACAGCGTAATAAATGATGTGGACACAATTTATGTTAGTACCTAATGTTCAGCACTATTCTACTCCAATAACAATATTTGTTAAGCAAGTACAGAAATAAAAAGAAATGTAATATACTTCCCTCTTACTCCATGTTTAGATCATTTGAGGATGCTCCTAAACTGGCACGAAACCGGTCATGGTTGTAATTAAAAAAACAGCTACAGTGGTGCTTCTTGCCTTCTTATCAAAATGCTACAAATGTATGGTACCAAGAGGAATATCCGTGGGAAGTACACTTTCAAGAATTGCTTCAAACTTCCGCATGATTCACCACTGGTCGTTAATTGGTACACAGTGCTTCATATTGCTGTTATTCTTACTAGTTCTCGGATCAACTGGCCTTATGACCCATTCCATATTGTGTTTGATACGTATTAACCCCTAGCCAGTTTATGAGTCACAGTTTCGGAACCAGTTCTCTTATTCAAAAGAGAGCGGATCCACAAAACCCTCTTTCTCTTCCTGAAGAAGTAGTACAGCAGCACTCAGTCCCACTTAGTCGCTGTGGCGTGTCGTAATATCGTGTTGGGTAATTTCAGCAAGACTACAACAAAACCAGTTACTTATTGTGGTGTGCGTACTGTAAGACCTTCGGTACACACACCATTAGATTATTTGACTTGTCGCTCTAACGAAGTAGGCGAGCGTCAGCAATATGTCTCGTGGTCTTATCGTGGCGTGTTTATCTTCTGCCGTTAGGTCAGACGATAGAAATGCCACTTGCACGCTTAGAGTAGCAGATTGACGGTGAGCAACTTTAAACAGAACTTGATTAATTTTCACACACATTTATAAAAATAATAAATAACATCGACATTACATAACTTGATCTGGATGCTGTTTACAATTGACAATCTGAAGTTGCTTTGGTCTTGGTACGTTAATCTTATTCTCACATATCTCTGATACTTGAGAAAGTGTCTATACATTTCTCTTCATGGATATGTACAGGAATATGATAATCTTATTAGGCGCAGACTGAAACTTGACTACAGATTAATGCAGACTAATGCAAACTGATGCAGCGTGACTAATCGGAGGTCTGTGCACTTGTTATAATGCCTCGCAAGTTCAGGTATCACTGCGCGAGTGTGATCCGCGAGGAGAAAAGGTTCTACGCTAGCAGCAATCTCACTGGCTGCGTTACATATTAGTAAGCGGATCGGCGGAAGCAGAATTTGGTCCGTCTCTAAGACAGAGCCATCTCGTAGTGCGGAGACGGACGAGCGCTGCGCCTGCGCTGTTGTGCTTAGCGGGGAACGCTCTATTGGGAAAGTTGTGTACGCGCTGACTACGCGGAACTATGTACACAACACTTATTATTAACGCAACATGAGGTTTTTTGGCCAATGATCGTTATTTTGTTAAAGACATCTGCACCTGGGAACGTGTAGCAATGTTGTCTGTCAAGCAATGTAAATAGCATTAACTTCATGCACGAAAGTGGTCATACACAAACAGCAAACGAGCTAAATGCATGATAAGTAGTGTCAACTATAGAAGAACAATTATTTTTAGCAATCATCAGTGGTGTTGCATCATAATCTCATTCCTAGTTGCTGATCGTCTATTGAATTTACCGCTACTGTTATCCGAGGTGGCAACATTTTTCTTTAAGCAAAATGAACAGTTTTGTCACACAATACCACACGCACACAATACTAATGTATTGTTTCCTGTCAAAATAAAGTTGTTACGAAATAACTGGGCTTCATGCATCAGCAGAGAACAATTTTTATGCTGTTTGCATAGACATAAGCTCACTATATTTAAAGATTTTTCACAATCTAAGTGGAATTTATTACCTTTGAGTGGGTTCTGGCCTACTAACACACAATTGTTCTCGCAATAATGACCACCAATATATATGTTCTCATAAAAATTCAGTTTAAAACTGCCTCTTCAGTATTTCACTAATATGGCGGCTAATATAAGAGAGTCACTTATTCTCCTTCAGGTACTGTTTTGCTACTAACAAATAATATATATTAAACCTTTTTTGTACCTTTACTATATGCATTAACATTTAGAAGTATTCTCAATATTCATCGCTTGTTATTCAGCGTTTACCAACAAACTCTCATCTGATCAGTACAACAGTTAGAACGAGAAGAAAGATTATTCTAGAAGGATAATAGATGACAGAAAATGGAGATTTTCATTATCTTTTTCCATGAGTATAGTCTGAGATATAATTTCTTATTGGATATTCAATTATGTCATTGACAATAATTATTTTTTATTTCATTATCGATGAAGTCCTTTTCATTAATATCTCGAGAATGTTCATTTGCATTCCACATACAACGGTGTCGCGAATATGATTTTGAATAAAATATAGGCGTGGATATTACATCACATTCCTTCATTTCGTAGCGTAAATGCAGTCCGTTTAAGCGCCTGTGATCTGGAAATGTATTGCCGTAAACATGGCAGTGCAGCAGTGACCTGCAATGTTGCCAAACAAGTGGTTGTAGATCGTCTGGCCGGCTATTTGTCGGTAACACGTGATCTCTACGGGCCGTGTAAACATACCTTAACAGGAATGCATCAGAAGCTTCAGAGCACTGTATAGGGAGGGGGGACAGCCGGTAACAGGTAGCAGAAACCGGCAGCGGTCGCTCAGCACAGGCGCCACCCAGCACGCGGGAGCGCTTTTAATTAAAACTTGCTCGCTACACACGATCTACCACACCAGCAATTTAGTTCCCGAAGCAGTGTCAGCTCCAGCGGGGAAAGCCGTGTACTGTCACAGTAATTTAATTGTCGCTAACTGCAAATCGATATGCAAACGCTGAGTAAAATTGCAGTGTACCTGATAGCTTGTGAAAGCGCAGGTTTCCCTGGAAACAGGTGATAACAGAAATTACAGTCTGAAACGTTCGTTTTCCGTAATCCTGGAGACTGAAAATACTGACCTCTTACAACGCAACGATGAGTCTGTTAGACATTTTTGTATTATTTCTAAGCTTCAAAAAATATACTCGAAGACAAAAAATGACCCACTACGAAAAAACACTCCGTCCTCAGCCCACAAGTTGCCCATCGGGACCATCCGACCGCTGTGTCATCCTCAGTGAGGATGATTAGATTAGATTAGTACTTGTTCCATAGATCATGAATACGACACTTCGTAATGATGTGGAACGTGTCAGGTTAATAAAAGGTGTCTATACAAGATATTACATTAAACAAAATATTAAATGACACTTAATTTTTTTGTGTGTGGAGCGAGGTGGGAAATTACCCACTTATTATATCCAAAAATTCATCTAATGGGTAGAGGGAGTTGCCATTAAGAAATTCTTTTAATTTTCTTTTAAATGCTATATGGCTATCTGTCAGTCTTTTGATGCTATTAGGTAAGTGGCCAAAGACTTTTGTGGCAGCATAATTTACCCTCTTCTGAGCCAAAGTTAGATTTAACCTTGAGTAGTGAAGATCATCCTTTCTCGTAGTGTTGTAGCCATGTACACTGCTGTTACTTTTGAATTCGTTCGGATTGTTAATAACAAATTTCATAAGTGAATATATACGTTGTGATGCTACAGTGAAGATCTCTAGCTCTTTAAATAAGTGTCTGCAGGATGATCTTGGATGAGCTCCAGCAGCTAATCTGATTACACGCTTTTGTCCAATGTACACTTTTTTACTCAGTGATGAGTTACCCCAGAATATGATGCCACAGGAAGGCATAGAATGAAAATGGGCATGGAAAGCTAATTTACTCAGATGTATATCGCCAAAACTTGCAATGACCCTAATGGCATCAGAAGCTAAACTCAAACGTTTCAGCAGATCCTCTGTTTTTTCCAGTTCAATGCTTCATCAGTGCATACACTTAGAAATTTTGAATATTGCACCTTAGCTACCGGATGTGGATACTGTCCGGCCGGTGTGGCCGAGTATTTTTAGGCGCTGCAGTCTGGAACCGCGCGACAGCTACGGTCGCAGGTTCGAATCCTGCCTCGGGCATGGATGAGTGTGATGTCCTTAGGGTAGTTAAGTTTAAGTAGTTCTAAGTTCTAGGGGACTGATGACCTCAGATGTTAAGTCCCATAGTGCTAAAAGCCATTTTTTTGCCCGATGCGGATAGTCGGGGCGTTATGATGGTTGTCTTTGACCGGAGCCATTACTATTCGGTCGAGTAGGTCCTCAATTGGCACCATGAGGCTGAGTACGCCCCGAAAAATGGCAACAGCGCATGGCGGCCCGGATGGTCACCCATCCAAGTGCCGGCCACGCCAGACAGCACTTAACTTCAGTGATCTGACGGTAACCGGTGAATCCACTGTGGATTCACAGAAAGACTTATGTAGATTGGTCGCAAGTTGATATTCATACAGGTACCGACGGAAAGGGCAAAATTTCAAACTTGGGAGGCCGCTACATGAACGTCTGACACTGCAGAGCAATTTCGCAAGTAGCTGGCAAGGATAGCAAACGGTGGCACGCCCATAACAGGGCATAAACTCTTTGGGAATTTCACTTGGTATACTCAGTTGGACAATACTGTGCCTCGCAGACAGACGTTGAACAATATACGCAAACGTCAGCGTTTGAGAGAGGACGTGTATTCGAGCTCAAAGTAGACCGTTGGCGTACAGTTTGAACAGGAGCGATGACACTGTCGAAGATGGCAGGAGCGGGTGAACCGTGGCCGAACACAGCGTCAAGAACGAAGTGCTCGATCTAAAGAGACGGCAGAACTTGACGACCGAGCGATCGTCAGAGAGGCACACTGAGCGCCAGATTCATCATTATCGTCGATCCAACGTGACCACAAGGACCATTTATAGGCGGCTCCCAGAGAGGGGGCTGAGCTCACGGGTGTACCTCGCGCCAACTAGCTTTGACCTCTGACACAAAAAGCTTGTTTGCCGTGGTCTCGAGCACATCCGGCCTGGAGCAGAATTGTCTCGAGTGAAGATTCCGGCTTAGGGCAGAGAACCGGTGACCAGCGAAGAGGTGTCTGGAGACGCCACTAGCAGCAGTGAAGTACAAACTAGACTGTCGCCCGCCTTACAGTACCATAACCAGGGGTGATAGTTTGGGTGACACTTTATTTCGTAGCAGTACACCTTTGGTTGTTGTCTGCGGCACCCTTACAGCAAGAGATACGTCGACGATTTCTACGCTCTGTTTTGTTGTCCTTAATGATGAACCATCCTGGGTTGCCATTTCAGTAAGATAACGCCCTCCTGTACGCTTCGAGAGTTTCCACTGCTTGTCTTAGTGCTTGTGAAAATATACCTCGGCCAGCAAAGTCAGTGCGTCTGTCCCCAGTTAAAAACGTATGGACGATTGTGGGTAGCACCCTTAAATCAGCTCGGGATTTGATGATTTAGATGATTTAACACCCCGACAGAATTTGACACGATATTCCGGACGTGGACATCCAACAGCTCTGTCAATCAATGCCAAGCCGATTAAATGCTTGCATAAGGGACAAAGGTGAACCAAAGAATTATTGAGTTTCTCAATTTGTAAAGTTCTTTCTTTTGAGAAAATCGTTTAATTTTTCTGAAATTGTAGTGATTTGTTTGTTTGTACATATACATCACAACTATAGACTTTCGTCCCTTTCGGATAATTCCATCTTGTTGCGTTGTCTCTTTTTTCTTCTCAGAGTGTACACCTCTTTCACTGTTGCTGCGTGATTGCTGCAATACAGGCGTCGTGCATTTTATATCGCTACTCTCATTTTTTAAGGGATACATTTACTGGCATCTATTAACAATATGGCTCTAAGCACTATGGGACTTGACATCTGAGGTCATCAGTCCCGCCGGGCTGAGTGGCCGAGCAGTTCTAGGTGCTTCAGTCTAGAACCGCACTGTTGCTACGGTCGCAGGTTGGAATCCTGCCTCGGGCATGGATGTGTGTGATGTTCTTAGGTTAGCTAGGTTTAAGTAGTTCTAAGTTCTAGGGGACTGATGACCTCAGAAGTTAAGTCCCACAGTGTTCAGAGCCATTTGAACCATTTCATCAGTCCCCTAGATTTAGAACTGGTTAAACCTGACTAACCTAAGGATATCACACACACCCATGCCCGAGGCACGATTCGAACCTGCGACCGTAGCAGCAGCGCGGTTCAAAAATGGCTCTGAGCACATCTGTGGTCATCAGTCCCCTAGAAATTAGAACTACTTAAACCTAACTAACCTAAGGACAACACACAACACCCAGCCATCACGAGGCAGAGAAAATCCCTGACCCCGCCGGGAATCGAACCCGTGAATCCGGGCGCGGGAAGCGAGAACGCTACCGCATGACCACGAGATGCCAGAAGCGCGGTTCAGGACTGAAGCGCCTAGAACCGCTCGGCCACAGTGGAACGACTTTTGTTATTTTGGAATTAAACAGAAACCTAATAAGATATTTATTATAATGTTAGTGATTTATTTCTGGTAATGAAACCTTACGGGAGACCACTTAATTCTAGATGCGCTTCACACTAACCTGAAAGTATCCCATGTTGGAGACCTCTGACGGAGTACCGGCTTGGAGGAGATCAAAAAATAAATTCTTCAGATTTCTTTCACATTATCTGTTCATCTAATTATATTAATGTAAAGGTTTTTTCGTACCCGCGTATTTGTACAGTGTTCTCCACTTTATGAGAACTTTTTTTCAAAATGTTTGCAAATTGTGTAACTGAGGCCCTGTATTCACCTAGTTGGGTGTGGAAAAACGCCTATAAATAGCATCCAGGGTGGATGGCAGAGGAGCCCTCGTCGTTAATTCACGAGTCGATTCCACCCGGGTCAGACTCGCCGCCCCGAATCCAGGGAGAGGTGCGTCAGCGCTCTCGGCTATCCAGACAGGTGACAGAAAAGAACTTATCGTCCTTTTTTTTAAAAAAAATCAACGGTGTCTTTATTTCAGTACTCTAAAAGATAAGAATTCCATTCAAAGGCTTCACTTAAAAAATTTCACCACTGCGATCTGACACATTTACCCGTTCTGTTTATATTTGGGAGGACCTTTCTCAACTGCCTGCGTAGTTAGTTGACGAGAAAGGTTTAAAGTGTTACTTATTACTATCGCTCTACAATTGCTTCCATTTTGAGGAAGCTCAGATTAGAGAGCGGAAACAATTTTTCTGACGAGTAGTATGAGACCCATTGTTACCAGATGGGAGCTATGTTCCGACCGGAGGTCTGTGGTGGGACATCAGAGATCTGTAATTAACTGGCGGCCAGCGACGACAGTGAGGACTGGGCCAGGCTGCCGGGCTGTCGGCAGCCGCCTAATTAACCAGGCGGACCCCACTGGTTCAGCGCTGCCATAGTCGGGGTTTGCAGGGGGAGGCGGGCACCGCTCGCCGCCTGCAGGACGCGCGGCTCACAGCAAGTGGATGTGATCAAGCCGTTGCAGCCTCGCCCCCCCCCCCCCTCCCTCCCTCCCCTGCCCCTGTAATCCTATAGCACAGTACGACAGCTTGCCAAATTTTCGAACGAGAAACGGGTGCAGTTAACTGGTCTCACAGATCGTATTAGAGGTCAGTGCAATGTGCTACTGATCTCTCGGAGCCTCTGGATACGAGGAGATGCAATATTACTTCTCTGCCAGTCGATGCTGGTGTCAGCTTACCGTTCTCTACTTTCCTATTTCTTGAATTTGACCTCATTTGTAGAGTCTACGAGAGATCAGTAGCACATTTTATGGCCCCCTAATACGATTGAGTTGAGGATGGTACGAAGATAGTGACAAGAGAGACAAATATCATAGAAAGTTGGTATTCTGCGAGGATTTCATTAGAACCTAATAGAAACGGAATTGCTCCCATTAAATTGGGTGTTATGCTAGTCCTTCTGCATACGGTCATTCTCCAATGTGACACATTTTTTCTAAGCATAAATAACTTGGCGGAGACATTGGCTGAGAAATTTCCATTCTGCTGTCCACGGAGCTTTCCATTTCAAAATCATCGTTCCATAACTTCTTGCCACATTACAGCCTCTTCGCCTAATGAAAGAGAAAGACGAGGGGCGCCCAGAAAGTAAGTTCCGATCGCTCGCGAAATGCAAACGACTATAAAAGTCCGATAAAGCATCGCACAGATGTGTTGGGCAGTGTCTCTAGTATGACCCCAGGTAGCATCACGTCGCTCGTCTCATTTCTGAGCTCACAGTGAGCGCGTAAAGATGTCTAGAAAATAGTGTCTCCCACCAAGTACGAGGGCCTGGCGAGAAATTTCTTCTGAAGCTATGCAGCCAAAATCACATAACTGTCGTGCTGTTTTCTTCTTGAAGACATTTCTCAGCCGCATTCTGCAGGGGCAATGATGACGGTATTGAAAAGTTGATACAACGCTACTCAAATGTCTAAGTAAGAACGGCGACTGCGTAGAGAAGTAGCTGGAAGGTGTAGCTAACTGTTACAAATAAGACATTTCTGATATTCACTGTGGGGATCCATTTCGCGATCAATCGGAACTTACTTGCTGGACAGACCTCGTAAGTCCATGGGTGCCACGTCACGAGAACAAGGGGTGCGAGAGGGGGGAGTCAGAAGCCAGATCTCATAGTCCAAAGAAGCAGCACGAATGGCTGTGTTCTGTAAAGGAAGAGGTGGGGTGTTATCGTGAAGCAGCAAAGACACATCCTGTTGCGCCTTAGTGCCAAGTTTCGCTTTGACGGGCTGCCGTAACGTCGTCAGGAGATTTAGTTAGTATGCCCCTGTTAAGGTTTGCCCCTCTCGAACATAACTTGTTAACACCACGCCATGCCCGTTTCAAACAATTCTCAGCGACACCTTGTGCGATAGTAAATCATGAACGGAAGCGCGGTTCTTTTTTTTGTTATTATTTGGTTTTTGTTTTCTTTGCTTTTATTTTCTTTCGACGGTGATAAACAGACGTATTTCCACCACTTGCTTCACTTTCTTGTGTTGGAGTCTTAGTGATACAGCCAGCACTCGTCGTTCTTAGCTAGACAGCCAAAGACGTCAACTGGATGGCTGGACACAGCTGCAACACTTCCGCTGCTGCAACTGTTGGGCGCCACGTTTTGAATGAGTGCGAGCAGTAGCGCTACCAGTGGATGGCTCCTTTCTCATATTTAAAATGTCATTCAAGATGTTGAAAACTAATCCTTGACTGTTTTTCACCATAGTCTCGATCGTGATACTCAGCTCTTCGAGCAACAAGACCAAAATTTCTTTTGGAATTTCCGGTTTTTCAGAAACAGCTCATCTATACTTTATCTTTTATTCTTGTGAGATCACACTGGACGTGTCTGATCCACCTACGATTTGTGTTATATTGTGGTGTTTGTTGCTGTAAACTTCCACTGCCTGCCCGCCTCTTCCCGGACACAGGCTCGAGAGCTGGTCAGATTGGATGTGGATTTTAGGCTGTTACGAACGTCCCATTAGGCAAATACCAGGCTGTTCCCAAGTCCCTTCCAGACAGAGATAGATAAGGCACACAAATTGCATACTAGGATAGGGGGGGGGGGATGAGGCGGAGTAAGAAACTGATGACCACAGATACACTCCTGGAAATTGAAATAAGAACACCGGGAGTTCATTGTCCCAGGAAGGGGAAACTTTATTGACACATTCCTGGGGTCAGATACATCACATGATCACACTGACAGAACCACAGGCACATAGACACAGGCAACAGAGCATGCACAATTTCGGCACTAGTACAGTGTATATCCACCTTTCGCAGCAATGCAGGCTGCTATTCTCCCATGGAGACGATCGTAGAGATGCTGGATGTAGTCCTGTGGAACGGCTTGCCATGCCATTTCCACCTGGCGCCTCAGTTGGACCAGCGTTCGTGCTGAACGTGCAGACCGCGTGAGACGACGCTTCATCCTGTCCCAAACATGCTCAATGGGGGACAGATCCGGAGATCTTGCTGGCCAGGGTACTTGACTTACACCTTCTAGAGCACGTTGGGTGGCACGGGATACATGCGGACGTGCATTGTCCTGTTGGAACAGCAAGTTCCCTTGCCGGTCTAGGAATGGTAGAACGATGGGTTCGATGACGGTTTGGATGTACCGTGCACTATTCAGTGTCCCCTCGACGATCACCAGAGGTGTACGGCCAGTGTAGGAGATCGCTCCCCACACCATGATACCGGGTGTTGGCCCTGTGTGCCTCGGTCGTATGCAGTCCTGATTGTGGCGCTCACCTGCACGGCGCCAAACAAGCATCCCACCATCATTGGCACCAAGGCAGAAGCGACTCTCATCGCTGAAGACGACACGTCTCCATTCGTCCCTCCATTCACTCCTGTCGCGACACCACTGGAGGCGGGCTGCACGATGTTGGGGCGTGAGCGGAAGACGGCCTAACGGTGTGCGGGACCGTAGCCCAGCTTCATGGAGACGGTTGCGAATGGTCCTCGCCGATACCCCAGGAGAAACAGTGTCCCTAATTTGCTGGGAAGTGGCGGTGCGGTCCCCTACGGCACTGCGTAGGATCCTACGGTCTTGGCGTGCATCCGCGTGTCGCTGCGGTCCGGTCCCAGGTCGACGGGCACGTGCACCTTCCGCCGACCACTGGCGACAACATCGATGTACTGTGGAGACCTCACGCCCCACGTGGTGAGCAATTCGGCGGTACGTCCACCCGGCCTCCCGCATGCCCACTATACGCCCTCGCTCAAAGTCCGTCAACTGCACATACGGTTCACGTCCACGCTGTCGTGGCATGCTACCAGTGTTAAAGACTGCGATGGAGCTCCGTATGCCACGGCAAACTGGCTGACACTGACGGCGGCGGTGCACAAATGCTGCGCAGCTAGCGCCATTCGACGGCCAACACCGCGGTTCCTGGTGTGTCCTCTGTGCCGTGCGTGTGATCATTGCTTGTACAGCCCTCTCGCAGTGTCCGGAGCAAGTATGGTGGGTCTGACACACCGGTGTCAATGTGTTCTTTTTTCCATTTCCAGGAGTGTATTTAGTCTCATAAGACCCGTACTCATGATCATTATCATCGTCATTTCCACTAACTCAGCATGGCATGTTCCAGCATTATGCCATTTCAGAAGCAGGAAGGTTGCTGCAGGTTTGGCGCAAGGCCGGGGGGAGGGGGGAGGGGGCAGGGGGCAGGGGGGAGGTGGTAAGTGGCGGTGGAAGGGGAGCGAGGGTGGCGGGTGCTCACGCTGTATTTCATTACAAATCATTGTAAAATCTTCTAAAGTCAGTGCGTAAAACTCTTTTGAATGGTTGTAATTTTAAGTTCGACGGTCGTTTGGATGCTGACTTTAACAGCAGATCTTACGTACTGATAGGCCGTGCCTCATTAACAACTGGTGGTTCGTTGCGAGTCCTCGAGCTTTTTCGGGGACAGGTGCGCTTCACAAGAACAGAGGAGGGTACAACATCAGCTGCAAACTGCGGCAGCCGGGTGATTTCCGGAAGCGCGCAATCAGAAAGCAATCACGGCGCGAGCTGCCTCGGCCTCCTCGTTTTGCTTCATCGGCGACAACAGCTGCAGCTGCTGCATCCGCGCCCTGCCGTGAGCGTGCTCCACCCACCCACCCGGCTCTGTCAGGCATGTGAAGCTACTGTGCGCGCCATCTGCAACAAAACATTTCCCCTGCTACACCAGCTGTGCCGTAATTTAGGAACCTACACTGTTTTCTGAAAGGCCCCTTGTAAAACGTGGGTTTCCTTTTTCTATTTCTCCACATCAACTCAAAAACGTCGATAATTACCTGGGTGCTGAAGATTTTAATACAAGAGCTCTAACGTTAACGGCCACAAATGTCATTTTATTGGTTTGTCATCCTGTACCCATTATCATTTACCATAAAACCCAGCATACAATACGACATGAAGTATCTCTAAGACCTTTAATAGTCAAATTCTGAATCACATGTATGTTCCCACTGACATGGTTGATTGGCTGCGCGGAAAGATGTTACAAAAAGTTCATGGAGAGGTAGAGAGCTTGCTAAATCATGAGTCTGCTGCAACCATCCTGTGTGTAGGAGCAAGTAGTGGGCCATCTGGGATGAAAGCTGAAATATATCAGTGAACTGCATTAAGAGTGAGTTGTTGTTCACAAGTTTATATGCAATCCAAAGTTGGAGAATTTATTCTTGAACACGACTTTCCGTTTATCCTTGATTTCAGTTTGAATATGATATTAATACTGGACTAGATGACTAAATTTAAGACTGAAATAGGTGAGAATTACCTTTTGATAATGAAATATGAAGTGTTCAAGATATGTCCGAAACTTGATGAAATGTTTTTAGGAGAAGAATCATTGATTGGACAGTTGAATGTAAGTTCACGTACTGCGGAAGGTAACAGAATTTTATGAAGGGAATCGTGACTTAACCTACCATGAGGTGATGTTGAAATGGAAGGAAATATACTCTACATAAAATATCAGAAGTAAATTAAAACCTAATACTGTTAAGGAAACATTAATCCAAGGAAACTATATATAACTGATACTCCAGCTTTAATATACATTATCTTTAATTTTTCATGATCCCTTTCTTTCCAAAGTAAGTTTCCTTGGATTATATATATGAAAATGCTAAAGAAGTAAGTTTCAAAATTTGTAGGTGTTTTGATGAACATAAGTAGTCATTTAACACATTTAAATACAAAATTTCTCCTTTACACGAAAACCAAGGAAAGATTCAAACTCAAAAACATTGCTGACATTGAACCTCGTAAATCTGAATTAGACAAATCAACAACAATAATAATAATTATAATAATGATCGTTTAAAAATGCAAAAAATGTAAAAACAGGCTTTACTGAAATTAGAAATGAAAGCAGAGTCATCTTACAACAATTTAATATTTAACATTTTCACTGAAGTCTTGTTCTACTTTTGCTCCAGTCCGCTCTAGCAGTAAGAAATTTTGTATGTTTGACTTTGTATATTATTTTTGGTTTCATTATGTTAAAAATATGTGATAATCACTACTATACATTTTAATAACTTTTTAAAGCTATATGTAATCCTTAAAATCACACACATGAGGCTCCTTACTCTTTCAATATAAGACTAAATGAAATTTAAAAGATTATATGAAACTTACATACTCCTACTAATAATATTGTAGTGGATATAATTTTCTGTCACTACTGCTGTGTATATGTGTGTGTGTGTGTGTGTGTGTGTGTGTGTGTGTGTGTGTGTGTGTGTGTGTGTACGTGTGTGTGTCTGTGTGTGTGTGTGTGTGTGTGTGTGTGTGTGTGTGTGTGTGTAATGTGTATTATCCTTCATACTTGTTTGCACATAAGATAAAAGCTTGGACTTCAATTAATTTTAAAAATTTGATATAAATGTTCAATTTGTATTTTGCAAATTGTGAGATGATCATATTTATTGTGTAACTTGTTTAAATTTTCCTGAACTTTTTAAAATATTTATGTCAGTAATGTTAGTGTTTGAAATAATGAACATTTTCTTCTGAAAAAACTGATAACGAGTAGAATGGAGTCATGTGTTGTTTGAGATTGTGGTTCGTGTCATCAGTGACATGAGGTTCTTAATGTATTAAGTGTTTTACCATCAGTTGAGGAAAAACTGTTAATAAATTTGTGGGCAAAACGGAACAGATGAATGAACTGCAATAAGAGTGAGTTGTCATTCACTAGATACCGAGACCAAAATGCAGGATATATTCAGTGTGTAAATGCACCACATCTACCTAATGTGATGCAGCTTGACGCATTATCGTCAGAAGATGATGGTGGCTGTAATTATTATCGATTTGGTAGTATGAGATCATAAGAACGATTTTATGCACTAAAATATGTAAACTTTCTTTGTTTAAGTTTAAAACACATAACACGCTGCTTTACTTAAGGTCATATAGAGATCGTTCATCGCAGGAGGGTTGCAGTCTGTTTCAGCACTATACAACATTAAGGACTTCCGAAGAATGTTTTTGAGTGGGAAATACACACAGACTTCGTGTAAAGATCTGTTATACCGAATTTTCACAGTGGTTTGCAAACGAGAGTTGTTCGACCTATACTTGAGTATTGCTCATCAGTGTGGGATCCGAACCAGATTGGGTTGACGGAGGAGATAGAGAAGATCCAAAGAAGAGCGGTGCGTTTCGTCACAGGGTTATTTGGTAACCGTGATAGCGTTACGGAGATGTTTAGCAAACTCAAGTGGCAGACTCTGCAAGGGAGGCGCTCTGCATCGCCAGGTTTCGAGAGGGTGCGTTTCTGGATGAGGTATCGAATATATTGCTTCCCCCTACTTACACCTCCCGAGGAGATGACGAATGTAAAATTTGAGAGATTCGAGCGCGCACGGAGGCTTTCAGACAGTCGTTCTTCCCGCGAACCATACGCGACTGGAACAGAAAAGGGAGGTAATGACAGTGGCACGTGAAGTGCCCTCCGTCACACACCGTTTAGTTGCTTGCGGAGTATAAATGTAGATGTAGATGTAGATTACACCTTAAAATTATAGTTACAAGAGTTCAGATAACTATTTGAAGAGTCAAAAACTGAAGCAGGTATGGATCTGGTATGTGTGTAACAATTCCAGTTTTGATACTTGCTATATGTACAATAGTTATATACAGTGATATGGAATGAAAGTACTACCGTGTAGGCCAATAGATTTCCGTTCTTGTACAGTCATTTTATTTGCTATGTTACTACTTAATAGGTGCTGTTGATGCTATACTTTAAGCTTGACTGTTTATGTTAATAATCATTTTCGAACGAAATTCACTGGTCATTATCGTAGTGTGTGTTTGAGCAGTACTTTCACCAATCTCACTCTAATACTTTAATGTCACACGGTCCACGTTTATCACTTGATTTATCCAAAATTGACAGTGGTTATATCAAGAGGTTTTATTAATTGTAGTAGAAAGAATGAAGAGTGGATGGTATGAAAAAGAGGTCTTTTAAATGAGTGAAGCACATCAGTTCGAGGGTGCGTCATCTAAAGGTTTTGCGTCAGTATAGAAATCTTACGGAAATGCATTTTAGTACAGGACTTGGAAATTCAACTTATTATTCCGGTTTTCTCAGCAAGTGTCCGGTAGAAAAAGATGTCACAGGAGAGCTTGGAGCCATTAGCTAGTTGAAAGATGTGTTTGATAAAAGTGACGGACTTGGGAGGTTTGATTGAAGTGGTCAAAATTCACTTGGTTCTGTGGCAACGTAAAGACTGGACTTCATGTGTGACTTTTACCTGTTGACATTGAACTATAATCTTGTTGAGTCTTTACGGAGGTTTTCGATATAAGTAGCTAGGCAGAGGCGGTATACTGAATGTTAGCAGTGTAAATTTCCAAGTAGAGAGGCCGTATTTTGGTATGTTTCTGAATAAAGTTAGATAGCAATAGCAAGGCGTTAATTATTCTTTTCGGACTAGTGGCAAGTTTGAGCCCGTTACGATTGCTGAAGTGAGACTGACGATTCTTTATTTCTTAGAATGGTTTTAACAATGCAACAGCGTAGAGAGTTAATCTGAAGTCGCTAGCAGCCGGTTCCGTAAATCCTTGGAGTAATAACTGCGTATTTTACTTCACGCGGCGCACATCGCTAAGGTCTCGCACATTCTGTCTGCGACCGCCATTAAGCCTTCGCATGATGCCACGGAAGTTTCGAGGACAGGTGGAAGAATCGCTTCAGACATTTTCCAACGACTTCACTACTCCGTGCCTTACAGTAAATCAGTGGGTGGCTATCATTAAAGTGCAGCTGCTGAAGGAGATCCATTGTGGACTGTAATTATTGTGTGGCAGCGAAACTTAGTAGGTATGCTAATGCGTTCGTAGGGATCCGATTTATGATGAAAAACATAGTTCCAGTTTTGGCCACCAGGTGCAAATCTGGCCCTATGCTGCATCTCGTCGACTTCTCCAGTGCTGATAATGACAAAATGTTTAACAGGTGCTTGATAATAAATTCAACATAATATCTCTCTGTCCACATCCCATTCCTAGTCCATTACGCTTGGAAATATTTCTATGCATCTTTTGTACATTCATAGCACCAGATTTGCACCTGATAGTCGACATTGGAACTAATTTTTTCCAGAATAAATCGGTTCCATATTTAACGCATTAGAATATTTACCGAGTTTCTCTACTATACGATAATTATAGCCCACACTGGACATCTTTAATAATAACCACACAGTACTATGAAGGTGGCAGGTCAAACACTGCTCCTCTATGGCCAATCGATGGGATCAGGGACATTTTTTTCCCTATTACTTAAACAATTGGGTGTTATGTGGCATGCTAGCGCATACCTGCCATAGACAGCCAGTCAGGCTCTAAACATTCATGGTGGTGTCTGTTTGTACTATATCGTGTCTCCCTACCACTTTCGTGCAACGACGCTCTGAGCGTGTTGTTTAGGGAATTAACTAGTTTGAACCTGGGACCTGTTGGTGGTAAGGAGACGCCAGACCACACATGACATGTAGAATTCAGAAGAGTTCAGTGAGACTAGCGATGATATAACCAAATACTAAATGATCTCAGCGTCAGCTCCACTGCACTCCCTGTAAAAGAATCTTAATACTAACTAAATTTAGTGGAAAGGGTTCAAGGCTTTCCTATTTTTAGTTAGGTGGTAAAATACAGGATGATAAAAACCAACTGCGTTCAACAAAAATGTGAACGAATATTCCCTGAATGGGTTTCCAAGCTCTACAATCGATCGAAGGATGACCTATGCCATATCACATCTATAATATCGGTTTAATTTAAGTTTCACAAAAGAGAAAACTATCAATATGGTTTACAACTATCAAAATGGTCTACAGTGACCCTCAGTTATCTTTAATTACTTATTTAACTTGTCGTAAATTACAGTGGCTGATGTGGCTTCTCAATAACTATATAAAAGAAAAATCATCGCGTTCCAGATCTGTTCTTCAAGTGGCAAATATGAACACCATGAGTTTTAATTAACGATCGACACTAGTATTACGCAAAAAGGGGGTATAACAGATGAGACTTCTGCAGTTCTGAGTGAAGCCTTATGCGCTCAAAAACGCGGCATTGCGTGCGTTCATTACCTTGTCGGTGTTTAAGCAGCGTCAGGGCGGCAGCGGTCGGCGCAGCAGCCATCCAGCTCGCCGTCTCGGAACCAACACCTTAACTTCTCCTTACTACAATTTACCGAACTTGGTTTAAAAAAAACTATCTGGCTATGTTTTAATCTGAACAATCAGGGTCTCAATGTTAACCTTAAGATCCGCCTACAAAAATTCTGTCCATCCAATGAGAAACGTTATACTTTTCGTGGTGGGGCAATGTTTTTAAAGTTTGCAACGTAACAGAGACGCTAAAAGTCTCACGCTAAAACCTACAGCTGGTGTGGTCCTTTTAGCGTTATCGTAAGATCTATACTGTTCTTCTGGAGGGCTCTATCTTTTAACATGGTCTGGGGGGTGGTCCTTGACGTACCTGAGACACGAAAAAGTCTCACGCTAAAACTTGCTGCTGGTAGTGGCCCTTATTGTGTTATCATAAGATCTATACTGTTTTTCTGGAGGACTCTAACGTTTAACATGGGCTGGGGGGTGGTCCTTGACGTACCTGAGACGTGAAAAAGTCTCACGCTAAAACTTGCTGGTGGTAGTGGCCCTTTTTGTGTTATCGTAAGATCTATACTGTTTTTCTGGAGGGCTCTAGCTTTTAACATTGGCTGGGGGGTGGTCCTTGACGTACCTGAGACGCGAAAAAGTCTCACGCTAAAACGTGCGGGTGGTGAGCCCTAGTGGTTTGATGGCGACGTGGATGTTCAGTCAGTCCCTTGTCGTAGGGCCTTCTAGCTTAACACGGTTCTGCTCTCGGCTTCTGTCCTCGTTTCTCCCCTCGGAACTGCGTCTGCCTCACGGTGGGAAGGTACGACTTGCATTTAGGCATTCTTGTGTTAGTCTGTGGTATTCCATTTGCTCACTCGTTACTCGTATTACTTTGGTTAATTTAATGTCACGATTTATTCGGAGCTATGTGACATACAACTGGATTTGCTTATGTCAGGGTTTTCATGGAAGGTGTTGGATTTGCCTGACACCTTACAAGGCTCCACACGAGGGAATAGATAATAACAAAAAGACAGAAATAACGCCGCGTGAAGAGGCCGCACTGTTCGAGGCGTCATGTCACGGATTGAGCGGCCTCTCTCGCCGGACGTATGAGTCCTCTCTCGGACATGGCTGTGTGTGTTTGTCTTAGCATAAGTTAGTTTAAGTAGTGTGTAAGCCTAGGGACCGATGACCTCAGCAATTTGGTTACTTACGAATTCACACACATTTGAGTAGAAAAAACGTCAAGTAGATCACTCATATATTTAGAAATTTGAACAGTTAATCAAAGCAAACCATCATGGACGAGTTGAGTAACATCACGTATGATAATGTAAGGCTATCCATAATTAAAGTTCCAGTTTCAGAACGTGTAAATAAAACCGCTGCCCAGAATGACGTCAAATCTGAACACAATATTATTGTTATTGAAACAGGGAGAAACTTCATGGAATGACAAAAAAAAATCACCAATCGATGGCACTGTAAGTGTCAGAATATGCTCACCAACAGACGGGACGTGCGCTGCTGCTAAAGCTGCTTTACAAGAACAGTGGCTGTGCCCCAGTAGACCTGCAGAGATTCCTGACACTCAAGGGTATGAAAGAAGGCACTGGTCCGATGTCTGCTAAGGGTCTAGGGAAAATCATTACAAAATTCGAAAATACAGGTTCTCTTGAAATGCAATGTGGCAAATGGAGGAAAGTAGTTGATCCAAGGTCTGTCGATGATGTGGTCACAGCGTTGCAGGAAGGTTAGAGTGAAGGTGTGCAAACATGCAGTGCATGGGGAATTGCCCAAACTTTGCACATGCCGCGAGCACGGCACTAAAATTCTACGAAACATTCTGCACTGCATCCATAACAAATCACCCTTCTTCCTGCTGACCTGCCTACAAGATAAACGTACGCTCTGGAATTTCTTGCTCGCATGGAAGTGGACAATAGATGAACATGGAACCTTCTATGGACAGAACATATAAATACGCAGAACTGCAGAATATGCGCAACCGAAAATCCACACGCTCTCTACCCGTTAGCACTTCATTATGACGTGACTGTGCAGTGCGGGTTGATGGGGACGATCTATTGTCGGTCCGTATTTTCTCGAGGAGATGAGTCCTACGGACCCTGTTAACTGTATCCGCACTGGTGAACGTTATGAGAGTCTTTTGCGCACCAACGCAATTCCAACCCTTCAACAGCGTAGATATGTGGATATTAACATTTTAATGTAAGATGCTGCTCCTCCACACATTTCACAGCCAGTGAACCGGCTACTGCAAAGCAATTTCGGAAATGCTAGAATTAACAGCCGTCCAGTTCTCCTAATCTTGATCCGTGCGACTTCTGGCTGTGGGGTTATCTGAATGGAATCGTCTTCAGTGCTCCTATTACGAGCGTTGCTGAATTGAAGGCAAGCACTGTGCAGTGAATTCTGAACGTGGCTCTGAGACACTCTGCTCTGCTGTGGAACACGCTGGTTCTCGATTTCAGCTTATGGCAGAAGACGGTGTCTTGCGTCAGTCTCGTGGTTATTAGAAACTGGACGATCTTGCCGTGGTGGATGGCTTACCCAACTGACAGTGTGACAACTGATGACTGCCGATCGTGAGCAGTCATGCACATTGAACAATCCGGATGGTGTAATGTGCAACTTAAACAACAGAACGTACCTGACGAGGCTGAATGGGACTAGATTAATGTTGTGGTTCCATGGATGATGCTAAGGGTTATTTCTCGTGTCCGTTAACTTTTAGCTAAAGACTTTTACTCGCTGTTGTAGCCTGCCATTTGATTTGTAGCGGAAACAAATATGAATATGTGCGTATTTTTATTCACTAAGATAAGAGTTTTTGTGCGCTACATACCTGTTCATGTGAAAATAAGAAGTACAATTTCGTTTTTATTTTAGATATCAGACCTATTTAACATTCTTTATTCGGATTCACTTCGCCACAAGTACTCAATTTCGGAAGGCTGTATAGTTAAAATAAAACATGATTTGAAGTTTCAAATGGCTCTGAGCACTATGGGACTTAACATCTCAGGTCATCAGTCCCCTAGACTTAGAACTACTTGAACCTAACTAACCTAAGGATATCACACACATCCATGCCCGATGCAGGATTCGAACCTGCCACCGTGGCAGCAGCGCGGTTCCGGACTGAAGAGCCTATAACCGCTCGGCCACAGGGGCCGGCAAATGATTTGAAAACTTAATAATGAAATCTCTCTAGCATCATTTCAATAGATTTTGTACTTCACGATGTTAACAATCCAAAAGTACAGATCAGTGAATTTGGGCATGATGACTGTCGTGTCTTATGGTTTGGCAGGCAAGAAATTGTTCAAGTAGATTTTGTAGAACTGAGAACTGCTCCGACTTGGTGTAGTACAACGTGATAATTAATCACTTCACTAAGACAATAACTTCTTGACTAAGGAAGAAACAGTATTGAAAAGAGCGCCTCTCCTCGAATAGGTAAAGAACAAGTAATATTTACAGGGAGGCCAAAGGCCTAATCGAGAGAGTCCCAGCTTGTCGAGGACCGAAAAGGCATAATATTCACGATGACGATGGTAGCCGAAGAAATGGATTATAATTTGTAACACGGCCGAGGCTCGAACATGGGTCCCTTTGCTTTCTGGGCAGATATGCTAGCAATTACACTATCGCAGCCCTATAGCTAACATTGCTACACGGACTACCCAAGTCCAATGTTCTTCCCAACACAATCTTCAATTCAATCTTATTTTCTCCTTCTTTGATCGTCACTATTGCTGAGGCTCTTCAGCAGTGGAATAGCACCCCAGCGTAGGATGTAATGGGAAAATCATGTGTCTCAGGTGTACGTCATCTACAGACCTAATAACTAAATTTTTCATCAAGGCATTTGAGTCTCATAGATAAAGATGAGATTCAAATGTCTCGAGGAAAAAATTAGTTATTAGGTCTGTAGATCACGTACACCTGAGGCACAGGATTTCCCCGTTATGTCCAACTGCGGTGTCCTATTCCAATGCCTGAGAGCCTTACCAGTAGTGACGACCTAAGAAGGAGAAAGTAAGCTGAAGATGTGAATTGAAGTTTGCGTTGGGGAGAGCATTGGACTTGGGAGCAATATTGGCTATAGTGTTGAGGTTGTGTAATGGATAGGATCTGTATCTAGAAAGTAGTCCTGTCTGCAACACAAATTTCAATTCATTTCTTAAGCTTCCACCATTATCATAGATAAAAAAGAGACTCATATATCTCGAGGATAAATTTAATTTTAAGATCTATAGATCACCTGGGTTGGCAATACAATAAAAGTTATTAATAACAGATGAGTGCGTGATGATGAAACAATGCCTTACAAAGTACACAAGTGAACTAAAAATGTTATTGATAAGAAAGGGGGGAATTTGTGATTCAGTTTTCCATTTAATGATTTCAGTGCTCGAAGAACATTCTATTCGCAAAATAACAATATTACAATATAATAGCTGGCTCACAGCAACCGTTCTGCTTTTACGTACAGACCCTTGGCACTCACTGCTAACTATGACTGAAACAGTATTTGCACTGATTGCGACAACCCAGCAACATTTAAATATATTTATAAAACTTTATGTGCATTTATGAAACTTCTGTTTTCATGTGCCACCAAAATTTTTAATCAATTAATGTTTTTTTGATTTGTATTAAAATTTATAAATTCCTATTTTCATTAACTTGTTGTGATATCTCTTTTTACTACAAGATAAAGTTCAGTATTTTTTTCATGAAATACCGTATTTGGCAATTCTCTGCTGTAAAATAGACTACTGGATTCTAATTTAATCGAAAATGAACACACCTTTTGCTCTAAATTTCTCATTTTAATAGTAAGATAGAAAACTAATTTCGTAGCAACGCTGCTTCTTTCTAAACATCTGGGTAATTTGAATAGTTCGAATTATCCCCTTAAAACTGACAACTTTCACAAAACCTATTAACACTGTATAATGCTTCCCTTGCCTAGTTTCACAACAAATTTATGAGATTAGTTTTTACTAGATTTGACGTTAAAAATACACGAGGCTACGTCAAAAATAATCGGCAGTTTTGACATGACTCTTGTTACATTGTTCATGCTGACATCTATCCTTGTTTATTATTCTGTTATGCTGTTGTGCTCCTGGTATGAAAGTTTGATCTTAATTCCTCAGTTTGTCTTCCTTTTTTTGCAGATAGACCATGGGCGCTCCATTAGAAGCTTCCACTAAAGAGAAGCAACGAGTGATGATGGGATTTTTGCGGTCAGAATGTGTAACGGAGGCCGTAATCTATTAAAAACTATCACCACAATACGGGAACAGTGTCTTGTCGCAACGCAGTGTCACCGCCGCCCTTTCTTCGCTGTCTATACGTACGTCGAAGTCTCATGTATTCAATTTACGAGACGTTTGCACTGAGCGAAGTAGACTTCAACAAGTGCTTTTGTTATAAACAGCTATCAGAGAAATGTGTTCACAGCTGTCTCAATCAGGAATGGAGAAGCGTAATAAAGGGAGAGAGTATGACTGCACACTAGAACAATGCTGATCAAGAAATATTGACAATGCAACAGAATCGTTGATGCATCACTTGATTGTGTCCATCAACGAAACGTGTTGCATTTACTGGATGTGTATACCCTTTTTGAAAACGCTGTCCAATCACCCAAGAGCTGTTGCGAGCTGTGCTGAAAATACCTGTCAGTAGGTATTTGGCCCATTTCTAAATACTCACTGTTATGTGTGCGAGCTGTGCTGAAAATACCTGTCAGCAGGTATTTGGCCCATTTCTAAATACTATTATTACTGTGTTCACTGTTATGTGTGCATGTCGTTTTTCTTAGGACTTTGTTATTACAGTACTAACAGAACTACTGTTGCCCTAAACGTCACAACAGCCGCAATAGTCAACAGTGCAATCGGCGAAACGGAAGTGTCCACATCAGTAGTCTTCTACATCAAGGTTACTTGGCCCATCAGGCTATCATGAGGAATACAGCAGGAAAAATATCGGCTATTATTGTAATTGTTGGTTGAAGATAAATATATCATATAAAATTGTTTGTTTGTTTTTAACAGGTATCAGTCAATAACAGAACACTCACTAGCAGCACATAAAGTGCTAGCAACTGAACTTACAGCAGTAGAGTTTTGTAACATATTATCTTTAATTGGAAGAAAATTGGTAAATGTTCTCTATAATTGGTAAATTGGCAGGACGCCAGAAGTGGAAATTGATAAAATGGCCTGTAAAATGTGCAGTTCTATAGGGCACTAAGATATTAAATTGGGAAACTGGCTGTATAATTGGTAAATTGTTAGAATACAAAATCTCTAATTTGGTAACAATTGTGTACCTGGGCCCAAGAAGGAAACTGGAGTAACTGGTGTATAATTGGCGATTCGGCAGGACGCCAAATACGGATATTGGCGAAGTGTTAGAACAGACTGAAACGCAGATGTTCCAGCCAAAAAAAAAAGGGATGTGTAAATACACCAATCCTTTAGATATGCATTTACATTACCAAAGAGTCAATGTGACGCAAGAGAGCCACCGTGTGAGTATTGAGAATGCCGTAGCTGCTCCTACAGAGTATGAATGCAGCAGCCCACAGGTGCGCTTATGAAAGACGCATCGCGGGCCAGCTATGAACGGCATCCGATATCACGCCACATTTTTCTGTTGACGCGCTTCTCGCTCAACAGGCATAGCTGCGTGAAATCAGCACTAGTTCACAGCACACTCAAACAACCTAGTCCACAGCTCGTGGTGTCGCGGTCGCGTTCTCGCTTCCCGAGCACGGGGTCCCGGGTTCCATTCCCGGCGGGGTCAGGGATTTTCATCTGCCTCGAGATGACTGGGTGTTTGTGTTGCCTCATCATTTCATCATCATTCGTGAAAGTGGCGAGACTGGACCGAGCAAAGGTTGGGAATTTGTACGGGAGCTGACAACCGCGCAGTTGAGCGCCCCACAAACCAAACATCATCAGCGTCAAACAACATAGCACATTCAAAACTTGAAATCTGTAACATCAATGGAATTTGATGGTTTTCTGTATAAAGGATTTAACCACTCGAGCATACACGTACACTCGCTCTGTATTTAGTATCAAAGTTGATAACGTTGTTTATTACACCGAAATACACACTATATATAGAAAGTAAGTTCCGATCGCTCGCTAACTGGAAACCACAGTGAAAATCCGATGACGTTTAGCACAGGTGTGTAGGGCAGTGTCTCTAGCATGCCCGTCAATCGCGTTACGTCGTTCTTTTTAGTTCTGAGCACACAGGGAGCACATAAAGATACCTAGAACAATAGTGTCTCCCACCAAGTACAAGGGTGGTGAGAAATTTCGCCTGAGCTATGCAGCCAACATTACGTAACTGTGGTGCGTTTTCTTCTACAAGACAATTCTCAGCCGCATTCTGCACATGCTCCGGCATCGTTTTCAATTGGAAATGTTTGATTACCCACAATACATACCGTAATGGTCTCCCTCGGAGTTTTATCTCTGCTCATGGCTATGAAGACAACATTTTGGCACAGACAACGAGCTGTAGGGCGGCGTAGAGAATTGGTGGAAAACACTGGCGTGTGCCTTTTATGACGAGGGTAATGGAAAGCTGATACAGGGCTACGACAAATGTATAAGTAGGAAAGGAGACATGTAGAGAAGTATCTGGAAACTGTAGCTAACTCTTGCAAATACAATGTTTCTGATTTTCACTGTGGTTTCCATTTAGCGACCGAACTTACTTTCTGGCAACTCTTGTATATTTACAGCTATTGATAAACTGTTTAATTAGTTGTGCGAGGACTCTCAAACAGTATAGTGGAAATACAATCGTTATGTAAGTATATAAAAAATATGCTGTCGATAGTAGTCTAAGACAAAAAACCACGTACCTCTAAGGAATTATCCGAATGAGACGGAAATCCGTAAGTGAGACGAACATGTACAGACAAATAAACAACGACAGTTGCAGCAAAATTGGATTATTTATTCAGGAGAAAGTTCTTCACAAATTGAGCAAGTCAGTAACGGACTGGTCCATCTCTGGCCATTTTTCCAACAGCTATTCGGCTTGACATTGATTGATAGAGTTGTTGGATGTCCTCCTGAGGGACATTCTGTCCAACTGGCGCTTTAGATCGTCAAAATCACTAACTGGAAGGAGCGCCCTGCCCGTAGTGCTCTAAAAATTGACGTGGGGAGGGATCCGGCGACCTTGCTGGCCAAGGTATGGTCTACAAGCACGAAGACAAGCAGTTGAAACTCCCGCCGTGTGTGGGCGGGCATTATCTTGCTGAAATATGACCCCAGGATGGCTTTTTATGAAGGGCAGCAAAACTGGGCGTACAATATCGTCGACGTACCGCTGTGCAGTATGTGTGTCGCGGGTGACTACCAAAGTGATCCTATTATGAAAGAAAATGGCACCTTAGACCATCACTCTTCATTGACGGGTGGTATTGCAGGAAGTAGTCAAGTTGATATCCCACCACTGTCCGGGGCGCCTCCAGACACGCATTCGCTGGTTATCAGGGCTCATCACTAAAGGCAGTTCCACTCCAGCCAGTGAGATTCCAGACATTCAAAAGTCTAATGCCTGCTAGCTACGCAATACATGATCAAGAGTGTCGACTAAGCTGGCAGCCGTATGTCTTCTAGTTCTATGAGAACCTGCGGAGCAATCTGTTGGAGATGGCATGCAAAACTTGTCAAGAACTAGAAAAAACCATAGTTTAACCTTATGATTTATGTTGTGTGTCGATACAAGTGGAAATGCGGGAAGCATATTTGTCAAATATAGGCGTACTAACTACATTAGTACTTAATTTATTTTCATATACGTTGCGGTATATAAGAAATTATACAACAAGAAAATGTATGATAGCTATATGTGTGTTATTTATTCCTCTATAAAAAATACTGTCTACTGATATAAATGAACAATCGCCACCATGGCCGAGTGGGCGAAACAATCCGCTCTCAAGGGTCTTGTAGTAAGTGTATGGTACTGCAGTTATACTGGAAACCAGGTGAAGAAGGGAATGATACGCTACTTCCTGATAACTGATAATACACGTGCTTTGATTGTCAGAACATCTAGTGCTGGAAGATTAATCTTATTCTTTCACTCTTAACACAGACTGAGGAGATTGCTTTGAAAACAACGGTTAAGTGAACTTCGTTCTCACATTCAGACAGGACAATACAAATTTATTACATATTAGCAAGCACATGTGGGAACTGACATGGCATTCAATGAATTTGTTAGCTTATCCCTTATGGCTTTCTCGTTATTGATAAAACAAGGATATTGAATGACAGTCGTTGTAATTTCCAGGTGTTTATGCTTAAAAAGTAGGCCACGTCTACGTAACTGTATCGGTATACTGCAAAGTATGAATGAATCTGAACATGTATCATACACTTGTTCCGCAAATTGATAGAGAAATCGAGACGATCAACGCAAAATTAATGGAACTGGAAAGTCTTATTTAGGCAAAGGGTAGAAAAGGTGAGAAGTTGAATGGCAGAATTGGAGAAGTAAAGGGACGACTAACGAACACACTCACCTTTATCCAGGCAATATTTATGGAAGCGGCATCCCAGCACCAGCAGTAGTCTCAGAATATGTATAAGTTGAATGTCATCACAAAACTAACTTATTACACAATAGCTTGTTGACGACAAAGCATACAGTTATTGAACTGAGGAATACTACTTGACAGAAGTTATCATTTATAAAATTATGACAGCTGCAAAGAGCTTCACGAAGATTTCATTTAGAATAAATCATGGTCAGACAGAGATTCAAAAATCAGATACTAAGTTGTACGACTTGCCCAGAAAAAGATATAGACTCATGTCACAGTGTAGTAGTGATTAAGGGAATAGTGTAGTTTAAAAGACTAGTCAGGAAAAACCAATACGCAGAAAAGGGTGATACGAAAGTAGTGAAGAATAAAGAGAAAAACTTCAACATTTATGAGACTATAGGTAAAGCAATAAGGAGCAGCCCAATAGGCAGTACAGTTGAAGAGGAAAGGACATATCTAAAAAGGGAGATCACAGAAGATAAAAGAAGAACATAGGTACAAAGAAGGTAACTGCGAAGAAAGCATGGGTAACAAAAGAAATACTTCAGTTGTTCGACGAAAGAAGGAAGTACAAAAATGTTCAGGGGAATTCAGGAATACAGAAATACAAGTCGCTGAGGAATGAAATAGATAGGAAGTGCAGGCAAGCTAAGACGAAACGGCTCCATGAAAAATGTGAAGAAATGGAAAAAGAAATGATTGTCGGAAGGAGTGACTCAGTATATAGGATAGCGAAAATAACCTTCAGTGAAATTAAAAGCAAAGGTGGTAACATTAAGAGCGCAACGGGAATTTCGCTGTTAAAAACAGAGGAGAGAGCAAATAGGTAGGAAGAGTGCATTGAAGGTCTCTATGAGGGAGAAGATCTTTATGATGTGGTAGAAGTCGAAACAGGAGTCGAATTACAAGAGGTAGGGATCCAGTATTAGAATAAGAATTTAAGAGAGTTTTGGAAGACCTAAGGTCAAATAAGGCAGAAGGGATAGACAACATTCCATAAGAATTTCTAAAACCATTGGGGGAAGTGGCAACAAAATGACTATTCACGTTGGTGTGTATTGTGTATAAGTCTGGCGACATACCATCATTCCATCCAAGGAATTCCGAAGACAGCAAGAGTTAACAAGTGCGAGAATTAGCGCACAGTCACCTTAAAGGCTCATGCATCTAAGTTGATGACAAGAATAATATACTGAAGAATAGAAAAGGAAACTGAGGAATTGTTAGATGACGATCAGTTTGGCTTTTGGAAAGATAAAGGCACCAGAGAGACAATTCTGACGTTGCTGTTGATGATACAAGTAAAACTAAAAAAAAGAAAATCAAAACACGTTCGTACGATTTGTCAGCCTAGAGAAAGCGTTCGACAATGTAAAATTGTGTAAGATGTTCGAAATTCTGAGAAAAATAAGAGTAAGCTATAGGGAGAGACGGGTAATATACAAAATGTACAGGAGCCAAGAGAGAATAATAAGAGTAGGCGACCAAGAACGAAGTGCTCGGATTAAAAAGGATATAATAGATGGATGTAGCCGTTCGTCCCTACTGTTCAATATGTTCATCGAAGAAGCAATGATGGTAATAAAGAAAAGTTCAGAAGTGGAACTAAAATTCAAAGTGAAATGATATCAATGATACGATTCACTGATGACATTGCTATTTTGCGTGAAAGTGGAGAAGAATTAGATGGTCTGCTGAAAGGAATGAACAGTCTAACGAATACAGAATATGGACTGAGAGTAAATCGAAAAAAGATGAAACTAATGAGAGGTAGCAGAAATGAGAACAGCGAGAAAGTTAACATCAGGATTTATGGTCGCATAGTAGATGAAATTAAGGTATTCCGCTATCTAGCCATCAAAATAACCAACGGCGGATGTAGCAAGATAGTAGATCAAAAGCAAATAAGCACTGACAAAAAGGGCACTCCTGACCGACGGAAGTCTATTAGTGTCAAACATTTCTAAGAATGTACTGTTGGAGCATAGCATTCTATGGTAGTGAGACATGGGATGTAGAAAAACCGGAACGGAAGAGAATCGAAGCATTTTTGAGATATTAAGCTACAAACGAATGTTGAAAATTAGGTGGACTGATGATGTAAGGAACGAGGAGGTTCTCTACATAATCGTCGAGGAAAGCAATTTATAGAAGGCACTGACAAGAAGAAGACAGAGGATAACAGAATATCTGTAAAGTCATCAGGCAATAAATTCGTAGCTGCTAGTGGGAGCTGTAGAGAGTAAAAATTATAAAGGAAGACAGAGATTGCAATACATCCAAGAAGTAACTGAGGATGTAGAATGCAAGTGCTACTGAAAAGATTTGCACAAGTGAGGAATTCGTGGTGGCACCCATCACATTAGTCAGTAGACTTTGACTCAAACAAAAAACGTGATTCATCGGATCTTTCGTTTCCAGTGTGCCACCACTTAATACCAAGGCTCAAATGGCTCAAATGGCTCTGAGCACTATGGGGCTCAACATCTTAGGTCATAAGTCCCCTAGAACTTAGAACTACTTAAACCTAACTAACCTAAGGACATCATACACACCCATGCCCGAGGCAGGATTCGAACCTGCGACCGTAGCAGCCCCTCGGTTCAGGACTGCAGCTTCAGAACCGCACGGTCACCGCGGCCGGCTTAATACCAAGGACCTGGGGAAGTAGCGCGCTGAACTATTAAACGAGGGTAGGTCGTAATGACTTGGAATTCTTTTATAAACGTTGCTCGTTTATATTTATGCTTTCTGATTTCCAGTTCCATAGAACTCTGGTTCTTGCGTCTAGGTCCAGAGATCTGCCGATGAAGGAAACCAAACACCAGGGACCGTGATCATAAAGTGTAGGTTTTCGCGTTCGGTATCTAGATGAAAGAAAATTTCCCGGCTAAGGCGCAGTGGTCGAACGGTAGAAACTCTTCCTTCTGACGTTTCGTTGACAACTGCGGGAAGAACTACCGAGATGAGACAACGACTGGCTGCTATGGCGAGGAGGTCTCGTTCATAGAGCGCGCATAAGAAGGCACCACTATTTGTCTCTGCTGCCGACAGTGAAGCTATCTATGACTATCGTCTTAACTCTCGATCAAAACCAGTCGATTGTCACATCGTTGGTACAAAGTCGCCCGCCATATCTTATCTAATTTTAAGCTTCCTTCTTTCATGTTAAAATTGATGTGGTGTTAGGCGCTTCAGTCTGGAACCGCGCGACCGCTGCGGTCGCAGGTTCGAATCCTGCCTCGGACATGGATGTGTGTGATGTCCTTAGGTTGGTTAGGTTTAAGTAGTTCTGAGTTATAGGGAACTGATGACCTGAGATATTAAGTCCCATAGTGCTCAGAGCTATTTGCGCCATTTCATGTGGTGTTTATACATCAGTATAGCTGTTCTGTACATACGTGCATAGTAATTCTATGTTTTAGCTATCATGCTCGTTTCATTAAATTTTATTTCTTGATCAAAGTCTTCACAAACGTGTTTCGCTACAGACGATTTCTCGGTTTGTCCCAGACGGTAGCTCCCTTTGTGTTCGGTTAGATGAGTATTAACATTTCTACTTGTTGTTCCAGTGTAAACTCTCCCATTAACTCTTGGGGTTGGAAAACGGTGTCGTGCATATTTTGCCTATCATAAACATTCTCTAATCTTCTTGATGGGTCTAAAGATTGTTTCAAATCGAAACCTGGACAGAACTCTCCCAATACGTTTTGTAATATTGTGGATAAATGGAAGAAAAACTTTCCCACACGACGGCTATTGTATGTTTTCAGAGACTTTTCTTTTGAGATGGAGCGCTCGATGCATCTCATTTCCAGCGTATCTATTTTTCTTAAAAGCGATTCGCAAATGATTTAGTTCCTCACAAACTTGTCCACAGACTGTAATAGCCCTGTTCACCAATGTTTTAATGACACCTCTCTTCTGCCCGGGATGATCGTTTGAATCCTGATAAAGATAGCGATTGGTATGTGTATCTTTCCTATACACCTTATCGCCTAAATTTCCAACTGCCCGTTTAATTACTGAAATATCTAAAAACCTATGCTGTACATAATTCCTTGTCTCCATACTAAATTGTATCTTTGAATTAATACTATTTAAATGCATCCCGACACCACTCAGTTCCTCTTCACCGTTATCTCGTATCACAAAAGTGTCATCCACATACTGAAAGCACTTCAAACGACTTTTATTAGCTGACTGCAGCGCCTGCTGTTCAAAAAATTCCGTAAAAACCTTAGCAACGGACTTAGAGGGCTCCCCATTGCCACTCCTTCAATTTGTTCATAGAACACAGTATTAAACTGAAAATAAGTTGTGGATAGGCAATGTCGAAAAAGAGCTCCTTGATCAATGGGAAACATGTCAGCTACGTAAGAAAGAGCTTTGTTAATCGGAACCATGGTGAACAGAGGTACCACATCAAAACTGATAAGGATATAACTTGCGCTGACTGTAATCTCCTTCCTTTTTACGATAAAGTGCATAGAACTTTTATAATGATGATCAGTTTTTCCGATATACGGTTGTAACAAGCAAGAGAGATGTCTAGCCAAGTCTTGAGTAGGGGATGCAACAACCCTCGCTATCGGTCTCAGTGGTACATTAGCCTTATGAATTTTAGGTAACACATATAATCCAGAAGGATAAGTTTCCGTTGCAAATATATTTTTTATCCTCTGTAGGAAAGGAAGACTTTGTTATTAATCGACTAGTAGCTGTTATCACTTTCGTTGTACAATCCTTTTTCAACTATTTATATGTAGTAAGTTGCAAGAGGTATCTGATCTTGCTGTGGTAATCTTCACGCTTCAACTCAACGGTAGCATTATCCTTATCAGTAGTAAGTACGATAATATTCTTGTCCGTATCAATCTCCGGTAACCCTTTCTTTTTTCCTTGAGACAAATTACTGCTAGGTGGCTTAGCTCTACTTAGTATCCTGGCTGTTTCCATCCTAGCTTCATCAGCAGAATGTGATGATAACAGACGAGTCCCCTCCTCTTCATTAGCTACAGTATCCTCCGTGGGAACCTTCGGTGGAGTAATTTCAAAATATCCTCCTTTCGAGAGAACAGAGGTTTCTTCCTTAGATAATTCTTTTATGGTAAAATCAATGACCGCATGGGAATTGTCTGTAAGCGTTATTTACTGTGCGCCGTTCTGTAAATTGTCAAACATCTTTTTCCGCCATTATAGGACATCTCTGTACTAAGTTCCATTGATATAAATGTTAGCCTATCCACCTTATGCAAATCGCGAAAGTGCATTGCGGTGCTAATAGATAAATGGAGATTTAACAGATGACGACTAGTTACTGCCAATCCTCGACGTGTTGATGAAAGTGCTCACGTATCATCGCCAGCTGCGCAAGCCCTTTCTCGCAGTAATTCAAAGAGACCAGACTCAAAAACAGCACTGACAAAACATCTACATCTACATCCATACTCCGCAAGCCACCTGACGGTGTGTGGCGGAGGATACCCTGAGTACCTCTATCGGTTCTCCCTTGTATTCCAGTCTCGTATTGTTCGTGGAAAGAAGGATTGTCGGTATGCTTCTGTGTGGGCTTCAATCTCTCTGATTTTATTGTCATGGTCGCTTCGCGAGATATACGAAGGAGGGAACGATATACTGCTTGACTCTTCGGTGAAGGTATGTTCTCGAAACTTTAACAAAAGCCCGTACCGAGCTACTGAGCGTCTCTCCTGCAGAGTCATCCACTGGAGTTTATCTATCATCTCCGTAACGCTTTCGCGATTACTAAATGATCCTGTAACGAAACGCGCTGCTCTCCGTTGGATCTTCTCTATCTCTTCTATTAACCCTATCTGGTACGGATCCCACACTGTTGAGCAGTATTCAAGCAGTGGGCGAACAAGCATACTGTAACCTACTTCCTTTGTTTTCGGATTGCATTTCCTTAGGATTCTTCCAATGAACTTTATATGATCATTCCATTTTAAATCAAACGAAAAATCACAACTCGAGGATTGCAGCATAGTTTGAACTCACAGCCAGAAAGTGCCTCCTAAGTACAAACAACGCATTAACGACGAAATATCCACGCAGAACCAGAATTCAGTTTTCCATCCGCGTTATCAATTGCTCGGGAGCGCACACTACCATCATACGAAACGATGTAAAGTCTGAACGACCACCATTAAACGTCTTGAGCCAACAAACTTAGCACATCCACCTATAAGCAACTTCGTGATCGAAAGGCTGCCCCAACCGCATCAACACACAATGAGCGCGCCTCTTACGAGCACCGGGCAACAACAAACAATACCCGAATGCCAGCGGCCAGTGCTTCGAGTGTGCTCGCGCTACTCGACGCCACAAACCAAAAATACCAAAACGACATTGGCTGACTACAACCCATAATAATGAGCTACGAGCAACCCCACATGATCTATTTGTCCTTTCCTTCTTTCCTATTCTTCTGAAACTTTAGGTATCCTTCTCTTGTCGGCTCCACTGGTTGCATTCTATCAGTTCATTGTATTCTTCTCTGTCGTTGATCTCTGTCATACTGGTCAGTGTGTATTAACTTTTGCAGTTTCTTTCCCTCCCAATCTGTTCTTGAATAGAGATAAGCACATATACATTTCGCGGAACTATCGCGTATGCAAGGTATAAAGGGGCAGTGTATTGGCTGAGCTGTCACTTGTACTCAGATGATTCAAGCGGAAAGGTTTTCGAATTAATTCCAATGGTTCAAATGACTCTGAGCACTATGGGACTTAACATATGTGGTCATCAGTCCTCTAGAACTACTTAAACCTAACTAACCTAAGGACATCACACACATCCATGCCCGAGGCAGGATTTGAACCTGCTACCGTAACAGTCGTGCGGTTCCAGAGTGAAGCGCCTAAAACCGCTAGGCCACAACGCCCGTCTTTCGACGTAATTATGATCGCAAGACGGGGATTTACAGACTTTGAATGCGTAATGGTAGTTGGGGCTAGAAGCAGGGGACGTTCCATTTCAGAAATTATTAGGAAATTCAGTATTGCGAGACCCACAGTGTGAAGAGTGAACCGAGAGTACAAAATTTCGGGCATTACCTCTCACCACGGACAACGCAGTGGCCAACAGACTTCACTTAACGACAAATAGCAGCGGCGTTACATAGAGTTGTCAGTGCTACCAGACAAGCAGGACTGCATCAAATAAGCGCACAAATCAATATGGGACGTACGACAAACATATCCGTTAAGACAGTGCTGTGAAATTTGGCGTTAATGTTCTATGGCTGCAGATAACCTACGCGAGTGCCTTTGCTAAGAGCATGACATCGCCTCCGTGCTCGTGACTATGTCAGTTGGACCACAGACGACGGGAAAACCATGAGCTGGTCACATTAGTCCCGATTTCCTTCGGTAAGCGCTGACGATAGGATTCAAGCGTGACGAGGATCCCACAAGACCTTGGACCCAAACTGGCAACAAGGCACTGTGCTACCTTGTGATGGCTCTGTTTACATGGCATGGACAGGGTCCTCTGGTTCAACTGAACTAATCATTAACTGAAAATGTTTATGTTCAGCTACTTGGAGACCATTTGCACTCATTCATGTGCTTCATGTCCATTCCCACCCCCACCCCCAAAAAAGAAATGTGGTTTGTAGAAATTTCTGGACAGTTATAATAACGGAACGCCCGCAATAGAGCAGGCACAAGTTCCGCAACGAGCTATCGAAACAATGTTGGCTTATCACAACTCGCTGTAACAGAACACTCACAGTAGAACAGGCCATTCCGTGGCCATCTATGGAAACTACCGTAGCCAGTCATAAGTCGAAGTAACGGAACAGTCTGTAGCAGACAATGAAAGCTACCCAATGTTTGTGAACAGAGTCACAGAAACAGGTCTCCGTGTGACTCCAAAATCAAAGACCACTACGCACACACTTCCACCGTGTATGAAAACAGGTCGTGTGGCTGGCCAGCAGCCAGAGCTGCCCTCTCCGCAAGCAGGCCCGGCACATCTCGTCGCCCCGGTCCGCGTCCCGCAACACGCCAGAGCCGGTGTAGACTGGCGCCCACTTTTCAGCGCGCTAAGAGCCAACACGATTATGGAGTTCTAATCAGCTCTTGCAGACAGACAAAGCGGCACACAAGGGGAGCAGTCGAACATTTCATGCATCCAGAAGGGCCTGTACAGGACATGCAACATGCGGTCGTGCATTATCTTGCTGAAATGTAGGATTTCGCAGGGTTCGAAAGAAGGGTAGAGCCACAGGTCGTAACACATCAGAAATGTAACGTCCTCTATTCGAAGTGCCGTCAATGCGAACAAGAGGTGACCGAGACGTGTAACCAATGGCATCCCATACCATCACGCCGGGTGAGACGCCAGTAGGGCGATGACGAATACACGCTTCCAATCTGCGTTTACCGCGATGTCGCCAAACACGGATGCGACCATAATGATGCTGTAAACAGAACCTGGATTCATCCGAAAAAATAACGTTTTGTCGTTCGTGCACCCAGATTCGTCGTTGAGTACACCATCGCAGGCGCTCCTGTCTGTGATGCAGCGTCAAGGGTAACTGCAGCCATGGTCTCCGATCTGATAGTCTATGCTGCTGCAAACGTCGTCGAACTGATGGCGCAGATGGTTGTTGTCTTGCAAACGTAGCCATCTGTTGACTAAGGGATCGAGACGTGGCTGCACGATCCGTTACAGCCATGTGGATAACATGCCTGTCATCCCGACTGCTAGTTATACGAGGCCGTTGCGATCCATAACGGCGTTCCGTATTACCCTCCTGATCCCACCGATTTCATATTCTGCTAATAGCCATTTTATCTCGACCAACTCGAGCAGCAATGTCGCGATACGATAAACCGCAATCGTGATAGCTACAATCCGACCTTTATCGAAGTCGGAAACGTGATTTTAAGCATTTCTCCTCCTTACACGAGACATCACAACAACGTTTCACCAGGCAACGCCGGTCAAATGCTGTTTGTGTATGAGAAATCGGTTGGAAACTTTCCTCATGTCAGCACGTTGTAGGTGTCGCCACCGGCGCCAATCTTGTGTGAATGCTCTGAAAAGCTAATCATTTGCATATTACAGCATCTTCTTCCTGTCTGTTAAATTTCGCATCTGTAGCACGTCATCTTCGTGGTGTAGCAATTGTAATGGCCAGTAGTATAAAGTTAGCTATAGGTGGAGACCTTAATCTGGCATCCATCGAGCCAAGCGGTTCTAGGCGCTTCAGTCCGGAACCGCGTGACCGCTGTGGTGGCAGGTTCGAATCCTGCCTCCGGCATGGATATGTGTGATGTCCTTACGTTAGTTAGGTTTAAGTAGTTCTAAGTTCCAGGTTGGCATCCATTGACTGGGAAAATTACACGTTTATCACAGAGAGCAGAAGCAAAGAGTCGTGTGAAGTTATTCTAGGAGCTCTCTCAACATACAACCTTGAGCAATTCGTTTTACAAACAAACCCGACATGGGAACATATTAGATATCCTGGCGACAAACAGACCTGATCTTTTTGAGGAAGTCCATCTAGAAGATGGTATTAGCGACCATAATGTCGTTGTGGCTTCTATGTCAGTGGAAGTTGCAAATAAAAGCGTCATTAATGAATAACTTTGTAGTCAGCTCCAAGCATTCACCACGGGATACAAAGATATTGAGAATCTTTGGTCGGAATTCAAAGGTATTGTCCAGTGCGTGCTAGAGAAGTACATGCCTAGTAGAAATATAGGGGAGTGAAAGGATCCACCTTGGTACAACAAACATATTAGGAAGTTGCTCAGAAAGCGGAGAGTTTTGCACAATCGTTTTAAACGTAGTCACTGTCCCGCTGACAGAAAGAAATTATGGGAAATGAAAGCAGCTGTCAAAAGGTAAATGAGAGATTCTTTTAACGAATTTGAAAGCAATATTTTATCTGCAGATTCTAAAAATAACCGCAAAAAATTTTGATCGTACGTAAAATCTATTAACGTTACAAATAATTGAATACCTTCTCTTGCTGACAGTACTCGTAATGTAAAGGACGATGATAAACAGAATGCCGAAATTCTAAACCTGACTTTCAAAAACTCTTTTACGGTAGAGGACTGCAGCATCAATCCCCCTCTGAATTGTCGAGCAAAAGCAAGGATGGCTGACATAGCGTTTAGTGTATCTGGGATTGTAAAACAGTTAAGATCCTTAGACGTCAGGAAGGCATCTGGCCCAGATGGTATCCCCGTAAGATTTTATGTTGACTGTGCTACTAATACAGAACCATTCTTATCCACTATCTATCAGAGATCTTCGGAACAGCGGAAAGTTCCATGGGACTGGAAGAAGGCCCAGGTCATAGCAGTCTATAAAAAGGGTAGAAAATCGGATGCACATAATTACCGGCCAATTTCACTGACATCCATTTGGTGTAGAATCATGGAACATATTTTGTGTTCAGAAATAATGACCTTTCTATACTCTGAGAAGCTCATCTGCAAAAACCAGCATGATTTTAGGAAACAGTGGTCATGCGAGACACAGCTGGCCTTCTTTGTGCATGATATACAACAGGCTCTAGATACCGGCTCCCAGGCTGATGCCATATTTCTCGACTTTCGAAAGGCATTCGACTCAGTTCCGCACTGTCGCTTACTCCGATAACATATGCGGCTGGATAGAAAGTTTTCTAACAGACAGAGAGCAGTATGTCGTCCTGAAAGGGGTGTCTTGAACAGAAACAAGCGTAACTTCAGGTGTGCCCCAGGTCAGCGTAATTCGTCCGCTGCTTTTTACGATTTAAATTAACGATCTGTTTGCCGATGGTGCTGTAGTCTACAGGAAAGTAGTATCACACGAAAGTTGTGAACAAATCAATGAGGATTTGCAGAAAATAAATGCGTTGTGTAGTGACTGTGAGTTATCTCTCAATACTAGTAAGTGTAACCTACTGCGCAAAATAAGTCGAAAATCCCCATCAATGTACGAGCATAAAATAAATGCCCAGTGTTTAAAAACGGTAACATCCGTCATGTATCTGGGTGTGACTATTCTAAATGATCTCAAATGGAATGATCAGATTATATAAGTAACGGGCAAGGGGAACTCTAAATTGCGATTTATTGGTAGAATCCTGAAGCGATGCAGTCCTCCAACAAAGGAAATTGCTTATAGTACGTTAGTTCGTCCAGTCCTATTGTTCGTCTGTATCGGACCCTTACCAGTTGAGTCTCATTCAAGACGTTGAAAAGGTCCAAAGAAGAGCGGCAAGATTCGTGACTGGTACATTTAGCCATCGCGAGAGTGTTACAAATCTCATAGAAAGTTTGAAGTGGAGTACACTTGCAAATAGACGACGCGCTCTACGGAAGGGGCTGCTCACTAAATTCCGTAATCCGATCTTCCCTGAGGACGTAGAGCTTACAGGGTGTCCCAGCTATCTTGTCCACCCAAACTATCTCTGGAACAATAACAGCTATTGGAAAACGACTTTCATCGGTATCAATGTAGGGTTGGGGCCCATGAATGTACATATTTGGAAACATTCTAAAACGAAAGAATATGTGTTTTTTAACACAAACATATGTTTTTGTAAATGGACCTCCTATATTTTTTTCTTCAGCAATCCATAGCATGACAAAGCACATACACAATGGCGTTGATTGCATCGCAATATTCCCATTACATCCCGAGATATTGAGACGCGAAGTTGACGCTTGAAACACCCGACATGCGCTGCCAGCGCACGTCTGAGCCTCAGGCGTGAACCCCATGCTGCCCGTAATCGCGATGTGATTGACATGCGTAATCACACTTCCATACTTATCAAGAGGTCCGAAACGAATAATACGGTGTGCTGCCATCCTGCATTAACGCAGCCGCTTTTCCTTCGTGCGATCCGCGAGTGGAACAGAGGAAAGGCGGGGGGGGGGGGGGGGGGGGGCGATTTGTGCCCTTCGCCACACACAGTTTTGTGGCTAAATGTAGATGTAGGTGTCCCTGGTCTTGGTATACCTGTGGTTGTACATTTGCATTGCCACTTGACATCAGATCAACAACAGTCGACAGGGCAGCTTTCGCAGCGTTGAAATACCCCTGATGACTTTCTTACTCGGGAGACTAGCCCACGTTTGAACCCACTGAGCTCTACCGATCTACGTTCCTGCACTGACAACATCATAATGACCGCCTCCTATTGTATTGGCACTTCCACTTCTCGTGACATATAGAGGTCAGCCTCGCATTGCATAAGGGTTTCCAGAAATTATAATCAGACACTGTAAGCTGTACGGCTTGGTTCAAATGGCTCTGAGCACTATGGGACTTAACATCTTACCATCAGTCCCCTAGAACTTATAACTACTTAAACCTAACTAACCTAAGAACATCACACAACACCCAGCCATCACGAGGCAGAGAAAATCCCTGACCCCGCCGGGAATCGAACCCGGGAACCCGGGCGTGGGAAGCGAGAACGCTACCGCACGACCACGAGATGCGGGTGCTGTATGGTTTAAAAGGATGTAACGAAAGTACAGGGTATTTCACAAACCGTATTACAGTTTCTATGGGTTGCAGAGGAGACAGAGTGGACAAAATTTTGGCAACTCTCTTTCTTTCCGGTACGCTCACAGAAAGAGCAATGAGCTCTGACCCGTGTGCTCTTCAGGAGGCCATGACACGTCAACGTTTCGCATATCAGTTGGCGGGTTCTCTGCTTGATGGGTTCTCTGTTACATGGGTTCCCTGCTGTATGACAAAGGACGTCCTCTTCAAAGAGGCGCGTCTGGTGAGCAACACAGTCAACCCTTCTAGGTCCGAATGTACCAGTTTCTCGTAGGTTGGTACTATGAGAGCGGGCGAACTACGCCGATCACAGCGCGCTCTAGCCGACACTGTGGAGCACAACGAGCGCCGCTCTGCTTTCTGCCCAGTTGATCAAGAGCAGACGACCTGGATACATCGCTTCTACTTCGTAGGGGGCTAGCCATTACAGACTTTGCCTCTGTTACTTCGATGATAGTTTGTCCAACTGCTAGTAACTGCTAGCTCTGGTACATGAACTGCTTTGCACCTACGTGCTCATCAAGCCTAAGTTAAGTGTATGTCTTTGACTAATATTCTCTGTTAAATGTGCTTTTACTTTACATTCAGTACCGAAGTGCTTTACTTCACCTGCTCCTACTCGATTCCTTCATTCGGCCTATTTTGCAGATCACAGGAGCAGACCCACGAGCCGCCTTCCAGACGGGATACAAAATGTTGCAGTCAGACGAAAATGGTATGTGATGTCATAATTACAACCAGGACTGACGAGAGGACCTTCATCTCTGTTCGTGTGCTTGCCTTTGAAAGTGATTTGTCGTTCAAACTTATTTCATATCCAAACGGAACATTTCGGGACAGGCTTTCATTTTTAAAGCATTGTACCATGTCCCATTACGATCCTACAAGACTGTAATAGAAATCGTGTTTAATGTTCCATCACAATATGTACGTTGTGTGTGTGTCCGAGGTTGCTGACAGAGATTAACGAGCATTCCCCATCCACACTGAAATAGCTGACTGCAGAAGCTGAACTGCAGTGGATAGATTTGACTGCAGGAATGTAGCGGGCAGTGGAGGAGATGGCGGTGAGCAAGCCGCGAGTACGGGGCTGCAGGCGTACAGCACGCGAAGCGCAGGCAGGCGGGCAGGGCAGCCAATTAATCAGCCGCCAACCTGTAGGTGTGTGTGTGCGAAGAGAGTAGAACAAAACGAGCGGTCGACTGCAGCCAGCTCCCCCACATTGGACTACGGGAGATGGAAAGAGTAGTATTTAACTCTTCCAATCACCTCACTCCCCTTCCCTGGCTTATACGTTGTACACGGTGACTATTGTTGAACTACAGGGGGGAAATAAACACAAATTCGTTACAAAGTACGGCGTGCACACGCTTTATTCAATATGTAAGCTTCACTACAGATATTCGAATTTAGGTTACGACATGTTCTATACGTCTGCCATCATTGGAGTTGACGTGACGCAGACGAATAGCGAAATTCTGCATGACCCGCTGAAGTGTCGGAACACCGATGCTGTTGATGATCTCCTGAATGGCCGTTTTCAGCTCAGCAGTGGTTTTTTGGGGTTATTAGTGCACACCCTGTCTTTAATACAGCCCCACAAAAAGGAGTTGCATGTTTTCGGACCCGGAGAATATGCCATACAATCGAGGCCCGTGCAAGTCAGTGGCCTCTGAGTACCCCAAAGCCAGAATGTGGTCCTCAGATTGCTTCTCCGGGACATCGAACTCTGTCTTGCATGAACCACATCTTGTCGAAATTACGGTCACTCTGGATGATGGGTATGAAATCATCTTACAAAACCTTCACGTACCGTGCCATAAAGGAATATCGCAGCGATTATTCCGCTGCTCGATATGGCAGTCACCCGTTGAGGGTGAAGAGATTTCTCGTTTGAGGAATGCAGATTCTCAGTGTCCCCAATGCGCCAATTTTGCTTATTGACGAACCCGGGCTTCGTCGCTACACCAAACTATGCATGCGATTACTAATTACAATTATGCCCCTCAGCCAACCGTGCAGTTTGAATGTTCTAACGCAAACCGTTCGGAAGTTACGATGATTTTATTTCATATAATTCAATAATTGTCACCCAGTATGTAGTACATACTACACACCCAAACTGTTAATATCGAAAGTGTGTCGGTAGTGACTCGGGGCTATGGAACTCGATCTCGATATCGAAATGCGTCCGGAACGTCTTACAACAATACAGTTTTGTTTTCAGAAACTGGTGAAGAGTCGTTCAATTATAGAGGGTGATTGAAAATTATGCTCAAATTCCTTACCACTCAAATGGGATGAATGTGCATAAACTAAGCACCAAACGTGAATGATATTCATCTTCAGCATACTGTCTTTTCTATTTGACAGACATGATGGCTGTAAAGTAGAAAATACTATGTAAATTACAAATTATGGCACTCAAATGATACAGTTTCTGAACAGTTCAAAGATAACTGGAATCTCATTCCAAATAGGTACCCACTCATACAATTATAGTTGGTGGTGACTTCAACCTACCTTCGATATGTTGGCGGAGATACGGGTTTGAAGTAGGTTGTAGGTATTAAATGTCGTCAGAAGTACTACTGAATGCCTTCTCAGAAAACTATTGTGAATAACAAGTTCAGGAGCCCATTCGAAACGTAAATGGTTGATAAAACATGTTTGACTTCTTAGCAACCAGTAATCATGATCAAATAAGGGAGCGGTTGGGGTAGCGCAGTGGTTAGCACATTGGACGACCGTTCGAATCCCCCCCGCCCCCTGGTCTATCCTGATTTAGGTTTTCCGTGATTTCCTTAAATCGCTTAAGGCAAATGATGTCAGGAAGGTTTTCAAAAGGGCCCAGCCGCTTTCCTTCTCCATCCTTCCCAATCCGAGCTTGTGCACCATCTCTAAACACTAATCTGCTCCTCTACCACCAAATAAGGCTTCTCATGACAAACACAGGCATCATTAGTCTATTTTTGGAGGTTTTGGATGTTATGGTATTCAGTCTAGTTACAACACCTAGACTGAATACAATAACATTCAAAACCACCAAAAATAAACGGAGAATACATCTGTTTTTAAAAAAATAGATAAAAATTCGCTTGACACCTTCCAAAGAGATAGTCTCCACTCGTTCCAATAAAACTGTGGATGGAATTCCATGTCTGAAACCAGCTTTTACCAAAACATCAGAGCATCCCATTCACAGGAGACAAGACCTCTCTACCAAGCAGCAAGCACCATTTTCTCCACTGGCGATGGCAAATCAGTCGATATCTCTGAACACCAGACAACATAGGGAGACGTTCCGCTATGGTCCATCACCGTCCAGAGTCACGTTTGCTGCCAAAGCCGTAGCCTAGTAGCAGGCTCCAGGGCGCATAACTTCCACGCTGTGTAGCGCCATTAGATGACGTTTTCAGATACGGGTTCCTCTCCTCGATTTGTTCCTCAAGACACACTCTCCAACCCCACGAAGTTTGTCGCAACCTCTGTAGGACACCTTGTATACTCTAGATGCCGGCTGTGACGTCACTGGTTCTCACGGGATAGCCATGTATGGGCATCCGTGAACTTCGTGTTCGATGTGCCTGCAGTCTCTATTAATATTTATTTAGATGAGGTTTACATTCGAAGAAATAATATCTACGCAATTGAGAGATAATCAAATAAATTAATAAGTGATGCTAGTGATCCCTGTGGTACACGACACAGGTCAGAACGCAAAAACCCCAAGATTTGGCGAAGTTTTACAGAAGTTCAAAATTTATACTGAACATCAATGCGATATGTTTTTAATACTTTATACAACGAAACTCTATCTCGAAATCTGACAGAAAACCGAAACACATTCTCGTCCTAAGTAAAGTACACTAGTCGCAAGACTCAATCAATACCTGCAATGTGAGATAGCAATTGTGATTTTTTGATGACAGCGCCACCTTATCTTCAGTATTCTTCTGTAGCACCACATTTCGAAAGCTTCTATTCTCTTCTTGTCCAAGCTAGTTATCGTCCATGTTCCACTTCCATACATGGCTACACTCCAAACAAATACTTTCAGAAACGACTTCCTGATACATAAATCTATATTAGATGTTAACAAATTTCTCTTCTTCAGAAACGCTTTCCTTGCCATTGCCAGTCTACATTTTATATCCTCTCTACTTCGACCATCATCAGTTATTTTACTTCCTAAATAGCAAAACCCCTTTACTACTTTAAAGGTCTCATTTCCTAATCTAATTCTCTCAGCATCACCCGATTTAATTTGACTACATTCCATTATCCTCGTTTTGCTTTTGTTGATGTTCATCTTATATCCTCCTTTCAAGACGCTGTCCATTCCGTTCAACTGCTCTTCCAGGTCCTTTGCTGTCTCTGACAGAATTACAATGTCATCGGCGAACCTCAAAGTTTTTACTTCTTCTCCATCAATTTTAATACCTACTCCGAATTTTTCTTTTGTTTCCTTTACTGCTTGCTCAATATACAGACTGAATAACATCGGGGAGAGGCTACAACCCTGTCTCACTCCCTTCCCAACCACTGCTTCCCTTTCATGCCCCTCGACTCTTATGACTGCCATCTGGTTTCTGTACAAATTGTAAATAGCCCTTCGCTCCCTGTATTTTACCCCTGCCACCTTTAGAATTTGAAAGAGAGTATTCTAGTCAACAATGTCAAAAGCTTTCTCTAAGTCTACAAATGCTAGAAATGTAGGTTTGCCTTTTCTTAATGTTTCTTCTAAGATAAGTCGTAGGGTCAGTATTGCCTCACGTGTTCCAACATTTCTACGGAATCCAAACTGATCTTCCCCGAGGTCCGCATCTACCAGTTTTTCCATTCGTCTGTAAAGAATTCGTGTTAGTATTTTGCAGCTGTGACTTATTAAACTGATAGTTCGGTAATTTTCACATCTGTCAGCACCTGCTTTCTTTGGGATTGGAATTATTATATTCTTCTTGAAGTCTGAGGGTATTCCGCCTGTGTCATACATCTTGCTCACCAGCTGGTAGAGTTTTGTCATGACTGGCTCTCCCAAGGCCGTCAGTAGTTCTAATGGAATGTTGTCAACTCCGGGGGCCTTGTTTCGACTCAGGTCTTTCAGTGCTCTGTCAAACTCTTCACGCAGTATCACATCTCCCATTTCGTCTTCATCTACATCATCTTCCATTTCCATAATATTGTCCTCAAGTACATCGCCCTTGTATAAACCTTCTATATACTCCTTCCACCTTTCTGCCTTCCCTTCTTTCCTTAGAACTGGGTTTCCATCTGAGCTCTTGATATTCATACACGTGGTTCTCTTCTCTCGAAAGGTCTCTCTAATTCTCCTGTAGGCAGTATCTATCTTACCCCTAGTGAGATAAGCTTCTACATCCTTACATTTGTCCTCTAGCCATTCCTGCTTAGCCATTTTGCACTTCCTGTCGATCTCATTTTTGAGACGTTTGTATTCCTTTTTGCCTGCTTCATTTACTGCATTTTTATATTTTCTCCTTTCATCAATTAAATTCAATATTTCTTCTGTTACCCAAGGATTTCTAGCAGCCCTCGTCTTTTTACCTACTTTATCCTCTGCTGCCTTCACTACTTCATCCCTCAGAGCTACCCATTCTTCTTCAACTGTATTTCTTTCCCCTATTCCTGTCAATTGTTCCCTTATGCTTTCCCTGAAACTCTGTACAACCTCTGGTTCTTTCAGTTTATCCAGGTCCCATCTCCTTAAATTGCTACCTTTTTGCAGTTTCTACAGTTTTAATCTACAGGTCATAACCAATAGATTGGGGTCAGAGTCCACATCTGCCCCTGGAAATGTCTTACAACTTAAAACCTGGTTCCTAAATCTCTGTCTTACCATTATATAATCTATCTGATACCTTTTAGTATCTCCAGGGTTCTTCCACGTATACAACCTTCTTTCATGATTCTTAAACCAAGTGTTAGCTATGATTAAGTTGTGCTCTGTGCAAAATTCTGCTATGCGGCTTCCTCTTTCATTTCTTAGCCCCAATCCATATTCACCTACTATGTTTCCTTCTCTCCCTTTTCCTACACTCGAATTCCAGTCACCCATGACTATCAAATTTTTGTCACCCTTCACTATCTGAATAATTTCTTTTATTTGATCATACATTTCTTCAATTTCTTCGTCATCTGCAGAGCTAGTTGGCATATAAACTTGTACTACTATAGTAGGCGTGGGCTTCGTATCTATCTCGGCCACAATAATGCGTTCACTATGCTGTTTGTAGTAGGTTACCCGCATCCCTATTTTCCTATTCATTATTAAACCTACTCCTGCATTACCCCTATTTGATTTTGTGTTTATAACCCTGTAGTCACCTGACCAGAAGTCTTGTTCCTCCTGCCACCGAACTTCACTAATTCCCACTATATCTAACTTTAACCTATGCATTTCCCTTTTTAAATTTTCTAACCTACCTGCCCGATTAAGGGATCTGAAATTCCACGCTCCGACCCGTAGGACGCCAGTTTTCTTTCTCCTGATAACGACATCCTCTTGAGTAGTCCCCGCCCTGAGATCCGAATAGGGTCTATTTTACCTCAGGAATATTTTCCCGAAGAGGACGCCATCATCATTTAATCATACAGTATAGCTGCATGTCCTCGGGAAAAATTACGGCTGTAGTTTCCCCTTGCTTTCAGCCGTTCGCAGTACCAGCACAGCAAGGCTGTTTTGGTTAATGTTGCAAGGCCAGGTCAATCATCCAGACTGTTGCCCCTGCAACTGCTGAAAAGGCTGCTGCCCCTCTTCAGGAACCACACGTTTGTCTGTCCTCTCAACAGATACCCCTCCGTTGTGGTTGCACCTACGGTACGGCCATCTGTATCGCTGAGGCACGCAAGCCTCCCCACCAACGGCAAGGTCCATGGTTCATGGGGGGGGGGGGGGGGGGGGCATTTCAGACTATGCTGATAGAATAGCTACTTATTTAGCAACCATATACAACTCCTCGCTCGTAGAAATAAACGAACCCAAAGACTGGAAAGTTGCACAAGTCATACCAATACCCAAGAAAGTAATTAGGAGTAACCTGCTGAGTTGTAGACCTGTATCACTAACGTCGATTTGCAGTTTCATTTTGTAACATATTCTTTAGTCGAACATTTACCCGCCAGCTTATTCGAGAGCACTAATGCGCTGCTTCCTGGACTCAGATAGGCGCGGCGGCCTCGGATCGAATCCGCCCATCGGATTAACGAGGAGGCCGGTGTGCTGGCCAGCCGGGATGTGGTTTTTAGGCAGTTTTCCACATCCCACTAGGTGAATACCAGGCTGGTCCCCACGTCCCGCGTTAGATAGTCGAATCGCAGACATTTGCCACACGTTCGCACTATTTGATGATTTACACTAGGCGCAAACTGCTGGGGTACACTGCTCCTGTCCTAGAGGGGTATGGAATATCGTCAGGAAGAGCATCCATCCAGCCCTTCAAATTAATCTTGCCAACCACGCCGACCCTGCGAAAACTGCAGGACGAAGGGGTCAGGAAAAGAAGAAGAAGAATACTTTGCTATGACATTATTAATCACCTCGAAGAAAACGATTTATTGGCAGATAGCCAACACGGATTCAGAAAATATCGTTCTTGGTGAAACACAACTCTTTCTTTACAATCATGAAATAATAAGTGCCATCGGAAGGGGACGTCAAATTGATTCACGTTTTTACATCTTCAGAAGGCTTTTGACACCGTTCCTCACAAGCGACTACTAATTAAACTGTGTATCTATGGAGTATCGTTTCACCTGCATGATTGGATTCGTGATTTCTTGTCGGAAAGGTCACAGTTCGTAAAAACTGACATGAAGTCATCGAGTAAAACGGAAGTAATACCTAGTGTCCCCCAAGGAAGTGTTATAAGTCCTCTATTGTTCCTGATCTACGCAAACTGTTTAGGAGACGTTCTGAGCAGCTAGCTTAGAGTGTTTGCAGATGATGCTGCCATTTACCGTTATTTAATGTTATCAGGTGATCAAAAACGAATTGCAAAATGATTAAGAGAAGACATCCGTATGGTTCTAAAACGACGATTGACTCTAAACCACGGAAAGTGTGAAGTCATCCACACGACTACCAAAAGAAAACCGCTAAATTTCAGTTACACAATAAATAACACAAATCTAAATGCTGTAAATCCAATTAAATGCTTAGGGATTACAACTGCGAATAACTTAAAATGGAACGATCACATAGGTGATGTCGTCGGGAAATCAGACCAAAGACTGCGATATATTAACAGAACACAGAAAATGTAACAGGTTTATTAAAGAGACAGCTCACTCTACGCTTGTCCACTCTCTTCTGGAGTACTGCTGTGCGGCCTGGATCCGCATCAAAAAGGAATGACGGAGGACATCGAAAAAATTCTAAGAAGGGGAGCTCGTTTTGTACTGTCGCGAGCTTGGGAAGAGATTGATTCGGATTTGATACACGAATTAGGATGCCAGTTATTAAAACAAAGAGAAATCAGAGCTTACTCGGAAATATTTAAGTCTTTGTTTTCCTCCGCGAGCTGTTAGAGTCTGTAAAGGTGAACAAGTAGCTTGAATTGTAAGTAATCATGTACATATGTTAAATCGTATAAGAATAAAGAGAGATGACGATTAGCACAAATTTGATATTTACAGAAAGCCAACAACAACATATACAACTATACATGCCACATAAAACAACCCACAAAACCACAAGCAAGCAGCTTACCAATACATGAATAAAATTTCACGTTCTAAAGAAAAGTATAAACAAGAATTAGAAACAATGCAGCTCCTAGCCAAAAACGATGAATGTACACTGAAGAGCCAAACAACCTTGTGCACTTGCCACATATCGTGTAGGACCACACGAGCGTGCAGATACGCTCAAACACGACGTGGGATGAACTTGACTAATGTCTGAAGCACTGCTGGAGGGAACAGACTTCATGAATCCTGCAGGGTCGACCATAAATCCGTACGATTGCGAGGGGGTGGAGATCTCTCGAAATGTTCAATAATGTTAATATCTGGGGAGTTTGGTAGCCAGCGTAAGTGTTTAAATTCAGACGACTGTTCCTGGAGCCACTGTGTTGCAATTCCGGACGTGTGGGATGACGTATTGTCATGCTGGAGTTGCCCGAGTTCGTCGAGATACACAATGGACAGGAATGGATGCAGGTGATCAAACAGGAGCCTTACGTACGTCATCTGTCAGAATTTTATGTAGACATATAGGGGGTCCCATATCACTCCAACTGCACACGCTCCACACAATTGAATAGAGCGTCCACCAGCTTGAGCAGCACTCTGCTGACATGCAGGCTTCATGGATACATGGAGTTGTCTCGTCTCCATATCCGTACACGCCCATCCATTCGGTACAATTTGAAACGAGACTCGTCTGTCCAGACAACATGTTTCCAGTAATCAACAGTCCAATGTCGATATTGACGGGCGCAGGCGAGCAGTAAGGCTTTGTGCCGTACAGTCGTTAAGGTTTCACGAGTGGACCTTCGGCTCCGAAAGCCCATACCGATGATGTTCCGTTGAATGGTTCGCACGCTAACACTTTACTATGGACCAGCATTGAAATCTGCAGCACTTTGAGGAAGGGTTGCACTTCTGTCGCTTTCAACGATTCTCTTGTCGTTGTTGGTCCCGTGCTTGCAGGATCTTTTATCGAATTCCTGATATTCACGGTACACTCATGAATGGTCGTACAGGAAAATCCCCACTTCATCTCTACCTCGGAGATGGTGTGTCCAATCTCTCGTGCGCTGCGTTTAACACCACTTAAATCTTGATAACCTACCATTGCAGCAGCAGTAACCGATCCAACAACTGCGCCAGACACTTGTTTCCTTATATAGGCGTTGCCGACCACAGCGCCGTATTCTGCCTGTTTACCTATCTCCAAAAATATGTGTGTGAAATCTTATGGGACTTGACTGCTAAGGTCATCAGTCCCTAAGCCTACACACTACTTAACCTAAATTACCCTAAGGACAAACACACACATCCATGCCCGAGGGAGGACTCGAACCTCCACCAGGACCAGCCGCACACTTCATGACTGCAGCGCCTGAGACCGCTCGGCTAATCCCGCGCAGCTTCCTATCTCCGTACGCTTCAGTGTGAGACACAAATACACGTAAACTCAACCAACAGATAGAAACAAAACTGAAGAAGGATAAAAATTAACTGAGGACACAAGAAGCACAAAGCACCACAAACAATATAGATGCTAGATTACACAACTGCACAGAACAGGATTACCTTTACATGGCAAACAACAAGAAATGGTACAGTCCAATACAAAAACATAAATCAACACACTGAATTTCAGATGCATCGAAGAAACAAGAATGATATGTAGTATACGCAAGAAGCAACCAATCCAGTCACATTTATAAATATCAATAAAAATTGTTCTAAGCACAATGGGACTTAACATCTGAGGTCATTAGTCCCCTATACTTAGAAATACTTAAACCTAACTAACCTAAGGACATCACATACATCCATGCCAGAGGCAGGATTCGAACCTGCGACCGTAGCAGCAGTGCGTTTTATAAACATCAATACAGAAACCATAAAAATGCCAAGGTGCTTATACGTAGCGGTTAAAATTACGAGATTGCAAAGCAGTGTGTCTAGGGATGACAGGTAGAAATTTCAAAACTGGTTTTAAACAACACATAAAAAGCTGGAAATATAAAAACAGCCTATCTTTGCTGAATGCCTAGAATAGCATAGACATGAACCAACTTACATAGAACATCAGATAAAGATTTTTAGGATGAACAATCACAACAGAAGACTCCTAACACTACAGGAAAATTTTCACTCAGAAAGAGCTGCTGCAATGAAGAAGAAAGTAATACATGAGCAAATCGCTATAAATAACAGCTCACTGATGACGTTAGCCACTAAAATAATAACAAATAGAGATATAAAACACAACCAGACTAAATGATAACATAGACTCACCGCCACCAAACAAAAGAATATTAAAATACAAACTCCACAACACAGACAAAAGAGTGTATACATGGAGCGACAGATGGCAACACTACATACAGTAAACGTACCAGATCAAAAGGCAGTTAACAGTGGACGTAGTGTGTGAAGAGAATGTGTACGTAAAATGCCAAAAATCAAGCATCCACTGTACAGAGACCAACTATGTAGAATTCCAGGGTAGCACAGATGCACTAATAAGATCACAAAGTGTAAGGAGAAATACAAAAAGTAAACTAATATCATGAAATTTGTGCATTAAAAAGTTGTATACGACAAGAGAATAACACAAAAGTACAATGTAGTACGAAATCCACATAAAAAAACAAAAGTGTATTACAGGCCAATTAACATGTATCACAAATAATAAGAAGCAAAACTCATATGGCACAATATAAACAACCCTTAATTTCGTTGCACCGGACAGACCGTATCTCAAAGAACATATAAACAGTTAAGGAACGACGGAAAAGGGAAACAAATGATGAAATTTGTTTAAATACATCTTTTATCGTCAGAAATACTCGTATATCTCTAACTGGGGTAGTAACATAATTTTGGATCCTGGTGTGTATTGCTATTGATATGCGGTTATGTGTTTATACCAACACCTCAAAATTTAAAGTAAATTATTGATTTGTAGTTTTGTTTCCCCCTATCCCCAAAAGGCTATAGAGAAACCTGAATTTCAGAGTAACAGCGAGTTTCCCTACCCTGGAAAGTAAGACTTATACACAAATATGGGTCGTTTTCGACTATCCAAATGGGTGGTATGTATACCTTACCCAAAGAGTATTGGTCAGTCATTTATGTAACAAAGTGAGTTAATATTGCTCCAGGATTTTCAGAGTTAATTCTATTTTTACATCTAATTATCTTCATACGTACACTCCCTCGCTATGGATACTACGGTTATTTATCACCTCATAATTTTCTTTTCAGCATAGGAAGTCATACGTGTACCAAGTTTGGATGAAATTTGTACAGCTGTGCTTTAAAGAAGAAAAAGAAGAAAACCGTATCGGATTCAGGATAAGTTATCAGTACGCAGTTAAACGAAAATAGTGCTGTATGTCACAGAATCTGAAACTTCTTCTAAACAGCTAGTCTCAGTCAGCAGCCTATTAGAGCACACAAGTTTTAATTTAATAACTGCAGGGGTGATTAATTTCGAAAATGAAAATAAAACGATTTCTACGTTTCAGCATTAACAGAGTTTATTAAGGCGATAGTCACCGCTATTCCATACAAGGACTAAAAAAAGCTAATATCTATAGCGAAAAACGAATCTGAATCGAAATACTGAAATTTACACTACTGGCCATTAACATTGCTAT